>NC_136909.1:80102254-80297254 GCF_949606895.1 Notothenia rossii
ACATCGCTCTCCCTCCCTGCCTCTCGTTAATTTGCCTGTGTTGTCTCGCTACAATCTGATGTGAGTGGCTACATCTTTCTTTGCTCATTTGACATAAACACAAATGTGATATCCTTCCTTCAACGGAAAAAGTACATTTTTAAACCCCACAGTTTGAGGTGAGAGCCCACGTTCCCATGTGTCTTGCACAGAGATGAAACACATACAAAAAATTCACTGAGCACATTTCAAGAGAAAAAAGCTCGTCCTTTTTAAAATGTTTACGTGCACGCTTCTCCTCTCTGTCCCGTGCACACCGGGTGCAAACTAAGCATCCAACCTATATCGAAACATCTTTCATCTCGGGCAGACGTGTTTCGCATGCATGTGATGTTCTTGAACATTGTTAGAGGACGTTCTTGGCCTTCACAGGAAACCCCTTTGACAACTGTGAGAAGATATTCTCCTCTGATATAAAAGCCAAAATAGACTGACAGGAAGCTTCAAACCACAAAATGAGATTTTTCTCATCAAGGACAATTATTCCTCTGGTTTATTATCACTGCAGATTGAATGTGTGTTTTAGAGTTTAACAGCAGTGTAATTTAGGGATTTTGGGCATGGAGCCTGCAGTAGTTGGCAGCCATTTTCTTTTCTCTACTAATTCTAGTTGGACACAGTCTGCCCTTGACTTGAATGCAAAGCAGAACTTGGTTTTTCTTCTTTTCACAACATGAGGGAACTATAGATAACGTGCACAGAGATGTTGATTTAAATCCACACTGGGGTTTTCCGCGCTTATCTTACTATCGTGTTTGACTTTTACAGAGCGCAGTTTCACTCTGATATCTAAACTAACAAATACTTTATTTTCTCAAAGGCACGAGACATTTTAAAGTCAAATAATGTGCGGTTTGCATTTAGAATATGTTGGTACTTTTCACACCAATTCCTACAGGTATATTTTACTGTAATACTTCAAGCAGCCTCCTAAGCTTTCCACTGGTGATGTTTATGACCTAAATATCCAAAATGCCCGTATCCTCACAAACTTTGCTATTGGCTAATATGGAGTCCAAACTATAGCACTCCACGGTTTAAACATTGCCAGTGAGGGTATAAGTTGTCCTACTCACTCTGTTTGAAGCCGAGGAAGGGGATCCTCTCTATGGCGTGTCTCTTTCTTTCATGTACTTGTAGAGCTCGACTAAGAACGCTTGCTCCTCCGCTCGGCTCTCCTCCGATGTTTCCTCCTCGTCATTATCATCTGTCTCGTCCCTCTCCTCCTTTTCCTTTTCCCTCTCCTTCCCTCTTTCCTTCTCTTCTGCTGAGTATTTCCTGCTGAGGCTGTTGGCCTTGTGTCTGGCTGAAATCTTTCCGTTGGGTACCGTTTTACAGCTGGGTTTGACCTGAGAGAGAGAGAGAGAGAGAGAGAGAGAGAGAGAGAGAGAGAGAGAGAGAGAGAGAGAGAGAGAGAGAGAGCGAGAGAGAGCGGGAAATCAGATGAAAATGATAACCTTTTAACAGAGTGCTATTCAAATGATGTCAGACACTGTGAATGAGATGTGTCTGTGTTAAAGAAAATAAAAAGATACTTCATGTCCACAGAGACAGTCTGTCATTGATTATCAATGCAGCCGCTCTTCTTGTCATCACAGATTAGTTTGATTCTAGCTTCGAGAGAGAAATGGTAATATTGTTTTATCCGTCCAAGGTCACAGGAATAACAGCAGTGATGGATATTTCCTTCACTTTTAATATTATAACCAATGTTGGATTAAAAAAAGGTATGACGTCGTCTTGGACTTAATGGAACATTTAACACTGTATTAATAATCATGGAGAATATAATACGCAGATTATACAATCATATGAATAATTGTTATTTGTAGCCATATATCACCATATGTCGGACATTTATAAGAAGACCTTTAAGGGATCTAATCAAATAAAATAATCCCATATACAAATTGTTTCATGTTATTACACTAGACAAGTACAACTGAGTCATGTTCAGTTACAATAAGGGTGTGGTTGTCACAGAAACATTACTACATATTTTACTAGAAGTACTGTATGTGCTGTAACATTGCAGTCCTACTGTGTCTCTCAAAGTGAAATAGTTGTGGAATTAAAATACAGATGCACTACAAATATAATATGGAAAGCAGCCAGCTGGCAACACAAGGTAAGGTGTGATATGTAATAACTGCAGAGCTAGTGCACAAAAGAGGCTACGGCCCGTCCACACAGCAGCGTTAAAAAATCTTCCAAAGCTTCTCTGCCCATTTACTTTGAATGGGTTGACGTCACGTTGCCTCGCTTTTCGCCGAACTGCATTGTGGGGAAGCAAAGCGAAGATTTCCAGGATTTCCAGGATTTTCAGGATTCAAAAGTTGAGCAATGTTCAACTTTTGAAGCTGAGGTGGAAGCGTCAGCCAATCAAATCCCGTTTATGCAAATCTGACAGTACAAGCGCTAGCCAATCAAACCGCGTGTAAGCTGGGAGAGACATACCGCAGTTCATTTCCTCATATTCCAAACGAGAAATTACGGTAGCAAATCACCCGGTGCTTTACGACCAGTAACTATTTACCGGGATACAAACCGGAGGAACCAGGCATGGAGGGAGGTGGCAGAGACAGTGGGTGAAACTGGTAGGCTTTCGCCTGTTTGGGGAGTTTATATATATATATATTGCTCGCATAAAATCCCCGGGTTTTTTTGCCTTGTATGTCGGGGGCGGGATATTCATGTGATTGGTTGTTGGTCGCGTTGCTTGCAAAAAATCCCCAAGCTTTCAGACACGCCCACCTCCAAGATTTTCAAGATTTTTCTAACGCTGCTGTGTGGACGGGCCGTTACTGTTTACTGTCTAAAACTCTTGTTAAATGAATGTTATTTAACACCTCTTATCACCCTCTGACTGAAACCAGAACCCAGTTTACTCTAATTGGCTAGTTGGCTGGCTCTGTTGTGATTTGTTAACCGCTTAGAGATGTCCCGCCCCTTAACCTATGATGTACGTTCTGTCGGAGCGCTAGCCAATAGAAGCGAGGGTGTTACATTGTGATATCACTATGTTGTGGGAGTAAACAAACGTTGGGATTTTGACCTTTGCAGACCATTTACATGCGAAAAAAACTATTTACCACACGGGAAAACCCCCCAAAAGCATAATGGGGCCCCTTTAATCTTTTATTTAACTAAAATGTTATTGTTTTTATTGAATGACAATAGTTTTTTAATCTCTTGTCAAACCTCTGTTGGGTGAATTTCCTCTCAAGGATGAATATCATTTAATATTTTAATGTTGTCCTCTCTTACCTTGGTAGTAACTTTGCTTTCCGGACTGCAGAGCTCCAGCGCTGCCACGGCCGCCGACACCGGGGTGGACCCTGACGACCCTGACGACCCCTGACCCTGAGCTAGGCCTTGGGAATCCCTCCTCTGAGAGATGGACAGCTTCTTCTTCCGAGGTCGCCCCTTCAGGTTAGGCGCTGAGGGAGAGGAAACGGTGACAATGAGGATAACAATTTGGATGGAAACATGTGCGATGATCCAGCTCTGTGATTAAATCATGACGTGTTTTCACCTCTTCTTTGCCAACATTTGGTTAAATTTGACGTTTTTATCTTTTGAAATAGTATTAACAGGAAGAATAAAAGAGTTTATAGCCAGAAATGCCTGGGAAAATGTTCTGTTAGCTGAGGAGGACGGGGGCTATGACAGGAACATTAACAATCAGGGAAAGGAATTTCACAGGACCGCTAGCCTGTAGCTAATTATTTTTAAACTGGATTAGTGCAACATTGTGCTGAATGGGGTAGCAGGCTGCCAAATTGCTCCAATGTGTTAGCAAACACAATCCTTAAGTTCCCTCTCAGGCTAAAAGAGAAGCTACATTTAAATTCAGACAGATGTATTTTCAAGATTTGAGATAAGGGCGTCGCTACGTCAAGCAATTAGTAAAATACAGTAAATGACAGAGGCTGTTCAACCCACAAAACCACAGAAAGGAAAAAAACGTTTTTGCTGTGAGAATATTTGTTACATATGCCACAAAAACTGACCCCAACAACGTATATATTTTATTTTTTCTTTACAGCAGGACTGTCCCAACTGTCATCTCATCATCGCTATAATGAAGAGTTATTTAATACTAAAGCAAGTCAGATGTACAGATAATCGTGGCTTTATTTCTCTGGTTAGCTCATGTCTTAAAGCTGAACGCTGTTAATTAAAAACATATGAACCTGCCTTATAGGAGTCCTTTGTTTGAAAGACTGGTAGATATAATTGCTCAGTTCACATTACACACACAATAAAGTATTTAAGACCTCCAAGTCCTTTGTACACCCACGTTTATGTCAACCCCGCGACTGTAATGTAACTTCTTGGCAGAGTGCCTGGCATCCACGCAGCAACACAAACAGAGATAAGCTCAAAGGAGGGAGAGAAATAGAAAACAAAAACTTCAAATAATCCAAGTTCAGTCACGTATTTCACAGCGTCAACATTCTTTCTTTCCATCTGCAATGACAATTAAATCACATCCAAGGTTGTTCTGTGCCAAAAGCACTCTGTGATTATTTTTGTCGGATCAAATTCCCATCAGGAAAATGTTACAATAACACTGGAGCTGAATAAAACTAAGAGGCAGTCATTAAAAAGGGTAAAATGATCATAACTCAGCAACCTATCACTTCATGTTGTTATTTCCACAACCGCGATGCTGTGGAGAAACAGTGCAGGGAAAATTCCAAGGACATTTGTTGTGCATTTGTCATCCCCCTGGCACTAAAAAAACAAGTTTTCAACACAGCAATCTTTACTGAGAAAGCATTGGGTGTTTTCTTCCGTCAATGTTTTTCTCTTTCTGCCAGTGCTCGCTCTGCCTCTTTGATTCTGCCAATTACTCATTAATGCTGCGAAATTACATAAAGCCTATTATTTATTAATATACTTCTGAAGGGAAGGGAGAGAAACACAAGCACATACTATTCACTGGAAAGACTAATGCCACATACTGTATCGTAGCATATACAGCCTGGCAACGTTACAGCGTCTGTAGAGAACCCCATCTGTATTTAAACACAAACCAGAAATAGATGCCACATTACAATAAATGTGCTTTTCAACTAAAGTCTGGAGAAAAGTAAGTGATGACAACATGCCAGACGTGTACACTGCATATTAAAAGAACACATGCAATCACACAAAACTCAAACATTATGTGACATTTGTGAGGTTTGACTCGATGGATATTTATTCTTCAACATGTGACATCAGTTTAAACAAACGACGCAAAGGTCTGAGTGAGGTCACACTCTCAGTGCGGTTCTGTTTTTAGTCCAATCACTAACCCCCCTGACACCCTACACCGAGTTACATAGCCTGCCTGTCTGTGTACATATTTCATCAGGTTAAATACTGCTGCGTAAGAAAAATGCTGCAATTACAGCAAAACACTGCTGCATAAAACATGGTGACGCGACAGCGAGCAGTTTGACATTCATCCACTTATTGATGAAGGACAAACTTAGACAACATGAATATTACTGTAAACTGAGGTGGAAAGGTGCATTCATGTTCTTTTGTTAACAGAAAAAGGCACACAAGGTCGGGCGAGCTTTCCAGGCTGCAGAAGTTGAGCAGAAGAGCTGATCTGCTCTCCTCGATGCACAGTTGCATAAGGGAGGAGTCATCAGCTTTAGAATAACACCAAGATGGATTTTTTCTAGAATGGAAACACAGTGTTTTATAGTCTGCAACAAAACAACAAAGCCAACATCACAAGGTAATGATTTTACAGCACCCAGGGAGATGTGGTATTTTTACCACTCTGTGGGCATTGAGTGTTTTTGTCAATGTACAAAAGAAAAGACAATTTAAGTATACAAGATACTTCCCTCTATAATCCAAAAATGGGCACAATAGTCCTGCACCAAAATTCGACTTCTGACCAAGCTGCCAAATAGTTTAGCTTCTCACTGAGTTACTTATTCCTTAGTCTGTCGTTGACATGTCTTGGAGATGAGCCGTGAAGTGACAGGAAGACTCTTTATACACACACACACACACACACACACACACACACACACACACACACACACACACACACACACACACACACACACACACACACACACACACACACACACACACACACACACACACACACACACACACACACACACACACACACACACACACACACACACACACACACACACACACACACACACACACACACACACACACACACACACACACACACACACACACACACACACACACACACACACACACACACACAGGTAAGGGGTGTTTCCATGGGGTCTGAATCCATCACGTCTCGTCACAGAGCACAAACCCCAGAGTCACGAAAGTCACAGCGACGTCAGCAGCAAGATGCAGAGCCCGACTACTCGATCCCTGAACGCTCGCAGCGGTTAACAGCTTTACAACCCGACTTTGTCTCATAATTCCCCCCTCCTCAGATTCAATTAAATACAGCCCTAACACCTCTGTTTCACTGCCATTCACTTGATGTCAATGATAATGAAAAACTCATTAGAGGCGGCTCAGGAAGGGTTCTGACGCTTCTATGCATCAACAGCGAGGAGCCACAGGGAAACACAACAAAATGGCCTGATTGATTGAGAGGCTGCTGGGAACCGAGAGACATATCAAGCCGGCTGGAGAATTTAACTGATGGATGCCTCGGTTGATAACGCTCTCTCAAAATTGACTGAGAAAAAAAAGCTCAATATTTACATGTGTTCATTAAACGATTGTCTCTTTGAAAGTGGGGCGGTTGCACGAGTCCTCTTTGAATCAGATGGACTGATTACTGCTCTAATGGTGCGCATAGTTTTTGTATTTAATTGGCAAATGGAAATCAAAGAAGTACTTGTATTTAATAAGTTCAGCAGTCATCTCATCCTTTCATTTGGAAGTTTGGAAAATGACTGAAATAATCTGTCGCAACTACAGATGGTGTGCAGTGGTTTCTTATTTTTAGCCACACTAGCGGTTTGGGTTAAGAGACGGTAATTTTGGTTGTTTGGTCGCTCCACCACTTTGGCCAAACTGAAATATCAGGCTGCTGCAACGTTTTGTAAAAATATTCATATTTCCTCATAACATGTTCTGACTTTGTTGATTCCCTGACTTTTGCTTGAGTAACAACATGAGGTAGTTCGAGAGAGTTTGGTTCAGATATTCATGTTTCTTTAGATATAAACAGTTATCTGGATATACTCCGACAACTCAGTATAAGGTCTTTATTTACGTATTAATAATAAACAAAAAGGTTTTCCAGGTATATTTCAGGTGTCATTTTTGTCTAGTGCTAGTAGGAACTTATATCAGGCTAATATGCTAATCTAAAATAGTTAACATGTTAGCATTTAAGTCAAAACTCAACCGGTGCAGCCCCGCAGAGCTGCTCGCATGCTCATATTCTTGTTAAATTGTAAAAAATTAAGGACAGCAGGGACTGATATTTAGCATCGTCTCAGTAATCAAATTATGTAAATTAGTCTGTTAATCGTTTAATGGGAATTCGTAAAGGTCAGGCTGAAATAAATCGCTTATAAAGTTAAGTGTAAAAGTTACTAATGACAGAAAACATCATATTATAAAACCTGCTGAGCTATTCAAAAAACCCATTTATTCAATCAGGAGTATTTCAAATAGGATCATCTAAGAGTTGTTCTCCTCTTTTCAGAACTGATCTATCTATCTGCCCTTTCCAGATGAAACCCCCACTCAAAGTCTTAATTCAGCAGTTGAACTTCAACTTCCTCTCTCTATAATGAGGTCCAAGTTCAGGCTGAGAGGTGAGGAAGGAGGAGGGTGAGTGAGTATGACTACAACAAGTGGAAGGTGAAAAACATGTTTTGACATACTTTGTGCAAATTCACTAAGGCCTGACACCCCCTGGGCAATTATCAGATAAACTCGCTGCCAAAGGTAACATTCATGTTGCAATACGGTGCCTTGTCGGTACAGTATGACCCTGAGGACATAAAAGAATCCAAAACAATACAGTACATATGTTTTTAATCAAACTATTTTTTATATGTCAACAAGTTGAGTCTCACCGAGGATACAAATGAAAGAGGTAGGAGGCCAAAAGGGCAGGAAAATAAAATAATTCTGTGAATAAATGTTGAAACACATATTTAGAGCAAATAAAGTATTAATAACCTTTAAGCAGCACAGAGATATTGACAAGTAGAGTTACAATCCACACTGTTTTAATCAATACGAACTCCTCAAGAGACAGTCAATTCAAAAGCTGTCCTTAATGAGTTACATGGTAAAAGGGCAGATTACTTAAATGATTTTTAGCCAAACACAGTGTAAAATCTTCTGTAAGACATAATACGAGTCAGACCACGTGACCAAAGCTGTTTCCACGCAGGTGAGGTGAACCCTCCCCTGGGACGGTTGTTTGAATGAAACTCTACCTGGGAATACGCCCACGCAGAGACAAAAAAAAAAAAAAAAGGTCACTCAGTTCTAGCGTACAGGGTTACAGTGGTGGAAATTTACAGCCAGTCATAAAACATTAGGCACCGTGACGGACGCTTTTTTAAACTCTCGGAGCAGATGCATTTTCATGTATGGAAAAAAAAAAAAGGTTCTGGTAATGAAACATTACTGCAGCTTAAAAAAAGGGAACATTGGAGTTGGAAAACAGAAGCAGAGTTTCAAATTAGATTGAAACCGGAAAAAAAAAGCACTGATAGACTATGATTCATGAGATGCTACATGTGATTCATAAGGAACAATAACAGCTGCTAGAATACAAAAAGAAGAAATGCAATCGAACAAAGAAAGAAGGAAAATCAAGATACAAAACCGCTCTCAACATACAGACTTTAATCTATAGAGCAGCAGAGCTTTAAACGTTCGATCAGTGGAGAGATATTACACTTTGGTGGAACATTTTAACTCCACTGGAGGCACCGTGATGTGACAAGGGAGCTCCAAAGCAGCAAGGCAGCAGTACCAGAGAGAATAAGAAAAAGGAAGCGATGACTGATGCCTCCGCCGGCAGTGACAGGCGACGGCGCGTCTTCGCGATACATCAGAGAGCTCAGAGGCCGGAGAGATTTCAAGAGTTTCTGATCAAGGACGCCTTGTTTCTGTTTTCTGACCACAGCTTTGGGGAGACAACTGGAAATCAAGTTTCTGTGTTTTAATGGTTCTCTCTCACGCTCCTCTCGGAGTAAATATTGTGTCTGGTGTTTTCTAGGTTTATTGAGCTCGGATCACAAAGTTTTCTTGCACAAAATATCAAGAAAACAAGATGGAATCTGTATCAGCTGAACACAATATATAACCTACCAACTTCATGTGTTACTAGAATTGAATTGCCATGATATGAATAGTAGGTTAGAGAACGGAGTTCAATCATCTATGTTGTATTTAATGATGAAATCCAAAGGTGGGGTAGGTACTTTTGGAGAAACCAGCTTGAGTGCGCTAGAATTTGAAAATACACAACCGGAGAAAATCTGCCACTTCCTTACAGAGCCCCTCCTCCAACACACACGAACGTGCACATGACCAATGAGGGCACGAGATAAGTTTGTGCACAGATGGAAGGCTGACAGGCAGGTAGGCCATCCAGTTACTTTAGCCGGGCCGGCTCAGATGATTGGTCGTGCTTTTTACAGCGCCACGGCTTCCACAGATGAAATGTTTTTATGGATTTGTTGTCAAAGCACTTCAGATATTCATTGCTATCGGGATGTTAAGAGCATTCCATGGAATATAACAAAAAGTGTATCTCGAGCCGGTTTCTCAAACTTACCTACCCCACCTTGAAGGGATATTTGATTATTTTCTCAATACTTCTGACAATAACAGCATTGCACTCGTTGCCTTATTTCCAGAGATTCAGGAAACAGGAATCTGGTAAAACATTTAAAAATGGGTCAAGCATCAAACCCTTTAAAAATAACCTTAGATTTTACATTAATAAGAGATTTTTACAAGCGAAAATACCTACTTTATTCCAAACTCAGAAAGCTTTCCTTATTTCCTAAATCTCCACAACTGACAACTCTGCAACTGTGGCAAGTGCAAAGACATGTTCAGGTCTTTCCACATTAATATCACAAATGTAGCTCACATTTATAATCATTTTTGTTAGATTTAAGCAAGACGCCAGGACACATCATTTTTGGTATTTGCTATTCTCCAGGTGAACAGCTCCCAGGAGAGATTTTTGACCTCTATCAGTGCTGTTGAGCTGTAATTTCACGAGTCTTTCCTCATGTTGTTTTACCATGCATAAACACGAGGATGCACACAGGGGACTACAGGTGGCAGTAACGTGCCAGGAAATGGATCAATGTCTCAACAAAGGCAAGGAAGAAGAAGACTAGAAGCTAGTCAACATGGATGTAAACAAAGGCAGGATTTGATGAATCTGAAAAGAAACAACGAGAGACTAGCAGAGAGCATTAAGCACTTCCTCCTCTCTATCATGTTAGTGCTGACTGTGTCCACCTTCATTTTTAATGCACTAATATCAAACATTTCTGACGGGCTCATAATTCTCACTTTGTCACGTCTGACAGTTATTCCTCTGTTCCTGTGCTCGAGGCACGTTTCCGAGCACAGTCATCTGAGACACGCTGACAGCACACAAAAAACAATCAAATGAACGGTAATACTTCAAGTAACTCTATCACTGCAATCATCAGAAATTACACAATGCTCCCACAGTGAGACAGAGCGTGTGGGTGGACCGAGTACACTGTTTTTATTAATCATCAAAACCTCCGTAGGTTGATAGATGAAGTGCTAATTAATTCCTCATGATTATACAGAGGCAGATCATCATTAATAAACTGCATAACATTTCACAGACGAGTACAGTGTTACATATTAGTTCAACCTCAGGGGGTTTAAACTCAATAACACTGAGATATATGTGTTATTTTATGTTTTTACGCCCGTGAAGGCAACACAAGAGGATATGTTTGCACCGCTGTGGCTGAGAGCTATTCTGAATTTAATGAGGAATGCATTTGGCTGGTTCTTAGGCATGACAATAGATACTGGTTACTGTTATTACACAAACACAGCCTCACCTTGCAATATAACAGAGAGACGAGCGAGGGAAGAGAGCGGTAACAGAATCACAGAGACAGACAAATGGGGGGGAAAGCGGTAAACACCAGCGAGCACTGAGAACGACAATTTAAATATTTCACCGGTTTTCAGAGTCAGTGTATTGTTGGAGAGAACACATGTGTAAGGAAGTATTTTCCAAACTACTAACACATACAAACACTGTAAACAAGGTTATGCGCCTGAGTGCAGGGAAAGGATTAGTCCGGCTTGTTTCTAAAGAGCTCTAAGAACTGCCCCCCCGAGGTGCAGCTCCTCCGCATACCTTCATCCACTTAGCACATATTATAATGATATTTGTTGGCTTTGCATATCTCCTCGACTTAATTTGCTCAGGTTGTGAAATATCTGATATTTTTCTACCTCAATAGATTCTTATGTCACTTATGCACTGTAACTTTTATTATTGTATGTTGTATTATTCTTTTTAAGCTTGTTTTATTTGTATTCTCTTGGGTTTTAAATGTACTTTTTGAATTGCCTTGTGTTGAAATCATAGACTGTATATTGAAATGTGCTCTATCGATAAACTTGCCTATCGTATTGATGCCTCACGTTTTAAAATTACATTTAAAAACAGCAGTATTTTTTTAAAGGTAAATAAGCTCCAAATATAAGACCAATGCATAACCTTTTGTTTTTGCATAGATACGGAGCGACATCTCCATTACATGCTCAGGGAAATATCTGTCTCTGAAGTTGCTAAATGCTACAACACGTTAGCCTCCTTCCTGCTATAAAGTGTGTCAGCTGTTTGCCGCCGAGCAGGTGAACAGGAAGAGGAAAACAGCTGCTTCTTGAAACTAGGTTAATAACAATGGTTAGAGTAAAAGAAAACAGTTAAGTTGTGTGTAGTAAAAACACGTTGAATGACGGTAAAATGCCACGGGAGCTTTTGCTGGGTATTAATAATCATCTCTGTGAATTTGTCACTACTCCATTTGACATAGTAACAATGAGCACAGTTGAACAAATGTAATTGATTATCTGTGGATTATACACAAAATATCATAGACCTCTATTGTCTTGGGATGGAAACAGATACCTTTAAACTAATTAAACACACACTATCCCCATGGTTAGAAACCACTAGTAAGCAAATACGCTCCTTGGATCAAACTGTCTAATAAAAACGAATGTGTTCAGTATGGATGTAATTGTATCGGCTCTTAAAGACTTGTTAGATCTTCTGGCTCGAGGAGATTTCCCCCAGATCTCCTCTCCTCTGACATCCTCTTCCACTCAGTTTCCCAGACCCATCATTACCTACACAAACAGTGCATTATATCAGCGACAGTCTGTTTTTATTTCCCTCAAAGCCCATTTCCTTTAGCCGTGTGACTGACAGCTGTGTGTGAGCATGCATCATTATCTCCTTCACAGAGCCTGTCTGTAGTGTAGCCTGTGGCAGACCTCAGTCTCGCAGTCTAAGAAATGACTTCGCTTTCCACGATGCGCCACGCTTTCTGCATCTGCAGGTGCGCCAGCCACACATTAAATGAGCCAATGGGATGTAGGTAAGCTGTTTGTCCCGCGCATCTGGAACTACATGCATGTCAAATCAGGTACTAATAAGTTCATTAGATTCAGCTGGCGGAAGACGAGGCATAATGAAAGACAGTGCTGTGTTCCTGTTCCTGGAAACAGGGGTCATTGCGGTCAATAAACCGTATGAGGCAAAATGAATATTAAAAAATAAATGTAAAATGCATCATTATAGAGGACTGGAAGCACAAACATGTACTGGCTGTTTTCATATTCTAAAAACACGAGACACTATCTTTTCTTTGTCCAATTAACTTCTTATATTATGATTTAATGTACTGTACCTATACACAGGCGCAGTCAAACATTAGGAGGAATACTAATGCACTTCCATCTTTCATTTGAGTTTGCTTGAGGATTAAAATGCCGGTCATGTCTTAAGTTTAAGTCTGAGGTTTCAGTCTGCTAATAAGATCCACAATACAGCGTCTATGCTAATGCCTGGGTAGATACTGCGCAGTAGATAAATCATGTTTATAGATTGATGTCCTCCTCTATGGCCTCTGTGAAAATAGCAGGATTGCTTCCAATTGCATCTAAATATGAGCTTTATGCATGCAAACACGCTGCATAATAAAATACTGCGTGCATGGAAATGGAATAAAGAGTCTCGCTTGGCGTTTTAAACTACAGCCCACCACACTGCCGCTATTATCTGCTGTTTATATTATAATATGTGACAATGCTGTAAAAAAAAGAACGCCGCTTCTTTGTGTTAATCCTGACAATGTGTCAAGTATAAATCCAGCGGCACCGGGAGGGACACATCAATTCAAAGTGAAATCAATTCTATTCCCCTCCTTCCTCCGCCTCTTTCTTATTTTCTTTATTTCTCCCACTCTCCTGCTATCTATTTCTCGTTCCTTCTCTCTAACAACTATGTGAGCGGCAGTAAATGTAATTACAAAAGGGTGGGGTTGAGGGGAAAGTGTGTGTATGGGAGGGGGGGGAGGTGATTGCTATGCATGCACAACAAAACGTTAAACATTAAAAAGCTATTATCAGAAAAGGGAACGTTTTGGCAGATATATGGCGGAGGGCAGCTCCCGCCATATGTTTGTTGAGACGGGGACAACAAGTCAGGTAGTAATTATCAATCATCATCAGGAGAAACTGTCAAAACGCTAGGATGGGCACGCTCTGACTAGCGTTGCCATGGAGACAAGCCCACATCTCAGCAAGTGTGTGTTTACCAGGAAATTAAAAATACTCTCCCATATTTTAATCACCCATTTATTATATGGTGTAAATGGTTTATTTTAGTTTATTCAACTTAGAGCACAGTTAAATTGAATATGTGTGTTTGTAAGTGTGTGTGTACATGTGTGTGTACTTTACGGATTTACTGCCAAACCAAACTAGGGAGAGATTTTTCAGGGATAAAGTTGAGAATAATTTTGGTTGTGGTTTATGGTTTTTGGTTTTACACCCATTTCCTTGCCTTCTGGATCAGGCATGTTAGGGGTTACAATTAGCAGATGGTATGTAAATGGAACATTCTCACCATAATAATATTAAGATAAACGTGTGTTTGTGTACATACATAATGTGTTTGGCATTTCTGAGACCATACTGTTGCTGTCGTACACAGACTCTCCATTCAGACTGTCCCTGTTAATATTCCTCCCAAACTACAGAGGCTTTGTCAGTTTTAATTTTACATATTCCTCTTTTGCATGAACTACTTTTACATACGCCAGATGCTTTCAAATCAAATTTCACTCCTTGCTATTCAAAGGAGTGATACTATTTTGAGAACAGTGCGCATTAAGTGTGACTCTTTACAGATTCACACATGAGGAATGTATCTGGAACGTTTCCAAATGTTTCTAACGACAATGTTGCTTTCAGATGACAATACATTTTCCGTGTGACCTCAATCCATTTCCCTTCCAGGATTCAGGATTATTTTCACTTAAAACGCGCTCTGGAAATTAAATATATAAGCAAGTAAACATGAAAGCAATTTAGAGGGGAAATGGTGTAAGTGCTGTATGAATTTTGCTGCTTTATTATGGCAGTAATTTGGAGGAAAAAAAGGGTTGTGTTCTTAATTCATTATTTGTGCGCCGTTGTGCATGCTCCCCCTGGGGAGAAGCAACATTACTCTTTCATCAGATCAAATGAAGCGAAGCCGTGCCGTTCCAGGAAGAGCCAATTAAACTGTTCAAAGAAGTTTATTATTGCGACGGATTATGAAATCATTCTCATCAGATTCATTGGGGTGTGTGTTTCGGCAGGGGTGTGAATGTGTGTACTTTACCACTGCGCAAACTCATAAAAAAAAAGGCTGTCGACTCAAGCTTTCCATTTGCAGAGTAAATAGAAAATTATGGAACGAAGTCACAGTGTCACATGTTTTACAAGATAATTAAAAAAAAACTTAATTTATAGTCAGAATAAGCTGTAATTATGGGGAGGAAATACTTTTTTACTGCTTTTTGTTCACTCTGTTAGCCTCATGTGATCGCCTCATGATGGTACCCTTGCCTGTTAAGTACTTATTAACACACATAACATTCGAGACATGGCTGGGTTTAAGCTTAACCCAGATCCACTGACTGACACTCACACTGAGGAATGCAATGACCTCTGACCCCCAGGAACTTCATAATATCACCCAGCATTTAGCTCAAACCACACACACAAGAGAACAACTCTTTGACTAAAATCCAACAACGAACAATATCTTTCTCTGTGTGTATTTACTCCGATAATCTAATCTTTGCAGTCAAGAAAAAATAAACAAAAGCACTCCAACACAAAACAGGCTGTACATATCCGACAAGTAAACAAGTCACTTTAGCTTGTGCGTGCTTGTGCCCAAAGTCTTGGAAGTAGCTCTTAATGACTATTGTTCCGGGGAAAGGACATCTAATTTTTCAAAGAAATGTTAGGAGCACACAGAGGGACTGTCCCAAATACACACTCCAAATGTAAAAACTAGGCAAAGTTACATAATGTGGAGGATTTGGTGAAAAAAAAAAAACGGGATAACCTTCAAACACTTCCACATCATTGATACTGACAGACTGCAGCAACAACCCAGTAGGACCGCAGCTTTAAAAATACAGTATTTCAATTTGGCTTTTAGAGAGAGAAAGGGAGAGGGAGGGACTATTGGGGGGGAGAGAGAGAGGGGAGGGGGAGATGAAAGGGAGCAGTGGATAAGCTTCAAGGCTTATCCTATTCATTACTAGAGGAAAAAAAATAAATCACAGCATCGACCTATAAATAAATGAATGCCAGGATAAACACGAGGCCCATGCATCAATAAAACATATGTATTCTAATAGATCACGCTCTAGTTACACTAGATGGGATTGAGTCCGCCAATGAGCCCAATCATAAGGACTATCATTTTTGAGAAGCTACACAGCATTAAGCCAGGGTGATTATAAATAATCGTCATTCTCATAACAAAATGGGCCAATGCATACTTGTATCCTTCCTTGTTTATGGGGTGAATTTAATTGTATTTTATTCCGATGATCTAGAAATAACGTGAACAAAACAAGCCTTCCTTGGCTTTTCAGTAGTTGCGTATTCCGAGAAATAGCACTTTTTATGATAAATGTTTAAAGCAGTTGCCAGTAGTGAACCTGTAGGCGTTTTTTCCCCCCACCAAAAAAAAAAAAGTCTGAGTCATATTGAAAGAAGAAAACCTGAAAAACATCCACCACAATCACTTAATCCTCACTTTGCTGCAGTCATGTAAAAGCGGGGTTACAATGATTTTTGACGTCACTCAAATTACACCAGCTCCTTTAGGGAATAACAAGCAGCAACAAGTCTGTACCTGCAGACATGTGAAAGCTGCTCGACACTTAACCCAGAAACGCTTGAGCTGCTCCTACACAGGCCTCACAGGCAGAGACTTTGTAAACAGCGTCTACAGTTACACTGATGATGAGTCAGAATCCAGGTTGCAACATGCTGCTCCGTCATTTTTATTACGGACATTCAGGAGGTGTAGCACAACTCACATCTGGCATTTGGTGAAAATATGACTCTCAATGTGCCGTGCTCTCCAGCTCCACCATGTCTCTTTATCATGTAAATCATAATCTTGCTTGATTTAAAACATGCTCGCCAACAGTGGCTCTTCCACGTTTGACAAGTGTATTAATGGGATAATCATCCGAGCCATTATGAATGAGGTCAGGCCGGCATGGTCAGTTCGAGTGTAAAGTAATTAATAACATGCCGCCGCGGTTTAGCAGAGTTTTAAATTACAAAACTGCTTTGAAAACAAAAAATTTCACACGTTGGTCGATATTTTTATCTCCTTGCCTGATAATGATCTGTCAAGTCATTTCAAGCCGTAGTCGGGGATCACTTTGTGACTTTTAGGGAGCTATGTTTCCCACCAAATCACTCTTACACAATACACTCTTTTGATTCATTTCATATATTGTACTTTGTAGTGAAAATAAACGTGCCGAAATACACTTTTTAAAAAAAGTACTTTAAATGATCACTCACAGAGAAGGTTTGAGACAAGGTCATTGATGTTAACATCTTGTGATAGTTGCAAGCAGTAGCAAGTCTAAAAACTCTTTGGTGGTGCGTTCAAGGACACTACGTCATCCAATGTTTGAAAACACATTCTTTTATCGTTAATGTTTTGACTACCCTGAAGGAAAAACCACACATTGACTAAGGTTACTGTGAATTTGATGGTGGCTTTCATTAGAAACGGTTCCTGTTTGGCAGATAACTCTCACATCTAGGATTTCTGAGTTTCTGCAAATGCAGCAAGAGAATTCAAAACACTCACAGCTGCAATAACAGGTGATGATGGTGTGATAATGAAAAGGTGACTAAGTTTCCACTGTGATGGATCACCGATATAAAGAGATTAGATGTGACTGCAAACAGATTTTCACACTGTAGAGAAAATATCATCCTGAAAGATATGAAATTGCTGAAATAAAAAAGTATTCAATGTCTTCAGTTTGGTTTCAATAGAAAATGAAATGTGTAAATGCTATTTCCTGTACTTAACATGATTATATAAATCCTGCTTTCGAAATGATCTAATCTTATTAAAAGGAAAACACAGAAATGCTTCATACATTGTCCCTCCTTGAAATCATATGATACTGTGTTACATAAAAAAAGCTTTCTCCTTTCCTGCCGTATCTAATATTTGATTTCTGAATGATCAATCAAAGTGTCTTTTAAGAAGAATATAGATTTTTATAAAATGTCTAAAGAATATTGTTTGTTTTGAAATATGCTGAGGAGGATGCGACATATTTTCAGCCTACAGTAGTGACTGCCTCTGAGGCATATATCTGCATATCAGAGGATACAGAACATGTAGCCTGAGAGGCAAAACCCAGGGCAAAGTCAAATAGCAAATCACTCACTGCTGCTCCTGAGCTTATAGCTGTTAGCGCTCAGTTACATATAATTAAAAGCCACTTTCATACGTGCATCAACACCTGACTGCTCTCATCTGGACTCTGACTGCGGACCATTTGAATTGGTTTTAGTTAGGAAATAAAACTGAGACTGGTAAAGTGGGTGAGACAAAAATAGGAAGACTTGTTGCTATAAGTGAAGGAGTAAACATGTGTGTGCTTACTTCCTCTAGTAGTCAATAATCATTGACCAGCTCTGCTCTCTGTGAAACCTTTGCTCTGTAAATAACACGTACAGACTTCTGAAAAGCTTCCTGCCAGATGCTTATTTATCTCTGCGCTGTTTGCTAAAAATAGATAAGCAGCAATGCAAGGCGATATGTGTAGAGCTCGGGTGTTGCTGCTGATGACATAATAGGGATAATCAGCAACATTGTGCCTTATTCAGCCCAAGAGTCCTGCTAATGCTGCTGGTGCCAATGGAAGCGAGTGCTTTTAGTTAGCATAGCGCTGCGGCATCAATTCTGCCTGTGCATACCATAAATAATAAAGCAATAAATAAAACACATCCTGCTCATCGTATTTTAAGCCTAGTCACATTGCATGGCACGTTAATGAATGCTGTGTATAACCCTATATCATTCATATAATATGCATCGTTCACTCCTTGTATAAACATCCTTTTACAGATAAGTAAGGATATGACTATGTAGTGTTTGCGTAGGCTTCCAGCAGATGCTCTCTTTACTGTCATGGAGTCCATGTGCACTTTTCTCCTCTAAATGTCTCCTCTATGGCCTCTGTATACCATCGACATATGGACGATGAAAAATTCATGGGCTGGTGGTTAACACAAATCAGCAGAGGAGATGGGAAAACATGAGCTTAGCAAGCAGTCTGCCTATTACATTAACAGACTGTCATGGGACGATATTGGCGAATGCATATTACATCTAATCTGATCCCATGTTTACAGAGCGAGCGAGAAAGTGGTTCAAGTTGTGGAAACAATGACATCATGCTGTACGTTCCTCTGGCGACCCAACCCAATCAGGGAAGCAGGAATGAATGTTTTTAAAAGATGTTATCCTAAAGTACAGGTTTCACATTTTTGCATGTTTACTGGTTTTCAAATTTTTCCTTTTCCTCGTCTCTCCGACTGCAGTGAAGAATTTCAGTATCAGTTTCACAAAGAGATCGAGTTAGTGAACAGGAAATGTTTTTTTTCTGTCAAACACAGATGCAACTTACTCAGACAGGCAGAAACTCCCTCATAAATACACGCAAAGCAACCACAGATGTGCTAAACTCGCACACACATGCACCACATTACAAAAATAGTACTTTTCTGTTTATGATCAGTGCATCTGGACAATGTTAATATATCGAGGCATTGCATTGTTGTTCTACTCCTCTCGCCCTGGAGGATTACAGAGAAAAGGATTGCACTGAAAATGTTTATTTTTTAATAAAAATCAAACCGGCACTGAGTGAGAGATATTTCAAACAAAACACAGAGCGGTGCATGAAATATATATTTTCTGAGCCAAGTAGAGAGACCTGGGGAATATAGGACAAATGAAAAGGAGAAAGGGGAGAAAGGGAAGGGGGGGGGGGGGCTCCTCTCAAATGCTTTGCCTCAAACATGATTGCCTCACTAACTTTCAAAATGCTGTTGATTTAGGCAATGTGCACATAAGGAGTGTTGGGTTTCTGAAGGAGTGGGGGAGGGGAGGGGAGGGGGGAGGAAGGTCAGCAGTTTAGGGGAATAACTTCAGAATAAGGGAAAATGGGAAATATGTCGCTCATAATATTTTCTTTAACAGGCGCCCGAATGAGTAGCTGTCAAGACATCCTGCGATGTACATCTTGTTTAAATATATAATATGCTGCACCTCTGAGTGGAGCCTACAAATGTTTATGTTATTGCTTTGAAGCACACTCAGTATCCATGGCAAATGGAGTAGTGAGTAATACTCACTAATCATGACTGCTAATAACAAAACCTTGAACCACGTCAGCTGTCATTCAACTCTGCAAAGGCCCGGCCCACTCAAGCTATTTGTAGCTGTTTCTTACAGCAGAGGAGCCTCAGCAGTGCCAATATTATTATACTACAGCACAGTATGCAAGGCCGGTAACCTTTACGGTTTATATAAGAGCTTGTTTTTCATTCAGTACATCAGTGCACGTACAATAAGTACTCTATGTATTCTAGTGAGGTCCTCCAACTTATATTTTCTTTTTCTACAATGTGTAATATTATATTCTTCCTGGCAAGAAATGAAATTGTGGACACAAAGTAGCTTGGGTATAATCAATCCACGCTGGCAGGGAATGCATGATAATTATAAACAAAATCTGTGTCTTTCCCCGTGAGGACAGCAGCTGCAGGGGTGACAGGCGATGCTGAACATGAATATGGATCACAGGACTTAAGATCTGCTAACTGACGCAACCGCGGTGGAGCTCAGGCTGGCGGTGACGTAAAAAAAAAAGACACATGAATATAGATGGAGTTAGATAAAACACAGTCTCCGAAAACTGTCATTGTCAAACCAGCAACGACCTTAAATCATGCTGTGACGGGAGAGCAAATATTGAAGATATCAAAGTCATTGTGTACACATGAGCAGCTGAGGTTTCATTACTCACCTCCGAAATTACAGATAAATCAGTGCACACTGCAATGTTTAAATAGAAATATGCTGCTGATTATATAATCAATCTACATGATTATGGTGTACCTGTAGTTCTGGGATGAAACCATAACCAGAATATCAAAAATAGACTGGATTTCACTGGCAGGTTTTAATCTGATTGCTACATTTCACACAATACTGTACCAACAGGCATTTTTCTTCTCCTCCCCGAGCCTTCTCCACCCCCTGAGGTAGCCTGACACACTTTCATGAATTAGCCGATACAAGACGGAAGGCTATTAGAGCTGCCACAGCAGATTTGGCTGAATCCGAAAGGTCAGAATTAGCATCCAAAGAAGCGTAGAAGAAAGTCCTGAAACTGTTCCCCAGATCAATTTTTCACTTTTTAATATTTCACAGCTGCACAGTATTCCTTCTTATGCGTCCACAGTGCTGGTATTCATCCTAATAAAGGAGGATTTAATATGTTTTTTATGGCTGCTTTCTCATATGCTGCCTGGTAATGGCAGGAGGACTTTGCTCAGCAGTTGTGTATGTTTCTGAGCACATATGTGAGAACGTTTATGTGTGTGTTGTTGCCTATAACGTAGACGCCCTTGAGGCCTTAATTCACTTTGGCAGAGTGATGAAAATTACTTAGCTCGGCTGTTTTAAAACAAATCACCTACTGTAGCAGCAATTCAAGAAGGAATACAGGCTTGCTCAAAAACGTAGTAAACGGTCATGTGAATAACATTAGAAATGTGGCTGCACTAGTCAAAAAGGAGACATAGAAGTCCCTTAGGCTCTGAGAATAAACCTTTAGCTTAAATGTGGCTCACAGAGGAATGGCATTATTCAGCCAAGTGAATGAGCAATAGCAGCCACAGGATGTTAGCGTTACTATTCATAACTTATTTTCCAGAGCCTAAAACCGTTTTCCCTTCTGGTCTCACCTCTGCTGCTCTCTTAAAATGCAATTACCTACTGGCAAATTTACAGGAAAAGAAAAACAATGGCTTTTGACCAGAGGAGCCGTTACTGTGAATGTCAAATTGATGCTGCACAAGAGCCCGCTGAGCTGCGCTGTGCTAGAGAGCAGAGGAAATATAAAAAGGGAGATGAATCATATTACTGCTTTTGTTTAAGCCCAGCTCGGGGTTAATAAAATGTGTGGATTCGTAAGCGGCGGGGAAAGCACGGTGAATGGCAAATAGACATGTTCCAGCACTTCAAATTCCTCACTACAGCCACAGAATGCTTTTCTGAGGTGTGACTGGTTAGTGTGTTTGAATGGCGGTCACTTGTGTTCATAAACAGAAAGACCCCTCTGAGACTGAATGGAAAACATATTGAAAGCCAATGATGATGAATTGTCTTGTATTGAATTGAACGAAAATGACAAATAAAAGGGATGACTGACATGAACAAAAACTGATGATATCTACACAAATCCAAATAACTGCTACGGAAAATGTAACATCTACACCCACGGCAAGGACTAAAATACAAATATATAAATCCTGAAATCTGTTTATCACTATGTTGTGTATGTTATAGTCATTTCATCCGAGCCAAGTGAGAGGTGTTCAAAACGGTTTTGGTTTGTTTAGCAGTGAAAACAATGCATCTCCAAATTTTGCATTTTTTAAATATTTGTCTTTAACTAAAGGATTTGGTATTCCTTTATGAAGTACATAACATATGATTGTATTACTCTAGTGAAACACCTCATTTGACAGCAGCAATGGGCTCACAATTGCAAGTTTAAAGTTAGTGTGGAGGTGTGTGGCGCAGTGGATTGTGCGTAGGTTTTGGGATCAGGGGATCACAAGTTCAAACCCCACTGCAGTCAGCATGTCGTTGTGTCCCTGGGCAAGACACTTCACCCCAAATTGCTCCTGTGGGGATTGCCCACAGTATTGAGTATGTAAGTCTCTTTGGATACAAGCGTCTAACAAGTGACATGTAACCACAGATTGTCTTTTCTTATGTAACACAATCTTCCTTGTCAAAAGCTGCATCCTACATTACCCATAAAGCAGCTTGACTTCACACTGGTTGTTGGAGATGTGGGTGTTTTATGCTAGTAGCTGCTTTGAGCTGTTTGACCTGAATAGAAAAGCACTGTCTGCAGTAAAGGGTAAACATGCTCTTTCTGTGGTTTCACAGATACATCTTGTTGTGAACGGACAGCATCTGTATCTGGCTTTGGAACCCAAATGTTGGAGTAGCTCTTTTCTTCTGACCTTCGGCGGTCTTCATTTCAATTGCCATCCATGATTAAAATTAGAATTTTAAATGGTTTCAAGTGCAGTTCTTGTTGTCAAATAGCTCGGCCCAGAAAGAGCAAACAGTGTCCATTTCCCACTAAAAGCAGACTTCAACAAGTGGTCCTTGTAACCAAAATGACATCATTGAAAGTGTGAGATGAACGGTGCAGGGAGAATGAGTGCATGTGATCTCAGGACAGGAGTAGTTAGATGTTTCACGGGCTCAATGTGCAACACTTCAGACGCCATAAACTGCCACTGTAATGGCTGTTGGTATTGCAGATGAGCTGATACGATAAGGTATCTAATCGCCAGCTGTAAGCAAAACTCACCGAACTCGTCACATATGCTCTCGTACTTCAGCAGGGCGGCGTGCTCGAAGGTGTCCCGGCAGTAGAGGACGCTCGTTCTGCCGCCCAGCGCCGCGATGCCGCCCAGCGCCAGTACCGTGTGGTCGATGGTCAGAGAGGACGGCTGCTCTCTGAGACGTACTAACACCGAGCGAAACCGGCAATACTGGGGGTAACTGAGGACCAAAACCTTCCGCCCATCCTCCTCCTGGCCTGAAAAACACAGAAAATACAGAGAGACAGAGTTAGGAGGTCAACAGAGACTAAAATAAATAGTTAAATTTCAACAATGAAAAGGGAAATCTGAGCAGGGAAATGTTTTTCAAGTCCTCATGTAAGATTTGTGGAGAATGGCAGCACTTCATTTTACATGACATATTCACTCTACTATACTTCTCTTCAGGTTTTATTACTTTATTCCCTCTCATAGATCATCCCCTGGCTACTATGATATTCTGGCACATATACTGCCAGTGTGCTGTGAATACGGTCCTTTTATTTCTTACTATTGGCTTGAAATTGTAAGGTTGCCTGTAAAGTTTGAGATTCGAGACGTTTATTGCACTGTCACTTTTGCTGAGTAAGATATAAATCTCAACTGATAAAGAAATATAACAAACAGAACTTTTTAGTGCAGCTGAGAGATGCCAAAGTATATATTTTATTTTCATACAGTTTCAAATGTCTTGGGAAGGAATACATCTGTGTTAAAAGGCTGAGAAACAAATGTTAGGAAACCCTATTTTCAGATTTTCAGATTTACAGGTTTAATGTCATATACTGTACACAGCGAGTGGAGTAGTGTAATGAAAGACTTGGGTCACAGTTCCTCAAAGAAACATAAACCATAAATTAAAAAAACAGTGAAACTCATCTCTCCTGCTTCCTGATTTCACACCTCATTGATCAAGTTTCAGGAAATGCACCACAATCAGTAACTTTGCTCCACTTGTGCAAATTTAAATAGTGTTCATCAAAGTTTCACACCCTTTTATTGTGAAGTGACACCTGGTGTCACCTGTACGCATAGTTACTGTTGCTGGGCTGCATGTTTGAAATGCATGGAAATCATCGCGTTTGAGTGACAGGAGGAATGTCAAGAACAACTCAAATGTTTAAAATGACAGTTCATTTATGATCCATGGCGTCTAGAATTATGATATATTAGGGAACAAAGCTAATTTATTTTAAACTCAGGTAGTTGTGAAACCTCTTATCTTATCCAGACGTTACAAACCGCTTTGGGTGTGATGTTTTTTTGAGGTGGAATGCAATAAATATTCCACTGAGAGCATGTTAATTGGACTGATGTATATCGCAACTACCTGTAAAAAAAAAACCGTGAACAGGAAGTGCACACTGAGCTGACACCAGAAAAAGGAAGATATGCCGAACAGATATTTCATTATGACTACATGTAAGAACAAGACTATTGTAGTACAGCAGTCAGCTAACAAACTCACAACATGTTTGTGTTTAGCAGATATAGTGTTTACCATATTAACCAACATAGTTAAGCGTGTTAGCATGATGTTTATGTGTTGCAGGTATTTTGGTCATGAAGACATTTTGAGCCGACGGTGGTTAACTATTCCTTTCTTTCATTTTAATTAACCTCAGATATTCCTCATGTACGCACTAATATTGGCAGATGATTTCAGGTACTATGCACCTTTTAAATGCAATAGACTGCAACCTGCCCTCAAACTACAGTCTTTCATTCCCTTGAAGATTTTATTATCTCAAGTTTTTTTATGATTCCTGTAACTGTTTGAATTCATTGTTTGTGTAGTTGTGTTGTTTCTGTTTGTGTATTAGACGCGTTTGGTATTATACGGTCTCGCTTGAAAAAGAGATCTTAATCTCCATGAGAGTGCCCAGTTAAATCGAGACTACATTTAAATATAGTCTCTGTTAATTACATTACAAAAACCTAGCAGACAGATAAATGAAGTGCTCTGAAATACTTGCCGCTAAGACAAACACTGAACCAGCAGACATGACATTTAAAAATGAAGCCTCTTTATTCAATTTCCTCCTACAGGTTCATCTATAGATGTTAATTATAAACAAATAACAGAGAGGAGTAGCCGTGAAGGCTACAGGTGACTGAAGCTGACAGTTGGTGTGGAGGTCTGTTTAATTACGATCTCCCACACACAGTAACAGAAATATAATTAACTATAACTGGCTAGATGCTTTTTAAATATGACACGAGACCCAGTGTTTTTTCCGTTGCAGGAGCGCCATGTTAAAATACATTTCATTTGTTTTGTCTGCATATATCTTAATCCCCCGACACTTTATTAATCATATCTATTATGACCTGATATGATGGGTAACATTATTTCACATTATATTATATACTGGATGTCTGCCATTTTGATTAATTTGACTATCAATTACACATTTTTCCTTATTTTATCTGTTGTATCGAAAAATAATTTTGTCCTTAAAATATTGGAAAATATAAAAACAACAAGAAATTGTCTTGTTGTTTCGTTTAAGACCTGAAAGTCTCCATTTGAAAAGTAAAAGATGCTTGCAAATGGTTACATGTAATGACTGCAATCAGTTTTTAGCATTTTTGCTTTCACAATAAGTCACATGGTTGAGCAATTATAGATTTTCTGTTGACTTACTAAACCAATCATTTACACATTGAGTCAGCTCTCGTAAAATATGATAAATGAATATGAGGTGACTTTAAAATGCAGAAATATACTATGATAACATATGCTGTCTCTGGTCCAAAGCTCCATGGGTGTGTTGTTTCTAATCTCCTACTATGGTGATTATATGTTAATAAAATGACCCCAGCATGCAGTGCGGCACAATGATTGGAAAGTAGCCAAATTTTGAAAAACAGACAAACTATGCATGTGCACTGTTCGTTAACGCTGTGTAAAGTCACTTCTCTCGGAGACTGTTGTTTGAAAGCAGAGTGCTAATATTATTTCTAGCTTACAAAGCCGACTGCACGGTTCAACAGTTGATGAAGCAGAGTCAGGCAGTTTGAAACACGATTTCAACATGAATTATTCACTGTCCTGTCTGCTTTACAAAGCCCTTGGACATGACATTCATAGGAATTTCTGCTGCTAAGTTAATATTTCAAGGGTGAGTAACTAGCAAGCTTTTCACCTTGCAACACTAAAGACAAAACAGCTAGTGTGTGTATTCAAAAAAACATTTCTCCGTCTTTTGTGTTATTTTATCAAGCTGGAGGCTGAAGAATCTGCAGCTCGAACACGGCAGGAAGGACAGCATTCATAACATATTTACAGCAGCTGCATTCCCGACAATCAGCGTAATTAGTTCCACTGTACTCCAATGTGAAGACCACTTCAAAAGAAATTATTAAAACCATTCATCAGAGGTTGCTGCCTCAAATCCCACAGATGTATAAGCACACACATATTCCTGCATACATGCACGTTCATATCACACAGCAGACACACACACACTCATCAAGGATTGCGGCAGTTGTCGTTCGCAATTACAGCTCAGAGGTAGAGCAAGCTTTGTTCCAAATGTCAGGAATTGTATTGTAAGCAGTCACCGTCAGACCTGCTCTCTCTCCCGAGGACCCTCACAGCATTTCACTTGATTAGATTCAATTTTGGAGCGAGAGCCGCAGGGCATTAATAACTGTACAGAGGCGGTGTGAAGTATGCATGCCAGTGTGTGTGCGTTAGTGCGTGTGATGTATATTGAGTGTATGTACACTTAAAACAAATCATTTTGTTCTCACAGCCCGACCTTTCCAAATAAAGGGCGTCTTTATCTTTAAGTCAGCTTTCTAATTGGTCGGGGCTGTGCCTGCGGTGCTGGAGAGCTGGAAGACACTGTGAGAAGACTGAGGACATTATGAAACTGGTTTTTGTCTCTCAGGAGATATGTTATATGTTCTCAGTCAGTCAGTCAGTCAGTCAGTCAGTCAGTCCTGGTGCAGCGTGTTGATCAAACAGCTGCGGTGTGGCAGATTATTTTCAGAACACGCTGTAAAGCTCCTGACCTCATAAACTACAATAGTGTCAGGGGCATAACGGCTGGAGGACAGCTGACATTATAAACAGTCAGAGCAGCACTCAATAACTTCCAATACAATACAACATTTAGTCACCTGGTAAAGTGTATAGTACCAGAGTAATAATATACAGTAATGCTCTGTACAAACTTTCACTCCACTAAATCAATTGAATTCTGCAGCCTTGAAGTCTGAAAAAACAATATATTGCAGATTGCACACATTACACGTGTATCACAGAGAGTGAAGAAAGTATCCATGTTTTTGGAGTTTGACTTGTGATAAGATTTGAAAATAAGTATCTTTCCACTTCTGCAGCTTCGATTTGACCCGTTTAAAAAATAAATCCATGTTTTGAGTCCCCTAACGTTGTATGAGTGCTCGACCAAATTGCCTTGATTTGTTGCGTATTTAATTCCAAGAGTAAATTACAATGATCGTAAAATACAAAGCAGAAAATACAAATAGATGCAAATAAATATAAGAACTAAAGCATCAACATAACGACAAACAATCAGAGCTATAAAGGTGGATTTCCGCTGTGAAACGATGATAGATGTCTCCCAATATACTGCATCGTAAACTGGTGCTTACTTTAGAGCCGTAAATAGAAATGATTGTCTGACTAACCGCAAATCAAAAGGAGAACAGACATCTAAAAGACCTTCATTAGTTTGTTATGTCTTGTTGTTCTGGCCTATTCTTGTAAATGTTATTGTTGTTGATGTCGTTAGTGTGTCTTTTTATTACTCTTAGTTAATTGGAGCGCTGCCAATCAAGGAGTTATGTAATTAAAAAATCAATGCACAGACAGTTATTCAAAAGCAACAAAAGCAGGAGGGGCCTTAGCATACGTCTGGTCTTATATAGGAGACTAACAGCAGAACGTTGTGCACGCTGTAGAGACTTCAAGGACAACCGGGTTACTCGAGTAGAAAGTGCATTACTCAAATGTCACCGGGATGTCTTCCAATGACAGCTTCTCTTACAAACATTTCTGAGATTAAAGAAGCATGCCTGAGCCAGTTTTGTAATATGTAAATGTGCAGTAACATTGAAAGCCTTGCATTATCAGGAACAGGCTTTTCATGACTGTAGAGCAATAGACAAGAAATTATTAAACTGCTTGTGCAACGGGTCAGAAATAATGAATTAAATGGATGTTTCTACTTTAAGAGGACGGTCTGCTAAACTCATTTGTGGAATACCATTGAAATCCCATCAGTAACACAGATGTTTAAAACGCTTTCCGTCTTTATTTCTTAGGAACGCACCAGTGTTTCAGGAATTGTTTTGACCAAAGGTGGCATTTAAGGATCTACGGAGAATCAATAAAGCATGTTACTGTTGTGGATTTGCAGGATGATGCTTTGTTGTGAATCATGGCCCCGGGGATAAGACAAACGCCACACAAATGAAAGGGAACGAAACAAAAAAGAAAGCCATATCTGCTGATTGTCTGCAGACAAAAGCATTCAAACATCTGTCACTCAGGTGCAGCAATTATTCTTCCAGCACCTCTTTAATAAACGATATACACAGGGATGGAGAGCAAAGCACTAACAGAGAACAAAATGAGGAGCTTTTGTTTTTATATGCCTTTGTTTTTCTAACTGTACAGCACAGAAAAAGTCAAAGACCATACAGCTACATCTGATTTGACTGAGTCCTCAGGCAGCCATTGTTTTCTACAGTACAGCAACTTTCAAGCTGCTAACAACACATTTAGTAATACATCGCAGAGAATACATGGCATTACTTCTTTGATTTGCTTAGGAGAAAAAGAACAATTGATGAGAGAACTTTCTAATGCAAAACACGATGAACTGAAAGCAGCTTTTCTTTGGTAACATCTGGCTCTGCTTCCTGTCTGTCTTCCTTTAAAATTACTCATAAACCAGATGCTTTCAGCAACCGACTGCTCTTTCTCAGACATCCTGGACTCTGATATTCCCTAGAACATGTTATTTCATTTCCAATCAGACAAATAACTCGCAATAAGATTTTTTTTGTTTCAAGTTGATTTTCTTGCTGCGCTGGCATGAAATAAAGCAAATGCTGAAAAAACTAATTGATTGAAAAAAAAGAGCTTTGCTTGCTTTCAATTAAAACTATCGTTGCATTTTGGTTAGGCAAAACAGGAAATTAAATTGGGACAAAATTGTAAAGAGCATTTTACACTTCCTTAACACAAACGATTCTTCAGTTAATTGTCAAAATAACCACCAGAATAGCTCTGACTGAAGCAATTATAAGATCATTTATAAGTATTAACAAGAACTTGCGAGTGTGTCTTTTTGTAGTTGTCAAGACCAGGGCATTCAGAGTTAATGTGTTACAACATGCAAAAATAACAACACAGTCCTTTGGAAAACTCCCAAAATATTGCACAACTCCAGAGTATCAACATGACTGCGGCAGGCTGGTAAAGTCATTATAGCCTCAGCAGCTGTCATGAGACACTCTGCACAGTAAAATACAGGTCTCAATTTACTCCAACGTAGTAAAAGTAACATGCTGTAATATACGTGTACAATATATGGTTCATAAATATGACAAAATTATATTTAACAACCAAAGATAGATTTGATATTCCAGTGAGCCGACTGCGGAAAAGCTCTTCGTACAAAGAGAAGAGGGAAGCCTGCAATATGAAAGTTAAAGCTCTGGCACTGTGTTATATCAGAAGGAATTAAATACATTTGGAGTAATTACACCAAAGGAGAAATGTCTGATCTCTTCCATAACTAGCATGATAAACGACTCGTCATAATCTAAATCTCAGAAATGCCGCATACGACACAAAACTCATTAGCTGTGTTGAAGCAGCTGCTCCGCTGGATGAATATTGAAATGTTAGATGAAACATCATTACATTTCAAACCCAAAATAAAAAGGGGCTATCTTCTGCTGTATCTCTGAGATTCTCCATTTCTTTTATTGGAGACTTTCTGCAAGCGGCTTTTACAAGTTGAGATCAGAACTAGTTGTGATACGAGGGGCTGCTGACAGTTTAAAGCAGATCCGTGCCGGCTAATTAAAAACAAAATGTGACTCATGTAAACCGTGTCATTTACATTCAACCAAGCTTAGAAATATTCACACTGCCCACAAGCTCTGACAAGTTCTCTCAGGCAAGTATGCTCATTTCTCTTGTCGCAGACTGGCAGGAAAATAGCTGAAAACCATAACTCTCATGCTCGCTATCACCCGCTGTACTTCTTAAATCACTCACTCGCCTCAAATTTGCTGTTGTCAACATTTCCACATTGTCTGCTCGGCCAAAGAATTGACTGGAGCCTCCTGCTGCTTTTGTGGACTTGGCGAGAAAGGGCAAGGCACTTAAACCAGCGCCAATAATGTCACTTTCATATTTGATAGGTTAAGTAAATGTAAAGGCTTTAAAAAAACATACATTGGAGGAGAACAAACGAGGGATAAAGTGAGAGGACACGGTTCTTGTTTGGTATTCTCCGTCCATCCTGCAGGCTCTGTATTGATCTGAGAGGCTGTTTCCATGTAGCCTCTTCTCATAATATATAACACATCTCTGATTCATCCGCCCTCTCCCTCTCGCACTTGTCACTGAGGGGACATGACACTGAGACTGGGCCTTATAGGCAGCAGCAGGCGCCCGATCTGGCTATGAGTTCATGTTATTGAAACCTGACCAAATAAAGAGGGAACAGCATCTGTCGACGACACCGAATGAAAATGATGCGTAGCGAGGGCGTCAGATTTTAACAAGCAACAAACTTGTGTTTCATACAAAGAGAGAAATAAATGAATTGAAGTGATTCATCGCTTGTCCAATCTGTGAATGACTACTGTATCTTGGATAACACAAAATGTGCTAGAACATTTCCCTAACTGCAAGCTAGTCCGTGCTGTAAACACAATCCCATTAATCATGCGGAGGATGCGGCATAAATATATCGCTGGAGTTAAACAAAGCCGAGTGATCACACGATGTGTCAATTACACTCACTTTGTTTTGCTCAGAGGGAGAAGAATTGAAATATTGAAATGTTTTTTTACTAGATCTGCGTTGGATAACATGTTGTTTTTAAATAGCTTAACGGGGCCGTCCGCATCACACAACACATCAGTCACAGACTCGCCTTTATCCTGCTCATCATACCAGCTGCAGGCTGTGCTCACACACACACACACACACACACACACACACACACACACACACACACACACACACACACACACACACACACACACACACACACACACACACACACACACACACACACACACACACACACACACACACACACACACACACACACACACACACGCAGCCATTCAAAGGGATAATCCAACTAATATGTATTTTAAGGATCAAAGGAGCAACATAGCTGAGGTCAATATCACCATAATATAATGATTTCCCCTTGGGATCAATTAAATCGTATTAATAAGCATTTGACCTATATCGATATATCATGGCATGGCAAATCAATAGAATTAATGCAATTGTTAACCAAGACGCAGTAATCAATGTTTTCTTACATTAGCTGTGGATTATCAACCGACCCATCAGCTGTTTTGGATTAAGCGGCCACAACCGCGCGATTTTGGATCACTTTGAGCTCCATTTAGTGTCATTTTGAGTAGAACAATGCAATATACACGACACGTTCAGCACCAAATGGCACACAGACAAAGCTAGCAACTATCCGGGTAACATAATAGAACATTTAGAAGCTGAAGAGCAAGATATTTTCCTCAGAATTAGGTGGAGACTAGAACAGAACCAAAGGGTCGATGCAGAAACAAGACTCCACATGCTGCAGGATGTGTGGTGGTCTAATGGATAGTGAGGTGGGCTGAAGATCGAAGGTTGTGAGTTCAAATCCTGCCTGGAACACCACCACTAGTGGCACTTAGCCCTTAGTTACTCTAGGGAGAATGTCCCTGTAATTGGTCATTGTAAGTTGCTTTGGATAAAAGCCTCAGCTAAAATGTAATGTGAACAGTTATAATAGATTTCAATAATAAGCAGCCAGAGTGCATAAAGTATAAACTCTCCATGTAATCTGGAAAGCACCGTCATCCACTTATTTCTATTTCTAAACTCAGTATATACCAAATATGAATACATTTTAACACACAACTCTAAAAATCTTGGCTGTCTTGAGTCTGGTGTTTATTTTATTTAGAAAGTATCTGTTTAAGTGACAAACAAGGAGCGAAAGAATGGGACATTAAATATAGTCATGTTGTCAATCAACCAATCAATCAATCAATCAATCAATCAATGTTTATTTATATAGCCCAATATCACAAATGTTACATTTGTCTCAGTGGACTTCACAGTTTGTAGAGAATATCAGTATGAAAATACGACACCCTCTGTCCTTAGACCCTCTGTCCTTAGACCCTCACATCGTACAAGGAAACACTTCCAGAGAAAAACCCACAGTTTAAAGGGGAACATGGGAGAAACCTCAGGGAGAGCATCAGAGGAGGGATCCCTCTCCCACGACAGACAGACATGCAATAGATGCCGTGTGTAAATCGAAGAGATAATACAAGCATAGGTAGACCAAATGTTTGGAAATGCTTGTGTCTATAATAAGAAGATGAATCCACGAGGATGTCAATGTCGTGGCAGAATTGTGACCAAAGTGAAATGAGTGAAGTGGTTTGTGCTGCAGGACTGGCTTAAGAAGTTTCTCTGAAGGTAAATCAATTGTCATGAATTCAAGGATAGCATCTGCTTCGCTCAGTGACGTGTTCATTTTCTATATTGGATATTAACAAGAGTCTCAGTTATCAGATACAATGGGTGGAGTACGTCTTCAAGAAAGATCTGGCTTCTACATTCACATGTCTGTGTGCTCATTTTTCTAAGATAATCATATTCCCTGCAAAAGGGCACTAACACCCAGAGGAAATGTTCTATTGAAACCGTACAGAGGGCAGAGAAACACTCACTGAGAGTAATACATAGAAAGAGAGAGAACGAGAGATCTCCATGCATGCTGGCTCCTGTTCTTAATTATAGTAAAGCGTTAAAGTGCCTCATTCACTTCGGCAGGGTGGGGCATTGGCCTGTGACAAAGAAGGGAAAAAAAGAAACATTTATATAATTTTCACCTCAATTTATTCAAGTGTGCGTCGCAGGGAGTGGGGACACACAGCTACAGTGTGTGTAGAAAAACAAGCTCATAACACACACACACACACACACACACACACACACACACACACACACACACACACACACACACACACACACACACACACACACACACACACACACACACACACACACACACACACACACACACACACACACACACACACACACACACACACACACAAAATATTTTACTTCCCTCAGCTTGATTCCATCCCAGATGTTTTTGCGGTTGACAGAAGGGGGGGAAAGAGAAAAAAAAATGGCCGTACCACATTTGAAAAAACACCCATTTAAATGTTTTCAGTTAAACAGGGAGAAAGGAAATATGAATATGTACATAGTTTACTGCGAACACATTTACCAGCACATTGCTCACTTGCAACATTCAATCGCTCTATTTATTTTTATTGTTTTATGTCTTGTATATATTTGGGTTGAATGCCTTGGAATTTAGTTTTTCATTGCCATAACTACACCGTAGCTACTGTGCATATGACAATGAAAACTTTGAATCTAGAAGATGAAGAGAGAAAAAGAGGAGAGAAGAGGAAGAGGAGAGAATAAGAAGAGGAAGAGAAGAGGAAGAGACAACACGAGCACTTTTCCTCCGTTTGATTTATGTGATTCTATTACATTAAACATTCTTTCCCCTGAGCAGGCTCAGCTCCCTAGCAACCATCGCTCGCAGCCCTAATGTGTCTGGCACGCGGCCAGGGAAAGCTGCCTGCTTTATTGATTGCCAGATTGAAAAGTTTGCATTTAATAGGTTCTGTAATACATGAAGGAATTATTCAGAGCGGCTCCTTGTCAAAAACCTAAATTGGTTCTTTTGACTATCAGAAAACAACAGGGTCCCTGGTTTAAAAAAAAAAAAAAATCAGAAAAGCTCCAAAGGGCTTCTCTCTGAAATCATGAGGAGTTGTAAATGTGATTATTACGAGGTTAGAGGCCCGTAAGACGAGGGAGACAAGTTAGTGCCGTGTTGATCCCCTTTTGTGTAGTGATGGATTGGCCCTAAACACTGTTTGCTGTCTGGTCCCCGGCTGCATCCTGACTAATGAAAGACTACTGCTGGGTTTGGGGGGGTCAATCCACTTATGGCGCAGTCAATTCTGAGAGTAAAAACAAGCTGCACTGCAAGAACCAGAAATGTGCAAATACCACAGGGAGCAAATGTAATCAACTATCTTTGGTTGCAAAGATGCAGCTGGCTTTCGGACTTCACAAACAAAGAGAAGCCCCTCTCCGTGTCTCTTTCCTCTCATCAAACAAGCTTTAAAGCCTTTACACCCAGGTGATGATACTCTATCCGCTATGACGGCCACTCTCATTGGTCACGCAGCTCTGTCCGACACAAACTCAATTGAGCAGCTGTGATCAGAGATCTCAGAGGTTGTCACCGGCGGAGAGAAAAAGGGGGCAACACAGAGAGTTTCTTCAGCTCAGCCTGTAGGAGACAGCATTTCCAAAACCACACATACCCTCCTCCTGCAGGATGACATGTTTGGCTTTAAATGCATCTTTAATGGCAAAGCAAGTTTCCATTTGAGAGAGTTCTGCAGGAAGGTTGGAGGAAAGGAGGGAAAGGAAAGAAACATATCTTATCAGGAGATTGGGAATTGGGTCAGGAGAGGAATTACATGCCATTCTAGATCAAAGTTGCCGTGTGTGTTTCCTCAAAAGAAGGGCCGCTCATTATCGACTCAGATTTATTTCTTAGGGTGTGTACTGTGCAAAAGGCAACATGATTAAATATGTTTTTCTGTAAAAGAATGAACCTGAAGGGGGGGGGGAATAATACAAGAGGTTAGGCGTGTTTCCCAATGGTAATACCGTAATGAGAAATAGAAGAGGGGGGGGTGTTTGTTGGCGATGTTTGGGGGGGGTTGTCATTCAGCATGGCTCCATTATGAATTCCTGTCATTATATAAGAACCTCTCTTTCTCCCTCTCTCTCTATCATCAGATCTGTACGGAGGAGGAAGGCTTTAAATAAACAGCCCGCGGAGTGAAGCCAACTGGAACCCTTTTCAATAATTACATCCAGCACAATACTCAATTTACATTGCATTTATTTAGCTTGAGGACCTGACAATGTGGCGGAGAAAAGAGTGACATTAGCGGCGGATGATAACAGCTAGAGCGGTGCGATCCCCCAAAGGGAGACGTTTTAGTCTGTGGCTGAGACTTTACCGATAGTAATATGTCATTAAAAACCAGCGCCATCTGTTCCGATTTCTCTTTTACGTGCTGTCATTGACATAAAACGTACTGGAGTTACAAATCCCTCAAAAATGCTAACTGTATGATTTCCTCTGCTCACTTAGTTTTGATTACACATTCTAACAGCGCCACAAAAGAGAGAACAACGACCACTAACAATGGTTTTCTCTCCACAACCCTTAAGGATCTCCGTTTGAAGTTCTCCAGTGTAATCCTGTACAAACTGTTTTCACAAGACTGCTGTGTTATTCATGTAACACACACACACACACACACACACACACACACACACACACACACACACACACACACACACACACACACACACACACACACACACACACACACACACACACACACACACACACACACACACACACACACACACACACACACACACACACACACACACACACACACACACACACACACACACACACACACACACACACACACACACAAAATCTGGCTAAACAAGCAACTCGGCTTTAAACTTATTCATTCCAGATTAAAGAACACGACCTCTGATGTGGAAAACCTCCGCTTCACCAACAGAGCTGTAATCAGTGTATGCAGACAGTGTTTGGAGCTGCGTGTCTCACATTGCACAGGAAAGATAAGAAACTTCAATGGAGAATATCTCCACGCTCCGATAACAAGTTTATGTTTACTGGACACTTAGTGATCCATTATTTCTCTCTGTAATATTGCAATAAATACCAATATGAGGTGAAAATGACAGTGGAAAATATTTTAGTTTTGATTACTTTGTGAAACCATCCATGGACTGGTATGTATTTTGTATACTGTATAATAACAGAGTGAGAGGAGACATGTAATGACAACATCAAGTACAGGTATTTTTTGGCAAAGGCTTCTGTTGTCTTAAAATGTGCCAGTCAGTGATGAGGCTATAAAAAAAAAAAATTAAAAAAGAGCACCTGGGTTAAATTTGTTCTGAATAAAAACTGAAACATCAGGTTAGTTTACTGTATATGTATCCAGCTTTGTCTCCGTTTACTCCTCTATTGTTTCGCACCTTTAATAAAGGTTGCCCCTTCTACATTGCAACATAGTGATTAGGTGACTCGGCCTTTGTTAACTTTAGATATCGCGCTCTGACGCATCGAATGAAACAACAGTTTTCCCTGAGTTATGTCTGAGAGGAGGAAAAAACTGGCTGAATGCTTCTCATTTTGCCAAGTGCTCCTCAGGCCAGTACATAACAAGGAAATGGACTGACAGGTTGAGAAAGAGGACTGAGAGGCAACAATGATCTATTGTTTGTGGCCAAGGCTCTCCTTCCAACTCTTCTGGCAGTCAGTATATCAAAGAAACCAAAATATATTACACCATCTGCAATGAAATATACAAACACAAATGACGTCATTTGTGTTCCTTTGGCTTAATAAAAGCATTAAGAGTAGTTATGTACTCGAGCAAGTATGTGTGAGCGTACACTAACACACACACCCCCCCACACACACACACCAAAGGTCTGGAATCTATCAAAGCCCCCATTGCAATTACCTTTCAATGCTGGAAAAATGCATTACCTCTGTGCTGTGAAATGAACCCTATGTTATTCCTACAGGGCTAGAAGTCTATCCTCCACACTGAGCAGTACAGAATATTCCCTGCAGCTTGGCTATGTGACCCTCTTGCATCAATATTTACAGATTATGACGGATATTAAGTGGATGTTGAGAAAGCTGATCTGCAATCAGCACTGTGATTTTTTTCTTTTTACCTTCACACAGGTATACTGAAAGTGTTTTTCCAACACGGTAATTCTAAGAGTTAAATGGGTATTTAATGTGAGAGCGCATTTGTTCACACACCCTCACACGCAGTGGAATTCAAGTTATTATTACCAATGTGCACAGCTCGAGCTTATTAAATCACGTAGCCAAAGAACTGAAAGAGACAGAGCTGTGACTCAAGTTCTCAGAGGTAGAAATGGATCTTTTACACTTGTATTAAATTGGAAACTCACAATAAAAACAACAGAAAATGTAACTCTTTTGTCATCCGGATCAAATATATGAAATATATATACAGTCTCCAGTTGTTCAAGGTAGTGAAATAATCTGATCCATAGTTCCTTTGTCAGAAACACTTAAACTCATGCTGTTCAAATTCAGTGAAGAGAGAAGCATTCAGATCATTTATATAAGCGAAAGTGTCACTTAAGTAAAAGCACAAAGGCATTATTAGAAAGGTGTACTTACAATTAGAAGTACCAAAACGCCTACTCAGTAATCAATGGCATACTTCGAATACATTAATGGATTATGGTTAATACCACATGAGAGAATGAGCAGCATTGTACTGTTGTAGGTGGTTGAAGTGGAGCTAATTGTAACCTTTTATACACTGCTGGGTAATTTATTCTGCAAGAATGCATTAAACTGTATCTTTTTAGTTACAGATTGGTCAATTAAATCTATATCTGTAAAGTAAATAGCAACTATAATTCATAAATAGAAGCAGTAGAGAAGAAGAATCCAGTAGCATAAAATACAAATACATAAGTATCTGCTCCCTGATCTCACGGCGAATTGTAAGTGGCTACTGCCTGAGATCGAATGCTGTGGTTTTATTAAATGTGCCAACTGCTAGGACTGTCTTAGGGAAGATAGCTTTTAGATGTGCAGCTCCTCTGTCTTGGAACCGTCTGCAAAAGGAATGGAAACTGAGCAATTTGGTCCCACTAAATGTTTTTAAAGCAAGGATAGATGCTATCCAATCGGAAACTGTTGGAACCTGTAAATGTTACTAGCTATGTAAACTGTAGTCGCTGTAAATATGCCGTATGATGTCCTTTTTGTTTTTCTGTTATGTTTATATGTATTCATGTGGAACCTACTTGCAGCAGGTCACCCTTGAAAAAGAGATAAAAGATCTCAATGGGATTCACCTGCATAAATGAAGGTTTGAAATGAAATAAGTGCACCTCCAAAATCTGCACTTTAGTAGAGACATTGTTTTTGTTTAATTCCAACACATCATACTCATTTCCACATTCAATTCATTCCCTTTGTGTGTTTCCTTAAAAGGGGGTTTCCCTTCCCTGTAGTTATATTGATTTACTGCATGTTAATGATCTGCGAAGGCTACAATTCCAAAGTTCCTTCCAGAGGGAATTTCCCCCTGCCTGAAACGCACAGATTGTATTCCTTTTTTTACATCCGTAACATAGTGACATCATTATCGAACCACTTCTATTGGCTAGCGCTCCAACACATTTGACGTGATAGGCTAAGGGGTAGGACAACTTTAAGAGGTTGACCAAGTACAACAGAACCCGGCCAGCTGACCAATCAGAGCAGACTGGGCTCTGGTTTCAGACAGAGGGTGAAAAGAGGTGCTGCAGCACAGACAGTATGAGAAAAATAGTGACCTTTTTGAACTTTAAAGCATGGAGACATGTCACAAAATAGAAATACGAACCAGAAAATAACCATAATAAGGTTCCTTTAATGTTGATTTACGCACAACAAGGCATACACAAGCGGATAGTTGTATGCATTCATAAAGCAGACGGACTGGCACCCTCATGAAATATGCAGAGTTATTAATTGTAAAATCTGTGATGTGTAGAGCAGCACGGGTTCATACATATCTTTCTAACTGAAGGAAGAATGTCAACACAACATATCAAGGAGACATAGGCAGTTCTGCACTGATATAATACTGTCGCAGTTATACTTGAAATAAGCAGCATTTTTGAAAAAGCAGAGTTTAGAAATCTTCCCAGGACAAGGTTGCTGGCGGGGTAACACTTATGAGTCAGAGTGTAACTGGAACAGTCAGGCAATTTGTTTTGAGGAAAGCAACACACAATAAAACTTCCTGATTTACGGGATTTTAAACCTTTTCATTAAAAAAAATCGAAATACAAATAAATCTAGAAGGAAATGTGGCTTAGGAGCAGGCGAGATAATGTATTATGAATCGCTTTATTCTGGTTTTTTTAAGAGGGGATGGCAGAAGTAACATCAATAGCATCTCTGTTGTTCCAGACCTGACTAATGGAGAGAAGAGAGACACAACTGTTGTTTCAGACCTGGCTAATGGAGAGACGGAGCTCTTCATTTCCTCTGAGGCCGTTCTCATTGTTTAACCATCAACCAGCCTTCAGCTCCCCTCCCTCGCGAAAGTCAGAAAACACATTATGTGACATTCTAGAAATAAAATAACACAAATTATTAATGAATATAGCCATCCAAAGAAGCTGAATGTGATTATGTTGCGAACCATAACAGGATATGTCTCGGGTGTATGGTGGTCTCTCTCTCTCTCTCTCTCTCCGTCTCTCACAGGGCGTCTTTCTCTCTCTTTCTCCCATTCAAATTCGAGGCATGCTCAAACATCTAATAGATTTTTCCACCCCGGCACACAATTTACTGCTTACAGATTTAGAATTCTCTGGCTTCCGGCCAGTCAGAAGTGAATTAATGATATGAGCACATCAGCGAGGAAAAACAGCTTGTGATTCTCTCTCCTACAGGTCTGAGCATAATGAAGAAGATACTGCCATAAAACCTCCTAACACTACCAGGAGGAAGAAGAAAAAATACCAGGGAAGAAAGGAAAGAGGGGGAGGGAGGTGAGATAGGAACATAATCAATATGAACACTCCATTAAATTACTTCAAAAGGGGAATTTTGGACAGTTTTTGAAATTAGTTCTGCTTAAAAAAGCAGAAGGGGAAGAAAATATGTCTGAGGGGCGGAAAGGAAACACGTGCAAACGATACAATCTGCCACCTATTCTGAGTGGAGGAGTACAGTGTGGCATGTTTTACAAAAGCATTCTTTCTAAGTCGGAGTCACAACATACCATTACTCTTGTAACGCCACGACACTTTCTCTTTATCTCTTCCAAGAAACCTCTTTACTCCAGCCCACGTTGCAGTCGAAACATAAAACATTTTCATGTGTGATAGTGACTCAAAATCCCAAATATTGTTCTGTATTGTCACCAAGACAAATCAACCATGAGAAGACGGCATCCGTCTGTTTCCTTATCACCAGCTCCTGCCCTTATAAACATTCAGAGACGCTCTGAACAGTCTGTGAAAAGGGACAGAATCTACCCTCTACATCAAATTGAAATGTTCTGACTGAAATATTGTCGGGATATCAACTCGGGTATATGTGCCAAGTCTGGCATACAGATCAGACGTTGCATCAGAGGGAAATACAGCGGTTCAATCCACCAGCAGGCGAGGCTGTAAAGAATCTTGAAATGCGGCGATATCGCTTAGTGCCTCGCCGGCCGGCTCCTTCCAGCTCAATCATTTATTTACCTCTGATCATATAAAGCAGATATATATAGTAAAGTATTAAGTGTCTCAATTCCAGACATCACCGTATGTCTAGACTTCTCTGACTGTGTTCATGCTGTTAAATCAACACAATTAAAGTGTTAAGACCTTCTTAAAGGCTTATTTTTCAGTGTGTTGGTGTTGTTGTTTTGTCCGACATCGCAATGCACCAAGAATTTAAAGGGGCCCTATTCTGCGCATTTTCAGTTTCATATGTGTGCCTCTTTAATGTTCAACACGAGGGCCAAGTCTGCTCTGATTGGTTAGCTGACCGGCTCTGTTGTGATTGGACAACCGCTTAGAGATGTCCCGCCTCTTAGCATCACGTACAATATGTTGGAGCGCTAGCCAATAGAAGAGCAAGTGTAAGGTAGTGATGTCAATATGTAACGGAAGTAACAGACCACAGGAAAGGGAAAGGCCCCAGAAGCATAATAGGGCCTCTTTAAGAAACTGCTCTAAGCTGGCTCTTGAAATCAATGACAGTGAAATAAAAATGAAAAAATGTTATACGCAACTGTACAAAACCACTACTTGTACTATACAAAGTAAAATCATACAACTATGTGGGTGCATATAATAAGTAAGTACTATGTGAATAGCTTATAATGCAATTTTGCAGCTCAGTTGGTCGAGAAGGTCAGCCATTTATCGAAGGGTTGGCGTCCTTGAGCAAGATGCAGCAACTCAGACTGCTCCGGATGTATTTGAGGGCAAAGGAATATAATTATCGTTGGACAAAAGAATTTAAAGTACTTTACCTAAACTATGCAACATGAAGACTAAAGGCGAGTAAATGTAGATGGCAGGAGGGAAATGCCTTTCAAAGCAAGTGCATTTGATGGATATATTAAATGGAAATGCAATTAAAAGCAAACCATTTGCAGCTTTTCATTCGGCAAAGAGATGCCTTTCCCTCCATAATAAAAATAAAAACTGACCTTCATTACCATCACTAACTGAATATGTCTAGCTCACATTGCTTCCAATATCTTATAAATATTGCGCCCTTGACTTAAATTTGTGATTCAATTAATACATTTGTTTGGTGAATTTAGAGAAATATTTTCAAAAGGTGCTGCTGTGAAAATATCATGTTAAAAGTCAAGTGGAGGTCTGGCTGCTTTTCTAGCGCACTGTGTACAGATATATATATTTTTTGTAGGGATGTTTTCTCAGACCGCAGTGATCCTCGCAGCGCTGAGGGAGGAAGAGGCCACTGATGATAGTACAGGTGAGGGCAGGAGTCAGGAACACCATCTATGTGTCTTGAATGCAGGAGTCACAAGCTTCGACCTTGTATAGTCCTCGACATCCTCACAAATCTGCTCACTGTGAAGGCTTGAGTTGAAGAAAGACAAGAGCTGTTTTTTTAGCAAGAGCAATCTTTTTATTTTTTATAATTTTCCTTCTACGGTTTCTCCCGACGTAAAAGCCAACAAAGTGTATCAGCAGATACAGCTCTACAACGCCCCTCCTCGTAGTATACGACTAGAAACCAATTTCATCGGGTAGCAGTGAAAAGAAAAAAAAAAGAATCAGGCCAGTTCTCTGGGGAGAGATTGAGGGGCAGAATGTAAACTTCCCTGGCAAGCCATCCCTGGTGGATTGAACAGTAAAAAGAAGCTCACTCAAACCCAAGATAAACTGAGCGGACAGTTTGCATTACCTGATTAAGTGAATCACATTAAGGATTATGTAATGACTGCAAAATACAATACACCACTCTCATGCACTCGTAGAAATATGTTATTAGAGTCCTCTGGGCCTGAAATACTGCACGTAGGAAGCTTCAGTGTGCGATTAAAAGAGCAGGTCACAAGAAGAGTGACTTATATTTTATTCTAAGCTACTGTGGTTCCTTGAAAAAACTATTCTTAAAAAAGGAGAAATTCCATATTTTAAAGGATGAAGACTGTAAACAGACAGCTAGCGTCGCTCCGTGGCAGCAGCACAGTGATAACAAGAGGGAGAAGTGACTCAGCTCAGCCAGGAAATAATCCACCACATTTTTGCAGGGATTAAACAAACAGGATATAACATGTTAATTTGTGAGCTTTTAATTTGATAGTAGTACAAAGCCCAGATAGCTTGCTTCCGGACTCTAAACTAAGCTAAGCTAACTAGCAGCATCATGCTTGCAGCACAGACATGAAAGTGGTCTTTCTTCTAGAGGACAGATTGATTCTTTGTTTCTTTAAAAAGAAAATCAGTTTTAAAAGGGAACATTGCTTCATTCACGAGGCCGTCTCACAAAACACTGCATTTCAAAGTCTGGCGTGAGCTGGAATTTGAATTATGATAGCAATCATCTCTCTGCCTCACAGGTTTTAGAGCCACAGCTGTCGAAGCTGCAGGACAGCAGCAAAGGTCACTTGTTTCTCTAATTAATTACTTCACTTTGTGCGGGCATCTTTGGTTTCACTCTTTCTGCATCTATGAGGACAGTACAGAGCTTTGTTCACTTATTAGACCATACATAAAAGATCAAAAACAATATAATTATCATTCTGCCATTTCAGACCCACTTGTCTGGTAGTATTTTTCATATGTTGCCTGTGAGACACAAATACATAACAGTGCACTTAATTCACATTGGCAGCGTGCCAGGAAAAGTTAGGATACGCTCTTGGAAGAAAAAAAAGAGCTGTTTCCCACAATAACAATGGCACACTTTATTGCTCTTTAGCTCACAATGGTTTTTCTGTGCAGCTTGTGGTATCGCTGCAGTATCCTGTTATGGGGAACAATTCCTCTGACATAGGCGCAGATCAGCCAGAGAATAACAATCAGTAATACCTCATTCAAGTAAAACAACGAGCAGCTACTTTATTCTATTTATGAATAAAAATCCCCTCCAAAAAAGTGGAGCATATATAGCTGCATCATAAAAAAGTAATGTTGTCAATGAGCCAATATTACACAGAATTAGTCATTCAGCTAGGCTTTAGGGTGCTTTTATATCTGATCTGCTGCAGCTGTGGCATGAATATTTCATTCTGGTAGTACGCAGCATTGCAGTGGCATATTTCATATTTCTATGCAAACCCTTGCTCAGGGTAACGTGCATTTGCCTTGATGAATAAGTGATCTCTCTCACTCCTTTCCAAGTCTCTGTTCCGCTCATATTGTTGGACTATCAACAAAGGCCACACGCCAAAGACGTGAACAAACAAACAAATGCATAAGTGAAAGCACCCCACTGATTGTCTGGGTGTAGCATGTGCGAGTGTGTGCGTGTGTGTGTGTCTGCATGTGCATGTGCGTGTTTGTGTGTGTGTGTGTGTGTGTGTGTGTGTGTGTGTGTGTGTGTGTGTGTGTGTGTGTGTGTGTGTGTGTGTGTGTGTGTGTGTGTGTGTGTGTGTGTGTGTGTGTGTGTGTGTGTGTGTGTGTGTGTGTCTCTGGTGCCCTGCCAGAGTCTGAGCTCGTTCTGCTGAGTGGGCAGATTCTCTGGCTGAGTGTCCCATCGGAGTGACAAGTGCATTTAGAAACAGCCTGATGGAGTCATTAACGGCAGTGCTTCTCATTAGCTAGACACACACACACACACACACACACACACACACACACACACACACACACACACACACACACACACACACACACACACACACACACACACACACACACACACACACACACACACACACACACACACACACACACACACACACACACACACACACACACACACACACACACACACACACACACACACACACACACACACACACACACACACACACACACACACACACACACACACACACACTAACAATAGCGTCATCGTTAGGTTATTACACAGACAACAGATAAATCTATAAAATGTTGACGATGCAGCACATTTATAGAAATCCATGATATGGAACATAATATCATTTAAGAAGCAGGCTGACACTTTTATTTATGAAAGCAAGCAATCACCCCCACACACACAAGCAAAATCAAACTGTATTGATTACTGGAATAACAACAAAGCATCCATTATTGATCCCCTTGTCCTTTTTGCGTATGAGATTCGAGCAATATCGAGTAATCAAGGGCGTTACAGCATCGCACAGACACAAGAGCCTCTCTTCCTGGAAGACCCCGAGCAGAAAAACTGCACAAGACTCTTCAATAAATCACAATTTTCTTCTGAGAAAAAAGGATCATTTTGTTACGGCTAAAGCAGTTTCACTTCCACAAAAGGCTTCAAGCATTCAATGATTATTATAAATACATTAATAGGGGATTATAAAGCTACATTTCTGGCTCACCAGGATGAATTCTTACAACCTGACAAGACATGATGGTATTTTTAGCATGTTTGCTAAGCTATATTATCCAATTATAATCAGCATTAGACATGACATCACAGCCATGTGTGTGAGAGGCAAATAACAGGGAAACGGCTTCAAAGGGAACATTATGTTCTTTCTGATTATTAGAGTCAAATGCCAGAGTTTCCTATTTGAATCCGATGACTCATCCACCGAGACATCCAGCTTTATGTTGGGCCTGATTCATAGGTAATGCTGCCGTGAGACCCAGCGTAAGAATCAAACAGTCTCTGACTCCTAATGGCACCGTGTACATGATGAATATGCCAGACAGCCATTTAAACACAAACAGCAATGATCCTCAAAGCTCCTGAGATACACAGCCAATTATGATCTGATCTGATGGATAAGCCGGTGTCAGAGGTGCCCGTTTGATGTGGCTCAATTATTTAGAGACAGTACCAGCTGAATTATGTGATTTTTTTTTGCTGTCTTTGTTGTTGTTGCACCCGGAGAAAAAGAGAGCTGTTAAACTGTGGGTTGGTAATGCGTTTGCAAAACACGCTGCCATTACCTCTATGCTGCGTATAATAGTGTGATTCTCAGCTCATTATATCGGGAGGATTTCCAACTACACACTGATGAATTACTCTAGTGAAGACAACACTTGTTAAATCAACCAAGGGACAATAAACATAAGCTGATTTATGGCGGAGACAGGACACAAACACAAACAGCAGAGTAGAGGAAATGTCAACACTGCAGTAACCTTTTCCAATGAAATTATTTAAAGACAACTTAAAGGTCACCTATTGTGCAAAATCCACATTTTCCTGTATTTTGTACATAACCATGTGTCCCCTCTGTTTAAAGAGATTCTGAAAGTTTCAGGAAAAAAGATATTCTCTCTTTCTGTCCTGATCCATTTATATAAAAACCTGTCTGAAAATGAGCTGATCAGATTTTGGCCACTTTATGATGTCATAACGATTTTTTGGTTTGTTTAAGGGGCGCCGCCAGGGATTTTGGGCCCCATGAAAAGATATCACATTGGTTACTTACAAATGTTTTTCTTAATGTTCTAAAATTGTTTGGGCCCCTGTCAGTCACGGGCCCTTAGAATGGTCCTAACTTTTCACCCCCTTACGGCGCCCTGTAACCATTAGCCAATCACCAACCAAGGTAACTCTCTCACCCCTGCAATGATCTGTTTGGTATTTGGAGCCAAACACTTCAGAGACATGTTTGTATATATCTGAGACCTATAATATATTGATGAAAAACAGTATGATAGGAGACCTTTAAAGAAAGAGTGAAATAAATAGAGGTTTCTCACCTAGCTGTGCTCTCTCCCGTTGGACATCCTTGAAGTTGAGTCCGCTGGTCAGTGTGCTCTCGCGGTACCGATGGAGGGCCTCTCGCCTCCCGTTGGTCCCCAGCTCCCGGAGCACGGAGGCTTTGAGAGGCTCGGCCTTCAGACAGTGGGTCCATCCCGAGAAGTCTGGTACCGTCCACTTCACCAAGTCCTCCAGACGCACAATCACCTTCTCAGACACCGCAATTACCTCGTGCTGAAAGGAAGCGGGCGGAATCACAATTACAATCAGAAGCAAATAACGGAAGTCACACAAAAAGCAGCTGTGTCAAAGTCATGCAGCTCTTACTTTTCCCACAATTTCATGACTCTGAAACAGTTTTGAGGAACAGACACATGTTTTAATGAGCCGTTTCAAATCTATTCCCTATGTAAAGAATTTGTAAATTGCTACAGTATCTCTACTTTAGTTATGCCAACATGAGATTCTAATCATACATTTGTACAATATATCTGTAAATTCACCTTTAAGATTTTTTGAAATTCAGCCATTTACCAGAAATATAGTTAGTTTCTACATTATTCCTGACGCTTTGTTTTTCAAATATACATTTTAATCTCAAATCATTTGAACTTTTTCTCTCATTTAAACAACTTTCAGATACTTCTAGGCATTTCTTTCCGACTTGCATGATGTGTGCTGTTTTAAAATATACCAAGTAACTTAATTTTAGAGCTTTTAATTGAATAAACACTAGTTTAGGTGGTTCTTAATGAGTAGTGTTGTTTACAATTATAGCTCTCGTTTGAAGTATGAAACTCGGATTTGTTTTATGTGCGTTTCCCCACGCAGTGTGCGACAGCGGTGGAAAAAATGTGCAAAAAACCTTAACTTAAAGGTCTCCTATCATGCTATTTTTAGGCAATAGCATAGGTCTCAGATATATACAAATATATAAAAAACATGTCTATGACGTGTTTTGCTCAAAACACCAAAAAGATCACCCATTCTAGCCATGCCTCGTATCCCTCTATTTCACTTCCCGTTTCAAAAGGGCTGATTTGGGGTATAAAGCTTAAAAAGTTATAAAAATTGATAAAAAATAAAAAAGGAGGGGTCTGAGCTCATGCGGGACTCGGCAGCTACTGTCTAAACTAAATACTGCCGTGATGAAACACCATATCATGGATTATCAAGGATTATCTCTGAAACAGTATGGAGCTCAAACGCTTTCTCTCTTGCCGGTTATACCACAAGGTGAGTTCCTTTTTATTTCCTGCTTCTTCACACACATGCTCTCCAGTACAGGTTAGCTCTGAGTGTTAGCCATGCTAATGTAAACACCGACCATGTTACGTCCAAAACAGTCGGGCATTGTTTCTGATGGCAACGTTTCTGATAGGGCCGTGGCTCCACTTTTCAGATATTACGTCATATCGGACGCAAATCTGGATCAGCTCCGTTGTAGCCCCGTTTTTAGAGATTTGGGTACGGAGGAGAAGAGAGAGGGTTTTATTTTCTGACGCTGCGTGAGTTCCCTGACACACCGGGGACACATGTTTATGTATAAAAGACATCAAAAAGTGCGTTTTTGAATGATAGGTCCCCTTTAAGTAGAAGCAGAAATACCAAAGACTAAAAAGTACTCACAAAATATGCATAAAATATGAAAAGTGAAAGTACTTTTTATGCATCATCTTTTGGCACATGCAGAACCTGTCACTTTACTGCATATCATACTCAATCTAATAGTAGATTAATAGTATAGTACTGCATCATGTCACATATCATACGTTTTAAATAATGTAAAGCCTTAATCACCAAACTACTGTAAGTGCCAATATTGTAGTGGAGTAGAAAAATATGATTTCCCTCTGATATGCAGTGGAATAGAAGTAATGAAAATATTCAAGTACTTTAAATGTACTTGACTCAATGTTCTTAGTTACCTTCAACCTCTGGCAGGTAATATCTGGCAGAATTAAATGAACATAAACAAAGTAAACAAAAATGGGATTTAAATAAAGGTAAAGATTATAATCAGAATTAGAATCCAGTACGAACAACAGGACGTCCTTATTTATCAACCAAATTGGTATGTGCGTCAAGGAGCATTACGGCTGTGGACACACATTAATGTAAACTAAATTACGGCAGCATGAATATGGATGATTGCTGAATTGAATTTATTCCAGCAGTTAAATCAAAGTCAATGGGGACGTCGGAGATGTTTTTAGACTTTTTGATTAGCATTTAGGAAGTCAGGCTCCCGATATTCACCGTGAACGTTGATATTTTTATGCTTTTAAATCACAAGTCACACTCGACGGCTGTGATTACACCTTCAAAGTGTGGAGGAGTAGAGGACATGTAATTTGTTACAGGCAGAGTGCAATGATTGAACAGGGGAAAGCTGTGAGCCAGTGGTCTCTGTGACACACAATAAAACTAATGTGACACTCAGGAAACTAAAAATATATATTCAGCAGTGATGTCTGACACGGAGGTAAGCTGAATATAACGGCGGTGGGTTTGATGCTTTATTCTGTTCAGTTGGCTCTCTTAATAAGATTAGCTCTAAGTATGTGCTTCAACCTTTTTTTCTAAAGGTTGATTTTAATAACTCTCATACTCGAAGTCCAATAGTGACGCAAAGAAGCGGAGATGCTTAAATGTGTTTCCATTTGAAGGGCTAATGGCTGAAGTGCTTGTTACAGACAGAGTGGAGTAGCATGCTGGAAGATGGCTATTAAAGAAACAGAGAAATCTGGAGCACAGATGTGTACAGGCACAAACACGGACATGTCTCTGATGTTTACCATGCTTACCTCCAATTTAACAGGCATTTGTTTGACAGTATGCATTCCCCTTCAACGAGCCTGAACATATACCGTCAATAAATTAACTTTAATTTGCTGTATTGACATATTTACGCACAGTATGTGTGAATGTAGAGAGGGCATCACAATAAAAGCTACATGTATATGATTGAATAAATAAATCCTTCCCGTGTCAAGCTTAAAATGTCAAGTTTCGTGGTTGTTTTGGCATTTTAAGCTGAATTTACCGTGTTTTAATGGATTATTTCAAGGTGTTCGTGTTATTTTTTGTCGACATACTCTAAAAACAAACATGTGACTTTTCAGCGGTTCAGATTCTTTCTGAGTGCTCTGTCTATACAATTACCCATATTCAGTTCTCATAACATCTGCAACTAGAGGCACATCAAATCCCAACCAGTTGGAGAAAGCATTTCCTTATAAAGGAAAAGCCTGCAAGGGATAGCTTGATATAGCTGTGCCTCCCTCACTAAGTAGAAACATCAAACATGGGTTTTCGGTCTTCTTATAATGAGCTGTCTTCAGCTGTCAAGTGGTGGCGGGTGGTTGTAACCGGCTTTCCGTGCAGTGAAAAACTGACTGCTGTTTTTGACTTCAGAAAAGCGGGCCATTTGTATAATATAGAGCAACAGTAAATAGCACTCAGCCTGCAGCCAAAAAGCACATTGTATCTCTACAGAATTAGCTACTGTACTTTGATGCGATCTATTGACAGCACATAGAGAAAAGATACCCATGAAATGCATCAGTTGAAACAAAAATAAAGTATTGAATGTTCTGCTGCTGAGGCAAACAGCAAGTAATTCAATAGCACACCAGAGAATACACACAGCAACAGCAAAGCATAAAAACACAGCCATTCCCTCCATATCAATCAGCTGCATGACATGCTGCCTTATGAGAGTGTCAACACATCCTGTTGGGGACTTGTTGGGCTGGAGAGCAAAACACAACAGGTGAGAGCAATTCAGCGGCTGTCAACAAAGTCCAGCATATAATCAGTCTATAAACGCAGGCCAACAAGGCTTCATAAATGAGCTTTTACTTCTTTCTGCTTTACAAGCCAACTTCAATTGATGCAGCATGTAGAGCCAGGAAGTGTGCAGTTTGTATTAGTCATGATATATGATTGAGACATTTTAAGGCAAATACGGAAGAATTCTGAGGGTGTTTCTGAGAAGCAGTTATTGAGAAACAGAATTGCGTCAGCCTGTTTTGCAACTACAAGACATCAATCTTCAAACAAAACACGAATTTCAAACAACCAGTAGACAAAGACAAGAAACAACTAGGAACTAAATATGGTTTTATAATATCGTATTCATTCAATTCATCTATTAGTCTAAAGCGAGTCATAAAACAATGCAAACAGAAATACTTTATATGGCTTTTTATTGTACAACAAACAGTCCAAAACTCAAAGTTATTTAATTCAAAATCAAATTAAATGGGAATTGTATAAATGAATGTATCAATTGGAGGAAATACATCTCAGACTTTTGATATATACATGTAAATCATGTTATACATAATCAAAAGTGTCAATAGTTCTCTGGTTATGTGAGTATGTTATAGTTATCTGAGTCCAATGTAATATCAAACCCAATATATTTGAGTATATATTTGGACTGTTGGTTGGAAAAAAACATAATTTTAAACGTCTTGAATAAAGACTTAAAACCTTGAATTGTATTATTGTAAGGATAAGAGGGAGAAATTAAGTAGTGACATGTTTGTTGATGATTAAAAAAAATGGAATGATTAATAGTTGTAGCTGTACATTTCAGCTTAACAAATGACATGATTCATCTATTACTAAAATCGCTGGGTGTCATCTCCTGTGAAATCAATGAATCACCTCATCATTTAAGCCCTTGACATAACACAGTTTAATCATTCCAGCAGCAGCATTGCATGGGTCTTCTACTCACTAACTTGTATTTTACTTTTCAACAAAAAGGAGACCTGCTCTTCTGTGAACGCTGCCCATCCACACTGTCCTGTCATTTCCTGTTAGGCAGCTGATAGTTAAGCAAAGCGTAGATAATATAGGTCAGAGGAGTGCAAGCCCCCAGCCAAGAGGTGACACTCCACATCAGCAACATACCAAACAGCCTGCTTTCCTCTCACTGACACTTCAGACACACGTGCATTAAGAGCATTTATGCACTCTGATTCCTACACTCAATGTCTTAATGTGTTACTAGAATTTTATCTCGGGTACGTCAATAAACACTAATCCTGTCCAACTGCTTGTTTTATGATTGAGTTAAATTGCAAGGTGACACATTAACCGCTGAATGTTACTTTCTGTCTCCATTCCTCAATCAATAATTCATGTTATTACTGCAGCAGTGGGATATCTCTAAAAAAAAACATTACCGAGTGAATTTATTGCTATGACTGCACATAATGGACTGAAAGTGGGGAAAAAACTGAGTTCTGCTGTGAAACTGTAGATAACTCTGTTTCAGCAACCCATGACTCCAGCGATCTCATTGAAATTAAACCCGCTAAAATCCATATCATTCGATTTATACGGACGCAGCAGTGCACTGGTGGCAAAAAACAGCACATAAGGGACATTCCCAATTCTATATTTGGTGATCCAATTAAAGACAATGCACCTTGAAATATTCCACATCACCCCGAACAATTCCCTGAGAGAAATCCACGCCGCTGTCCTGTAAACAGTGAGGGAGACATTCCTGACTGTCAGCGTTCTGCGGAGCAGCGTCTCATCGCTCGGACAGGACTTTCAGTTTGGGAGTCAAGGGGTGCACGCTCGTAGTGGGTGGGTGTCTTTCTATACTGTGAGTACACACACTGACACACACACACACACATAGTGCTCCTGTCATGCTGGGAAGGTTTCAGCCTGCTGCCTCAGAGAGGTCAGCGCTGGAATTCCTAAGGCCAAAGGAGATTAGTAATTGAGTAATGGACATGGTGACATGGACAATGAGGAGACAGAGAGGGAGAAAGAAGGAGGGAGAGAGAACGAGGGAATGAAACACAATATGAGTTCATTATCTATCTCCCCTCCCCATGACTGACCTTGGCTTCAGTGTCCCAAAACAAACTTATCTAGGAATTAAACGAGAGCTCAGGGGAGTAGGACAGGGACAATTGAATTACAATCTGTTTTTGCCTCAAGACTGGAAAGAGTTCAAGGTAGAACATTTAAAGAAAGGTGTGAGTTATTGTACATAATGTTCCCACACTTAATCTATGCAGTTTGTTCATTTGCATAAAAGTTGCTCTAATATCTGCAGGGGTGCTGGACTCATCTTTAATTCACCGCTTCCATTAAGAGATTGCTCTTACATGGCCTGTCGTGATACAACTTAGAATTATTGCGCAGTTATAATGACAGAGAAAGATTGCAAGATAACAGGAGTTTTCAAAAGGCTGTTGAGGCATCAATCATGTAAGGGAACACCACAAAAAAGCAGCGTCAGCTCTCTTGCTCACATCCGCTTGGTATTTTAACAAATGCACAAACAAGCCAACGTTGCATTATGATTCCGTATGCTCCATCTAAGAAACCACAGCTAGGAATGAGAAATATTGGCTGGAGTATTATGCAAGAGCTTCTCATCTGTGGCTGTACTCTCCTCAAAGGTTATAATAACGATCCACTGTAGCTGGGGGCACTGGAGTCATGCATCAAGGCAAATGTTTGCCTGTTCAAGTGGTTAGTCAATGACAAAGTGGAAAAACTGCAGCTAAAGAGCACCAAAACTCTCTTGTGTGTTGACATACGGACCGCTGCTGTAACATATCATTACTTAGGCTGCAAAGACACTAAACAGTGTTGCTGAGAAGCATCAGAAGACTGTGAAGAATGACAACCAATGGGAAATGTTCGTGATTTTTAAAAAAAAATTATATTGCCTTTGAAGTCTGGGGTATTCAGTTTTAAAAGGTTTTAAATTACACTATCCTATAAAGCTGGTAATAATTTACATGCTATTTCTGCAACGGTGAGGAATTCACTGGAGGGCAGTGTTCAGAGTTAATGACTTGTTCTGCAGCAGGAGGAGGCACATGCGCCCTCATAGAGCCCCCCCCCCCCCCTTTAAATTCCTGCCATTGTTGTGTGGATGGGGATATTTGGCATAATGCATAGACTGGCCAAGACAAGGCAGCAGTATGGATGTTCTTAAAAGATCACTGTAAAAAAATAAAAAGCCTAATATCTCATTTACACTCGAGTCATTCAGCAGAACGACCTTATCCATCAAAAAGCTGGTCACATATAAGCCACTTACACTTAACTCAACTAGCATCCCAGATGCCTGAATTACCCATTCAGGGTTTTTCCCTTAGGAAAAATCAAAGAAGCAGCAAATGAATACAATCTAATTTCCCTACAAGCTGGCTTTCCAAGCACTGAAACACATGCATGGACTTCTGCCATGCACTGAAGAAATGGCTCTGGACGCATGCCAAAGTGTTTTCCACAGCAATCAATACTGGCCTACTGCTGCAGTCTCCAGCCTGTCAGTGTGTGTGTGTGTGTGTGTGTGTGTGTGTGTGTGTGTGTGTGTGTGTGTGTGTGTGTGTGTGTGTGTGTGTGTGTGTGTGTGTGTGTGTGTGTGTGTGTGTGTGTGTGTGTGTGTGTGTGTGTGTGTGTGTGTGTCAGTGTGCCAAAGCCTTGTCAGCTAGAGGGACGGAATAGAGGAGAAGAGAGGTCAGATGAAATCAGAGGTGATGATAATAGCACATTAATATAACATGATCCAGAAATATTCTCCGCGGTTGTGAATTCCCATTAAGAGCGCCTTGCTGTAGTTGCACTAAAGTGGGATATATAGTATAAGATAAGCATAAGCAATTAACCGCCTGAAGCAGAGTATACAATAAGTGGGTGTTGTGTGCGGTGAGCTGTTATCTTCAATAGCTCTCTCCTGAAATGACGAGTCCAGAAACAGAAAGTATAAGCGGCGAGCGGTACCAGCAGGAAAGACCGGCAGTTTGGAGCGAGATGAAATAATGTGTCATTCAATGAGTTTTAAAGCACATGCGACTGTTTAGTCAGTGGCAGTTTTTAGGCAGACAAATAGACCAGAGGCCCCAATAGAGGGTTTGTCATAATGGGTGAGCAACTCGACACAAAGCCTGTTTAAAGAGCAAGCAGGGCTCAACTGGTGGGGGTAAACACTGCCTGTCAGGCTGAGATGCAATGAAAAATAAAGCTTCCTCCACATATGGACTTAATTATTAACCCAGAATAAATAGATTGATACATTTTCCTCTAGATTTGTTCATCAACTATTTAGCAAACAGTCCCTGAGAGCTAGGTTTATTCAATGAATCATTATTTCTATTTCCAGCCAAAGCTGACTGGATTTAAAGCTGGCTGCGTTTAAAAAGGAATTGACCTCCAACCCTGTGATAGAAGAGAAACAAGCACCGTAGGTCATGGGTTGGTTCCTCTTGTCACTGCACAGCAAAACACAGCCAACACAGCACAGGGGAGGCTGAGAGCAAACAAATACCTGAGAAATAACCAGCAGATTACATCATACCTCGGCGCTTAGAACACAAGTGAATCAGTAATCCAATTCCAGTGAGCTAGTTCAATAAAAGGCTGTTCTGATGTCTTGAGAGAAAAAAAAAGTTGTTGAGGATATTGTGCTTCAGGCTTATGATAATACCGTATGAGGCGTGATCTCACAGAGAAAAGGAGAAACACAGCAGCGGTTGTTTACATGTCAAATGTCGAACACCGCTTCTGCTTTATGTTGTGTGAAAATATTCAAGAGTGAATGTAAGAATAAATGCCATAAGCCTGAAAGACACCAAGCTGGGGCTTTTACCTCTCTGTAAGCACTCAAACCTTGTGAAAATAGCACACTTCCTGAAAGCTGTATGTTATCATGGTCATATCTTTGTGAGTCACTAAGCTAAATTTGAACTCCTGATTTCCAGCCTGTCAATTATAGATTCACAAAGTAACTCCAGGGCCATTAATCTGCCTTCACTTGCTTCCAGAGTCCCAAAGTAAAAATGACTAATGTGAGGTTTATAATAAACTCTACTTCCCAGTGTCGCTAAAAAATGAACCCCTCTGTTGATGTTTGAAAAACAAATAATCATTTTGTGCATGCTTCATTCCAGTGCAGAATTTTAACAGCCGATGAGTTTTAATAACACGGCTCTTTGCGAGGCTGGCTTGCTCTTCCTGTTTGTTTTTTGGATTAAAGGTTGCATCTGTAAGCACTCCTAGCTGACTCACACAGGGCAGATTAGTGTTATGGGGCAAAGTCAGCGAGAACGTGAATGGGCTCAGTGAAGGTCATAAACTGACTTGAAGTTGTCAGGGCAATTTCCACTGTGTAATATACAGTAAGTAGTTTGATTCCCTGAGAGCAGAGGGTTTGACAAGCCCTTTAATTGAGGTCGACTGCAGACACCTGCACTGCACTTAAACACATCATCCTTAAATTATATTATTTCAAAGTCTGACTTATTCTATAAGCACACAGCAACTTCAAAGCAAGTGCATCTGTCTCTGGTGTTTGCAGGATTGTGTGCTGTGGTGCAAGTTGGTGCATAATTCATTCAGGGAAATAGCTTTTATTCCGCTTGTACTCTGTTATCACAAACACAAACTACAGCAGATGCTTTCCCTCCTGAATGATTCCCTGTTTCCTTGATTCTCTGAGATTTGCATTGGCATTGCAGCCCTTCAGGTAATTAATATAATATTTTCCAGATACACCCAAAGGACAGGAGTGTAAGCACTTTGCAATGCAAATAAGTATTTGGGTAAGGGGCGGAGCTGACATGTCGTTGCGCAAGTGTGGCCTCAAGATCGGCGATGCATGCACTCAAAGTAATTACTAAATAATTGCAGCGTGTTAAAGGCTAAAGCGAGAGGGCTCCAGGAGATGATACCAGTTTATAGAATAATTCTGCTACAAAGATGATAGCTTGTCTAAGCGGCAGACCATAAATAGCCACCTTTTCTCATGAAAGGGAAATGTGATAGCCACTCTATTACTCAAGAGGAAAGAATGTAAGTAAACCATCAGCGGAAGAGTCGAGTACACACACGGCTTTGTCCTTCCCTATAAACAATATAACAGCATCAGAGAATCATTTCCATCCAGCCGCAAGTGATCAAAAGCACAGAGGAGTAATTAAAGTGCTGTTGTCGCTAGGAGAGGAATATCAGTGATCAACAACACAGCGTTCGTTTTACTGAGAAAAACTCTCGATATCAGAGTAATGCCATTCAGTGCAGCGATGTAACCGGATCACAAGCGCCACATATGGCCACAGTCAATCATAACTATTGCTTTCCTGTGCCAACAACAGCGTAATGTAACACAGAGGCGTTTTAAGTGCTGCCTCAAATGTGAGCTGACAATATCACATTGTTGGGCGATGGAAATGTCCATATGGAAAATTATGCAAAGCGTGGAGAGTAGTTCAAACGTGTCTGTGCCACGCTTTATGACTCGATCTGCCTCTTTCAACATCAGGCTGCATTACCAAATATCTAATAACTATCGTAGCGAAAGATCTAAGCCAGGTTGACCCTATGCATTCATTAGTGTTTCACAATTTCCGCCCCTATGTCAGTATTTGACACGCTTTACCAAGAAATGAAATAATAGAGCTTAGGCGCAGGATTCTTGCGGATTTTCCCCTTTATAACACAATTAACCCCATAGAGCGCAGCGGCAGTCTTATTGAGCGCAGCTGGACAAGTGCACAATCAGCATTTAACACCACAATAGACAAACAAGTAAAACCAGGGAACATTTACCGCTGTAGGTCAATCATTTAACGGCACATCAATGTCAGTATTGATGAATGCGTTAATGCATGTCTGCCACCGGAGACTAAACATTCACTGCCAACTCTTAATGCAGTAAAGATGTGGGTTAATAAAAAAAATGCTCGAGAATAAACACCATGAAACAGCCAATATCGTAATTATTCATCAAGCGATTAATATTCCTACCTCTCCATGGGTGGCTGTGCGTCCCTGGGGAGTATCCTCGGGTAAAAAATAAAGTTTGGAGCTTGATAAAAGTTGCTTGCTTGTTCTTTCTTCCCAGAGCAGCTGAAGCTCCGCTATGCAAATAGGATCCTCCGGTTTACATCTGACGAAGAAAAAGTCTCCGAGAGACAGAATCCTCGGTTTACGGTCCTGGTGAAATTTAAAGGCTTTATAGAATATATATGGTCCATGTAAACCGCAAGACGAGCCCACCCACTGTAGAGGAAAAACACAAATGGAGAAATTAATGCATGGCTTATCAACTCATTTGGTAAACAAATCGAAGCTAAGTGAACAAAAACATCACAAACATCCCTGCGGAATTATGCATGGTTAGCAAATATCACAACAGGATATCAGCACACAATTAGCAACATGTAACTATTTTTAGATGTTCAACATATGTGGTCATACTAAATATAATGTGTCAAACTTTTGTGCATTAAGCACCTGAGAACAGTTTAGAGTCAGTGGCGATAAGCGCAATGCGAAAATAAAATAAATAGGTTGATAACAAACGTTACCTTCAGTGAGTTCGGCTCCATCTCGACGTTATGAATTGATTAAACTCAACACGCTCTCCAAACTTGCTGGCTTGAATGGATCGTCGAAGGTCCTGCAAGGAACATATATCTGTAGAGTTTCAAACATCGTCTATTAGTCGATAAAGACGTGTACAAAAATATGTTTTGGGTTAGATTCACTGCGTTAACCATTGGGTAAGTATACGTATTTATTTTTGAGAAGTTGATCTCTATTAGTAATTTTTGGAGAAGTTTTATTAAGCGTACGCATGTTTTTCGACACAATATTAACGTATAATGATACAAATATGTAATTTCTTAATCGTCAGTTAATAGTAATCGTATTTTAACACATAAAATATCATTTATTGACAATTATCTGTTATTTAAAGCTAAATTTGTGTTAATATTTTGTGTTTTGGGGCTTTTTAAAGATCATGTATCTTCCAGGACTTCTGTGAAAGACGTTCACTATGAAAGCACATTTCTCACAGTAATGACACTGAGGCGCTTGCTGTGGATGCCTTCAAGAAACAATGTTACATGAAAGTTAATAGGGCTATCAAATGATTCCTCAAAAGGCAATGTGGGACCCGTGAGGTGCCGGCTTAGCTTTGAGCGGAACTCGCTGTGCTTTATGGTTCAGACGCGCAGGTTTGCGTTAAAGCCGAAAAATAATGTTTTTTATATATATATTTTTTAGGTGAACATGAAAAGACAAAATTGGCCGACTTAGAAAGCGGGGCGTCACGAGACAGAATTCACGAGGCGGTCCATTATGCAGACATAAATCATCTTAAAGTGACCTTGTGCAGACAGCAGGATATATTACACACGAGTTAACACATTTGCACGATCAAAGCCTTTAATATAATTATGTTGATTAATATTTATTACCAGAAACATCGTGGGATTTCAAAGCTATTCGGACACCATTATAAAACATTGAATTATTAATTATAGCTATGACGTGTGCACCAAGTTAAACTAACTTCACGGTTTAGATGTACATGTGTGGAGAACTCATTGTCCTTTCAGTCTGAATGTGTCAGCTGTATTTTATCTGCTGTCTGGAATTATTAATGCGTTGGAAAGTACCCTCTCTGTCCACACCGCGGCGCTGTTTCCTCACTGTCTTCCAGCCTTTGGCCTGCATTTATCCAGCACTCAGATCCCAGAGCATGCAACAGCGACATAGGCCTTCTTCTGACACCAGCTATTTCAAGTACACTATTACGCAATGCGTTTTTTTTATTCCTGAAATGAAGTGTAGAGCATACAGGCGCATTGATTCCCAGCCAGTAAAGTGTTTTCCTGTCTACCAAGCAGACATGTTTTCCTTCTGCTGTTATAAATGTCTGATGTAGTGGTATCCAGGCTCAGAAATATATAGTGACTTCTACAATAAAATCAAAGTTGATTTATATAGCCAATTATCACAAAACACCTTTTTCTCAGTGTGCTTGACAGATTCACAAACATGAAAACATTAAAGATAAATAAAATATCAATAAAGTAATAAAAAGAGAAGATAGAATATAAAATGAAATAAAATAAAACAAAAAGACAATAAAAACAATAAAATACAATAAAATGTAGGACTCAGGAGGACAAGCAGGGTCATCTTAAAACAGCTTTAAGGGAAAACATCAATATTCACTCTATTAAAGTCCTTCTACAGAACGTTTGGGAACTAGATCATAATTGTAGTCCTCTAAATTGCACCAGCAGAGATTTTTTTTTTCTCCACCCTGCCCTCGATTGAAAGAAGCAGCAGAACATAATGTATTAAGACTAAAATAGCTGAGACAATGTCCTGTGACACTCTGATATTTTAAGTAGTGCATCAGTTCGCAGTAAAAGGTGCATTACACAGAGGCTCATTGTTTTAAATGCCGTTGCAGCAGTGCTGGGATTCTGCAGGGAATCTCATATAAACTGCAGCTCTTAGTGCTATCTTTCCTGATTTCTCTCCCAGCCATTTCATTGGCCGAATCAATGAGGTTGCATTGTTAATGGCACCCACTATAATGAAGTCCCTGGTTAATCAATGGCACAACTAGAGCTCTTATCTGGCAATTGCAAGTGTTTGCTCGTCAACAGCCAGCAGCGACTGCAACGTTTTGATGCAGATATTGATGTGAGTTAGCATTAATGGAGCTTCAAGTTGATTAATCGCCATTGAATATAACAAAAATAGGACAAAAGTGATTAAAACTGAGTGGGTGCAAGGTGCTGCATAATACACATGTTTATAGTATACAAGTCTCACCTGCTTCTCCTTATCTTAGCATGTCTTGGTGATTAGATAAGATTGAACAAAGGAAATCAATAAGATACATTTGCATGGTTTAACCTCGAGGGTGAGTGAACTTGAAACATGAAACGAATGAATGGGCATGAATGAGGCTCTCAAACATGTTTCCATAGTCATCTATAGACACATAAATAGCCTGAGGAAAACACTGTAAGCCATGTTGAACAGTTTAACATTAACTTAAGGCACACCGGTAACAACTCAAATCCTGTTAAGTAAATCTGAAAGTTGCCCTCGTTTGTGGGTCGTGAATCTCTCGCAGGGGTTTTTCAAATTAGACTCAGTTTACATTCTCTAGCAGTTTTTTCCATGTTAGCAATCACTGCTCCCAGGTTTGTTTATTGGGGCGTTTTGCTGAGTGGCTGAGTGAAATAAGATCACTCACTATAGGGCTATTCTTTGTTTTGTTTGCAAAGCTCAGACATAAAACTTTTCTTACCGCTGTTAATGTGTTGTGGTGAGCGAAGAAGCCTGGTTAACAAATGAAAGGCGCTTAAATGGCCTTATTATAGGAAATATCCACAAAAACTGGATACACTATTTCAGGCAGAAACATGCTGCTTTGTTTCCACTGGATAAGTGGTAAAGTCTAACATTTTCTCAGCACAGGTGTTCCACATTCTACTAAATGAGGCGGCCTCAGCAGGGAGCCACAAATGAGTTTGGAAACTCAAAACACAGAGCTGGGGCAACAGTTTCAACCACAGCAGAGCAATACAAAAGCCATTCAAATAGCATATTCCTACATCATTCTAACCATATGTCGACATATAATAAATATGAATGTTAGTTGCCGCTTAACAGTAATAATGACTATTTGACCACCACAGAGCAACAGGTCAACCCACAGAGAGCTGCAGAGATAACTTTAATTCATTCATGGTCAACAGGGACTCAAAATTAAAAAACATAAAAAAGTACAAATGAATTATTTTCATTAATCAGTTTTTAAAATTAAAGGTGGGGTAAGTAAGTTTGAGAAACCGGCTCGAGATACACTTTTTGTTATATTCCATGGAATGCTCTTAACATCCCGATAGCAATGAATATCTTATGCTTTGTGGAAGCCGTGGCGCTGTAAAAAGCACGACCAATCATCTGAGCCGGCCCGGCTAAAAATAACTGGATGGCCTACCTGCCTGTCAGCCTTCCATCTGTGCACAAACTTATCTCGTGCCCTAATTGGTCATGTGCACGTTCGTGTGTGTTGGAGGAGGGGCTCTGTAAGGAAGTGGCATATTTTCTCCCGTTGTGTATTTTCAAATTCTAGCTCACTCGAGCTGGCTTCTCCGAAATTACCTAGCCTCTATCAAAGTGTATACAATTATAATAATAACTATTTTTAATAATCTGCATTTTTCTCTCAAAAAAACTCACCTGATCAAATAATGATCAAATATATTTATTAAGTGTAACATGTTGTTATGGAGAAGAGAAATACCCCCCACAAATTATCATAAACATGAAATATATCAAAGATTAATAAACAAAAACAAAGTAATGTCTATAATGAAACGTAATTAAATTAAATTGGTAGATTATCTTATTTCATATATATAAGCTACTGATTTCTTGACACAGAAACAGCACCCAGCTGAGTTTTGGCCTTGGATTGATCATGTGACCACTAACACAACTTTAAATAAATTATCATTTTGCCCCAAATCTGCTAGAAAATGGGCGCCATATTATTAATAAGTTCCATAACCATATTAACTGATGAATTACGATATGAACGTTTGGCTCATGCCGGCTTGTTTTACTGCCCATTCAAATCAGTTTGAATTAAGCCGTTTTAAATGAATGTATGTTATTATTTTCAGTTTCTACAGTGGGATTATAAGGGTTTATGCTCGACTAAAAAGTACTAAACAAATCTCTCTCACTCATTAATTCCTCTCAATGTGATATAAAGAACCACATTTGTAATGGTACTGCCAGGCATTATTAAAATCCACAGATGACTAAAGCAAGGAAAGCTTCTAAGAAATTAGGCCAGCGCACTGAGGCTCCTTTTCTATTCCACATACACAATCACATTACCCAGTGCATATCCATCTATCATCAATGGAAAGCCCCGAGACATTAAAAATCCATGGAGTCAATTTGTCCTGAGGACCACAGTTCGATAGTAACGTTACACCTGAGTCTTTGTGCTGCTGTAATCATGACAATGGCCACCGTCTGCAACGTGACTTTAGCAAAAAGGTAACAGGAGATGTGAGTGATGATGCCATGCTAATGTTAGCCTCTTTAACTCATTATAACACGGTGTTGTATTTCTCTCCATTCAATCACATGCAAGTTAACCTACAGTGGACAACACCTGCTCAGGAAACCCAATGAGTTGAGTGAGAGTACCTCTTTTAATCAGTTTGATATGTTAACCTGGAGGCTATTTCAGATGATGTCTGTGTGTATTAGCAGGTGTCAGCCAGTGCACTGTTGGCTGAATGTTAACTGAGTCGGCTCATAAATATCTGTGATGCAGCGATACCTTCAGAACATCAAAGAGTGACTGCATGCAGTGAACTGTGTGCATCATTACTCTTCACAGCAGAATGTACCTCTTTTTAGTTTTTATCTGATATCCCGCTTGTTTATATGAGCCATACTTCATCATGTTTGGTGTATAATTTATACTGTAATCCATCTCAATTCAATTATGATATTTGCCATAGAGGTCCGTCATTTCCAACTAACCAATTATTGTATCCATTCACCGCTGCGGACTTTGATCATATGTAATATCCAATATTTATATGCGTGTGAGGCTTAGTAATTCATAAGGAAAAGTCTGAAGGACTGCCATGACAATGAACTAATTGCCTTCAAAAACACAATTTCACATTCATGGGCATCTATTACAGCTGAATTGTTTGATAATGTCAAGTGAGTCATTTTATTAAGCGCCGCGCAAATGTAATCATGTGGCAGGGCAACGTGAATTTGAGTGTATACAAGTGTTAACATCACTATGGGTTTTAAGTTATTACCGCCGCAGCAAATGTAAATTTGCCTCATTGATGGAGGGTGCTCAGCTGAATCAAAAATGTGCAAACCACCAACAAAATAGGCTGCTTCATTCCCCTGCCATCTGCACACACACACACACACACACACACACACACACACACACACACACACACACACACACACACACACACACACACACACACACACACACACACACACACACACACACACACACACACACACACACACACACACACACACACACACACACACACACACACACACACACGCAGTCACATTTTATATCTCCCCATCTGAAAAAGGGATTAGAACATTGAATAATGTATTTATGTAAATGTCTGATGGGTATAAAAGATGAGATGAGAGTGATTGAAAAGGTATTTTGTTAGATTGAGTTACCGCCTGTGGGTTAGGGATGTTTTCAGTGCAGAGAGAGGCGAACACCGCTGAATCTTAAATATATATATTCTGTATTTCTGAGGCGAAGAGGTCACGGTGTCACCTCTACATCTGAGGAATACATTAATACAGAACATGATCTCAGCATTCACGGTTTGCTCTGTGCTTTTTCAAACATCAGTCAGATTATTGTACCCGGTGGTCAAACTATCATTGACTATAAAGCCACCGAGGACAGTGACCTCAGCTTTTACCATCTGTGTAATGCATCACCAACTGTCTTTTCTGTCAAACACTGAATTGTTATAAAACGGCTATAAATGTCAGCAGACATCTCTGATCAGATTACTCACTGGTGCGTGTCACCCTCCCATCTGGGCTGAGAGCACTGCATTATGTATATGTCAAATAACAGTGTGTGTGTGTGTGTGTGTGTGTGTGTGTGTGTGTGTGTGTGTGTGTGTGTGTAGGCAATTACAGCCATTTTACACTGGTACTTTTCAAGATTTGTCATAATGTATTCTTCGTCATGTGTGCAATGCTGTTGTAATCTGTGTAATCTCTGTGATGTATCTGTGAAATCAGGACACAGAAATCAGCCCATTCAGGAATGCAGACAGCAGATACGTTTTAAAAGATATGAATGACAACTGCTGAATTATTCCATTACAGGCACAGGAGAGGAAATACAATATTTTGTTCAGAGCGCAGAGCCTGAGCACACACATTAAAGAGGAGAAGAAAAACTCCCTGCATTAATAATTTATCTCATTTTATAAGGCAATTTAGTAGTCACTTGAAGTTGCTATGGTGACAGGGGGGTATTTTGAGACAACTAATGACCTATGCAAAACCCACTCACTGTAAACTTCACTCAGGCTAAATGAGATGGCTGTCTGTGCTGTGTGTGATACATGGCAGAGAACTTAATCCCCACGCTATGCTTGGCCTTTTTCTGCACAGGACAAATTAAGGTTCTTAATATCAATGTAAAACATCTGTGAGCTGTTTACTGTACGGAGAATACGAGCCAAGTAGCAACCGGGGGCCTACGCGCCGCTGCATAATAGTCTTTTGTTTTGATTGCTAATGCAGAATTCATAACAGTTGTCAGGCTAAGGTCAGAGAAAAATCCAGCGATTGAAAGGAAAATGAATACTCATGACATGGTTTGAATGAAACTCAATATGTTTCACACTAAATCCCCTTCAATATCTCTTTATTTTTCGGCTTACGTCAAAGATTCCACATCGGAAAAGCTTTGAAGACTCGCTCTGTTCTGAGGCGAATCATATTTGTCCAATAACGGCTTGGCCTGTTGCAGCTGTCGGGGCTGAAACAGAATGAGTCATGTGTTACCCATTTAAGTCCAATTTCTCCCATGCAAATGCCTGACATGTGTGACTCTGCAGGGCCCCGAGTTGAAACAGTATTTTTGAAACTAGGAAAGAGAATCAAGGCCAAAGCTGTGTGACCATTTAGCCACCTGCTTCACCCGTGACCTGCGCTGTTTAAAGAAAGTTTATATTTGGGAAACAATCCACTCGTGTTGTTACTGACATGGTTTTAAGGCAGGCGCAGCTGCCATGAAATTAAAAGAATAGACAAAAGAAGGAGGTACTGGATTCTGTGGGCTTTTTCCTTAAAAGGAGCTCTCTTCTGGAAAATATGAGTTATATCCACTAAGCTGTGCAAACCGTGTGAAACCATTTTCCTCTCTAAAAATAGATTGACATAAACAACATGAAACGACACTTTGAGCAATACAATTACTAACAAAGCACTTATATACTAATAAAGGACTGGCTTATTTAAAGCTAGTTTAGTAGCACTTGAAATGTTTTTGGCTCTTTGAAACCTAATGTAATTATATGATTCTGTTTTCTTCAAGTTTGTACCTTATTGGTCGAATGCACTTATTGTAAGTAAACTAAATGCAATGTAATGTAATAATGTAAAAGCAATGGCTGCTAATTTGAATACCGCCTCTTCATTCTGTCCACTCCTTTTCTAAATGTGTGCTGCTGAGCCTTTTGCCCATTAGCAATAATCCCAGGTTGGCTAATAAAACTCAGAGTTGTTTTGATTTGCTCCACCTGGAAGCTGTGGTGTTGAGTGCCACCTGTTGGGAAACAAGAGTAATGGCATGGTGACAGCTGTATGACACAGGATTACAGAGAGTCATTTCCTGTGAACACAATAGCCAAGTTATTAATTAACCAGTCTTGAGAGAGGAGTAACCGTTGGTCACAAGCTCCTGGTAAAAACTGCACTGATGTTTCCTGTGTAATAAAATGCACGTTCAAGAGTTGGGAGTGGTGGGAAATACCCAAGTTAAAGTTTCTAAGGCTGGGGAGGAAGTATAAGAAATAGAAGAGGAAGTAAAGAAATTAAGTACATCTATGCAAGTGTGGCATTTAAATTCAATGTTTCTGCTATTTTTATATTTGAATCCACTGCATTACAGAGAGACCTACAGTGGGTTTTAACTCACTACATAGATGGCAGTTCAGGTTAATAATACGACATATAATTAGGACATAAAGTGTGAAGTACTTTTATAGTTTAAGATAAGACTTTATTATCTTAAACTATAAAGATAATAGTCCACCCACTAGCATATGAGGCAATAAAAAGGAGCTCCACCTTTAGCAACGTTAAAGAGATTTACACGCAGCCATAACTATAATACAATAATATTGTAAACATTATTCTGAAGTGGGCTATAATGTGTGTGTTTACTCTTGGCACTAGAGGGAGATTTTGAATGCAGGATGTTTAATTGTAACAGAGTTTTTCTGTAAGGGGAAGGCTCTCATTTTGAATACAATCCTAAAATGTTTGCCTTTAATGTTCTGCTGGTCCCGAGTGTGCTTGTTATATTACCATTCGCTCTGAACCTCAGTGTTTTGTACTAGAGTTTCCCTCTTATCAGCGTGAAAAAACCCAGCTGTTACGGCATGCAACACTTAAACTGTCAGCTGAAAACTAAACAAATAAAATCTCTGAGGGTTAGCAGATTTGTGATGCAGGACAACTCAACAACACATCCATTAATTATTGAAAAGGAAACAGAAGGCCATAGGGGACTTTTAAAAAACGAGAGCAAAGATGTGTAAACACACTATAAGAGGACAACGATGCAAAGGGACATTCTTTTGTGTACCAAAAACCCTTGAAGTTGTGGAAATAATGCAAACACACATATAGGGCAGTGCTGCACAAATCCCTGCATGCTTCAGTATTGATGCTAGTTTTTTTTATTATAGATCAAAAGACAAACATGCCCCAGAGAATCTCAGTTAATGAAAGCCATACAAATTCAAACATGTTGCACAATTTTTCTCTTTTGCGCAACACTTTATTAACCAATCATTTATTACTACCTTGCCTTAATCAGGAAACTACCTGAGGCTGTTTTCATCTGATGTCGACCCCAATGACCTCAGAACCTACTCTGATGAAGACAAGCCAGTGGAAAACATTTTGTGAATAAAGTGTAGTGGACCAAAACGAAGAAATAACTGTATGACATGGATTGAGTGTGTCTTAAAGGGGCTCTATTCTGCACATTTTCAGGTTCATATTTGTATGTTGTGCCTCTACTGGGACATGTCTCCATGTTTGAATTTTAAAAAAAGTATTTATTTTTCTCATACTGCCTGCACTGCAGCGCCTCTTTTCACCCTCTGTCTGAAACCAGAGCCCAGTCTGCTCTGATTGGTTAGCTTAGGGATGTCCCGCCCCTTAGCCTATCACGTACTATGTGTTGGAGCGCTAGCCAATAGAAGGGCGAGTGTTACATAGTGATGTCTCTATTTTATAGAAGTCAACAAAGGAGTCCAATGGAGGCGTTTCAGCAGGGGGGGAGGGGGATGTTTGGGAGAGAAACGTTGGGATTTTAACCGTTACAGACCATTAAACCTATATAACACTCTTTAGGAATATGAAAACACCATCAAACATAGTAGGGCCCTCAGACACTACTTTGATGGAGGTAAAATAGCTGAAAATATGCTGTGATTAAAGTGCAGTCGACTGAAAAATAGTTGTATGCCTTGGATTGATTGTGTCTCAAAGTCAAAAGTACGGTGTTCAGTATGAATGCCAACAAAATCAACCAAAACTGCAGGAAACTGGGGTCATGCATCCCTTATTTAGAGCTGCATGTTTTTTATTTGTGTGTAAACATAAGTTCCACTGAATCGGTTTTAAATGTTTGCCTCCATGGGTGCCTTAATTAGATTTTCAGTTCTCTTTCAGGCGATTACAACCAGCCAAATATCTCAAAAAAAATGATCTCACATTTGATTCAGTGCTCCGCTGTGGTCTATCTTATTCTGTTCTACGTTACAAAGATAATTTTTTTGCGCTGACACAGCAAACAGCGCAGCTTTACATGAGCTTTGTAGCGGTGCCGACTGAAGCAGCAGCATAGAGGGAATCACTGTTCTCTGATCAGTAACCAGAGCCCTTTGGCCATCGCTGTCATTACCATCTCCACACAGCCAAGAGTCATGCACAGCATCCTCACACAGACTCTCTCCTAACACCCGGCCTGGGGTCTGACGCTGGATGGCCTTTCTGTGTCACTCAACAGAAGCTGGTTTGTTTCCTTTAATGACTGAGTGACGCTCACTTTCTGACAGAGAAAGTTGCTGTTGTCAGGATGGGAGCACTCGATTAAAATGCGTTTGATATTTGATACAGAGACACTTTTTTGTTTATTCGAGACTTCAAACGCTTCGTAAGCCAGGAAACAGCATAAACACCAGGGACATGTTTTCACAAATACACTAGTGGTTTCCTAAAAAAACTCCACGCTCCATGTTTTTTGACTCAGGATGCAACAGAACTGCTTATTTTCCCTCTGCAGCTACACTCTCTCCCCTGCTTGTTTCACTGACATTCTCATTGTGATTTTACGCGATGCAAACCGAGATGATGATAGACATCTTTCAACAAAGGCAGGAAAAGTCTATCTCCTTTCCAAGGTCACAGGCCTTTCTACTGCTTCCTCCCTCCTGCACTGCCTTGCTAGATTGATTTGAATAGAAATCTACTCAGCATGCAGCCAAGTAGGGCAAATGACTCAAGAGAGAGAGAGAGTTTGTGTGTGTGTGTGTGCGTGCGTGCGTGCGTGCGTGCGTGCGCGTGTGTTTTAGCCAGGCTGAGGTGTTATTTTCTGGATGGCGAGATAATTAAATATGTGATTAGACTACATGATTGTGGCTTTATGTTGGATACATCCTAATGAAAACATTGGAAACACTGACTAAATGTGTTTAAAGAAACCATTTTTGGAAATGTTTTAAATGTTGTATAGTCTGAGGTTTTTGTATGTCTATGTCTTCAATGTCCTTTTTTTTTTTGACCATTTGGTTACAGTAAGTTGTACAATGCTCTGTAGGCTTTATAAAAAAAAAACGAAAAAAAAACGTATACACAATTTTCAGGCAATCAAAAGCTAAGTAATAAATATTCTCATGTATACTTCGAAAATAAAATCTTTATCCTTATGCATTGCTGGAGTGAAACTAAGTGCAACTACTGAAGTACTGAAGTCAAGTACAAATGGAAGTAGTTGCATGAACATTTTGATGATGTGATGCTGCCCTCTCCTGTTCGTTCACAGAGTTTCTGAGGATCCCCAGATCAAACCCATTAATCATTAAATATTTATGAATGAGCTCACTGAAAAACAGCTAGCTTTGGAAGTCAATCCTGCCTCAGACAATAACACTAAACAACAGCTCACCCTGCGTCGGCAGAGAATTCACTGACTATATTTATATGTTTCGGTCTCTTTAGTAGATTATTAGAGAGAATTCTAATTTATTCTGTACATTTTATAGTGTGTAGATATTCTTCTGAATATATTTCTACTGAGAATATCAGAATCAGAAACAGGTTTATTGCGCAGTAGGTTTACACATACGAATCTGCCCTGGTGTAATGGTGCAGGCTGTCTAGTTCACAACTCATACTTGGTCTTACAAACTTTTATACATATAGCTAAACACTTTTACACGCACAATCATACTCTCTTTCACACACTTTTGTCTGGGCCATAAATCAAACTTACTTACATACAAAACTGTACTTTCTTAGAAACACTATTATTTCCCACTTACAGACAACATCATACTACAATATAATACTCTAGTAGTGTATGCAACATAGAAAACGTTGTGTGTGAGAGAGAATGATAGTGTAGCCTATGTGAGAGAGGAATTGTAGTATGTGGGAGGGTATAGTGTGTGTGTGTGTGTGTGTGTGTGTGTGTGTGTGTGTGTGTGTGTGTGTGTGTGTGTGTGTGTGTGTGTGTGTGTGTGTGTGTGTGTGTGTGTGTGTGTGTGTGTGTGTGAGAGAGAGAGAATGATAATGTATGTAAAAGACAATGCTTGTGTTTTTGAGAGTTTATGTGAGAGGACATTGTACTGGTTGTGAGAGACTATACTTTAAAAGGAAGTCAGGTTGATCCAACAGGAAGCCAGTTTAAATATTCATTCCTTGACTGGTCTACAGCCTTGAAAACAAAGCCTGAAGCTGCTCAGAGCACTGCTAGCTACATTTGAGCTGCAATAAGAACTTTTTTTAACACTTTATATTAAGGTACACAAATTCACCATCAACTGGTTGTTAATTAACATGCTTATTAGCAGTATATTGGCCCTTTATTAGTCGTTATAAAACACTTATTAATGCTTTTTTCTACATGACCATATTCTACAAGTAATAAGCCATTAGTTGAGAGTTGTTCCTCAATAACCCTCTAATTAGTGCTTATTTGTTGCAAGTAAGGAAGTTGTTGTACATGAGTTTTGGTCTTAATATGCTCTGCTCAATATGGGCCTAATAAGGCAGTACTACCACAAGAATAGTAATTCTCCCACAATAACATTTAACAAATATGATCTATCCTTATGTAATAAGACATGAAACTATAAGTGTTAATTAAGTCTAAATAACTCAAAATTAGGTATTTCTATCGAAGAATATGTTCTCTATTTTAAAAGGAAGTCTTGTTCATAACCAATAAGCTAGTAGTTTGACTCTAATTGACCTGAACAGGTTCCCTATTCTAAAGTTGCCTCCTCTTCACACTTTGTAAATGCACGCAACTACTGAAATTAGCCTCAACAGTACATGAACAAAGTCGGCACACGTTGAAATGTCTGTTTTTATTAATGAACCACTAAAGAGAGGTTCAGACACATACCAAAACATGTCAAGTTTCTCCAAGGCTGAGAACACATATGCAGCTTGTACTTTTTAATATAAACTGATTTTTAACAGAGTTAATGTATTTGTGAGCATACTGTGTGACCTGCTTGTATGTACTTACACAATAGATGTACTGTTCTATCTATGTGTTGTACTGTCTCAGTGTGAACATAGATTAAACAGCCAGCCAAACTCTTTTGAGAGCCAGGGAATGAGCAGCCATGCTCCTTTATTGAATTATTTGCAGTCCACTGACATTCAAACAGAGTGAAACTATAAAAAAGAAGATACAAGGCACTTAATGATCTCATACATGCAAGTGTAACATACACAGATTAACACATATGAACGCTAAGTGTAAATATAGCTAATGCTAGCTGTAGCATATCCCTCCGAAATATGGTCGTAGACTTTAGTGATGATTTAGAATTGATTGAAACTCCAGAGTCAAGGTAAGAGCTACAAAGACACAAAATTAACAAATACATTTAGGCCCAATCCGTATTAGAATCACTTAGCATACTACCCAAAGTTAACTGTAAATAGACAGCAAAGCTACAAAACAGCTTATAAATGAATTAGGACACAACCTACAATCTTATATTATAGTAAATACCAACCTTGTGCCTCTTCACAACATTTAAACATTCACTTTATTCTTTATTTTCTCCGTCTTTATATGTAGAAGATATTTCTTTTTGCAGTCATGTTGTTTCAATAGCAACAACAACTTCCTGTCAACAGCGTAAACTTGCCTTCAAAATAAAAGCATCTAAATAAAACATGCTAGCGCTAGCGCGGATGCTAACGCTAGCGCGAATGCTAACGCATTTTCTCATTGAGTTTAAACATCTCTAAATGTCATCACATAAACACAATACATGTTACTAATCCTTACAGTGTAAGTGTAAGGCTCGCACTTACAGTCATTGCTTTCTGACGGACTTGACCCTTATACTCTTCAGGTTGCATAGGGAAAATTAGTAGCATTCTACTGCCTTTCTTGGGCGGTGTCCGTCAAACGAAAAAAGTAGAGCCAATTTGGAACGGAGAATTTAGTCCAACTTCCTTTTCAATCAAACTCACTTCCTTTTCAATCATACTCTCTCAAACACATGACTATTCTTATGCACACACCCTATCATTCTGTTTTATACACCTAGTCATTCGCATGAACTATTATTACCTCTTATATAAGCTATTATTCTGCCTTTCATGCACTGCTATTCTTTTTGACATATATGACTATTGTTATTAACATGAAATACTATTCCCTCTTACAAAGGCTATTATTCTGTCTTACATACATTGTTTACCGATTACACACATACTACTATCCTCTTTCACATACACTATTATAATGTTCTATTAGATTATAGTTGTTTGTGAAAGACGATAGTGGTGTGTAGAGTATGATGGTGCGTTTAAGAGATTTTGTTTTTGTGTGTGAGAGAGAATAGTTATTTATATATGTTAGTATGATAGTAAATGAAGGAAGGAATGACAGTACGTTAAAGACGGTATGATACTGTGTGTGAAAGAAAGAGTCTGGTGTGAGATTCTGATATTGTTTGTATGACCAAGTATGAGTTGTGAGCTAGACGGCCTCTCATAGTTAACCCTCCTATTGTCTTCGTTCCCCCCCCCCCCCCCCCCCCCCCTTTACTTTGGTGTTCGCGGTCAAATTTGACCGGTCCTGTTTTAACTGCTTAATTTAATTTAACCATTAATCATCACCAAATGTCATTTAACACCCTTTCAAACTGTAAATATTGTATCAGACTACTGGTAGACATGAAAAACTGCAGTAAATAATACAAAGAATAGACACTGAACATGTATTGCGTTTGCCAGGTGTGATCCATGTGGGGGGATGGACACATAAGAGCGGGAAATGTGTCAAATTTGTCTGTGTGTGTGTGTGTTTGTGTGTGTGTGCCAGGTGTGATTCACATGGGGGGATTGGGCACATAAGGGGGGGAACACATATATGTGTGTGTGTGTGTGTGTGTGTGTGTGTGTGTGTGTGTGTGTGTGTGTGTGTGTGTGTGTGTGTGTGTGTGTGTGTGTGTGTGTGTGTGTGTGTGTGTGTGTGTGTGTGTGTGTGTGTGTGTGTGTGTGTGTGTGTTTTATCTGATCCGGATGGTTACTAATTCCTTTTCTTTATGGCGGTCATTTTTGACCGGGTCCACCTTGGGTGTTTCAAAGTTGACTAAATCATCCAAAATTCAATGAAAGTGGTGGTCAGCAATTTTATATATTCAAATGTCTACTGTGAAGGATATCATAAAGCCTTAATGCAATCGAATGTATAACAAAAAAGTTATGACGGATGAAAGTCGTAAATCGGTCAGATTTGACCCGTAGACAACATGAGGGTTAAAGAAGATAAAAAGTAGGATAACTACCACAAAATTCAACAAACAATTGAAATTATTATACGTTAAGATATAGAACAATTATTTACATGTAATCTGGACAAACAAAAAAGAAACTATGTGCAGTACACTATTGCCAAGTACTGAGAATATTAAAATAAACTCAAATAAAATAACAGTATTGTTGTGGAAAGTGGATGAGAGGTATTGTGTACAGATGTTCAAATATTTGGAGGGTTGTGCAGAACTGGATATACTTAAAGGGAAGAGGGGTGCAATAGGTCCTTCCTTCCAGCAGCATTCCAAGATCCCCCCCAACACAGACTGGAATATAACACTTTGTGCAATATACATGCAAGTGCAAAAATAACCTCCTGCAATTTCCCATTTATTTTGTATTTATCTTTTTTTCTCAGTTTACTAACAATTGGCCTACGAGCTAGCTCATGATTCAATATGGTCACTTTTCTTGAAACAAATATAATGCTATTTCTTTTTACCATGGTGTAAATATCTGCCTTCTTGTTTTTTAGGTATTGTGTTATAAACAACGTGTGCATGCTTAGCCTTTTTTTTGTATTGTTTTCCTCACTTTATCAGCACTATCTGCTGTTGTAATCATTTCCCTGTTGCGGAACAAATAAAGGATATCTGAAAAAAACAATATACTGTTATGTATCTGTAATATATGTATATAATGTTTTCAATTAGTAATACTTCTTTATATTTTATTCTACTTTTAGGAAATGTTGTAATTCTTGTACATTGACTGTCAAAATGCTGCCGTGAAAATCAATTTCCCAGCTTGGGATAAATAAAGTGTGCAGTACAAAGTGCATTCAACACGATCCAGCCACGGCTACTGAGTGACAAGCTGCAGGCTATGAGGGTAAACGCGTCCACCATCTCCTGGATTACCAACTACCTCACTGAGAGACCACAGTACGTCCGGCTGGGCAGTGTGCTGTCTGATGTGGTGGTACTTAGTACAGGAGCCCCTCAGGGGACTGTGCTGTCTCCTTTCCTGTTCACCTTATACACCACTGACTTTAAATTCAACTCTGAGTCATGCCATCTGTACAGAGCGCTGGTGGGTGATTTTGTGGAGTGGACTGGAAGAAGTCATCTGCTTCTGAATGTGGTCAAGACCAGAGAGATGCTCATTAATTTCAGGAGGAAGAGGACGTCTCCAAAGCCCCTGTGCATTCTGGGAGAGGATGTGGCTGTTGTGGAGGATTACAAATACCTGGGAGTGCACTTAGACAATGGACTGAACTGGAGGATCAACACTGACGCTGTGTACAATAAGGGGATGAGCAGACTTTATTTTCTGAGGAAGCTGAGATCCTACAACGTGTGCAGCAAGATGCTGGAGATCTTCTACCAGTCTGTTGTGGCCAGTGCACTCTTCTGCTGCTGTCTGCTGGGTGGGCCGTGGGCAGCATCAGAGCCGGTGACACCAGCAGGATCAATACACTGATCAGGAGAGCTGGGTCTGTCATCGGCATCAAGCTGGACCCCTTTGAAGCTGTGGTGGAGAGGAGGACACTGAACAGGCTGTTGTCCTTCATCGATAACCCCCCCCCCTCTCTACCTGCAGCTGGACAGTCAACGGAGCTCCTTCTCCAACAGACTGCTGCGGCTCCGCTGTCACAAGGACCGATACAGGAAAACATTCCTGCCCACTGCAATAACTCTGTACAACAAATCACCTCTGGCTGACAGAGAACTCTCTGCTCCATAGCTTATCTTCATAACTGGACTTAAACTCCCACTGTACATTTTACATTTATATTCAATTTAATATTGAATAATCAATTACTTGCACAATAATATCCTGCATTATATTTGTTACTCGAAATGTGTATTTCCACATGTATATTTTTTTAACTACATTTTTTAATGCTATTTTATTTGTATTTCAGAAATATTTTGGACTGTGTCTTAATTTCTCTTATGTACATTGCCTTGTTTTTTTATGCTGCTGCAATGCAAAACATTTCCCAATTTAGGATGAATAAAGTAGCCTACCTACCTATCTATCTATCTATCTATCTATCTATCTATCTATCTGTCTGTCTGTCTGTCTATCTGTCTATCTATCTATCTATCTATCTATCTATCTATCTATCTATCTATCTATCTATCTATCTATCTATCTATCTATCTATCTATCTATCTATCTATCTATCTATCTATCTATCTATCTATCTATCTATCTATCTATCTATCTGTCTGTCTGTCTATCTATCTGTCTTGGCTACCAGCCAAACTCAGCGCCTCCCCCTCTCTCCTCTCTGATCCCCCCGCCCCCCTCCCTCAGGTACAACTGGATGCGCGTGTCATTCTAGGCGTGGCTTAAAGTTTGGGGAATCTTTTCAGAAGAACTAAACTCAACATCTGATGATCACCCTCACTGCTGCTGAACCGACTCTCAAGAGACTCACTTCATCATTCTCTGCGACCTGCAGCCTGCAGTCATGGGACTCTTCAAGTCTATATGTGCGATTATAACCAGAGCCTTGTTTGTCCTGGTGTCTCTGATTGGCGTGTGGAGGGTGACATCGGAGAAGAAAGACAACACGTACTGGTTCCTAACTTTCCTCTTTCTGCCGCTTGTCGTGGAAATGATAGTAACGCTGAAGAGACAAAGTGGAAGTGATTACAAATGGTAAGAAGTGGTACATGATTTAAGTGTTAGTTAATCAGCATGTTGTGCTTTAGGGTTTCATTTAATGTAATGCATGTATTTGTGTGTAAAACTAATCTCAGAAATCTTGTTTGCAGATTTACATTAGGGCTGTATATGAATAATTTAAGCTTTTGTCATTTATCCCGTTTGACCCTTCCCCCACCGCCCCAAATAGACCCCTGCATCCTGCCTGTCCCATCCTCTCAGTCCTCTGCTATTGTGCAGCCCTCCTGGGGCAGTGGGGATGGGCAGGGCCGCCTTAATGCACGGGCTGACCTGGGCTGAAGCCCAGGGGCCTACGGAGATCGGGGGCCTATCATGAGCCAATTAAAAAATAAATTTTTTTTAAAAAAAAATCTTTTTTTTTTATTTCGGGTGTTTTTTTTTTTTTTTAAATAAACAAATTCTTGGCTTTCAGAATAGGAAACTTTCATTTCCAAAATCACACGATAAATACATTTTTGAATCTTGTAAAGGGAAGACGACAGCTCTCCCTCGCCACTCTGCTGTTCCACAGCGCCGCCCCCCTCCCTCCACTGAAATTATTATTGTAAGACGTAGAGTAATGATAGATAACACAGCAAGGTCCGTTACAGTTTGTTTTCATCTGATTTAAAAAAAACAAAGTCTTGGCTTTCAGAATATTAAACTTGTTTCGGCAAATTCAGATGATAAATACAACTTTGAAGCTTGTAACGGCATAATTACAAGCGGAGAACGGAGTAACTTGACGTCACAGCAGGCATAACAACAGCCGATGTTTCTCGTGAGGGTTTTCCCCGGGAAACAAACACAATACACACAAACGCAAATATACACAAACACCCACACGTCAGAATGAGAATATGTTTCACATGTGACTTATTCAAATTGCGAGTGATTGAGTGAAGAAAAAGTTTGAGTGGCGCTCGGAAAAGGAAATTGTTGAGGGAAAAGGAGTTTCGAGACAAGCAGCTATTACAAAAAATGCCGACGCTTACAGGTTATTTTAAACCTGTAGGCCAGGATGAGGAGGAAGGACAGATGAGTTCTGTACCGAGCGGTAGCGGTGCCGGCCGCGGGGCCTCGGAGACAAGTAGGCCGTCTGGTTCTGATAGCGATGGAGTAGCGGGAGAGGAAAAACAGACAGGAGGGACATTATCTGTTGGAGGAGATGGAGAGGACGACGAGGACTTGCTACGTGGAGGGGAGCCAACGGCAACCGGACAAATACATGAGGGAGGCCCGATACGTCACTCATATGGAGGAGAGGACCAGGCGCGTGTAGAGCAGAGTGGAGAAGTGCGATCACAGAGCCTGCCGAGGCTATAAATGACTTTGATTTGTTGTTTAAACAGGGGGCCTACAAAAACTATCAGCCCCAGGGCCTGATGGCAGGTTAAGGCGGGCTTGGGGATGGGGTGTGAAGTGTGAGGGTGTAACCCCTGAACTCAAGGACCATAACTAATCTGTAAACAATAGCCTGTATTTCACTGTATTTATTTATGAATTTAAGCATCCACCCATTAATTTCCTTTCTATGCTCAGTGATGTCAAGCATTTTGTTTTGTTGTCCTGTTTATTTATTAAGACTTAGCTAACATAAAAATAGCTTGAGCTACTCTAAAGAAAAATCGAACTACTGGACAAACTGTTTAAGTCACAAAAGACTCAATTAGATCAGATTCAATTAGACGTGATAAGTACCCAGGTGTAGGGCTGCAACTGCAGTCTTTATCAAACAAGCTGCACATTAGAAAATAAAATGATGAATCATGGAAAGAGCCAATGAAGACATCTTCAAACAATTTGACAAACAAGAACAACAAATAATAATATTTTAAATGCTGGGCACAGACATGGGAAGATATTAAAAAGTTTAAATAATTGTGAATCACAACGTTATCCTGATAATCCTCAAATATTAAAACAACATCTATATATCGTAGAATTCCCTCCCCTTAGACATTTTAAGAGTACAACAGAAAGACATTTTTTTGTGGGAAATAAATCTTAAAGAGGGTAATCATAAATCATAAGTTCCCCCTGGATAAATAAGGGACATTTTAATTCACTTTAATCATGCTTCAAGTCACTTTACTGATATTCAGGATCCTTATAATGGAAATTCAGCGCAATCAACTTGTGTTTTTTGTGGTCTGCGGACAACTGGTGGTCCGTGAGTATATTGGTAAAATTTCACATTTGAAATAAATGTATTTATTTAAGTTTTCCGCACTCTCGTGGGAATATCTCCGCAATGGAGCGAGTTTAACTTTCGATTTCTCTTCATTGCATGATATAGCCCAGCGCAACACCTTCGTCACACATGTTGCCACTTGTTTGAACCATTTCAGGCGATTTGTAATCTGTTCTAGAAAAAACTTGTGATTTTTATTTTAGATTTCAAGAAGCATATAAAACAAACAATGGATGTCTTTTATGAACATTTATCCATGCTGGAAGTAGATTTAGATGTTTTAGGAGTTAGATAGAGATTATATATAATATATGCATCCAATGCAGCATTACATGAAGTCTGTTGATGAATCAGAGGCTGTTGTTGGGGCTGCAAAAACATTTTTTTATTTTTGTTTTGTAGGCAGACCATGCAGGCCAGCCCGACGGTCACCAAGCTTCATGTTTTAATAGCTTTTTTACAAAAAAAGCCCACGCGAGCCTAACATGTGAAAAAATGGCTTGGACCTCATTGAGTTAAACTATAGGGCATGCGACCATAGCTTTCCTGTATTTTATTTTGAGGTTTGTGTCGTAATACAGTACATGATGCGGTGTGTTTTGCATTTCTCTCAGTAAAACGATCTGTGAGTCTGTTGGCTCGGACATAAACTCCGTAATAAATGTAGTCTACATTTCATAAGAGGTGTAAACCCTGAGAGCATTTTAAATGGCATTTGAACTAAATGCTTATATAATCTGTAGTTGTATTTGTATTGTTGATTCAATGTGTGAACGAGGCGATATAGAGAAGGTTAAGCTGTCATTATTAGCCTGTCATTTGTTATAAACTGTTGGAGTGGTAAGCAGGCCTTTTTGGATATTTGGCGCGTTAGGGCGTCCCTGAGTGTTTTTTGTATTGGTCCTTGGTATTGAAAAAGTTTGAGAAACACTGCTTAACTGCAACCTAATTATCTGTGAATTGACCTATTTTCATATAATCAACTAATCATTTCAGCTCAACATCATTCTTATATTTATTAACAATTTTTAGTTTTGTCTTTTTGGAATTATAGTATCACATCTTTCTTCACTATGTGCCCACTTTCTGATGTTATGTTGCTAAAGCTCTGCTGGATGTGTTGCAGGTGTTCTCCGCCTATCTTTCTGTTTCTCATCAGCATCATTCCCACCATTTGGATCCTGGAGCTCCATAACAAGACGGAAAATATCAGCGACCAGCCGGTAGCAAAAAGCAAATACTAAGACAGAGTTTTAAACCTCAGTTCCCAAGCTTCCCAAACATGTTATCTATTCACAAATGTTGATGGGTGGGAGGGTTAGGTTGTTAGAACACCTTGCTGCAGTCATTCAATTATGCATTGACTCCATTGAATTCTTTTTTAGCGTTTTAGCTTTTATGTTTATATCGAAAAGTACAATTTAAGTGTGTTAAAATCTTCTTCTCGTGGTTTTCAGTGCAAAAAGCTTGACTCCTGGGAGAATATGCTTAAGCTGTTGACCCCGAACATGACCTTGGGAAATGAAACAAACCCCGACACCCTGGTGGTAAGAATGATAGACTAAAAGATGTGTTTCTTCTTTATTTGCCTCCTATTCTAAATCATATTTTTGATGTGCCTGACAAAAACCGAAATGAACAAGCATTAAAAAAAGTGTTCCAGGATTTGCTTGGATGTCATTTATATTGCAGATGCAACATATTTGTGGAAATTCAACTAACCACAAGCTCCTAAAAATGAAACCGAACATAAAAGTGCAGATTTCTCTAGAATTTCTCTTTGAGATTTCCAGGAAAATAGACTCCAGTTTTTATTTCCAAGAGCTGATATGATGCAGATGTTCCTATAGATCCAGGTTTGCTGTTTATCCCCAGTTTCAGTTTGTATGCCAAGCCGAGCTAACTGCTTGCTGGCGATCTTCATATTGAACACACAGATATTAAAATGATGGTACATGATTCAATCAAATCCAGTTTTCTACTACTACTTTTCTGTGTTTTTTTGAAAGATTTTTACAATGAAAGATAAGTGGTAAAACTAATGAACGGCTTCTCTCATGCAGGCAAATCAAACAATTTGCTGTAGAAAAACCATACTGACAACACTGCCATTAATGTGTTTTTCTTAGTGCTAAGTTCTCTTTAATTTATGCAACACCATACTGTTGATCTTCAGTGTCAAACAGACTGTGGTTGAGTGAAGTGGATGTGTAGATCTTATAGCTGATTGGAAGCCAGTTCTGGGGAATATCAGATCCCTGAGGAGTGTTACTCAGAGCTACTTGGAGCGAATGCAGATGAGAATAACATGAACATCAAGGGGAAAAAGGATCTTCCAAGAAATACAGGCCCGGATGCCGAGAAGAAGAAACCCCCCTGGCCTTGTTGTTATCTCTGGTGGACATTTTGAGTCAAGGTCCACACAACTTACAGTAAACAGTCAGTCAACTGTGCTTGTAACATGATCAGGGATGATTGTTTTTTATAGAACATATGTCTAAGAAATATACAACTTGCTTTAGGTTAATCAGATATGGGATGTCCTAGTCCGGTTTGCTATCCTAGCTCCAAAATGGTGGAAGGAGCTCTCCATTGAAATCAGGACGGCAGAAAGCTTGTACATCTTCCGGCGCAGACTGAAAACTCATCTCTTTAGACTCCACTTCGAGCGATAGAATGACTAACAAAGCACTTATATACTAACAAAGGACTGGCTTATCTAAAGCCAGTTGAGTAGCGATTGAAATGTTTTAGCTCTATGAAACCTGATGTACTTATATGATTCTGTTTTCTTCAAGTTTGTATCTTGTTGGTCGAACGCACTTATTGTAAGTCTCTTTGGATAAAAGCTTCAGCTAAATTCAATGTAATGTAATCCTAGTCCTTGTTATTTATAGTTCCTTAATAATGATAAATGCAGGCATCCTCATTAAGATCAGACACTAAGGATGCATCCCTTTTGCAATTAGATGGAGCATTGCTTTGAATTGAAGGGGAATCTGTGGGGATGTAACTTCAAAATGTTCTAAAACTGTGAAAAAGGAAGTGAAAAAACAGGGGTGAAGGAATGCAATTATGTATGCATTGGTATTTGTAAGTATCAATACTGTAGCATGTGGATAAGAATAAAATAGGCCCAATTATTGGTCCTTGAGGAACTCCACCGGTCAGAGAAACGCACCATTACAACCAGAAATACAAACAAATAACTTATAGGAACTCACTGTGCCAGTTCTCAGACAACAAGGCAATTATTATGAACAGCATCAACGGCAGAATTTAAAATGAAGAAGTACGCAAATGTATCTGTGACTGACCCAATGTCAATGAGTGCCTCCTTTGTGTTTAGCTCCCCGTGAAAAGAGACAGAACTGAGAGCAAACCTTAGAATGCAAAAACAAAACATAATTTAGGAAGAGATACAAATGAGAGGGCTGTCACTTTTCGCCAATTGTAACAAACCTAAGAGCCTGACAAACCCATGTAGCCAATAAAGTAAGAGGGAACCTTTTTAAAATGGCTTAATATAAACACCAGCTAGAAAACCACCACACCCTTTAAGCTCAGGGGATCAGAAAGCTAATATATGTTGGGGCACAACTCCAAAAACGGTCTGCATCAGGGCTGCACGATATTGGAAAAAACTGACATTGCGATATTTTCTTCCCCTGCGATATATATTGCGATATGAAAATATACAGGAATTGAAGAAAAGACAGTTTTTTGGTCCGCAAACCGTCCTTTCTTTAACTTTAATGCTATACAATTGGTATTTTTGTAACGATATGTGACCGGATGAAGGATTTTAGTCCCGGACTTCTGGATTTTAAGTTATCAGAGCAACAAGCTGAGCTAGCTCGGTTATCCTGCTGTGATCTGTTCAAGAATGGTTGTGATTGGTGGTTTGCTGTGCATGCAGAGCCTGCATGTCACTCACTCAAGTACCCCTGACATGAGAGCCGCGCGAGTTTCCCTTTTGTAGCAAGCAGCAACATAATTGTAACATGACGTGTTTGAGTTAATTTGCCTACTTAATATCGCACGTCCTAAAACAAATTGTACGTCCTGCGATGTGAATATCGCGCATGCGCATAACGCGATTATCGTCAAAACACGATATATTGTGCAGCCCTAGTCTGCATGCCTCAGCTCGTTATTGTGTTTCAGTTACAAAAACAAATTCCACGTTCTGCAACAAACTGGAGTTTCATGCAGATAACTCTTGTGATACACTACAATGTTCTTTTTGGACTCAAATCCTATTTAAAAATAATAATAATCAATGATCCTAACAAGCGGTTGTTACCAAATACTGGTTCAGTTTATTTTCCTCTGCCATTAACCTATACTGTAGTCCAAAAGCTATAGAAGACAGTTCCGGTTTGCTCGTGTTTGACTACAGTGCAAAGCTGTTTGCAGTATTGAGCCTTTTTTTTAAAAGATGCCAGAAAGTATTGAGAGAAACAAACACATTGTTTGTCTTGGCCCCAACTCAGTTTATATCATTTGGTTTGATTTGTGTATTAACGATTTCTTTTTTTCAATCTTAATATAATGTGTCTCTTTTGTTTTGGCTACAAGAAATAGATCTTGATGAGGAGGAAAATTGTTTATTCCCACTTCCACTTTAATTGATATCACCTCTAAATAGCTACAATCATATCAGAAACTGTTAGCATTGCACGGGCTGAGAGCTAACTGCACATTAGGGGATGAATGTAGTATAAGAGGGTTAGTGTAAGTTATTGACAAAACTCAATCTATTTTCCTTTTACAGTTCTTTAACCGGATGTTATCGACTGTCTGCTCCAACGATTGGATCTTGGGTCTTCATCAGATCCTGCTCCTCCTCCTCATCGTGGGGAAGTGGGTCCTCCCACTGGGAGGCGGAGTCACACGTGACGAGCTTTCGCAGCTTCTCCTAATTTTCGTTGGCACTGCGGCAGACACCCTGGAATTCACATGTGAGACACTGTCTGATGTCAAGTGAGTGGCGAATGTTTTTGCTGTACTTTAGGATGAGTAGTATATCTATATTTTTGTTTGAATATTGTTCTTTTCATTACATTAAATGTATTTAACACTCATAGATACTAGCTACTTTTTACATCAACAATGTATATGCATAATTGCCACAAAATTGACAAACTACAACTCTAAAATGATCATACATTTATCTTCCGACCATAAAACTAACTTTATATTATTTAATAATATTAAAATCCAATGAAAGAGCAATTGCTCAAACACACTCCAGGAAAGGGAAATCCCTAAAAAGCATAATAGGGCCTCTTTAACACTTATTTATGAACACTAGATGCAAAGATGTAGAACTCAAATACTTTGAAGGGGAAGTTTCCTTGTGTGCCCAGCTCAGGACATCAATGCATTAACTGCAATTAGCATCTTCCTATTGACATTTATTTGAACTCACAGGACTGACCTTGACTATGTTTTCTGTTTCTTTTCCAGAGCGACCCATCCTAAACTGGTCTACATCATTTTAGCTGTATGGACTTGGAGCATGTTGCAGTTCCCGCTACATCTGGCTGGTACGTGTGTGTTTGCTTCTTATACGAATTACTTTGGTGATTATAAAGCAGATACAGCTGTGTATTTGTCATAGTGTGACACAATCCAACAATGTGTTTAGTCAGCAGCTTCCAGGCCCTCTGTAAGAAACAGTAAAAAGTAGTCTGACTGAAAACGCCACTATCCCTAGCTTTGTCAAATTTTAACCCGTAAGTCTGTGTTCATCTCCCAAGCCACAGTTAAGTCCCTATTACAGACACATTGTTCTAAAAACAAATCACAACTAACATAAATTACTAACAGGAAGGATGTACTTGAGGACTTTGTATAAATGCTGACAGTCTACTACAGGATGAAATCCAGTCCCGTACGTTCATGATATTAATAGATTAAAGGTCACCAGTGCTCAACTCAGCTGATAAGAGAAAGACGTTATCAGGCAAAACCCAACTCGCAGCTGTCCTTCTGCAACCTTTTATAATAAGCACACAAAATACCCGCCTACAAATTTTGACTGAACAATGGATGGTGTTGAGAAAAGAGAACATTGTAAGGCGATTAGAAACAGCACAACTCTGTTCTCGGAAAAGACAAGGCCCCTTTATTATCTAAATGATTCATAACCCAACATTCCATCATGTAAAAATGGATGACGAGACTTTTAACAGTGAAACTTTTATCTGTAGCTTTACCGTCTGAATCTCCCTACTGGGATGATTATGGTATATCTTATCCTATAATGCATTCAGAGCACTTAGAGATGTAATGCTCCGAGCTCTGTTGTGTTTACAGATGAAGCTGCCTTTTCTTCAGTTTGTTTTTGTGTCCACTCGTGTGGGTGTGTCTTTTTGTTAGTCAGTCGTGTCCACTTTGTTTGAATGCCACGTAAACATAGCAAGTGTGGACGTACAGGTGCAATATGTTCAGGAGTTTGATAGAGCCAGACTGTTAACACTGTAGACAACTCTGTGGAGAGCATGCTATGAACCCAGAGAAAGTTGAAAAGGTTGAGGCCTACACAATCTTGCCTTAGTGGTCTATCGTAAAGAAGAATATCCAAACACAAGACAAATCGTAGACAGCTTTTCCCCACAGGCAAGAAGGGTTGGAGAATGCAACAAACCAAGAATGCAGGTTTATTCTACACATTTTTACGATAATTAGGATCCAAAATAAACTGCATTAAATGTCAATGTATGCATTAAAATCAGCTACATGAACCCTAATGGCCAAACCAACAATGATTTGCCTTGGTGTACAACCAATCATCAATTATAAATAGGTCTATAGTTTAAAACCGCTCATTTCCCCTTCATTAGAATGAACCAGAAAAAGAAAAAATAACTCAAGCCATTAAACAAAAAAAGCTGATGAAACAATCTATGACCAGACCACTTTTTAAGCCAAAAGAACGTGTTTATACAATGTGTAAACACACCCTTATGTTGCAATGCAGAGTAGTTCTTGACGTTTTAATGAGTTCAGTAAGTGTTGTAGATTTAGAGTAGAACACACATTTTCTTTCTTTTTTAAAACAGCAGGGTGGTCAGAGTGGAGGCCATGTTTCTGTGATGTAACTTGACTGTAATGTTTGTATGTGCAGATACAGTTCTGAGCACAGTTTTATTTTTAACTAACGTTGTTTTGATCACCACACTGTGAACGGTAAGATATCCCTTCTACTCTCCTTCTATTTCTATGTTTGTTGCACTCACCAGGGTGAACGGCATCTGGGGCGTTCTCTGCGCTGTTTAACTCGGTTTAACCATTAACTCGGTTTATTCCCAAACTTCTGAAAGTTCAGATTGACTAGTCCACCCCTAAACAAGCTCAAACTGAATGAAACCCTTGTGGTGACACGTTATGATACATGATTCACATTGAGATTATTGTGTTGCAACCCGGACCCGTTAGTGAGTGTACCGGGGTTTGACGTCATTCATGCTAGCTTGTCATGCAGAGCAGCAGCACATGTACTTGTAACCTGTTGTTGATTCATGGATAATAAAGTGTGGGAGTCCATTCTGAATACACCGCCTCTGACTCCCGTTCATCGGCTCTACACCCTAAAGTTCCTCAGTTACCGTAGAAGCCACCTAAGGAACCACATTAGCCTGCTAGCAATATCATCCACCATGCACCTGCAACGTAGGTGTGTTTGAGTTTCCGACTCTCTGGCTGGAGCATTTAACCATTGATTCATTGGTAGTGTTTATACTATGCCGAGGCACATTTTGCTTCCTTCTAACCATATCGCATAGGGTTACACATTTGTTGTACCGACTCCGCACTCTGTTTCCTGAGTGTGAGCTGAGGTCAGTGTTAAATCTGCGGGTCGCTGCCCTCCTGCCGCCGCTCTGCGCTGACACTGCAGCCGCCTCTTCTCTGCTGCGTATTGCGTTTGTTAAACTTTCTCATGTTTAATAACTTAGGCTACACTTGTAAGTGTTAGGGACACTTTTTTCACATTTAAAGAAACACTACTGGGCTTTGCACAAACAATGCGGACAATACTTTTTTGAAAACAATTGCAGTAACTATGTGACGCAGCTGCAAAACCAGAGTAATCGGTTAAGATTTTGGAATCGAAAGCAAAGTCAGGTTTATTTAGGTAGCTTTTCTGAAACAATTTATATTAAATGATTTCCATCTGCTTGACATGTCTTGTCTTTTTTGCTGAACACTTTATAGACTTTTGAGCCAAGCTTGCCTAAAATCTTAGGTTGAAAGATTATAATTGACCATGCAGACACCAAAAAGTACATTTAACTATAGTTCACTATTACTGTAGCTTACGGTCTGAATGTCACAAAGATGCAGCAAACAATTCAAACTATCTGCATGGCTTAATATTGAAACCAAAAGCTTTTATCATAAATTGTGGGATTCACAGGAATCTCAAGGACACCTTGATACAATGTATATAACAGTGAAAGCACAGGCATGCTCACATATAAGGAAAATAAGTGCAAACAGATTTCATAATAAGCTTTATTTCAACCTATGTCCATGTTAAGGCTTTTTATTTTTACCAAAAACACTGGATACCCTTTACTGTTCCTTCCTTTCTGACCATCTGTTTTTTGTCTCTTTTGTCAACATAGTGGTGAACACAAAGCCAAGGAATGATTGTGAGGAGGGGTCTCAGGAAGTGACCATGTTAAGCAAACATAGCACGGACTTGTGGACCATCGTGCAGGCTTTGTTTATCCAAGACGGGCCTTTCCTGGTGGTCAGGCTCACTGTCATGATCTACTTCCACGTCTTCCACCAGATGCTGGGCTTCTTCGCCATCAAGAACTTCCTGGTGGTTATACTGAACTTGTACAGGTTGGTAGTCTTATGTCAGGACTCCAGGAGAATAGTGGACAATCCCAGCGACGTCCCGCAGATTTGACGAGTCATCTCACAGGGGAATGGGGGAAATGGAGAGATTTTACACCCAAAGTTTTACAGTTACATTGGATGGATAAAAACTGCAATTGCAGCTGGGAAAAAAAGGAAATGTTCTTCTTTTCTTTTTGTCATAATTTGAAACACATGTATGAACAATTTGCACCAAAACAAACTGCAAACTGAAAAAACTAACTGAAAAAACTAAGAATCAAACTGCCACTGAAGCAGCGGATAGTGAATTGAATGCGGGATAGAGTCCATCGTCCAGGTAGGGTTTTGGTATGCAGTTAATTTTTTTAGATTTCCTCAATCGAAAAAAAAAAAAAAAAGGTTCAAGGTCCTGTTTTTCCTGGTAAAATACCCAAATATCCACTTATCTCCAATACCCAAATCACACAGTGCCTGAAGCTGCCTTTCAGAACAAAAGCATAAACAACTCCTGAATTGAACTAAACATTACGATAAATAATGATCGAATACTTTATATACAAAACAGCAAGAAACATTTTTCAACTATTTTTATATTACAAAACAACCAATAAGTCCAACAATCCACATACGCAGTTCTCAAGAGCTTTATGACATTATCCTATTATGTGTTTTTACTTGGGATTTGTTTTTGAGCTAGGAACAGTTTGTACACTCATGAGCACACTTAATTCTGCAGTTGTATAATGTATGAATTACAATACTATACTATTTTTTTTATCATTTTGTACTGTTTTTTATGTTCTTATGGTCTTTTAAAATCAATAACCACTAACATTTGCCGAGTATTTTCACAGTGTATTATCAGTTCTTTAATCTAAGTAAAGAGTCTGAATACTTCTTGAATAATGTTCAAGGCATTTCTAAGTCTGTCAGCACAATAAAATGAACAAATGCTGTCCCAACACATCACATACAGTATGCAGGAACAGATACTGAATTCAGGCTTCAGTTTAGATAAGTACTTGGCAGCTTTCTAATGCGTCTTAGTGAGCACAGGGCAAACAGGATGACAGAGATAAAGCTGGCATGCAGACTGTGAAGTGCTGACTGAAGCTGAGATCCAGGGAGAGAAATTCCTCTGTCCTAACCCAGACAGGAAGTTAACACTGATTGTTTAAACATCCTATGGTAGTTTCAGTCAGATACGAGCAACATTGGAGAAGGAAGACCAGGAATTCTGATATTTTTTACATTTGAATGGGAACATGTATTTCATTTACGCTTTAAAAACAGGAGAGAAATGCTACCCACAGGTCTTAAAGTCATTCAAGTTTAGGTTCAAGGCTTTTATTGGTCATACGTACATAGCTACAGTGTAGTTATGACGATGAAAATCTTAGGTCACAGGCTTCTCCAACAGTGCAACACAATAAAACCGATACACAGAAAAATATAGTGCAAGTAAATAGTAAATACAAAAAGAAAAATAGTAAGAAATAGTGCAATAAGAGTCTATACAAGTGATTGGAATATGATATATTAGATAAATATTTTCCAAGTAGCAGCCAGATGAATGTTATGGATGTTGTTTCAAAGTTAAGGTGTTTAGTAGTCTTATGGCCTGTGGGATGAAACTGTCCCTGAGTCTGGTGGTTTTAGTCCTGATGCTGGATTTGCATTGCAAGTTATTCTAACCTTACTGTTACTGTTTGCCACATGTGACTGATGTTTTAACTCTGTGTCATGTTTCAAACTGGAATACCTTGAAAAATATAGAAAATGGAGGCAAGTAAAATTAAATCAATTCATTTTTAGGATGCTTTATAACTCCCTGGTTTATGTGAAGAAATACAACCTCAGAAAATGCTTTTTAACTTTTTCTATTATTTGTTTTTTCATTTGATATGTTGTATTTATTTACCTTCAAAATATCATCCATTATCCAGGTCTATCCAAATGTTATCTTTACAGTCATACTATCCTTTCTATCTGTATCTTGGCCTGACACAGAACAAATTAAAATGATTCATACGGCTGTTTGTGTCGTAATTTCTCTTTCTTAATATTTAAAAAATGTCCTTGGAAAATGATTTTTACATAAGCAGTATTTTTGATATGGGGATCAATACTTTCTATTAGGTGTTATGTGGACTTTCCTGTACTACAGTAGCATTTATTTAATCGACCTGTATTGTTACTTTCCGGTAACTGCCAGAATCCACTTCAAGACACTGGTACTTGCGTACCATGCTGCGAATGGATCTGGCCCTTCCTACATCCAGGACATGGTTAAACCGTACACCCCAGCACATGCACTCCGCTCTGCATCAGCCAAACAGCTCGCTGCACCCGCACTGCGAGGGGGACCCAAGTTCCCATCAGCAAAAACTCGTGGGTTTGCTATCCTGGCTCCAAAATGGTGGAATGAGCTCCCCATTGAAATCAGGACAGCAGAAAGCTTGCACATCTTCCGGCGCAGACTGAAAACTCATCTCTTTCGACTCCACTTCAAGCGATAGAATTACTAACAAAGCACTTATATACTAACTAAGGACTGGCTTATCTAAAGCCAGTTGAGTAGCACTTGAAATGTTTGGCTCTATGAAACCTGATGTACTTATATGATTCTGTTTTCTTCAAGGTTGTATCTTCCCGGTCGAATGTACTTATTGTAAGTAAACTAAATGCAATGTGATGTAATGTTATGCGTAAATGAAAACACAAATACATACTTTTCATCTAATCTTTTCCAAAAATAAAGAGTATAAGCAGGTTTGCACTCCTCACCTGACACCTTAAAAAGTACTATAATCTCAATGTTATATAAAATCCACCATAAAAACAAGTTTGCATTGGAGAGCAAATGTTAAATCTACAGACACAGTATTGCCTTCCTACTGTGGATATCAGTTTTAACACAAATTGAAGTTGTCATCTGGTGACGGCTGTTGACTGGGGATTCCTGACAGATTCTTTTGGCTTTTGCATTTTTTATTTGAGATATTGCATCAGTTTTATTTAAGTATAGATGGGCTGTGACTCAGAAAATATCACCTTTTATCCCAGCAAAAATCCCCAGGGCTGTCATAACAGGGATATAGTTATTCACCGTTATGAAGTACCACATATTTTCTGCAGATGATTACCATTCTGCAAATATTGTTTCCCTGTTTTTTGTTATGATGGTGGTAGAGGGTACACACACACACCATATACGCCCAAAGGTGTTGAAGTAGGACGAGGTTTGGTGTGAGAAGGAAAGCATTTGGTATGCATCATTTTCACTCTCAAAACCATTTTGTTACCCTCTGTGTTTCTGTCTGAAAACATTGTCATGTCTTGTGTAAGATGGATAAATACAGTTGATTTCCTGCATGCGTCATAGCAGAGAGTACAAGAACAGCCAGAAACAATAGTAACATCACGTTTTTGCAAATGAATCGATGCATGAAGAAAAAAGCTAATAAATACACCGAAAAAGAATAGGGCCTACTGAGTTTAATAACATTTGAGACAAAGATTCATCACATAAATAACACTTGAGGTGTACACTAAGTCTGCAGATCGCTGGGAACATAGTTGAAGCAGCAAAATTAAAGCAAATTTGCATCCCTCTAATTTGTTCGTGTTAAGTTTAGTTCATGCCCAAACGTGTTTTTATTCGGGGCCACAATGTACAGACAGCTTTAATGCAGTGGTCCAGGTGCCAATAAGCAACATAACACTATCTATGTATCATCAACAAATAAATAACCAAAATACATCTTTAAGCCTACGCCAAGTGTCCTACAAGACACAAATGTAAGTTCAATCAGGAGAGACGTGATGTATGAAATACATGTTTATTATCGGGTCACATTATATAAATGAAACATAATGATGACAGTTTATAACAAGTGAATGAAATGGTGTTGGCCCAGGTTTGGTAGGATGTCATTCGGGAAGGGAAGAACCGTTTCCGATTAACCCCTCCCCGGGTCTAGACACTGGTGGTGGTGATAAGTGGTTAGGTCCGGTTGGAAGGGGAGAAGGTTGAGCTTGGCCCTGAGTTGGAAGCAGGAGGCGAAGGGGTGGAGGAGGGTTGCGCGTTGACACCTGGAAGACAGTTGATGGAAAAGGGGAGAGCATATATAGAGGGATTAACAGGTGCGATGATTAGGCTTGTGAATGGAGGGAAGTGATAGGTTAGCTTGAGGGGCGCTCCCTATCATTTAGTGAAGGGAGTGAGTATTGCCATGACGTGCAATACGAAGTGATAGGTCTTCCTGCCTGAACTTGCGCTGAGCTTCATTAGTATATTTATTTCTAAAACTACATTAGTATGCAATGAGTATTTATTCAAATGTCTTCCAACACAGACTCCAAAAGATCTAAGAACCATGTAGTATTTAACTTAGGCAAGCTTAAGCCAGGATCCACATATTTTAAATATTGATTTCATTTTATTATTGTCTGTTTTATTGATAACTGGAGAAATTCATTATTTATGTTGTTTCATTCTTGGTTAGTGAGCTGTGCTGCCACCTTGTAGTTACTTTAAGTACTGCATCATCTCACCATCTTTTTTATTTGTCTTCTTTTAAACCTTTACCCACCCGGCCCACTCACTATATCATCCATATCCTCCTGACCAAGTTTAGACTTTAAATATAAAATAAATATTGGGAAGCAGCATTCAGGTCAAACAGGCTTTTTTTTCGGGTGAAATATGACACAGTGAATGGGGATGGGCCAATTTCAGCTTTCAGAGTCAGACAAGCCAAGCCCAAAACAGGTTGCATGACACACTCGGGTGGGGCATTTTTATCTGGTATCCCCACCACACCTACTGAGTCTCATTTACGCACGGGACGCACAGGACCCTTTATATCCAAAACGCACGGACTGTACCGCACTCCCCGACAGATCTCCCTTCTCTACGCCGCTCCTCACACACTGATCGCCGGTCATGTTTCGCTGCGGGATTGCCTACCCTCGATGCAGGTGGATCGTGCCCCTGCTGCTGCTCTTTGCCATTATTTTTGACATTATCGCCATCGCCGCTACCTCTGGATGGGTCGAGGATGAAGACGCCAAGACCCACTACGCCAATATGTGGGAGCAGTGCCGAGGCAGGAAAGACACCTGGGAGTGCAAGACGCTCATGGAGTTCCGTAAGTGTCTGTTTACACAACATGAAAACGTAACGTAGTTCCTGCTGAACATAAGACGAGCAGAGGTTGAGAAATAAAGCGGTTGAATGCGTTAATAGAGCCAGTAATGTGATATGGTTCTGTGTTTTTGTCGCTGTGGTGTCAAATTCAACATTCACGTATTGTAACTTGAAGGACTCGACCTCTGACTACAACCAAAAACTGAGGGGGGAGGGCTGAGGCCTACAACAATCTCACTAAGACAGACTGAACTTTGGTCTCACTTGCTTTAAAATATTCATTACCTGACTGGGTAAATAGTACAATAGGGAGGTTTCATTCTGGTGCTTTATAAAGCAAAAAGCCCCAATATAATCTTCTCAAGTCAACTTTGAATGGTAGTTAATTTAAAAATAAGTGTTTAAATGTTCTTTACATGACTTTAACATCAATATTTTCAACAAGTAAACAAAAGTAACCAAACTAACCTTTTAAAAGAGGAACTACCTCAGAGCACTAGGTGGAAAAATGTAATTACACCAAACAAACAGAAACTTGTTGCATTTCTAAGATTTTCTTTACACTTTTTTTGTATTTGATACCTGTCTGAACATGTCTGTAAGTTCTTTACATGAAATGAGTCCCATAAATGCAACCCCGAAGAACCAATTGTAACATGATCATAGCAGCTCTATAACCTGCGGCTTCTTTTGAACCTACCTCTGGCTGGAAATGTCTTCTTTAATCTTTGTAATACACAATGATTTCATTGGAGCCGGTGGCCTATCAAATTATTCAATAACACACTGGATTAAGTCGTATGAAACTTGCAGGGCATTCCCAGGCAGAGATGAATTCATATATAGGAAGTGTTCTTTATTTCTTATATTAAAACTTTTATTTCTACAGGCAAGAAAATAAAGATATGTGTGCCATCATCACTACAGCTAATACCACCTACAATAATAAACAACCTTAGACGTTATCTATACATAACACTGCTCACAGATAATAATCTTAATATTACATTTGCTGGGGGAAAAGTTCCAAAACCACTAACTCACAAAACATTTGAAATACTTTGTGACCTACACGCCTGAGAAGCTGATAATAAGCAGTTTGTAGGATGTCTGTCTGTCAGACCGGTTATCACAAATGGCTATTTATAGAAAAACTGTTAATGAGATTTCCTATCACTGCAGAGTCTGACAAAAGGCACACACACTCTAAAACTATTTTGAACAATAACTGTGAAGTGTGAACAGAGCAGACTCTCTTGTTCTCCCACTCTCCGCTCCTCAGGTTGTATTTGTGTTATTCCACACCCGCACACTCCCACAAAGACTGTATTGTTGCTCTTATCAGACTCTGTGGGAGTCAGCTAGCGGGGCTAATGGAATGCAACTCCATATTCTGATCCGTAAAACATATACATGTTCCTTTTAGACGCAGGCTGATAATGTGAAAGCATTTATTTGAGACATACTGACTTTTTCTCACATTTAATAATGACACTTTTTATGAATCCTTGATACAACTGCATTGTTTTGACTGCTAACCTGTCAAATCCTCAAGGCCTTTGTTCAACTCTCATGTGTTACATCTGGTCGATCAAAAAGTGAGAATTAGCTTCTTTTGTCGTTACACGATAGGACATAACAAGAAATTGAATCTTGTGTCCTTCAGCTCAAGGATATTTTTATAACTTCAAAAGAGGAATACCTGTGAGAGAAAACATTAATTACAGCTCGGATCCATTGTTCACTCGATCTATATAATTTATAAGAAGATTACAGAAGTAATTGTTTTTGTTTACCTAAAATCCTCTGTGACCTTTGTTGGTCGCTGTATCTTGTTTAATATTTTAACAATGGTTCATGGAGGGACATTTTTGGTATGGGTGAATTTCTGAAACAACAAGTGTAAAACTGAAGGGGCTAAAACTTTCCTTTATTTAATTTACCCAATGTAAAAAGTATATTCTAGACATTTCCTGGTCACGTTTAAAGTTTTAGACCAAGTTTTGTTCTTTGTCTGAACTGTCTACTCCTGCTGTTTTTGCCGGATATCAGCAGGACTGAAACAAAAACAAAACACGATCCCAGCTGCCTAAAAACTTCTGGTTGGATACATTTTCATTCTTGGGTCACAGCTCAAGTCTAAATTATTGTGGGGCTTTCTTCGTGAACAGAAAACTGAGGAATACAAATTATTTTTACAGTACATGTGTGTGACGTAGTGAATACTGGCATTGGAACAAACTGTTTCCTGTCATGTAGTTTAGGCCGCTCCCTGTATCGCATCTCGCATTCAAAGGAACTGCAGCTTCTGTATGAACAACAGGCCCAAACATTTATTTCATGTTTGGGCACGCCATCAGAATAAGAAATGTAGACAATCACAGGTTTCATTGGAATCAGTGGAAGGGCCAACGTTTGACCTGGCACAGTAGGAAAAATACAGATGATAACAATGAGGTCCGCTGTCAGAAAGGCCTAGACAACAATATCAATTTGACAGCTTTAAAGCAATATTTTATTAATTGTATATCATTTTTGTGTGCAATAAATGAAGCCCCTTGATTTATATTGGCTGCTTAGCAAAAAACAGACATTGTAGTTTGAGTATTTTATCCATTAACAACTTTTTATATGAATTTCCTTTAAATGGACTATATCTAACAACACATTTATACCCAGATGGGTAATTACAAAACATGCAGATAACCATTATTTTCATTATCCATTTGTTTTCGGGTTATTTTACCTATCAATTGTTAAAAAAAGTGATTCATGATTAAATCCCAAAGATATTCAGTTCATTATTATGAATGACAACCAAAGTGCAAATCTTCACATTTGAAACGCTGAAACCAGAGAATGTTGGATATTTTTTATTCTGTAAAATACACTCAGAGATTTATGGAATATAAATATAGTTGCCAATCACATTGTGATTAAACCTGACCCTAGCAGCTGCTGAGTACCAAAGGAGATTATATCCATATGGCCTGCTCCTACATGATTGGGTAGTCACTCACTTTTTATCACCTCTACCACTTCCAGTCACCGTTTTCTATTTCTTGACCAACCAAGGTGTATCAATAGTATGAATGTGAAACAAAGCACCAAGAGCTGCTGGGAAGATCTCTATTTAAAATATTTTCAAGTAAAAGCCAGGTTGTTAATTTGATCCCTGCTGCCTGTGTGAAAGTCTTATTTACAAGGTTTGATGTTCATTGTTCTTGACTGTAAGACCAGGGCTGAAAGTGTAAACATCAAAAGAGAGAAAAGCTTCCCAGCTGTAGGAAAAACAAATCTGACATGGCTGAGGCGTTATGTAATGAGCTATGGAGAGTGTGTGTGAGTGACTTCATTGGAGGCTTTTTGGTAAAGCTGCAGTTAAGAACATGTTCCTGTGTAGGAGGGGGGCAGCCTAATCTGTTTGGTTTTGTTAAGACGAGGAAAAAATATGTTGAACAGCTGGAGGGGAATTAAGTAGAAGTGATTGTGACATGTTCACATTAAATACAGAACATTCCCTGCTTAAAACAGAAACAAACACTGAGCAGAGGACCAAACACAACGCCATGCTGATATAATATGCTTTTTGTTTCATTATATTTTCTAAAGGCAGGGAAGTTGCTCTCCTTCCTGTCTTTGTTTAGACAACTCGGGGAATCAACCCTGGGTTCATCTGTTGCTCAAACACAGCCTCTAATTAATAAGCCCAAACATTCTTTACCATTGATTCACCAACCATGGTAAAGATTGACAGAATCCAGAAATGTTTGAATGCACCACACCGCAGATGATTTATTATCACACAGCGTCACAAAACCACAGAATGCTGGTATGCTAAGATTATGAGGTGCAGCATTTTCCGCAAACATCAACTTTATGCTTTAAACAGAAATAGTCACACTTAATCTTCAGTCAGGTATTATTTCACATTCTCCAATATAGTTTTTTAGAACTATTATATAGCATTCATGTTTTGTAGGGTAGCTGATACTATCCACATGTTTCAATGTAATCTTGAAGAGGGATACTTAAAACAAACCGTACTGTAGGTCGCAGTTTTTTAAATTGTAAACAGATTGTGTGTGTTGTTGCATGGCTTTGCTTTAGTTTACTCATGGTCTGATTGTTCTCGTCCACAGAATCCCAGATTAACTTTGTTTTATCATGACAGTGTTTATTCTTTGGGGAGAAAATGGAACCAGTCCTACTGGTCTGGTGTGTGTGTGTGTGTGTGTGTGTGTGCATATTGAGAGAAATACTAATAAGGCAGGTTGGACATTACTTCACCTGAACACTTAGCTTTGTGAATAATTCAGGGTGTTGGCTGATCCAGTGTCCGTGGTGTAACTGCATGTCGACAGTCACACGGGGCTTGGCTGTTGCACAAAAACATGTTGAGATTATCTTCATTTGTGTTGATTGGTGACAGTTTGTATGATGTAATGGCCTAAAAACCCTCATGCAACATGAAAAGTGGCATCATCTTTAATTTGTCTCTTACTGTACAAAGAGTGCAGTTCACTGACTCAGTCTAAAGATTTACAACCACGCTTAATGGGAGTGGCCTTTCTCAGACTGTATCAGTTCCCCGTAATTATAAAAGCCTGCCGGACCTCACAGAGTGACAAAGCAGGAGAAAGTGTTGCTAAGGGTGCGGAGGCGGTATGTGTCGCAAACAGAAAGCTTGACTCCCACTTTCTCTCTCTTGATGTCAGCTCGAACCTCACTAGCCCGGTGGAATGTGCCCTCATGACGAGTTCACGCTGTTAGTGGTGAGAGAGAAACCATCAGAGCTGTGTGAACACCATGAAGACCCACCGAACACAAAAGTCCAACATTTATTTTAGTAATGCATCCCCAGCATCATCTCTGTTCTTTATTTTCTAGTTGAATAGTTTGGGTTTTGAACGGATAGAAAAAAATACGCACTTTGAGGAACCGGGATGGACATTTAATAGACTAAACATATTTAGATTAGTATCATAAAACAGAAAATCTCAGTATCTGAGAGGCCGAAACAACATTTATTCAAATTTAAAATATTAGATATTTCAGATACTTTCTGAGAAATCATTTTGTATTTGTATCCATATTACACATAACTATTTAAACAGTGGGGCCAGATGTTGATATCTGGAGAATATTAACAGTAAAGGCTTCTAAAATGCTGTAAAGCTCATTGTTTAACATTATTATTTCTGAAGGAGACTCAGAACATTTTATTGCAGACAATTACCTAAAACTAAAAAAGTGTGTCCGTCTGTGTTCATCTTCAATTTGAAAGACTGACTTTCCAGGTTTCCGTTTACTAGCATGCCTCTAACTTTTATCTTTGTCTCTGTTGATAATCCAGCCTGGGCCATGGCAGTGGCTGCTCTGATGATCATCGGCCTCCTCATCCTCATCATCGCCTTCATCATCTCCTGCGTGGCTCTGTGCTGCACGCTCAACGTCACACTCCTGCCAGTCATCGGAGGAATGCTGATCCTTGTTGGTAAGATACACAACCAACATCCTGGTACCTGGTACTAATACCGTATACCTTAAGTTGAAGAATATAGAAGCCTTTTTTCATTGGACAGAACAGGCAGACGTTCACAAATGTCTCATGTTGTCTGAACACAAGCATTAGGAAGTCCACCTACATTACATGGTGTAAAATCAACATTATTATGTTTTTAATTGGTGAATATCTGATTAAAGAATGAGTTAACAAGACTTTTTTTTACTAAAACGTTCCGTACTTAAAGTTAAACGTTTAATACACACTTTGATTGTACCAAACCCCGGAAAACATAATCTGGCGTCTTTTAGTGAGGAGGAAAGGGTGAGGTTTTGGTGACTCCATGCGAACAGCTGGTTTGTTCTGTTGACTCAGCCCACAGATAGTCTGACAACATGGAAGAGAGCCAAACAAACAAACACACACAATGATACTCACAGCTTCTCACTGTCAGGTGAAACAGCAGGTCTCATTCCCAGCTTCTCTGGGAGGGAGGTAAAGGTACTTAGGATTAGTTTCTAATGCTGTAACTACTTGACACTTGGTTCCAACAGGTGGCACAAACTGACTCTTGGAAGAAAAAGGAAAAGAAAGATTAGAAAATAATAATTGGATAATACAGTATCCCTCTGTGGGGCTTTCATCTTACCCCGGATCATGATTTCACACTCACTTTGATGAATGTGTGCTTATGTGATGAAAGTGCAATGCTATCCTTTTATTTCAAAAGAGTGCCACAACAAAGACAGCGATTTATAACCTTTATTTCCCCTTAAGTGTCTGCCTTTTATACTGAGTGTCCATTAGATAGTACCGTTATTAGTCTAAACCTCTATGTTATGCATTGGAAAATAGTGAGCAGTAATGTCAAGTTTTTGTAGCAAATGGGCTAAAAACAAAGTGTTCCTTTAATTCCTATCAGTTCCCTGATAACATACATACAATCTGAAGTTGTCTGGGGGTCTCTCTCATACATTTGTCAACTTTTCAAATAAAGCTTTTCAATAAAAACAAATGTAATCAGCACCTGTAAGAGTCTTGCAGAATGAATTACCCTTGAACCGGTTTCTGATTACATGAATCGTCTGTGATTAATAGAAGAGTTTGTGTTTGGTTTCACTCCTGACTCACTGCCTGCCCAGCATTTATTTCAGGGCTGTTTTAGGGCTACTGTCAGCGAAAGTGCATCACAGGGCAAATCAGTGTCGCACCTTTCTGGAGAATATCTCTTTGGAAATAATGAGAGTCAGTCGCAGTGCAGTGACTGATCTGATCGCTGTTTGCTAATTCTGACTCACCTAATGTGATATGTTGATGTCACTCTCACACACTCATCTGAAAGCCTTTTTCGGTGGGAGAGAAACTCCCTCTGGCCTGAACTTTGGGATTTTAGCCTTTACAGACCGTTTACATGCACAAAAACCTATATAACAGACTACAGGCAAAGGGAAAACTGCAAAAAGCACAATAGGCGAGTTCACACCAATTACTTTTCCCACAAAGGTTCATGAGAACTCTTTAGTTCTCATGAACTAAGTACAGATCGCGTTCACACCGGAAATTTGTTCCTGGGGGAGGATTAGGCAACTGAAGCTGCTGACATCACTTCTTCTTCTTCTGCTTTGGGTTTACTGGCAGGCCGCAAACAACTTCACGGCGTATACTACCGCCCAAAATCCCCGGCCGGAAGTCCCCGGACTTAGGGACTGGCTTCAGTAGAAGCAGCTGGGACTCCCAGCAGCTTCTACTGAAGCCAGTCCCTAAGTCCGAGTAAACGGCCAGAACGCCGACACCTCCTCATCTCCACCGCTCCACCGCTCCCATGTTTTATTTTGTGTTGTCATAAGTTAGCCTCTCTGCGTTTCTGCGCTGGGCTAATGCTAATGATAATAATGATAATAAAATGGCGACTTCACAAACGTTTTTGGGAGTTTGACAGGGCGTGGTTTGCATTCCGCCCAGCCAATCAGACAAATGAACCTTTTTCTCCCACGAAAGTCCCTGCTCTCTAGCAGGGACTGAAAAGGAGGTACAAAAGGTTCTCTAGAACTAATATAGTTCCTGGGACTTTTCTGGTGTGAACGCAACTAAATCGTAGTTCTCAGGAACCTTTGTGGGAAAAGTACTTGGTGTGAAGGCGCCTAATAGGACCTCTTTTAAATCCACCTCTCTCTTTTTCTCCCTGCAGTGATTCTCCAGGTCATCGCTCTGATCGTCTACCCATGCAAATTCAACGAGATGATCTTCGAGGGTCACTATTACTACACCTGGGCCTACGGATTCGGCTGGGGCGCCACCATCCTCTGCATCGGATGTGCCGTCCTCTTCTGCTGCCTGCCGCGCTACGAGGACGAGCTCACAGGCCTGAAGAAAGTGAAATACCTCTATACCTCCGCTTAAAAACTCAACCTGCACACCCTCCCGATTACAGACATTTCCACTCCGAGCTAGGGAAACATTTTTACCCTGTACCATTTCACCAAAGCTCCACGATGGCTCAGTTCAGTTAGATTTGGTTCGTGAAAAACCCTCCTCGAACAACAGAGGCAATGGGTCATTCTTCCAGGAAGTGGACTTTGATTGGATGTTGCATCTCCTTTTAATGTACAGACCTCTATATTAGATTAAGACAGCATCATAAAAATATATTTTTACCATTTAACATTCTGCATTTTAATGTGAGATACATTCCTAATTTTATCTGTACTTTTTACTAGTAATTCTCAATGCAAGATCACCCAAGTGCACTTAACCTAAGGGATGTCATTATATGTAAAGAATAGCTTTAATCTGGTTTATTGTAGAACTCCTAAAACCTTGCTAGAAGAAAAATTCTGACTACATTTTGCACAGGATGGAAAATGGTTTGGTTTTGTCCAATATGTTATAGTTTTCAGTTCTTTAATCTCTATTCTGTATGTGGTTGTGTGTAAGGTGGATGCAAATGCTTGGAGTAAGAAGCTGAATGTAATCTATGGAAATGTAGTTTTAGCATTTGTTTTTGCACCTTTTTTTATTGGATTTCTTTTGCTAATTCTTGTCTGCTATTTGTCCTCAAAGTTTTGTATTCTTACTTATTATCAAAAGGGTTTGAGTGGGGGTTTGCTGTGTTGGCTTTGTATGTGTTCTGAACACTAATAATACACTTGATGAGACACAGCGTGTGATGTTTGATTGAATTGGCTGCCGTTCGTTCTGTCACTCTACACTGGAAAGCAAATTAATATATTTTTAAAATGTTATTCAGGTATAATTTGATTGATCTTGATAGTTAATTTCCCATGCACATTTACAACATGTGTCAACATTTGGCTTAAAGGGAGCAATATAAACTCAAAAACTTCCAGTGCTTTTTTATGTCCCATTGCCTCAAAGTTCAAAAACAAGACTTTCCCTGAAAGATAACCAATCGTGTTTTTTCTAAAGGTTTTCATAAGGTTTAAAAATGATTCTTCTCCTAACAATCGGCTGGTTTGATGAGACACTGAACCAACAATCTCCTGACATACTGTGTGTTTAACATGTGCCTTAGCTTCTTCACTGCAGTGTTGCTGAATGTCCCTAAAACTAGTCAGTCCGGTTTCACTCGCGCTTCATCCCAGTCAGCAGTTACATTTCTGTTCATGCCAAGACCAAATCCGTGCACAAACAAGACCAAGCTTTATTGTTCTTACCACAGTAAAGAGTTTTAACTGTTGAATGAAAACAACTTTTATGTAACTGCATAACAAAGTGCTTTATCTTTTGATTTGGTAGACATTTTAACTGAGAGTCAGTACAAACTGTGCTAGGTTTACACATGGAGAAGGTAAAAACAAACAAGCTTTTACTTACGACATGTGTCTCTTTTTTTCAAGACATTATTAGTCACTATAGGGGATATAATGTACGATAAAGATTGTCTTCAGCATTCATTAACTTCAGAAAATCACCTGGCTGTTCCTCTGCTGTAGTACGAACTGTTTCTTTTTTGGTAGTCTGTGTATTTTTATGCAATAAAAAACTTTTCTTTTGAAACGAATACATTTTCAGACAAGTGTTTACACTGCAGGGAAAATGTCGAGTGTTTAAGAGGGAGGAAGAGAAGGCATTTAAAGGAGGAGGAGAAAAGATCAGGTAAAATATGTCAAATGTTTCACAATCCCGTCTCAAATTTGCTGTAGGCAATACAGGTTATCAGTGTTCTTAAAGACCACTCTAATTAAGACTAGTAGCAGCCATTACCTTAGTTTCAAATCTGATCGGAATATATATGCACCTTTGAGTTGCTTAAAAACAATGTGAGGAAGGTTGGCCAGAAATCAAGTTGCAACCTGAATGCTGATCCTGTCTCGTTGTTTATACTCAGACTCATAGGGTTGTCAAGACAAGACACACACACACAAATGGAGGGAAATTGTTGATCCACAGATGTGAGTCGTAAATTATGACATGCAAACACACCCAGAGAGCCACACCCTTGGACGGGCCTGTGTGAGAATTACACTTTGCTCAGCATGTCCTGACAGCTCAGGCTTCTCTGTGAAAGGGGGAGGAGAGATAAGAGTGGACGGGAAAGTGAGAGAGAGAAAATGACATGAGGGTGAGAAATACAGTGTGAGGCAGCAAGGAAAAGTTATTGAAAGGCTGTGGGGGGGGGGGTTACTGGTAACATGTTGAAGGAGGACAATAGAGAACAAGATCGACCCCAAAGTGAATACTCTACTGTTCCTCATTGCGCTGTTATCGAGTCCATCTCATTTCCTTTAAGGCAGAAAACAACTAGCTATAAGGTATGAGAAACATGTTCAAGCATGCGACACATCTGTCAACCTAAAGGAAAATAATGTACTGTAGGCCTACACACAACACACAGCCCAGTTTCATCAGCTGCTCCTGGATCAGATCTACACACAACAACACACAGTCCAGCTCCACCAGCTGTACCTGGATCAGATCTACACACAACAACACACAGTCCAGCTCCATTACATAGCCATCAAGCGAGCCTCCAAATGGGCGCCACATCACGGCTACGGCGTGCGGTGAAGACTCACAATAGGCTCAGTAGTCTTGAGGGCTACCTCGTTATCAGAGACGAGTTGAGGGCTCTACCATTAACGGTCATCTGAAGTTTGGTGATTTTTCGACCATTTACCATTGAGTTACGTTGACACCGTGTTTTATGGCGAGTTTGTGTATCCATGGCAACAGCACTAGGAAAAGCGCCATAAAAATTAAATGTTTTTTTTTTAAAACTTGTTATTATTATTGCGAGTTTGTGTTTCCATGGCAACAGCAGAATTCTAAACCAAACTATTTCAGTGACATCACTTATGACATCCTCACACACTGAAGCGATGAGATCATTGTGTTCCGTCATAGAACATCAAAGACATCTGTGATGTCATAATAATAATGATGTCACAGGAGTCCGAAGGAAGATTGCAAGGGGCATTCATGTGCGTTCACTTGTCACTTTTCAATCCAGAGCTGTAAATTGTGAGACGCATTCAGACGACCTTCACAACCTTCACAGTTTTCAGACAGAACACTTATTCCAAAGAGAAATAGATTATTCTACCTACGCACAACACAAGTCTACAGACGGTGCCATGGATAGAACAAGCCACCAGAACAACAGGGGAAACCCCAGGCCATTCGACCATGGAGCAGAAGCAGATCGAGCTTACAAGCAGATCCACTGCAGAAATGGCCAGATAAACGGCCTGGATGAGTATCGTGGGGCATTTCAGGAGGAGAGGACGAGATTTTGCCACAGTATGCGCAAACAAAAAGACAAGATCAAACGTCTTGAGGAGCTCCTGAACTACAGGAACTCAGGGCTCCACAAACAGAACGAAAAGCTGGTTGACACCATCATGGAGCATGAGGCAGAAATCTCCCGTCTCCATTTGAATATTGAAGATGCAGAATGCCAACACAAGAGGCAGATGGACCAAATTGTGGCAAGGCATGAGGCAGAGAAAGGAAATGTCTCAGACGAGAAGGACCAGGCGACATCTGACAGTGAGAACAATGATGTTCCCCTGCAGTGTGACCCTGAAATCATCAAACTGAGGATGAGGAAAGGGGAGACCATGAAGGAGCTGATAAGAAAAGGGGAAGAACTCCTTGAGTGTGTGACAATCTTGGAGGGTAGAAACAGCGATCTGGAGGAGAAGATGGAAGCTGCAGAGCTTCAACACAAAAAGCAGCTAGAAGACACGGTGGCATGTTATGAGACACAGCAACAGAAGCTCTCAGACCAACACAATGAGGCCAACCTGGTGACTTTGAACCTGCTGCAGAGAAGAGAGGAACAACTCCTTCAATGCGAGGAAAAGTTCACCAAGAGCCTGCCCGAAAATACTCTCACCTGGGAGAGTGAGAAGCAAAAGATGGAAATTAAATTGAAAGAGGTGGAGAAGAAGAAAAAATACCAGGCTAGTAGAAACAAGACCTTGCAGACAGAATTCCAACAGATGGAGGACCAGTTGAAAAGGCAAGAGGAAATGTTCTCCAAAGACCTGGCCGATAAGAGTCACACCTGGGAGACTGAGAAGCAACAGATGGAGACAACACTAAATGAGGTGACTCAGGAAAAGAACGACATGACCAAGGAAACCCTGAACTTGGTGACTGAGTTCAAACAGGTGGAGGCTAAATTAAAGCAGGTGGAAAAGGAGAAAGATCGCCTGGCCGAGAATAACCTGAGCTGTGAGACGGACGTCAAACAGCTGAAAGAACAGATGAGAGAGCAGGAGGAGAAGTTCTCCAAAGACCTGGCTGAAAAACAGCTGAACTGGGAGCAGTTTGTCCAACGCAAGGAGACGGATATCAAGCAGTTGGAAAACGATTTGGAAAATCAGAAAAATAAGTTCTCCAAAGACCTGGCCCAGAACCAGGAGAGCTGGGAGTCCAGGGTTAATTTGGTGGAGGCCATGTTAAACGAGGTAACTCAGAAGAAGGACGACCTGGTCAAGAAATACCAGAGCGAAATGAAAGAGGTACAGGCATCGTTAAAAATGGTTAGGGATGAGAAAAAAGACTCAGCCAAGAAGAACCAAGGCATCGAGTTGGATCTCAAACTGAAGAAGAGGCTAGTCAAGCAGTTGGAGAACGATTTGGAAGAGCAGAAGAAGAAGTTCTCCAAAGACCTGGCTGAAAAACAGCTGAACTGGGAGCAGTTTGTCCAACGCAAGGAGACGGATGTCAAGCAGTTGGAGAACGATTTGGAAGAGCAGAAGAAGAAGTTCTCCAAAGACCTGGCTGAAAAACAGCTGAACTGGGAGCAGTTTGTCCAACGCAAGGAGACGGATGTCAAGCAGTTGGAGAACGATTTTGAAGAGCAGAAAAAGAAGTTCTCCAAAGACCTGGCCCAGAACCAAGAGAGCTGGGAGACAAAGGTTCATTTGGTGGAGACCAAATTAAACGAGGTAACTCAGGAGAAGGACGACCTGGACCAGAAACAGCAGAGCATGGAGACCAAGCTTCACATGACGGAGACACAACTGAAACAGGTGGAGGAGCAGAGGGACGACACGGCTCAGAGAAGACTGAGCTGGGCAACAACTGAGAAAAAGATGGAGGAGGAAAATAAACTTCTGGAAGACCTCTGTCTTTACATGAAGAATAAGAGCAGAGGTTTCTTCTCTCGCAGGAGGGGGGAGACTGAGGATAGAGACGTTGCCTTGCAGAAAATGATAAGCAAGATGCAAGAGAAGGAGATGAGGAAGAAAGCCAAAGATGCGAGAAACACCTCCTCAGAGAACATGGAGAAGATGGAGGAAGCTTCTGGTGATTCAGCTCCAGCTGGACGACAGTGACTCCCTCCCTCCCTCCATTTCCCTCACCTCCTTCCTTCTATCTCACCCCCTCCCTCCTTCAGTTTTTGCTCAGATAAGGTTTTCTCCTGGAGCTCAGGTTTTCCAGAAATCCATATTATAAGGAATCAAAAAAACATCAACACTAAGTCCCTCCTCCATTTACTTCACTCCACCCTCCAAAGCGGCTTTGAGTTCAAGAAAGGCGCTATATTAATATAATGTATTGTTGTATCTTCCCCCTTATAGGGTGGCCCTGAAGTGCAAGTCAAAACAACATTTCACAAAACACTACAGCATTTCACAAAACACTTCAACATTTCATACAACACAATGACATTTCACAAAACACTACAGCATTTCATACAACACAATGACATTTCACAAAACACTACAGCATTTCATACAACACAATGACATTTCAAAAAACACTACAGCATTTCACAAAACGCCAGAAAACAGTATGTTTTTAACAGTTGAATACCCTGAACTTTAAGTTTAATTCAACTGAAAAACCAATACAAAAATAAAAGGATACTTTTATATCTACATTTAAATAAATAATATCAAAATAATAAATACCAATAAAGAAGATAAACAAATATTTTGTAGCGCACCTCCACAACCTACTAAACATAAATATGATAAATGTCACTCACAACCTGTAATGTTTAATTATACTGCTCCACGCAGTCCGGCTTGACGAGTTAGTAAACGTTGACTGTACGCTAGAGACCGGGGAATAAAGACACGGCAACTAAAGCTTCCCTTGTAACGTGTTTATATGGATTTATTAAACAGACTGCAACTGCAAGTCACAACACAACCTGGCCGATAGGGCTTTTAGGGAGGGGGGGGGGGGGGGGGGGGGGGGCAGCGCATGAGCGGGCAGGATGTATATCGCAAGACAAATTGAGAGCATGATTGCGAAAGGGAATGCAGCAAAATAATCGAATACGTTGTTTTCATAATCGTTGCAAGTGAAAATCGAGATTAAAATACGATTAATTGCACCTAGCCCTAATTCACAGTAAATATTTATTCAGTATGATAGCTGTCTAACAGAAGTAACATCTATTTATCACTTATTCTGAGAATGTACTTGACCCAATTAAAGGACTTGTTAAATAATAGTGAAGTCACGTTGTAATAACAATAACTCATCTCTCTCGTTCAGATTAATATTGTCGAATTTTTTTTCTGCTTTGAGAAACAAATGTCCTATTTGGGTTGCTGTATGTAGCTGTCCAATATGGCGGACCATCCCGCGCTTGCACAATGCAAATTGGGCAGAGATGCAAATCGGGTAGTCACAGCTGCCGGAGCGCCACTCCGGTTGTTAGCATCTGGTTAGCTAGCTATGCTAACGTACATAAGGAGTTGTTTCTACAACAAGGTGGAGGAGAGTCCTCTGCTGTCAGACTGAGAGCCCCTGGTTCAAAGGGACATGTTGATGTTGATGTTGTGATAGGTTGACAGCATGTCGAGGATAACATCGTATTTATCCTTCGTTAAAATATTCCCTTAGGATTTAAATCTCTTCTTCCATTCTTTCCAACTCAGTTTAAAATGTGTGAAGAAACAGCTGAACAGTACCAAACAGGAAATACGTGGTGCTGTCGGCCAGGTGCTGACCAACCACGAAGCGTAATTTCTTGACTGGCAGCTAAAACAACCAATCACAGCAGTGCTTCTCTGGCTGGCTCTGTCCAATCACAAAGAAGAAGTGTTCCCCCTGGAATACCCTTTCCGTAAAATGTGAAATGTTGAAGTGTTTTGTAAAATGCTGTAGTGTCTTTTTAAATGTCGTTGTGTTTTATGAAATGTTGAAGTGTTTTGTGAAATGCTGTAGTGTTTTGTGAAATGTTGTTTTGAGTTGCACTTCAGGGCCACCGTACCCTCACTCCACCCCAAACTCCATCATCCAGAACGCCGCCCCCCCCCTCCACTTTTGGGTTTTCTCCTGGAGCTCAGGTTCGCCCGCAACAAATGTTCCTTATACAATAAGGATGAAAATTAGGATTAGGATTAGAAAGATTTGATTTAAAAATAAAATACAAATTCAAATCTATCTTTTTACGTGTGTGCCTCACTGTGTAAACATACAGTATACATTATTTACTGTATCACCTTTTGGTTACTAAAGTACTTCTATTTATTCATTGTATGTTTAATCGACACTTTCATAAATAAAACAACCTATGGTATGAAATATAAAATTGTGTTTTTATATTTGTCTCACTGTACACATTCAATTCTGTATGTATGTATATATTTTTTAACTGTGTTCATACAAGCTGGTCAAATATTCTGGGACTTTAATACTCCATATTTTGAGGTGAAGCGGAAAATGTAATTGTATTGACTGAAACATGGTGTCACTTTTAAAATAAAAACAGAAAATGTATATATGCCTTATGTGATGTGATTTTAATTCAACAACACAAACATTTGAAACCTCACTTAAGAAAAATGTAAAGTAATTATTATCTGCAAAACTTTGGTAAAGTCCTGCAAAAAAAATGGTAGGAACATTTCTCAACTCATTTATGGACACAAGTTAATCAAAACTCCCATTTAAAATCACCTAATTATGGTATGGATAGGGGTTAAGGTTAGGGTTGGTACAAATTGTACAGCATATCTAAAAAGAAGTCACTAAAGCTGTCAGAAAATGTAACTGAGTAAAAAGTAAAATATTTTCCTGTGAGATTAAGTGATTTAGAAAAGTATGAAGATGCCTAAAATGGAAATACTTAAGTACTTTTATTTTATACTTAAGTATATCACTTAGGGAACACTGGAACATATGATATTATAATTTATAGCCAAGGCTCTAGATTAAAAAGTGTTTATAATACAATACATTATTGTATGCCGTAACGGCTGTGAGATTACATATTGTGGGTTTAATGGGGACATTAAATCTCGTGAGTTTCTACATTACGGCTACACAGTTTATCATAGACAATTAGGACTATTTCTGATTTCCATAAACTCTTTGGGGGACATGCCATACACGTTACATAACTTGGACTTCATCCTGATTGACACTAAACGTAAAGACTTCGTAAAATCCCTAGGAGGAGTTTGTTGTTAAAGTACGTGCACTATTCTGTCCCCAGAGTCAGAACTAAACATGGAGAAGTTCAGTTATTATGCTCCAAATATCTGGAATAAACTCCCAGAAACCTGCAGGTCCGCTGCATCTCTGATTACTTTTAAATCCAGCCTGAAGACTTTTCTTTTTGCCGCTGCTTATAATTGAACTATTCATCTCTTACACTGCACTGTAACTTTTATTTATGTATTTTATATCTGTGTTATTCTATATTAGCTCGTTAATGTTTTTGGAGAGCACTTTGAATTGCCTTGTGTTGGAAGGTGCTATATAAATAAACTAGCCTTGCTCGAAAAACACTCCGCACAACATGTCACAGTCCACGAAAAATACAAATATTATGGGAAATTCAAAAAATGACTTTAGTTAAAAATATACAAGTACTATCTTCAATGGTAAAAATGTATTCAAAATACATTTTCTCACATCTAGTATAGACACTTTTTGAGTTTGCATCTTCATGGTTATATGCACTTATTGTTATTTAAATGGGTAAAAGCATCTGCAAAATAAAATGGGAGAATATTTACCATTCTGTGAGAGAGTAGACATCTGCACGCCTGCATCGAGTTAAAAAAAAACTGAATTTTTAATCATACATTTTTGTGAACTTACTTTCAACTCACCTCTACAGTCGATAGATAGATAGATAGATAGATAGATAGATAGATAGATAGATAGATAGATAGATAGATAGATAGATAGATAGATAGATACTGTAGATAGATAGATAGATAGATAGATAGATAGATAGATAGATAGATAGATAGATAGATAGATAGATAGATAGATAGATAGATAGATAGATAGGTAGGTAGGTACTTTATAAATCCCAAATTGGGAAATTATTTTGTTACAGGACCAGTGTGCTCAACATTAAAATGCAAATAGTTAAAAGTGGAAAAGAGTTAACAAGGAAAATGAAAATGAAAAATAGTATATCAATCACTATAAGCAATATACAAAATTAAAATGTTCTTTAAAAAAGGTAAACAAATACTGCAGTAGCATGAATATAGGCTTATAATATACTGTATATTTATAAAACGGACGAGTCAAATCAAGCAATCTGATTGGTTCTTAGCCGTGATATACTGAGCGTATACCAGTTACGTTTCACAACAAGTCAGTATCCCTCCGCGCCTGAGAAAAACAGTATACAGTTGGGCTGAAAAGCAAACTGCCTGCAGTTTCGGGTCGGGCCGAACCACGCCCCTTAGCTGTGATATAATGAGCATATACCACGGCCTGTCGTGAGCTATTGCTTAAACATAAGATAGATTCAACAGATTCAAAGGTTTTATTATCATATGTACAAAGCTACAGTGTAGAAATGAAAAATGAAATTCTATTTTATCTGTTTTATTGTGTTGCACTGTTGGAAGAGCGTGTGACCTCAGATTTTCATTGATACATCTACACTGTAGCTATTTACAAATGACAATAAAGCCTTGAATCTTGAGGAAGGAGAAACTCAACGTTACCTTTTGCACGGAGGAGGAAACGAGCGCCAGCAGGGACTTCAACAGGAAGTGACTCCCCATGCAGCTTCAGGTGGAGTTCCTGAGCAGAGGAGATGTTGCAGAGGGCGGAGCAGCTGTAGAACTGGACCTCTGAGTCTGAGCCCTGCAGCAGCAGAACCAGAACCGGGAAACCCCCCGAATCACCCAGCAGCCTCCTGGACCAATCTGGAGAGAGGAACATAACACCAGAAAAACATGAAGATTCAAGATTTCAAAGATTCAAAGGTTTTAGTTTCATATGAACATAAGCTACAGTGGAGAAATGGCAATGAAATTCTTCTGACCTGAGCTCCTCCAACAATGCTACATGTATAATAAAATACAAAAACACAAACAGTGCAAGCAGCAGCAGCCTCTGCTTTTGTTAAATATGAGTGTTTAGAGGAAGTGACCCCACCTGAGTGTGTGAGGTGCAGCAGAGCCAAGGAGACCACCTGCTGCTCTCGAGGGTCGTAGGATTTCCCTTAAGCCAGCAAAGGCTTCACTCCCTCCAACATGAGAGCCTCTCTGTTCGACTCTGCACGAAAATACATGTTAAACTTTCAAAAGTCAAAGTTAACTTTATTGTCAATCTTTCAGTTTGTGTGTACAGACAGAGAGATCGAAATACCGTTTCCCACAATCCCGAATACAAAAACAAAAATATATAAAAATATGTAACAGCCAGACACCGAGAGAATAATTATTATTAAACAATTTAAAGACCTTAAATCCTTCTGCACCCACCTGAGGAGGCGAGGAGGCAGACGCAGGCGCAGGAGTGGCTCTGAGCGCTGGAGTCGAGGGACCGGATCAGATCCAGGAGCGGAACCAGAGTCCCCATTTCAACCACAGAGGCTCTGCACACTGACACCAGATTATATGCACGGTTATTATGACCCTAATCATTGGGTACATTTAAGATGTGATTGTGGATAACAATTAGATTTTTAAAAAGCAATATTAAAGATATGATATATTAGGGGGACATCTCTAATACTACATACTGGTATACACCTGAACATCAGCAGGAGAGGACTCTTTAAAGTAGAGACACTACATACTGATATACACCTGAACATCAGCAGGAGAGGACTCTTTAAAGTAGAGACACTACATACTGATATACACCTGAACATCAGCAGGAGAGGACTCTTTAAAGTAGAGACACTACATACTGATATACACCTGAACATCAGCAGGAGAGGACTCTTTAAAGTAGAGACACTACATACTGATATACACCTAAACATCAGCAGGAGAGGACTCTTTAAAGTAGAGACACTACATACTGATATACACCTGAACATCAGCAGGAGAGGACTCTTTAAAGTAGAGACACTACATACTGATATCCACCTGAACATCAGCAGGAGAGGACTCTTTAAAGTAGAGACACTAAATACTGATATACACCTGAACATCAGCAGGAGAGGACTCTTTAAAGTAGAGACACTAAATACTGATATACACCTGAACATCAGCAGGAGAGGACTCTTTAAAGTAGAGACACTACATACTGATATACACCTGAACATCAGCAGGAGAGGACTCTTTAAAGTAGAGACACTACATACTGATATACACCTGAACATCAGCAGGAGAAGACTCTTTAAAGTAGAGACACTACATACTGATATACACCTGAACATCAGCAGGAGAGGACTCTTTAAAGTAGAGACACTACATACTGACATACACCTGAACATCAGCAGGAGAGGACTCTTTAAAGTAGAGACACTACATACTGACATACACCTGAACATCAGCAGTAGAGGACTCTTTAAAGTAGAGACACTACATACTGATATACACCTGAACAAAAGCAGGAGAGGACTCTTTAAAGTAGAGACACTACATACTGATATACACCTGAACAAAAGCAGGAGAGGACTCTTTAAAGTAGAGACACTACAGTATACAACGGCCAAAAACAATTCTACCAAAAGTTTTCATATGTAACCAAATAGTTACCTCGAGGACTACAAACATGGATCCTGATATTACATTTTCAGTTAGTTAGTTGCAGAGGTGGAAGACATTTATTTCATAAGAGGAACAAATCCTAAAATATTTCATTACCAGTAATGCGCTTGTGTTTAAAATCCAACTTGAAGTGCAGATATAATATTATGAAATTGAACTTGTGAGAGTTTTCTGTAACATGGCTTCTCCCTGCGAGTGAGATATTATTAAAATCAATAATCTAGTAGCCTACATTTGATTATGAAAATGTTTTTCATTTCAAAAGTGTGACTCCCAGACATTAGAGATGCCTTTTACTTTACACTAAAATGTCAATTTTTAGTGTTTCTAGTGCGCTGGAGGCTTTAAAGGTAGGGTAGGTAAGAATGGAGAAACCAGCTCGAGTACGCTAGAATTTGAAAGTACACAACCAAAAAATTCTGCCTCTTCCTTCAGACTTCCTTACAGAGCCCCTCCTCAATCAATCAATCAATCAATCAATGTTTATTTATATAGCCCAATATCACAAATGTTACATTTGTCTCAGTTGACTTCACAGTTTGTACAGAATATCAGTATGACAATACGACACCCTCTGTCCTTAGACCCTCACATCGTACAAGGAAAAACTTCCAGAGAAAACCCCACAGTTTAAAGGGAAAAAAATGGGAGAAACCTCAGGGAGAGCAACAGAGGAGGGATCCCTCTCCCAGGACGGACAGACGTGCAATAGATGCCGTGTATAAATTGAAAAGATAATACATTTGCAACATAGGTAGTCCAAATGTTTGGAAATGCATGTGTGTATAATAAGAAGATGAATCCAGGAGGATATCCATCCAGGACTTATGATCCAGGACCACAGCCACGACTCAAGATCCAGGACTCGCGATACATGACACAGGACCGCAGGATCATCCATGACTCCGGATCCCGGCGTATATAGACACCAAAAAGAAAGAAATTTGGGGAAGCTGGGTTAATCGGAACATGAGAGTACACAGGTATAGATAGAGAGAAGGAAGAAGTAAGATGTCCCCCGACAAACTAAGCCTATATCAGCAAAACTAGGGGCTGAATCTAATCAGCCCTAACTATAAGCTTTATCAAAAAGGAAGGTCTTAAGCGCACTCTTAAAAACGGATAGGGTGTCTGCCGTCCGAACACAAACTGGAAGCTGATTCCACAAAAGTGGAGCTTGATAAGAAAAGGCTCTGGCTCCCATTGTACTTTTAGAGACCCTAGGAACAACCAACAACCCTGCATTCTTGGAACGCAATGGCCTAGTAGGACAATAGGGTATAATGAGTTCTTTAAGGTAAGATGGCGCCTGCCCATTAAGGGCTTTGTAGGCGAGAAGAAGAATTTTAAATTCTATCCTGTGTTCTATAGGGAGCCAGTGTAAGGCAGCCAGAACAGGAGTAATGTGGTCCTTTTTCCTAACTCTGGTTAGTACACGAGCTGCAGCATTTTGTCCTCCAACACACACGAACGCGCACATGACCAATGAGGGCACGAGATAAATTTGTGCACACATGGAAGGCTGACAGGCAGGTAGGCCATCCAGTTATTTTAGCCGGGCCGGCTAAAATGATTGGTCGTGCTTTTTACAGCACCACGGCTTCCACAGATGACATTTTTGTATGTGTTTATTGTCAAAGCATAATATGTTCATTGCTATCTGGATGTTAAGAGCAGTCCATGGAATATAACAAAAAGTGTTTCTGAAGTGGATTACCTACCTTTAAGTTCCAACTGCTTTAAAATTCATATTAACCCATGATTTGCTTCTAAACTAATCGTGATGCCCCAAGATCATTAGGTATTTACACTACTGAAGGTAAGCACTGAGAAATCTTTCCTCTTCAGGAGACATTCATAATTCTATCCAAAGTTATCCAGATTTGACAAAAAATCAAAAACATATTTTTATGTGGAGGGGAATTATTAGTGTATAGTTGTTGCTTTTAATTTAAAATGTAATTGATGCACTCTTATTGTAAACATATGAGAAAACTAAATCAGTTAATCCAGGTGTGTACATCACTGCTTGCTCTCCCTCTGTCTGTGTTTCTGTATCAACACCACTAGAGGTCAGGATTGATCAGTAAATAAGCTTCTTTGGTTTTGCATCTCCCACCTGTTCAACTCACATGGCTTTCTTTTCCATGTTAACTTGAATTCTTAGAGGTGCCTGTCAAAAAGTGGCCCTTAAAAATAGATATAAGACAATGAAACAGTGTGGAGTCAATGTCAGCCTTAACCCCAACACTTCTCAAGTGATCTTCAGTGGGGGTGGGTTTCGATCCGCCTCCGAGGTGCTTTCCAGTGAGCCGAAGAGCCATAAGAAGATGAGATGTTCTCCTCAGGGTTCTCCCCGCTGTCCTGCCACCTCATACCAGGACGGGGCCCCGAAGCTTCTGGAGCCCTAAAGGGAACGATCTGGGTTCAGAAGTCACTCTGAGGGACGGCCCACACTGTCAAAACACAAGAGACGTATGACTCTGGAGGACATATACAGGTACGCATTATAAAGCATAGGTTAATGTAAAGTACCTGGATTACTTGAAATTTTGTTGGCTGACATGTTTGCGATTATCACGAAGCCCCAATTCCAGTTGTATACTGTAACATTTTTACAATGATAAAGAGCATTGAGCTGTGTTTATGACAACATAGGATACTTTTTATTAAATTAAATACATGCACTGAAAAAAATGAAATGTAGAATTTAATTAAATGTATCATGTCAGCTAATTTAACATAATTGTATAGTAGTTGAGTTAGTCGGTTGAAAGCAATAATATTAAGTTAATCCCTAATGATTTTTCTATTTAAACTTAATGTGATTGCTTTCAACTAACCTAATGCAGTTATGTGAACTCTGTTGACATAATACATTTAATTAATTTGTAATATTTTTAGTTTACTGTAGACCAGACGAATTTACCAATAGGTTAGATATATTATTTGTTATTTTGGGCTTGATTGTATTCACAGTGGACAGAAATAGAAGAGATTCGGGAGGATAGAAACAGATGTTTCAAAATGCTCCAACGCTGCATTCAAACCAAGATACGAGATACGAGACATTTGAGTCACCTGATTGCACCACATTTTCAAATGATTTTTAAGATATCCAGTAACACTCAGGAACAAAAGTTTATGTCAGATGTCTTTTTTTAGGCGTTGCGAAGGTTAAGATCAGTCAAAGTCTCAGTGACTCACACTCCTCTCTTAGCGAGTTTCTGAACATCTTGCTGGTAACCTCTGCCTCCTTTACCTAAGAAGGAATGAGTCAAAAAGCATCAACATAACTGAGGAGTGGAATCTGTGTGTGTTCCCTCTTATGAAGGGTTTTATTAGCCAGTCAAAAAAGGCGAAGCTCCTTCATTGTAGATGTTATTAAATAAAAAAAAAAATTATGAATTATGTACAATGTGTACCTTATGTGTCATACCAATATATATTTTTATCAATTATGGAGCTAATTTACGCTTGATGACATATTTCTGATATTTGATTTTTTAACAGTGAAACATTTTAAAGGTATTTAAGGTCAACATGTGTTTTCTGTTTGAAATATTAACTTGTAAAGGAACTATTATAAAATAAAACTAGTGAAGTATAAAGTAATATTTCAGACGTGGAGTTGAAAAAAAGTAATTGAGGCTTAAATTGTACAGAAGTAAAGCACACCACTGCCCACTAATCTGGATGATTCAAACAATAATAATCAGCATCTGTGCTATGACTTCATATCTGATGTAACAAACCAATCTTAGTGGCTTGTCCTATAACGTGTGAAAGCAAAACATGTGTTCACAAATCTAAGATAGTTTCCAAGAAAGCAAATACTTAATTTGTTGAGGGAAAATATATAATTGATAATAATATATATTCTTAAGAGATGATTTGAAACTCAGAAAGACCATCCAGTGTACAGTAAGGTCGTACGATATTTAAACAGCGAGGATTGCTCATATTAAAGTACCTGGTGATTTGGAACAAAGAAGTGGGCCAATCGTCTACTCTGGGGTTTTCCATCTGCTGATAATTGTGCAGTTTTTGTTTTATAGCTTCCACATGCAGCATGTATTGATTATTCCAACCTGTGACTCAGCAAACATGTGACCCAGCGAGGAAGTTTTGAGAGTTCAATCATTTCCATTATTAAAAATAATCTCAGGGCAGAGTCAGATAATTATTAAGTGTCTAAATATGTTTGTTTTTTTTAATTCTGAGTCATGATCATTTGTGTATAATTCTGAGTCATGATCATTTGTGTAATCAGGGCATTGTAATTGTTGAGTTTGTACATACAGTATGGGCTCAATGTCCACAGGTGAGTCAGTGCTGTCAGGTGATTTTTAGTTTCTGTTCCCTGGACGGTTTTGTGGATTCCACAGGTAAGAGGAAGGAAAATAGAAAGCAGGAGTGAATCACTGCAGGCAGTAGTAGGTGGGAAACAAAAGGTAAATCAGACTAAATGTTATTAAGCACCATAAATCTGGATTTTTCTCCACAGTGAAAATGCAATCTGTTCAATTCAAGAATGTTCCAAGTGAATTCCCCAAGTTAAAAGGGGGAGGGAGGGATGTTGTAGTTACAGTGATTAATCTGGAAACTCAATTTCTGATAAATCTACTGATTAGATTATACTTTTTTTTTTTAAATAATGCTGTGATGCTACAAAATTACTGTGGTCTATCCGACAGTTACATTTTGAACACTGGAACAATAAGGTGAATAAATCAATAATCTATTCTTAAATCAAGATTAAATGTATGATAATTTCAAGTCACTCATGAAGCAATATATATATATATTTAAAACCCCACTGGTTTCAGATTCTCAAATTGGAAATGTTGACTCTTGCTGAATATATTTTTTTCAGTCTAGGACGAACATGGACTACAAGAATATAACACACACCCTCATTCTTGCAAATCCAAGCACATAAATGCAAATAGCCTATCTCTCTATACCATCTAAATGCATCATGCCTCTCTCTGTCTCATTTATCATGCTAACATGTGCAGCACCAGCATGCCAAATGAGCGAGCTTTTCTGTTGCAGCCTTTGGTAAACCGCAGTGAAACAGTTGGTGAACTTTGAAACACACCGATGGTTGATAATAATACCTGCTAACCACCAGACAGAGCTTCTTGATTTGAGACAGCCACTGTCAGACTGGATGTTGGAATACAGATGCTCTTTTGATATTCTAAGTATTGAGATTATCTGTTGATGTTTGGTACAAAACTAGATTTGTACAAATATAAATGAAGACTTGTGCATATTTAAGTTCATATGCTGCCCCTAGCTTTGAAACATGTGCATTACGTGTGTTCTTTAAAAATCGATTTAAGCAAGATTGAAAACAACCTCCATTTAATTTCTTATTGCCAATGATATGTTTTAAGGGCTACTCTTTTTCAATAGAATGCCCTTTCAACTTCTGAGACATTATTTGGCATGGATGGTTGTTTGAAGCTTGACTCATGAGACACAGTTGTATCTAATGTAAAAATTAAAGAAAAGTTCACTTTGCCTGTCTGGTTATTGTTTTCCCACTGAAAATGCCTGGTGTGTTATTTATGTCAAATGAGTACTTCAATGTGCATGACAAAACAAAAACATAATTCAATGATTACCTACTTAACTATTAAAAGGAAGAGGAACAGAAAAGTTGATCTAACGCCCATTCATGCAAAAAAGCCCACATCTGCTTCTGAAGTGTCCTATAGCAAGACATCAAGATCTATTTTTAACATCATTTCCAAACATTGAAAACAGTACTACATCATCATTGCAATGCCTGCAGTCTACTCATAAAAAGACACATAGATACACCCCTGCAGGCATTCAATCAGCTATACTAAGCCCTCTGATCACCCAATGATGTTATCTTTCGTTTTCCTGACTCATTTGCTGAGGCTGGTCTCCTTGCAGGCCAACGTCTGTCTCCTCCTCACTGACCCTCCTTTGTGCACAGTGGGAGGGGAATGCTTTTCAGTATTGAGTCAGACAGAGCCCCCTCAAGCGGCAGCGAGGTGTAACTTCAGTGAATGTGTGCGAGTGTGTGTGTGTGTGAGAGAGAGAGAGAGAGAGAGAGAGAGAGAGAGAGAGAGAGAGAGAGAGAGAGAGAGAGAGAGAGAGAGAGAGAGAGAGAGAGAGAGAGAGAATGGGTGGACGGAAAGTCCCCGTGTGGAAATCCCCTTGAGTTGGGCTTTTTCCTTTAAAAAAAAAAGCTATCATTAGCGGACGTGTGTACTCTTTTGAAAGGCTTCATGAGCTGCTCCTTAATAGCCAAGATACCGACTAGAAGAGAAGGTTGAATGGCGCCGAGGACCGCTGCGGTGAGGCTGAGTGAAGTGGCTCAGAGAGAGGACTAGCATCCGGGAGGGCTTTGTTATTACCCCCGACATATTAGCCAGGTAAGACACCCGTCCTCCCTGCTTGTGCAACCACATTTACTACCAACGAGGGTTACGACTTAGTGGCTACATCACGTTGGGGCCTTGAGTTATGTATGGTCGTGTTTCTGGGGGACATGGAGGAAAAAGCCTGCTCACGACAGTGCTTTGACAGCCATTGTTTACAAAGACGTCACCCTCCAGAGCATTTTAAACAGCCAACATGTAGCGTTGTTGGTTCCCCACTGTGTTAATACCCGCCCGGTGAGACTCGTTTCAGGGTTACATTGTTTCAGAGGTAGTTGTCATTGGAATTACGTAAGCCTTTAACGTCCGCAAAGTCTCCTGTTATTGTGTTATTGTGTAGCCAGGCTTTCTTAACCCGCAGCGTCCACCTCTGTTTGAGCTTTCCAGCGGTGCCAACACACCACACAGGGATTAAGGCTCATGCAAAACGCTCACTGACAACCTGTGTGTTGTCTGGTCCCTTCATGTGACTGACTAGCCTTTTACTTTAGCATGGCCTAGGCTGTTGTTGCACCTGCTGCTGCTGCTGCTGTTGTTTTGGGTAGTTAAGACACTGAGGCACTAGAGAAGCCCTCAGGTGTTTAACTTAAACAGCAACTACTTTTCTTCTAAAATGTTCATATATGAGGAAGTTAAAAAGTCAGCAACACAACTCAGAGGCCTATTTGCTGACCATCACTTTCTACTTCCTGTGAACTGAGAATGTGCTGAGATGCTGTTCATTTTGGGTGAAATATGACTCTAAAACCTCAACAGAGACATAAGAAACTCCTTTACAATACTTCTACTGTCAGGTTGTACTTTAATACAATTTATGAACAAACCAAAATACAGCATGAAGTTCTGAAACTAAGCATCACGTTTTTGGATACTTGACTTTATGTATCCTTCAGACTGACTCTATTCACAAACGAAGCAGTTTCTTGCCTTAAACAGTGAGGTATTAAAAGTGTTAAATACTTTGTTTGATTGATTGGAAACTTTGGCATCATAAATGGCACATTCATATATTAAACATTTTCTAACAATGTCTTGATGCAGGCTGGCAGTTGTGTCCTCTAGAGAAAGGTGTTGCGAGGGAGGAGGCCTCGGGGCAGTCAGTCAGTGTGACCTTCTTCACAGCCTGTGACGCCCTGGGTGGCCTTCTGTTAAAGTCTGGAAAACACCAGTTTATTGTTTGAAGGCTTTGAACTCAGTGGGACTCTGGGCCGCACTGTCTGGGAAATACTCAAAAAGGGAGAACAAGGACAATTAAAAGAACAAACAAGATTACAAAGTGCTCTTTATTCCATTTGGCCCACTAGAATTCAACAGTAAGACGATCCTGTGGTGGTTTCCCGAACAAACTGCAAATTAGGTTGTGCCTTAAGTTGCAATTAATAAGGAAGGGGAATCTCCTCTAGAAAAATCCCACCAGTCCTACATGGTGCTACATTTTCTACTGTGTAAATCACCATCCTCTCCTCTTCTCTTCTCTCATTCCAGTTTCCACGTTGTTCGGTCAGCGGTGGTTGGTGCCTCCTCCTCCTCCTCTCCTTTCCTCCTCCTCGTTCCTCTTCCTCCCTTCCATCCATCCACTTGGCCACTCATCCGCCATGTCGCAGGGTCAGAACTACCTCCCCAAATTCCTGTTTGTCTCCAACTTGCTGAAGGCGGTGAAGATCCGTCAGCAAGTGCCCAACGACGTGGTGAAGCCGGATGGCAAAAACGGCCTGATGCACCACCTGCTGGGCATGCACCGTTACACGCTGGAGATGATCGCCATGAACCACTTCCCGCAGGCCTTCATGGAGGTGGTGCAGGCCGCCATCTTGGACCGGGCCATGCAGGTCTCTCTGGAGCAGGAGAAGAAGCTCAACTGGTGTCGGGAGGTGAAAAAGATGGTGCCTTTACGTACCAACGGTAAGAAACAGCGTCCAGTAAACCAGGTTTCTATAATGGGAGCTTTTTTATGAGGTTTTTTTTAATCACAAGTTGGTAGTTAAACTTTGTGGATTAGTTGTTGTGAATTTCTGGAATTTTTATGAGAGCAGACTGTGGGAGCGTGATGTTCTTGCGACATTCAATACAAAGTACATCAACAGGAACAATTAGATAAATAGTCACAGTGCTGATGCCAAACTTTTGTCCCTTTTTGTCTCAAGACAAGGCAAGTTTATTTATATAGCACCTTTTTAAAACAAGGCAATTCAAAGTGCTTCACAAAAATGAACAACATTAAGAAATAGTGCAGCGGAAACACATTTAAAAACAGTCATTAAAAAGCAAAGAGAATAACATAAACATAAAACAAGCCAATATAGAATAACACAGGTATAAAAGACATGGTTACAGTGCAGTGTGAGATATGAATAGTTCAATTAAAAGCAACGCAAAAAGAAGAGTCTTCAGCCTGGATTTCAAAACAATAAGAGTTGCAGCGGACCTGCATATTTCTGGTAGTTTGCTCCAGATATTTGGAGCATAATAACTGAACGCTGCTTCTCCATGTTTAGTTCTGACTTTAAAAATCATTGCTGAGGTCGGAGGATGTGTTTTGCTTTTGTTTCATTTTCTATAACAGAGGCGTATTTGACTTGTAAATTCTGGGACGTCATTACTCACAAGCAGGGTTACTGTAAATGACAACAATGGAGGTACACAGGTTTCACACACACTCATTTAGCAGCCCCCTTGGTTTTTACTGTGCTTTCTGAATTCAGCCCATCGCTAAGTCATGTTTTCTATTACGTGGATGTCGTAACACGGGAACATCCCAGGGCCTGTAAACACTCAGACCCGGCCTGAGTACTTCTGAAGTCTGTGCTGGGAAATTCTCTGTCGTCACTCGCAGGACTGTTATTTACTGTCGATGATGTTTCAGACCCCACTATTTCCACAGTTCTTCATGTATAACCTTACGAGTATGTCCACTCTTTTTCTGTGTAGTTGTGTTTGTAAGGTGTATACATGCCAGTGGGCTTTTAAAACATTTTGAATACTTTGATCAAGTTGTCCTTCTGCCTGACTGATCTAGGTTGGTGTTGCTGTCTTTCTGACTGTCAGTCGTGTCACAGCTTACCTGGCCTTGTTAAATCAAATTCATGTCACCATTTCTATATCTAAATGTATTTACCTTTAACACATCTGGTGTTTACATTAGATTCTATTTTTATTCTCTGAAGGGAAACAACAGCTATTGCATTCACAACAGAAGGAGGAAGTGGAAATCCAGCTGGGTTACAGGTTGGTCTTTAGTGTTTCCAGAGGAAATGGGGTGCAAATATCACCTAGCATTGAGAAATTCATCTTTTATCTTAGCTCAGATATTCCTACAGTTACTGGATGGATGAGGAACCTTCTGGACTCTCTGGTTTCATGCTTGTTTTTTGTGAGGGTCCCTGTTGATTATGAAGTTATTTATGACTAAAAGAGTTACTGTAAAGCAACACATGGTTCCTCTTCAGAAAGACCCCTGACATTTTACTTCTGCTGCCGGTAACCTGGACGGAAATTCCTGGCTTGTGAGATGATGTCATAAAGATGAGACCGAATAAGAGTCAGAGCGTCTAACTCTGAAGGACCCAGACGTGACTTTGAGCAGAGGACGGGTGCACACACACACACACACACACACACACACACACACACACACACACACACACACACACACACACACACACACACACACACACACACACACACACACACACACACACACACGACTGACTGCTGCTGAGTCACTGAAGCTCAGATGCGAGACAGAGAGCAGAGAAAGCTCAGTCAGAGCAGGTCATATTAATCAAGCTTCTCAGCGTCATACCACTGTTATAAGATCATGTCGTCCAGGAGATACATTTCCCCCGTTAGCCAACAATCTTTTCCCAAAACATCATCTACGCACATTTACAAAAGATTAAAACTAGATTCAATCTTCCAAATTCATTCCACGGATTGAGAATATAACTGACCGTCATCAAAGCCAAACAGCCTCATAACACGCACATTTCCTGGCCCTAAAAAAGAACATGGTCATATCCGTTTTCCTGTTTTATAACTCTTTCGCGCAGTGAAGAAATTGAAATTCATTGCATCGTAAATGTCTAGGAAGCATCTGTCAGGGTTTTTCCCAAACAGCATCCCATGTCTGTCATGTGTCTGCAACAGACAGGATTTGTTCAGCTACAATATACTGACTACATAACGTAATAGAGGACACACACACTTCCACTGTGCTCTGCCTTATAAGTACACATTCTTCTTTATGTAATATGTAGCAAAAGTAGTCCTGGCCAGAACCCGTTTAGTTGGATCAGTCTCACTAAACAAAGAGTGAGATAGTTGATGACGTTTGACACAGTGGCACAGCATGGCTAACCCGTGGTTAGTGTCACCTGTATGGCAAACAGATGAGGATTAACTCTGTTCCTGCAATGGTGTGTTTTCAGGAAGTGACCCACCTTGTCACAGAGGAAGGGTCTATATTTAGACTGATGGGACCGTGTTTCATCTTCCAGCTCAATTCACGGGTCAAACGTCTGTGTGTTTTGTGCACGTTAAGGCCTTAGTGTGCATACACCTAAGTGACTTTTTATTTTGAGGATGGTGCTGTTTCCTCACCAGAGAGCTGTGCATTTCATTTTTCTGTTCAAGAGTTATGCTAGAACACAGAAATGCAACAACATCGAGAAATAGAGGCGGGTGTTCTTTTCTCAGTATAGTAGATACAGTGCAGGGGGATGTTCCTTGGTCGCAATGGAAACAACTTTATCTTTTGCACAACAGTCATCTCGCACCACAGATAACAATATTTTGAGAAATGTAAACACAGTATTCGTGACACAGGTTTAGTAAAAACGTTGCATTGTGATGGATCGAGAGATAACCTGTTCATAAGTCCGATTTGTTATGGTGTGTGTGCTTCAGGTGTGCATGAAATACTGCCAGGTAAACATTACTGAGCAGATCATAAAGATAGACAGAATACACGTTAAGGTTCATTTGTATGCGTTTGTGCATGTGAGAGACATGTTATCTAGGCGCTCATTAATCACAGCCTTCATCAGGTGTAGATGGCAGTAGTTTAAAAGATAGCATTCCTCCCTGTCCAAGCCACTCCCCTGTGGAAAGTCCAGGACCAGCTGAGTAGCATTGATGAGTCGGGATCATAGGAGGGGAACACACACACACCCAGGCAGAAGTTAGCGCAGGGAAATTCCTGTGTTTAGTGTGGCAACAGGGTTTTTCAGAGCTACACAACACAGGCTCTCCTGTTTCACAATGTGAAAAAGACCCAGCGCTGCCATAGGAGACTAAATACAATTCCAGGGTTTTTAGTAGCTCACAGACAGACAGACAGACAGACAGACAGACAGACAGACAGACAGACAGACAGACAGACAGACAGACAGACAGACAGACAGACAGACAGACAGACAGACAGACAGACAGACACACAAAGTGAGATTGAGAAATGTTGAATCTTTCCTGACGGTTAGCAGAATACAGAGCAAGCCGTTTTCTTTTAGGTGAACCGAGAAGACAAATATTTGGAGATTTTCAGACATGCATTTCAGGTCAATTATGGCCCCTTTGTCTCTGTTCAGCGTTGTCTGCAGTGTGTGCATACTTTAAGACATGTGAGCTTCATATAATAGTCTAGGCATCAGATAGTGCGACAACTGACCCGACGGCCTGGAAATCCCCAGACTTTTGTTACGCCTGTGTGTGCGTGTGTGTGTGTGTGTGTGTGTGTGTGCGCTCACTGTAATTGTCTGTTGATAATACTCTGTACACGCCACATTTGCACGTACGAGTGCCCTGCAAAACGCTTGAGTACAAAATCCTCCGCCCTCAGTTCTAATAAAGTATGTTTCTCCTGCTTTCCTCTGTGTGTGCGAACAGGAGACGGGAACTGTTTGCTTCACGCGACCTCTCAGTACATGCTCGGCGTTCAGGACACAGACCTGGTGCTTCGGAAAGCCCTCCATGGTGTTTTGAAAGAAACAGACACTGGCGTCTTTAGAGCACGGTTCCAGGCAGAGCTGCTCCAGTCCCAGGAGTTCACCCAGACCGGACTCCGATACACCACCATGGTATGGAGATTAGCTGGCTAAAAGTAGTTTCCTCTACTTTGCATTAAGATCATTGCTATACCTAATTTGGTTGTGAGACTAGAACATTTGCACTCCTTATCTCTGTCTTTGCCTCTTTGCATGCCACCTGCAATATAAACTGTATATCTAGACAGAACATGCATAATATGTTATCTGTTTGTGAAGTTGTTGAATAAGGAATATGAGCATGCATCTCCTTATTTTCCTACACATGAAGGAGTTTGTGTGCACAAGTTTAATATCCTGTCTCTTTGTGTGTTTGCTGTCACAGAACTGGGAGGACGAATGGGAGAAGATTGTGAAGATGGCGTCTCCGATTTCCAGTAGCAATGGCCTCCAGTTTGACTCTCTGGAGGACATTCACATCTTTGTCCTCTCCAACATCCTCCGCAGACCTATCATCGTCATCGCAGGTACTCACTTTGTTACATCACCTTAAAGTATCTTTATTGCAACCTGTCAGCCAGGAAATGTTTTTTTTCAAACGGGTAGTAAAAGTTTCCCCATGCCTCCACATTTTGATGACAGTTGATTTCACTATATCCCCTCCCATCTATTTTGCTTTGTATTGTCTTTGTTACTATTGCCATGCATTTTAATACAACCTTTAAGAATAAGCACTGTTAATAATTGACAAGGTTTACTGACATAATTCATCAAAATCACTGAGAAACATGCAACAATGTGAATGTATAAAATGCGTACAAAAATCAGAGTTAACTTTCTTTGGCTGATTCTCTTTTGAAATAAGTACTATCCCTAAAATCACTGTTTTCTTTTTACAGACCAGGTGGTTAGAAGTATGAAATCTGGTTCCTCCATCTCTCCTCTGAATGTGGGGGGGATTTACCTTCCGCTACACTGGCCCCCCGCAGAGTGCTACAAATACCCAATAGTGCTCGGCTACGACTCCCAGCACTTTGCCCCCCTCATCACCATCAAAGACAGCGGTCCAGGTATAAAACACCGATAAACTAATACATATTTAAAGTATGTATTAATTTAATTTTGTTTAATAAATATGACTTTGTAACATGTTAAAGTATTTAAACCCCATTCATTCAGTAAAAATACAATTATACAAAAAAAGGAAATATATATAATTTAATATAGACCTAGTAAAAGTATCCAACGTCTCAGTTAGGTCGAGTTAAATAGTATTTGCATCAAAACAAAGATAACTAAATAAAAGTAATGAATATGCAGGGTGTCCCTTTTTAAAATTAAATCTTATAACTGGATAGATTATAATTAGTGATGCATTAATGTGATAATTTCTTTAATGTTGCAGCTGCAAGGTTAGGGTATTTTTGAATGAATGTATATACTGCCAGGACCTTCATATATTATAAAATATATCATACCTATTCTTCTGTAGACTTTGTACTAAAACTGCAAAATATAATTAGATCGCAAATTGTAGCCGATGAGATGTATTTAGTAGCATCAAGTAGATATTTTATACTAAGTACAAGAACCTCAAAGTGTGCTACTTGTATTAGTTACCTGGGTTGGGAGGGCTACTTTAAACATGTATTAGATGTTAAGAGCTGACACGAGAAAGAGGCATGATATGTTTTATTTCTATGTGAATAACCTGCTGGTGTGAATTTCCCAGAAATCCGAGCGGTACCGCTAATCAACCCGGGCCGAGGGGGCTTTGAGGAGCTGACGGTTCACTTCCTGGTGGAGAAAGAGCAGCAACAGAAAGAGAGGCTCCTCAAAGAGTACCTGCACCTGATAGAGATCCCCGTCATCGGCTTAGACGTCAATGTTACACGGATCATCAACGCTGCACGGTACTTACAGCTCTTTAACTCAAAGTGAAAGAGAAAGAGAGTGAAAGATGGCTAACACCCAGTTAGGGCCTCAAAGGTTAAATGCAGTCTCAAAACAGAAAATAAAAACACAACTTTAAAGTCAGATGTATACATAATGAAAGTGGAAAATATATATCTGTAAACTGTCTGTGAAATATACACTATAAAGGGCAACATATAGATGTATGATATTATTAACATGGAGTGTGCAAAAAATTGCATATTAAATAAAGGTTAGGGTTTGGACACATTTTTTTTTTTTTTATTGTAAAATGGTCCAGTTATCAAAGCAGCGTCAGAAAACTATATAGCAAAATCCCCAAAAGTGCATCTAAAAACCCACTCTATGTTTCTGTTGAAAGGCTGGATGAGGGAAACCTCCCGGAGGACATGAACCTGATGGAGGACTACCTTCAGCTCGTCAACCACGAGTACCAGTGCTGGCGGGAGGACAAGGAGCAGGCGTGGGCCGCCCAGCCTCAGCGCCCCCCACCCTTCTCCGTCTCCCAGCTCTCCCTCATCGAGATCCGATGTGCCACGCCACGATGCACCTTCTACGTCTCCGTGGACACGCAACCTCACTGCCACGAGTGCTTTGAGAAGCGACAGGCCACAACGGGCGGAGGCATGAGGATCGAAGGGGTGGTGCAGTCCAAGGGACGGGGGGGGCAAGCTGGGGTGTTGGTGATCGGGTGTTCAGAGGCCGAGGTGAGCTCGAGAGGAGCCCGAAGCAGCAGCCCCCCATCCTCCACGTCTGGGAGAGGGGTGGTAGTGGTTTCCAGCCCCCTCTCGGCCCCCCCCACCGCCCCTAGCCTCAGCCTGTACAGCGAAACTCACGCCATGAAGTGCAAGACCCCCGGCTGCCTCTTCACCCTCAGCGTGGAGCATGATGGACTCTGCGAGCGCTGCTTCAACTCCAGGCAGAATCACGGACCCCCTGGAGCTGGAACGGCTGCTCCAGTTCTCCCAGGCACCAACGGGGGGCCCACAGTCCCCCACCCAACCCCGAGCTCCGGCTGGAGCCAGTGGGGGGGCCGAGAGACAGAGACAGAGCGCTGCAGCATGTGCAGACAGGAGGCGTTCAGGATATTCAATGGCCTGTGTCCACCCTGCATGCAGAGACAGCAGCCTCCAGAGATGGGGGAGCCACAGCAGAACAACCCCAGGACTGAGGCCTCGTCTTCAGCTTGGATCCAGGCCAGGGACACTGAGCGGCCGGGCCCCACCCTCGCCCCAGGGGGGCACGCCTCAGCCTGGCAAGCCCCCCTGGCCAGGCCTTGTAAAAGATCTGGATGCCAGTTCTTTGGAACTCAAGAGAAGCTGGGCTTCTGCACTATCTGCTACGTAGACTATCAGACCAACCACCGTAAGTCCTTCAAACTAACCTGGAAAACGTATCATGTTACAAAGTTTCAGACAAAAAACTATTCGTATCAAGGCCTTAATGTTAAACCATTACTACATTGTAGGAATTATCTGTACAAATCCTTTGGGACATTGCTTATGTTGGCCACTATCTGTTCCAGACCTGACCCCTCCCCCCGCCCCGGTGCAGAACCGCCACGGTGTGGAGGCGGGCTTCCAGAACGCGTCGCGGTGCCGCGGGCCCAGCTGTGGGGCAGTGGGCAAGGCGATGCTGGAGGGCTACTGTGACAACTGCTACGTCAAAGAGCAAAGCACACGGCTCAACCAAGTTGCACATCGCACACCACACTCCCCTCCTCTGGTGCTGGTGGGTGTCTGACAAACCTTTCTTTCTCCTTCTCCTCTTCTTAATTGTGTCCATTTGATGTTTGTCTATTATGTCTTATCTTTTTTATTTGTAAATTTTAAATCAATCAGTCAAAGTTTTTTTATATAGCCCAATATCGCACATTTTACAATTGTGTCACAGGGCTTTACTGTTTATGCAGAACATGAAATACAAATACGAAACCCCCTATCCTTAGACCCTCACATCGGACAAGTTAAAACTCCCAAATAAATCCCACGGTAGATGGAGAAAAAACCCCTCTCCCAGGAAGGACGGACAGATGTGCAATAGATGTCGTGTGTAAATAAAAAAAAAATTATACATTTACAACATATCAAACTGCTAGAAAAAAACATGTGTCTATATAAACGAAGAAGATAAAGATGGGTCCAACTCTTGTAATATCTTGCTGGTCCACAGTTGCTAATTGAACATTTCTCCTCTTTCTCTTTGTTCACCTTCTCATTCTCCAGCGCAACCAAGCCGTCAAACCCAGATGTTCGCAGCAATCTCAGACCCAGAACCCGACTCAAACCCAAACCCAAACCCAAACCCAAACCCAGACTCAGACTCAGTGCCGGCGCAGTGGCTGCAGTAATGTGTCCCCGGGTTGCACAGACCTCTGCCCGGAGTGCCACACCCGAGGTCAGGGCAGGAGGGCGCAGGCGCCTAAAGAAAAGTCCAAGCAGCGGTGCCGGACGCAGGGCTGCAACCACTACGCCAACCAAGAGAAACAGGGCTACTGCAACGAGTGTTACCACTTCAAACAGATTTACCCGGACTGAACACGTTCACACCCACAACGATGGTGACACATCGCTAGAGCCGCTGCCCCATGCCAGTCAATGCACCTCTGATACTAACTAACCAACTAACTAACTAGCTAGTGACCTACTAGTAACCTTATGGCCTGAAAATCAAACCCCCCATGTAGAATGTGAAGAAAGAGTGTGTGTACGTGGGGGGGGGTTGAGTGTGTGTGTGTGTGTTCGCAGTAGACATGGCCTCCAGAATACCTCTTTGTGCAATTATTATCATCTAACGTGCGCTGTGCACTTACACGGTGAGAGGTTTGACTACATGTCAGAGCAACTGACTTAACTCTTGTGTACAATATGTATTTAGAGGTACGTGGTGAAGCGTGCCGGACAAAATGATTGTATGTTGACATAACGAGAAGCATCTGACATTGCTTTCTAGACCACAGCCAAGGATTTATACCCCCCGTCTGTTTGTCTGTCTTCACCCGTCTGTGTATCTGCCTGTCTGTCTAGCATTTGATCTGTAGAAAGAGGAATGCAATTAGTTTGGGATCAACGCAACAAATCTGTAGTAAGCAGAATTGATGCAAAGTGGGTCAAACCCACGCAATTAAAGCGCTTAAAACTAAATGCACCATTTTTTTAGCTTAGTTTTCCAAAAAACATGAATGTCCTCCCAAAAAAGACAAAGATTTGCCAAGCAAGGCTCCTGCAATCAATCAAACAGTTATCGATGATTAATTTTCTTCCATTCGTCAGTGTATTTGAAGGCAAATTAACCTTAGCATTGTAAAGTTTTGACTTGCCTGGTATGGAAAGTGAGAACAGACCATGTGTCTAAACAGTGCGAGACAGACAGGGCAGGCCCCTGCTAGTTTTGGTGCTACATGTACAGAAATACAAGCCTCTCCATTGCAGCCAACATGCTGGCGGTGTCAGCGGACAGATGGCAGAGAAACACAGCAGAGACAGGACTCATTCTTTTTCTACTCCTTCCTCTTATTTCCTCTCTTATCCTCCAAAACAGATCTGTTGCCTTGGACGTTGTTTTCTTGTTTACTGACCACTGAAGCACCTAGAAATGCATAGACACACACACCTACACATGCGCACACCAATGTAGTAGCAGTCCTGTCACAAGGGGATTGCCGACTTTAACTGAGAAGACAATGATGGGCGAAGTTAGGATGATTATCCACCTTTCCATCACATACATGCAAACACAGCTCTGTGAGATTGTATGCACTCCACCCCAGCCTGAGGTGGTGTGTAGGTAAACAAACCCATAAAGAAATGCATTCCTCTGCTCCACCCTCACTGGATGTGCCAAGGCGACAATTTCATAACTTCAGAGAGCAATCCCATCGCCTGCTTCGGCTAATCTTTATCTGAATGTGTTTTTGTTCTGCTGCTACAACAGCACAGTATTGGGGCTGATCCTCGATAATTTTTGCCTTTAAGTAGTGATTTCAAATGTTATGGACCAGAGGAGCCTGATCGGCGAGGCTGCATCAGTGCTCCCACTTATAAAATGCTTTTGTGAATATGTATCTTGGTCCGTATTGTAGGACCTTCCAACCCGATGCCTCATCTCATACACACGCACTCAACGCACAAATGTGTGCGTCTGGAATACGCAAAACTGACATTCCTGTTTTGTTTTTTTTACATGTGCCATCAATCGCCAAACAGTTGTTGTTACCTCCTTAAAAACGGCCAGCCTGGACAACTCGAAACTAACTAATGCCGCAGATAGACATCTTTAACTTCATGTGACCACACTAGATCGAGCTATCTCATGTTGAAAATCCCCAAACTCTCATGAATATCTATTTTTATCAGAATACCAAGAACTGTTTATCTACAGAGATAACCTCAAGCGTATAAAAATGTATGAACCAAACTCGAACATGATTTTAACTTGAACAGTTATTCCCCTTGTACTTCTGCTGAAACTCCACTGCTGTAGGAAGATGTCCATCTGTGGCTGTAGTTAGAAAGCTTAGACAAACAGGCTCTCGGTCTGCCTTTTCATTCAACTGTATCTAAAGCTGTCGGGCCAGCCCACCTGTTGACGGCCTGCACGTAGATCTCTGTGTGCTTTAATCACCTCTAGACAAACCTTAATCAATGAAAGGCCAATTGGTGGTCGGCTCATCAGGACCCCTACCAAGGTTTGGGGCTCTGGCTGAGTTCGACTGGGAGAAGATCATATAAGTTGCACATGACTTGTCTGAGGCATTTAGGAATGGTACTCCGACTCGCTGAGGGACATTCCAACAGTGGGATGAGCCCGATCAGCCTGAAAGCAGAAGGTGTAACAAAACATGCAAACTGTGTGGAAGTTTCTTTGTGTGACCTTTCGACAATAGGGTATTGTATGAAAAAAAAGCCTGGTTTTATTTGTTAAGTATTTATTCATATCAAGATATCTGTATTGTGTGATTCAATAATTATTTATGTCGTCCTGAAATGAATTATTTTTATTAAGAAATCGGAACTCTGTCTCTGTGGTTATTTGTGTGTGTGTGTGTGTGTGTGTGTGTGTGTGTGTGTGTGTGTGTGTGTGTGTGTGTGTGTGTGTGTGTGTGTGTGTGTGTGTGTGTGTGTGTGTGTGTGTGTGTGTGTGTGTGTGTGTGTGTGTGTGTGTGTGTGTGTGTGTGTGTGTGTTGTATTATATTATCCCAGCTGTTTTCTTCTGAAAGGTACTTTCTCGCTAACAGCAGTAAATCCATATCCAGTGTAGGAAGCAGAGTTGGGTGCTGCAAAAGTCATCAGATAACTGATCACAGATCTGGTTTAGATGTAGCAGAGTTGCACCATTTCCCAATGCTAAACTAGGTTAGCTCATTTTCTTCCCCGCCTGCGTTATTCTTATTTCTTTTGTCATTCTTACACATTTCCATAAAAAAAGTTCAAATGATGAGCTTTTTCTTAGGTGCTTTTTGCTAAATTTTCAGTATTTTCCACGCTTATGTTCAGGGGTCATGTTTTAAAAAATAAATAGGAACCCCCACCCACAGACAGCTCTCTCAGGAGGTGGGAGGGGGGGAGTTTTTTTTAGCGAGGGGTTAGGGAATTGTTAAAAGTTATATATGGTAGGGTCGAGGTGACATTTAGTAAGTGTGGGACTGAAGGAGTATGAATGCGTAGGCACTTCGTCGCCTACAGCCACCACCACAGTCACATTGATAGGCTGATGCGGTTTCCTGGAAATACCCAAGCATGCGAACACTTGTGTAACTGCTCGTTTGCAGACAAGAGCTGTTCCACTTAACGTGTGAGTGCTTCACTCGTGTGGTGCAGTAAACCTTCCGATGCAGAGTCTATAAAAATAATAATGGAGAGCTAATATATGACAGTTCAGTAAAGTTAGAACGATATTGGCAGATTCTGATTTCCCGGATCAATAACTCATGAACAAAACGTTATTCAGACACAAATTACGTCTCCTATGTACCGTGGTAAGGTTGAAAACGAACTACAATCACATGTTGATAAAAAAAAAAAGCCAATATGCGCCGTCCTCCGAGCTGGACACATTACATTGGTCTCTTTCCGCAGCCGGAGAAGAAACAAGTGCTCAGGGACCGTCTGCAAAGTGCAACTCCGAAAAAAGAGAATACAATAATATTCAATAACGTTACTATTATACAGTATATTACTACCAAACTCACTACACACATCAATAGTCTCCTGTTGGTCATACTACAGCAGAGAGTTTTGAAGAATATGTTTTGGAATAATTTTGGGGAATATTTATAGTGTAAAATCTTCGATAAATATGGTATAATCTTCAATAACGTCACTATTATACAGTATATTTCTACCAAACTCACTACACACATCAATAGTCTCCTGTTGGTCATACTACAGCAGAGAGTTTTGAAGAATATGTTTTGGAATAATTTTGGTGAATATTTATAGTGTAAAATCTTCAATAAATATGGTATAATCTTCAATAACGTCACTATTATTACACTATAAATATTCACCAAAATTATTCAAAAGCACATTCTTCCAAACTCTCTGCTGTAGTCCGACCACCAGGAGACTATTGATGTGTGTAGTGAGTTTGGTAGAAATATACTGTATAATAGTGACGTTATTGAAGATTATACCATATTTATCGAAGATTTTACACTATAAATATTCCCCAAAATTATTCCAAAACATATTCTTCAAATCTCTCTGCTGTAGTATGACCAACAGGAGACTATTGATGTGTGTAGTGAGTTTGGTAGTAATATACTGTATAATAGTAACATTATTGAATATTATTGTATTCTCTTTTTTCGGAGTTGCACTTTGCAGACGGTCCCTGAGCACTCATTTCTTCTCCAGCTGCAGATAGAGAACAATGTAATGTGTCCAGTTTGGAGGACGGCGCATATTGGCTTTTTTTTTATCAAAATGTGATTTTAGTTCATTGTCAACCTTACCACGGTACTTAGGAGACGTACTTTGTGTCTGCACAACGTTTTGTTCATGAGTTATTGATCCGTGAAATCTGGATGCCAATATCGTTCCAACTTTACTCAACTGACTTACAAGATAGATACACATCCACAATTGTTGTTACCGTAGATCTGTGGTTGAATGATGCTGAGAGTTCACATGAACATGCAATCACAAAAAGTTCTGTATACTGTAAACTGTGTTCAACTGCAATGGATTATTAGATCTGACAGTAGGCTACTACCCGCAGGTCTGAAACTACATTTTATTTGGTTGGAATAAGTCCTTTGGAAAAAAGCATTTAGCATTTTTTGGAACGCCTTTACTGAAGCATTATTGTTTGGAATAAAGTCTTTCTGTAGCCACACTGTCCGGGTTGCTGGTTTAGAGCTCTACACACATTTACTTAATAATAAGAAGTAGACGATGAAGCCTTTTAAGATATTCAGTAACATTTGAAATCAAAGACTTGAGTTGGATGCAAAATGAAACCACTACTTTTAACACAGCCTCTATTGGCCCAACTCTGTACTATAACGACATACATTCTGCTTTCTCACAGTGCAGACGCTTTACTGCTTGCCTCTGCTTGCATTTTTGATGATGAAGGCAGATATTCCCATTTTGTTTTTGTTCTCATTGTTGAGTTAATGAATGTTGAACAGTTAATAAAACCACCCAAAAAACACTTTATGCAGTGAATATGAAGCTTTTAGAGAACAGCTTAAGAAGCAATGTTTTTAAAAGAAAAGTGAAATTCACACAATTTAACCAGCTGATTTAAAATCATAACTCTTTGCTTCAGAATCGTTCAGATGTCACAAAAACTGTGAATTAAATTGGAAAATGTACAAAAGATTACAACACAATGTTTTTTTCAATGAATGAATCCACCAAAGTATGACTCACTGCCTTTTCTGTTGAAAACTGAAATGTCGCAAAAATCAAAAGTACATTTGGGAATAATTTGACAGGAAGATCTCTTGTGCAATAGGAAGAGGTTGTACCCATGGTAACCTTTGTCTGAACCTCTTCTATGCAGCAACAAACATAGTTTATGATACACTTTAACGCACTAAAAACACACACTGACGCACGCACGCAAGCGCGAGCGCACGCACGCGCAAACACACACACACACACACACACACACACACACACACACACACACACACACACACACACACACACACACACACACCACACACTCAATCTAAAAGTCACTCTGAAACTCCCTGTGTGTCATTATTACCTGGAACTGCAGGCAACTTCCACATTGAGGTTACACCGGGTCAAGTGATTAATTACATACCACTGTGATCTACATTTAAAGGTACTTTTTTACACCTTATTTAACTCTTTTTTTAAGTGTATGCAAGCTATAATAGACTCTAAGTTGTATAAAACACACTTTAATATAGTTGCATGTAGTCGTAAACATATGTAAGGACATTTTAAGTGTTTTATTAATGTAACTTTTAATAATCATAAATGGTGTTTGAACACTAACTGAATGACCGACTACACATTATAACATAACTGTACATTTATTTAAATGTTTCAACTTTTAATAGTATTTTTATCAAATATTATATATTGAATAACAAATACAGTGCTTGATAAGGTAAGAACAACTGTATATAATAAATAGAATAAAGAAATGCTAACATATAAACATATTTTACTAATCATAATGCAAATTGTTTATTTTGTGGACAAACAGTTTTAGGAGCCTCACAGAGGCTCACAAACGGTCTATTCATGACTTGAAAGTCATTCTGATTAATAGATCAGGAGTCCATTCAATGTGGGCATGAGGGAGTGTTCAATGTTGACTCAGTGCCAACATAATAAGAGAAGTGAAAGTGACACGTGGCAAAGCCCGCACATAATGTACCATCCAGTGATCTGTAACCCTTCAGCACAACATTCTTTTGTTTGAGGTCTTCAAGCTGTTTTCCTCCTACAGTAACTACTTATATTTAATTAAAAGCTCTCTGGTTATGCATATTTATTTGCATCACATTCTCTGCTGCAGCAACAAATAAACACAGTAGATGTATAGACTCAGAGTTACCCACTTGAAAAGGAAACAGTAAGATACTTTTGAACAAGGGGACAGAGAGACCCCACAATAAAAAGAAACACTTCACTGAGACACCATGATTCTATAAGTTGTTTTAGGTTATTTTTGTTATATTATATATTGTTCTGAAATTGGTCAAGCTATATAATGAGTACTTTGCTTTTGGCACTTTAATTTGATGCTTTTTTTAATGTAGGACTTAAAGGTGGGGTAGGTAATTCACTTCAGAAACACTTTTTGTTATATTCCATGGAATGCTCTTAACATCCCGATATAGCAATGAATAAATTAAATGCTTTGACAATAAATATATAAATATATACAAATATTTCATCTGTGGAAGCCGTGGCGCTGCAAAAAGCAAGTCCCTCTCCTCTGTCATCATCCTGCTGGACCTGTCTGCTGCATTCGACACGATGAATCATCAGATCCTCCTTCGCACTCTCCAAGAACATGGAGTTTCAGGCTCTGCACTTTCCCTCCTCACCTAATACCTCAAAGACCGCACCTATAGGGTTACTTGGAGAGGGTCCGAGTCCGACCCTTGTCAATTAACTACAGGGGTCCCTCAGGGCTCTGTTCTTGGTCCCCTCCTCTTCTCCTTGTACACAAACTCGCTCGGATCAGTCATTAGCCCACATGGTTTTTCATACCACTGCTACACTGACGACACCCAATTAATTCTGTCCTTTCCTCGCTCAGAGACCCAGGTCATCGCACGCATCTCTGCTTGTCTAGCAGACATCTCTCAGTGGATGTCTGCTCACCACCTCAAGCTCAACCTTGACAAGACTGAACTGCTTTTCCTTCCGGGAAAAGATTGTCCCACTCTTGACCTAACAATCAACATCGGCACCTCTGTTGTTTCCCCGTCTCAGACTGCAAGGAATCTGGGTGTGACCCTAGATAACAAACTGTCCTTCACTGCAAACATTGCTGCTACAACCCGCTGCTGCAGATACACTCTTTACAACATCAGGAGGATACATCCCCAGCTGTCCCAGAAAACAGCGCAGGTTTTGGTCCAGGCTCTCGTCATCTCACGCCTAGACTACTGCAACTCCCTCCTGGCTGGTCTACCTGCATGTGCCATCCGACCTCTGCAGCTCATCCAGAATGCAGCGGCTCATCTGGTCTTCAACCTTCCTAAATGTTCCCACACCACGCCGCTCCTCCGCTCCCTTCACTGGCTTCCGGTAACTGCTAGAATCCACTTCAAGACACTGGTACTTGCGTACCATGCTGCGAATGGATCTGGCCCTTCCTACATCCAGGACATGGTTAAAACGTACACCCCAGCACGTGCACTCCGCTCTGCATCAGCCAAACAGCTCGCTGCACCCGCACTGTGAGGGGGACCCAAGTTCCCATCAGCAAAAACACGTGGGTTTGCTATCCTGGCTCCAAAATGGTGGAATGAGCTCCCCATTGACATCAGGACAGCAGAAAGCTTACACATCTTCCGGTGCAGACTGAAAACTCATCTCTTTCGACTCCACTTCGAGCGATAGAACTATTAACAAAGCACTTATATACTAATAAAGGGCTGGCTTATCTAAAGCCAGTTGAGTAGCTCTTGAAATGTTTTAGCTTTATGAAACCTGATGTACTGATATGATTCTGTTTTCTTCAAGTTTGTATTTTGTTGGTCGAACGCACTTATTGTAAGTCGCTTTGGATAAAAGCGTCAGCTAAATGCAATGTAATGTAATGTAATTATCTGCCTCGGCCCGCGGCAGATAACTGGATGGCCTACCTGCCTGTCAGCCTTCCATCTCATGCACAAACTTATCTCGTGCCCTCATTGGTCATGTGCGCATGTGTGTTGGAGGAGGGGCTCTGTAAGGAAGTCTGAAGGAGTTTTCAAATTCTAGCTTACTCGAGCTGGTTTCTCCATTCTTACCTACCCTACCTTTAAGGCACGGACACACCAGCCAAACACCTGGCCAAAACGCAGAGACGCGAGGCGACGCAACAGTCGGGGTCCGTCTGTGTCAGTCCTTTGTTGTCAGATTGGTGTGTCTGGGCCTTAAGGCTGTTACACACAGAGACGATTATCGGCGTCCATAGATGTCGATAGATGTCGGGCCATCGATGAGCGGCGTGTCGCCCTACTCAGATTGGTGTATACTGCACCGTCGTGTCTTTTCGGCAGTGCCGACACCTTCCGCCGCCGATTCGACATGTTGAAGAAATCACTCTGATTGGCTGATCAGCTCAGTGAATCAGTGCATGAGAAGCGAAACGGAAGTGAGGGACCCAAACAAACTATTAAGAGACTATTGAGATTTCATTTAACTCCAGCTCTCGACACAGGTTCGGGAAAGCCCCGTGAGCTTCTCGTTGTAGAGTGAAAATGGAACGCACACTCTATTTGTTGTTTGTTTATATCACGCAGTCTGTTCTTCTTCTCTCGGTGTATCACACAAGAGGTTTCTCAATACTCAAATTTCCCCTCCTCGACTCCTCGGTCCTCCGGTAGTGACCCGGAAATTAATTTCAGCGCGCCATTTTGAAGGACATTTCATTTCCCTAAATGCACTTTGAGGACCGAGCATCGAGCATCGAGGAGGCTCTCTGGAGGAGCTCTAACCGAGGAGACACTGATGGGTCCTCCACGGCTCCTCCACGGATCCATTTCCGGGAACGGTGGAGGCGTGACGCATGGCCGGACTTATCCCACACAATGACAGCTCTGCATGCATCCCTTGGATATTATTTTAGTATCTGCTTTCATCGCAACACGATGTTTACAGCGAGAACAGCTGTGAGGTCCGTGTAGAAAGCAGAGCAGTGTGTAAAATATATATCACTCAGTATAACAGGCCTACATTACTTTCTGTATTTGTATGCTGTAGTTTAGTAGATATCTAACAAAAAGTCGATATTTTTCTAGACCATTTTTGCTTCACATAATAAAATACACAACGGCTGTAGCCTGATTATGCTTTAGGATCAGTAGGTGTGTGTGGTACAGTGTGGTGTGTGTGGTACAGTGTGGTGTGTGTTGTACAGTGCGTAGATGCGTAATTTCAATTCCCCATTTCAGCGACTAGAGAGGGGTGGGGGGTGGGGGATATATCCAGTCTCAGATTGTGTTACGTTATTATGAGAGTGCTCTCATACTTGTACTTGTTTGATTCTGAAATTGTATATATTTATATAAATGTGTGGGTGTGTATATGTCCGCATCTCTAGCCTTTTATTGTCCCTTTTATTGTCTCCGCACTGTCAATGAATGAAAAGTAAATATATATAAGTCGTCATGAACACATCTGTCCATCAGAGTGCTGCTGTGCCTCCTGTCATAATTAATGGACGTCTCTTTAAAATGACCGCTCATAGGAGAGGAGTTCTCATTTCTCCAACCGCCTGCTGCTTCCACTCCTCTCTCCTCAGTTCCCCTCCTCAGTCCTCCGCTCGCATCTCCTGTGGGCGGCACCAAGTCTCGAGGAGAGGAGTCGAGGATAGGAGTCGAGGAGGGGAAATTTGAGTATTGAGAAACCTCGACAGTCTGTCTTCCGGTTGTTGCCTCTTTTGAATGACGAATACACACTACCGCCGCCTGCTGGTAAGGAGAGTTATTGCCACTCACGAGTCACGCATGCGCAGTTCGTACGTGCAACTTGGCCGTCGGCTGAAGTCTTTGCAGTGTGTTCCAGTGCGAAACATGGCCAAGACGTAGGAGAAGTGAGGCGACGTTCCATCGGGACGTGTTCTTTGGTGTTCTTTGGTGTCAGTTTGGTGTGTAAGAAGCTTTAGAGGCTTAACACACTGCCCGTTTATTCAGTGTATTAATGAGGTTGTTGGAGAGCAGCAGGGGCGGATCTACCGGGGTGGCATGGGGTGACAACTGCCACCCTAAAAAATAGCCTTGCCACCCCACCTGCTACCCCAGTTGGCAGCTTTGTTTTGAAAGAAAAGTTGTGGCTCATCGGACAATTATGAGAGAAAATCTCTAATGTCCGAGTGCAAGTGAATGCAGCACAAGACGCGAGCTTTGCAACCCCTCCCCCGGCCCTGGCGCGAGCGTGGAAATATGATTGGCAGCGATTTCATTTGAACAGGACGGCGCAAAACGAGAAGCATTCGAACAAGGAATGAGGTATTTGCGGTCTATAATGACAGAGAAGAGACTGTCAATTTTGGCTGTACTTAGCATTGAATCAAAACGCACTAATGCTTTGGATCTTAATACATTTGTGAGGCGTTTTGCTGAACAAGATGGTAATCGCCGCATTCAGCTGTTATAGAGTGGCGAAGTCCCTCCCCTTCCGGTGGACCTCCATGAGACCTTATTTCGGAAAAATTATGTATTGAAGTCAATGGAGAGAGAAAGATTATCTTTCGATCCCGTTTGAATTGTGCCACGAATTACACATATGATGTTTGTCAATTTAAAAGATAATTTTGCAAGTAAAAAAAATAAAATGTGTCGTAAAACTGTGAAGTAACACATTTTTTTGTGTGAAACGCTGAATGAACTACATCTCTGGTCTCGCACAACAACACACACCACCAAGATGGCCCTCACTACTGTCTTGTCAAAAAAGGGATTGACTACCCTCACTATAATAATACAATACAAAAATCTGTTGCATAAAAAACCTAAGAGGAAAATTACATTCTATGGAGCAATTTAAGTGAGTAAAGCCAGTTATAACTAATTATTCGTCAGGCTTGATTTGAAATAACACAGTGTCTGACTATATCATATAGCCTATGTGATATCATAGTAATTTTTTACGTATTTTGTATTTGTGGTTATCAAGTAACAGACACTTAAACAACAGAGAATGTTTTATAAGATAGTACTATACTGGCAAAACAATCCAACATTCCTTAAATTGAGCCTCCTCGCAATTTTATGCAGATGATTTATTCAGCCGTTTGCTGTTTAATCTGATGGGAAAGATATCGGTCAATAGAGAGAAAGTAAATAATCTATTTCGTTCTTCCGTCTAGAAAACTAGACGAAACGTCTAATAATTGAAATGACGTCAGGCGCGTCAGCCCTGCGCCACCGCGAACACAGCTTCAATCCACGGCAAGCCTTCAATCTACGGCACAACACTTGTTTTCAAACCAGTGTTCTTGTATATTACATTTCTTTGTGCATGCTTTTTTTCAGAATATTTACAAGTTATACTTTTAAAAAGTGGTGGGGACAAAATTGAACATTTCAAAAAGTGGTGGGGACATCAAATTACGTGCTGTAGTTTACTTCTTCCAACACATTGACTACAACTCCCAGCATACGGCTGACTTGACGGAAATAGGACCCATTAACTGAAGGTTAGTTCGTTTTGGATTTGACTGCACCGCATCGGGGCGGTTCTAAAAGTGACATCGGAGAACACAATACAAGAACATTTATCTCCGGTGTACGCAGGTGATGAAAACAAACGCCACATCGTTGAGAGTCTATGACCGTTACTACGTGCGCGATGTTATGGCTGGTGTTTTAGTTGTTGTACTTAGCCTAGCATGTTTAGTTCGTAAAACATCGTGATATAACTTCATTTATACATCAATGAAACCATTGGACTCAGATGAAGAGGAAGCGGAGCAGCTGTTTGCTCACCAAAAACAGCTTCGACGTAAGTTAAATGCTAAATTAAGTGTTAAATGTGCAAACAGCTAAAGAACGAAACGTTAAGCTCAATGATCAACTGGTTACATGTCACACAGTAAGTATGTGACAGAAGACTGAGTGTATTAAACGATATATTTATAAATTCATGAAATGTGTTGTTTACAAAATGAGTTATATTATAGTTTTAGACTCTCCGGTGTGTCATTGAAACTATGGTAACAAGAGGACAGGGAGATTCACTGCCACCTGTAGATGACTCCCTGTCACAATACTGTCAAACATCCTGATACGAATATTAGTTTAGCTTAGCTCAGTGCTGGAAAAAGTATTCAGATTCTATACTTGAGTAAAAGTACTAATACCCCGGTGTACAAATACTCAATTTTAGGTAAAAGTACTGCATTAAGATTGGTACTTGAGTAAAAGTAGTTAAGTACAATTCGGAAAATATACTTAAAGTTTTAAGAGTAAAAGTACTCATTGACGAAAAAGATCAAAAAGTATTTGAATATATATAAATATATTTCAAAGCAAAAGCACCAAACATTCGCATTTAGAAAACTGGAACCGTGAATTATTATTAAAAGTACTACAACACATATGTTTACTTGATAGTAAAGCTTTTTTTCTCACTTTTATGCTTATATTGGTAGGAAATGCACAGTTTTATTATCTAGTACCACTACATTAACAATAACCATGACCTGTAGCAGCATGTGGCAGTTTACCTGTTTGTTAACGTGTATTAGATTCTGCACCAAGGTGATGTTTAGAGCTGTTTGTTCATTCGGCAATACGTAAATGAACTATGAGATTAATTTCACTCAGTGTTATAAATATAGTTATTTATATACATAACAGTGATTTAGCCAACTGTTCACATTTATATGGGTGGTGGGTATGACTTTTTTTTTCACAGTCACCAACTAAACTGTCACTGGGCACAGAAATAATATACTGAATAAAACAGATTAGTATGTGTGTATAATGGTTTCAGAGCGGGCCAACAAGAGTCTGCAGCAGCTGAGCAGTGCACTGGAGCAGCAGAGCTCTGATGAAGAGGAAGAGGAGGAGGAGGAGGAGGAGGAGGGTGAGGAGCCCAGAGGCAGGGAGGGGAGCCACTTTACCATGGCTGGAGAGGACAGGACTGCATGGAGCCAAAAGACACAGAGTGAAGCAGGTGACAGTATTATTGATCCGTGAAATCTGGATGCCAATATCGTTCCAACTTTACTCAACTGACTTACAAGATAGATACACATCCACAATTGTTGTTACCGTAGATCTGTGGTTGAATGATGCTGAGAGTTCACATGAACATGCAATCACAAAAAGTTCTGTATACTGTAAACTGTGTTCAACTGCAATGGATTATTAGATCTGACAGTAGGCTACTACCCGCAGGTCTGAAACTACATTTTATTTGGTTGGAATAAGTCCTTTGGAAAAAAGCATTTAGCATTTTTTGGAACGCCTTTACTGAAGCATTATTGTTTGGAATAAAGTCTTTCTGTAGCCACACTGTCCGGGTTGCTGGTTTAGAGCTCTACACACATTTACTTAATAATAAGAAGTAGACGATGAAGCCTTTTAAGATATTCAGTAACATTTGAAATCAAAGACTTGAGTTGGATGCAAAATGAAACCACTACTTTTAACACAGCCTCTATTGGCCCAACTCTGTACTATAACGACATACATTCTGCTTTCTCACAGTGCAGACGCTTTACTGCTTGCCTCTGCTTGCATTTTTGATGATGAAGGCAGATATTCCCATTTTGTTTTTGTTCTCATTGTTGAGTTAATGAATGTTGAACAGTTAATAAAACCACCCAAAAAACACTTTATGCAGTGAATATGAAGCTTTTAGAGAACAGCTTAAGAAGCAATGTTTTTAAAAGAAAAGTGAAATTCACACAATTTAACCAGCTGATTTAAAATCATAACTCTTTGCTTCAGAATCGTTCAGATGTCACAAAAACTGTGAATTAAATTGGAAAATGTACAAAAGATTACAACACAATGTTCTCGTCATCTCACGCCTAGACTACTGCAACTCCCTCCTGGCTGGTCTACCTGCATGTGCCATCCGACCTCTGCAGCTCATCCAGAATGCAGCGGCTCATCTGGTCTTCAACCTTCCTAAATGTTCCCACACCACGCCGCTCCTCCGCTCCCTTCACTGGCTTCCGGTAACTGCTAGAATCCACTTCAAGACACTGGTACTTGCGTACCATGCTGCGAATGGATCTGGCCCTTCCTACATCCAGGACATGGTTAAAACGTACACCCCAGCACGTGCACTCCGCTCTGCATCAGCCAAACAGCTCGCTGCACCCGCACTGTGAGGGGGACCCAAGTTCCCATCAGCAAAAACACGTGGGTTTGCTATCCTGGCTCCAAAATGGTGGAATGAGCTCCCCATTGACATCAGGACAGCAGAAAGCTTACACATCTTCCGGTGCAGACTGAAAACTCATCTCTTTCGACTCCACTTCGAGCGATAGAACTATTAACAAAGCACTTATATACTAATAAAGGGCTGGCTTATCTAAAGCCAGTTGAGTAGCTCTTGAAATGTTTTAGCTTTATGAAACCTGATGTACTGATATGATTCTGTTTTCTTCAAGTTTGTATTTTGTTGGTCGAACGCACTTATTGTAAGTCGCTTTGGATAAAAGCGTCAGCTAAATGCAATGTAATGTAATGTAATTATCTGCCTCGGCCCGCGGCAGATAACTGGATGGCCTACCTGCCTGTCAGCCTTCCATCTCATGCACAAACTTATCTCGTGCCCTCATTGGTCATGTGCGCATGTGTGTTGGAGGAGGGGCTCTGTAAGGAAGTCTGAAGGAGTTTTCAAATTCTAGCTTACTCGAGCTGGTTTCTCCATTCTTACCTACCCTACCTTTAAGGCACGGACACACCAGCCAAACACCTGGCCAAAACGCAGAGACGCGAGGCGACGCAACAGTCGGGGTCCGTCTGTGTCAGTCCTTTGTTGTCAGATTGGTGTGTCTGGGCCTTAAGGCTGTTACACACAGAGACGATTATCGGCGTCCATAGATGTCGATAGATGTCGGGCCATCGATGAGCGGCGTGTCGCCCTACTCAGATTGGTGTATACTGCACCGTCGTGTCTTTTCGGCAGTGCCGACACCTTCCGCCGCCGATTCGACATGTTGAAGAAATCACTCTGATTGGCTGATCAGCTCAGTGAATCAGTGCATGAGAAGCGAAACGGAAGTGAGGGACCCAAACAAACTATTAAGAGACTATTGAGATTTCATTTAACTCCAGCTCTCGACACAGGTTCGGGAAAGCCCCGTGAGCTTCTCGTTGTAGAGTGAAAATGGAACGCACACTCTATTTGTTGTTTGTTTATATCACGCAGTCTGTTCTTCTTCTCTCGGTGTATCACACAAGAGGTTTCTCAATACTCAAATTTCCCCTCCTCGACTCCTCGGTCCTCCGGTAGTGACCCGGAAATTAATTTCAGCGCGCCATTTTGAAGGACATTTCATTTCCCTAAATGCACTTTGAGGACCGAGCATCGAGCATCGAGGAGGCTCTCTGGAGGAGCTCTAACCGAGGAGACACTGATGGGTCCTCCACGGCTCCTCCACGGATCCATTTCCGGGAACGGTGGAGGCGTGACGCATGGCCGGACTTATCCCACACAATGACAGCTCTGCATGCATCCCTTGGATATTATTTTAGTATCTGCTTTCATCGCAACACGATGTTTACAGCGAGAACAGCTGTGAGGTCCGTGTAGAAAGCAGAGCAGTGTGTAAAATATATATCACTCAGTATAACAGGCCTACATTACTTTCTGTATTTGTATGCTGTAGTTTAGTAGATATCTAACAAAAAGTCGATATTTTTCTAGACCATTTTTGCTTCACATAATAAAATACACAACGGCTGTAGCCTGATTATGCTTTAGGATCAGTAGGTGTGTGTGGTACAGTGTGGTGTGTGTGGTACAGTGTGGTGTGTGTTGTACAGTGCGTAGATGCGTAATTTCAATTCCCCATTTCAGCGACTAGAGAGGGGTGGGGGGTGGGGGATATATCCAGTCTCAGATTGTGTTACGTTATTATGAGAGTGCTCTCATACTTGTACTTGTTTGATTCTGAAATTGTATATATTTATATAAATGTGTGGGTGTGTATATGTCCGCATCTCTAGCCTTTTATTGTCCCTTTTATTGTCTCCGCACTGTCAATGAATGAAAAGTAAATATATATAAGTCGTCATGAACACATCTGTCCATCAGAGTGCTGCTGTGCCTCCTGTCATAATTAATGGACGTCTCTTTAAAATGACCGCTCATAGGAGAGGAGTTCTCATTTCTCCAACCGCCTGCTGCTTCCACTCCTCTCTCCTCAGTTCCCCTCCTCAGTCCTCCGCTCGCATCTCCTGTGGGCGGCACCAAGTCTCGAGGAGAGGAGTCGAGGATAGGAGTCGAGGAGGGGAAATTTGAGTATTGAGAAACCTCGACAGTCTGTCTTCCGGTTGTTGCCTCTTTTGAATGACGAATACACACTACCGCCGCCTGCTGGTAAGGAGAGTTATTGCCACTCACGAGTCACGCATGCGCAGTTCGTACGTGCAACTTGGCCGTCGGCTGAAGTCTTTGCAGTGTGTTCCAGTGCGAAACATGGCCAAGACGTAGGAGAAGTGAGGCGACGTTCCATCGGGACGTGTTCTTTGGTGTTCTTTGGTGTCAGTTTGGTGTGTAAGAAGCTTTAGAGGCTTAACACACTGCCCGTTTATTCAGTGTATTAATGAGGTTGTTGGAGAGCAGCAGGGGCGGATCTACCGGGGTGGCATGGGGTGACAACTGCCACCCTAAAAAATAGCCTTGCCACCCCACCTGCTACCCCAGTTGGCAGCTTTGTTTTGAAAGAAAAGTTGTGGCTCATCGGACAATTATGAGAGAAAATCTCTAATGTCCGAGTGCAAGTGAATGCAGCACAAGACGCGAGCTTTGCAACCCCTCCCCCGGCCCTGGCGCGAGCGTGGAAATATGATTGGCAGCGATTTCATTTGAACAGGACGGCGCAAAACGAGAAGCATTCGAACAAGGAATGAGGTATTTGCGGTCTATAATGACAGAGAAGAGACTGTCAATTTTGGCTGTACTTAGCATTGAATCAAAACGCACTAATGCTTTGGATCTTAATACATTTGTGAGGCGTTTTGCTGAACAAGATGGTAATCGCCGCATTCAGCTGTTATAGAGTGGCGAAGTCCCTCCCCTTCCGGTGGACCTCCATGAGACCTTATTTCGGAAAAATTATGTATTGAAGTCAATGGAGAGAGAAAGATTATCTTTCGATCCCGTTTGAATTGTGCCACGAATTACACATATGATGTTTGTCAATTTAAAAGATAATTTTGCAAGTAAAAAAAATAAAATGTGTCGTAAAACTGTGATGTAACACATTTTTTTGTGTGAAACGCTGAATGAACTACATCTCTGGTCTCGCACAACAACACACACCACCAAGATGGCCCTCACTACTGTCTTGTCAAAAAAGGGATTGACTACCCTCACTATAATAATACAATACAAAAATCTGTTGCATAACAAACCTAAGAGGAAAATTACATTCTATGGAGCAATTCAAGTGAGTAAAGCCAGTTATAACTAATTATTCGTCAGGCTTGATTTGAAATAACACAGTGTCTGACTATACCATATAGCCTATGTGATATCATAGTAATTTTTTACGTATTTTGTATTTGTGGTTATCAAGTAACAGACACTTAAACAACAGAGAATGTTTTATAAGATAGTACTATACTGGCAAAACAATCCAACATTCCTTAAATTGAGCCTCCTCGCAATTTTATGCAGATTATTTATTCAGCCGTTTGCTGTTTAATCTGATGGGAAAGATATCGGTCAATAGAGAGAAAGTAAATAATTTATTTCGTTCTTCCGCCAAGAAAACTAGACGAAACGTCTAATAATTGAAATTACGTCAGGCGCGTCAGCCCTGCGCCACCGCGAACACAGCTTCAATCCACGGCAAGCCTTCAATCTACGGCACAACACTTGTTTTCAAACCAGTGTTCTTGTGTATTACATTTCTTTGTGCATGCTTTTTTTCAGAATATTTACAAGTTCTACTTTTAAAAAGTGGTGGGGACAAAATTGGCCATTTCAAAAAGTGGTGGGGACATCAAATTACGTGCTGTAGTTTACTTCTTCCAACACATTGACTACAACTCCCAGCATACGGCTGACTTGACGGAAATAGGACCCATTAACTGAAGGTTAGTTCGTTTTGGATTTGACTGCACCTAATCGGGGCGGTTCTAAAAGTGACATCGGAGAACACAATACAAGAACATTCATCTCCGGTGTACGCAGGTGATGAAAACAAACGCCACATCATTGAGAGTCTATGACCGTTACTACGTGCGCGATGTTATGGCTGGTGTTGTAGTTGTTGTACTTAGCCTAGCATGTTTAGTTCGTAAAACTTCGTGATATAACTTCATTTATACATCAATGAAACCATTGGACTCAGATGAGGAGGAAGCGGAGCAGCTGGTTGCTCACCAAAAACAGCTTCGACGTAAGTTAAATGCTAAATTAAGTGTTAAATGTGCAAACAGCTAAAGAACGAAACGTTAAGCTCAATGATCAACTGGTTAAATGTCACACAGTAAGTATGTGACAGAAGACTGAGTGTATTAAACGATATATTTATAAATTCATGAAATGTGTTGTTTACAAAATGAGTTATATTATAGTTTTAGACTCTCCGGTGTGTCATTGAAACTATGGTAACAAGAGGACAGGGAGATTCACTGCCACCTGTAGATGACTCCCTGTCACAATACTGTCAAACATCCTGATACGAATATTACTTTAGCTTAGCTCAGTGCTGGAAAAAGTATTCAGATTCTATACTTGAGTAAAAGTAATCATACCCCGGTGTACAAATACTCAATTTTAGGTAAAAGTACTGCATTAAGATTGGTACTTGAGTAAAAGTAGTTAAGTACAATTCGGAAAATATACTTAAAGTTTTAAGAGTAAAAGTACTCATTGACGAAAAAGATCAAAAAGTATTTGAATATATATAAATATATTTCAAAGCAAAAGCACCAAACATTCGCATTTAGAAAACTGGAACCGTGAATTATTATTAAAAGTACTACAACACATATGTTTACTTGATAGTAAAGCTTTTTTTCTCACTTTTATGCTTATATTGGTAGGAAATGCACAGTTTTATTATCTAGTACCACTACATTAACAATAACCATGACCTGTAGCAGCATGTGGCAGTTTACCTGTTTGTTAACGTGTGTTAGATTCTGCACCAAGGTGATGTTTAGAGCTGTTTATTCATTCGGCAATACGTAAATGAACTATGAGATTAATTTCAGTCAGTGTTATAAATATAGTTATTTATATACATAACAGTGATTTAGCCAACTGTTCACATTTATATGGGTGGTGGGTATGACTTTTTTTTTCACAGTCACCAACTAAACTGTCACTGGGCACAGAAATAATATACTGAATAAAACAGATTAGTATGTGTGTATAATGGTTTCAGAGCGGGCCAACAAGAGTCTGCAGCAGCTGAGCAGTGCACTGGAGCAGCAGAGCTCTGATGAAGAGGAAGAGGAGGAGGAGGAGGAGGAGGAGGAGGAGGGTGAGGAGCCCAGAGGCAGGGAGGGGAGCCTCTTTACCATGGCTGGAGAGGACAGGACTGCATGGAGCCAAAAGACACAGAGTGAAGCAGGTGACAGTAACACTAATAACCTGTGCCATACTTTTTTTTCTACAATTGTTTCATCTTTAATACTTTTTTATGCATGCTTCTAAGGTAACATTAAGTTATTTTCTGCTGTAACAATGTACATTTCCCCTCTGTGGGACGAATAAAGGTATTCTGATTACTTTCAAAATCATTTGCAATACTACTTTTTATTATTCTTTCCTTACTATTGCCAAATGTACTTGTCCAATTAAGTTCACTTTGATTGTTTTCCTACTAGGCTCTGGTGTTAGTATGACTTATTCTACATTACATTTTTAATTGATATACTACGTATTTTTACTCATATTTATATTCTTTGTTGGTACTGTTTTTAGTATTACTTTGTTATTGTTGAGCAATCTCTGGCACAGGAGATTATTCAAGTTGTATCTCATTTTATTTACGAGATACCAGACTTCCTAGATTTTTCCATGTTCATAATCTTCCACAATAAAATTCCTCTTGTGTGTTTAAATAATGATTTCTTTGTATTTCGTCATTGTAGTAAATCAGTTGAAGAGCCTCCTCCTGAAGCAGTGCAGAGAAATTCCCTCTTCTTTCTCCCCTTCAAAGAAAAAGTCTCCACCCAAGGTAAAGTGTTGGTTGCTAAACATTTAAATCCAGTAGATACTTAGGAAAGCTATTTGCAGACTTATTTGTAAAGCTGGGAAATATTTCCTCTAGTTAACAGTTTGCTTTCCATTTACCCGTGATTTTACATTTTTAGAGAGTACAGCAGGGGGGAAGGTCCAACTCAGCTGATTTTGAAGATTTGGTCCCAATGATTCACAACCAATCAGAGTACATCCAACACCTGGAAGCTGAGGTCAAATTGTGCAAGGTATAAGGGAAAAAAAATGTGTTTGCGTTTTTATATACATGTAGGCATTCTTTTTAACTTTTGTTCCCATTTGGATACGATTCAATTCATTTCTATGTGTGTGTGACTTCAGGAGGAGCTGCAGGGGATGAAGCAGCGGATCACGGTGGTGGTGGTGGAGAATGAGAAGCTGCAGTCAGACCTCAAATCAAGAGCTGCGGATGAATCACTAAAAGACTACACAATGAGAAACTCCATGGTAATAATAATGTATCCTTGTGATAATGAGGAAAGAAGAATATTTGTACATTCTCATTTTCTACAGTATAAAAGGGCATAAATACTTAATAATACGTCAAAAAGAATGAAATAATTGTGATGTTATTTCTTTTTTACATGTTGTCAGTTGAATGCAGAAATGCAGCATAGTTGTAGATATCACAGTTATCTTTAGGAAAAACTAGTTCAAACTCTTTTACATCCAGTATGCTTTTCAAAACAAATTCACAAAATGAACTCAACACTTTACAGTAGAAGTGTTGACAACACTGCCTCAAGGTTCAAGGTTCTTTATTTGTCAAACGAACATAGCTACAGTGTAGTTATGTCGATGAAAATCTTGTGTCACAGGCTTCTCTAACAGTGCAACACAAAACACAGATAAACAGAAAAATATAGTGCAAGTAAATAGTAAATACAAGAAGAAAATAGTTTAAAAAAGTGAAATAAGAGTCTATATGCAAGTCATTGAAATATGATATATTAGGTTTATAGATAAATACTTTTTAAGTAGCAGCCAGATGAATATTTTGGATGTTGTTTCAACCGTTCAGGTGTTTAACAGTCTTATATCTGTGCTGATGTGTTCTTCAGGTCAATGAGAGTATGGCAGCCGACAGCCACAGCATGCTGCACAGAGCAGAACACTCCACATGGAAAAATGAAATGGTAGGGATTATGGATCAGCTTTCTCCTCTGTTACTGTTCAGCTCTCCTCATTTATATCTAACCCACATACTCCTCAAGTCATGACATGTTTGTATTATCAAAGTATTTTATGTTGTATAAGAAAATATGGGCTTATTCTCTGTGTACTATTTGTATTGTCCAAGCATCCATTGTTATGGACAAATGTGGTAAACTCATTAACACATCCCATCCTGTTTAATCATAATGATGTATTCACTCTTAATACGCAGTGATTTCAAATGGCATACTGGCATTTCTTTTTTCATTAGGAGCAATTGAAAGTGATCTACCAGGCTCAGTTTGAAAGCTTAGAGGCTCAGGTCATCTCCCTCAGGTCAGTTTACTTTACCTTTGTCCAGTTACCATGGCTTTTCCTTTCTGTCTTTTCTATGTGTAGGAATTGTAGGAGTTATCTTATTTCCTGCTTTTTTCTTCAGGAAGGATCTGTCGGTCAGTCAGAAGGAGTGTGAGGAGGTGAAGGTTCGCCTCAGACACCGGGAGAAGCAGGCTGCAGACGCACTGCGGGCTGATGGAGCGCCCCGTGTGGCAGGACTGTGTCTGCAGTGTGCGCAGCATGAAGCTGTGTTGGCTGGGACTCACACAAATCTGCATGTGCAGGCCATCGACAGGGTCACAAAGTCAGTGTCCAATATATCCTGCTAATCTTTCACAAGTCACTGTATATCATCTCTCAGGGTTCTTACGGTCATTACAAACCTGGAAAAGTCATGGAAATTCAAAATGCAAATTCCAGGCCCTGGAAAAGTTATGGAAAACAATATTTTTCCCAAAGTTTTGGAAAAGTCATGGAAATGTAACTTAACTTGCATCAAATATAATTTATATTTATCTAATCGTCGAAATAGTAATACTATAATGATAATACATACTGTATCGTATAGTAATGAAACATAAAATGGCATTTAACTGACGAGGTGTTTTGCTGGTGAGAGATTTGAGTTGCTTTAGCCTGTAGAAGCTAGTAAGCCTACTATTTGATTTGTTTTAGATAGGCTCAACCTGTTTCCTATGCAGACCTTATTTTCCTGTTCCATGTTAAAATAAACCATTTTCAGTGTTACTGCTGAGAAAGAGTAATTTGTTTGGTCATGGAAACTTAGGTAAAGGTCATGGAGAAGTCCTTGAAAAGTCATTGAAAATCATTGGTGAAAAAGTGTATGAACCCTGTCTCTTTATTTGAGCAAGAATACTATTATGCATTAATATATTGCACCTTATTGAAATGTTTCTATATGTGTCTGTAAGAGCCTTTATGATTACTGATGCTGTTTTTATTAGTAGTTTAAAAAAGAAAAAACATACAAGGGAAAAAGGTGCAAATCATTTCCTCCTTTTTACTAACGTTACCCCCCCAATTTCTTGTCCGTCAATCTTTAAGGGAGCGCGATGAGTTGCTGGTGGCTCTGCGTGCCGTGCGGGCCAGTCAGCAGGAGGCGCAACAGAGAGAGTGGTCAGCCTGTCTTCAAGTCAAACAGGCTGTGGAGATGGCGGAAGAAGCACATCTGTACAAAGCGAGGGTCAGAGAAACATGCACACATCTTTCCATCGGTCTTAGCTTACAGTCATTTAGATTTTACTTTCTATATTCCAATTGCGGCTGGTCTGGATAACCTCCTGTATTTGTTTGTGTGCATGCAGATGGAGGTGCAGTGTGAGCAGCTGTCCAGGGAGCTGGCTCGACAGAGGGAACATCTAGAACGAGAAGCAAAGGTCCTGAAGGAGAGACTGGCTGAGGCTCGAGAGGAGGGACGAGCGGAGGCCCGCAAACAGAAAGAGGAGCTGGCGAACACAGTAATTCACACTTTTTCACTTTTTAATTCTAGAAAACTATCGTATATTTACTTTATGTCCAGCTCTGGTTGGTTTAAAATACTGAATATCACTTATAATATATAAACGCACAAATATGAAATCAACTCTCGTTTATGTTTAACAATCACCAGAGGGAAATATTTAAACTGTTTCAGAAAAGTATGATTCATATCAAAAATAACATAAATACAACATTTATTGCCCTTTTTTGTATTGTTTAGATCTTATTTAAAGAGCCTGTTCCGATAAATATCAATAATTTCGAACATCGCGGGGAAATTCCTTCGACTCATTTTGAAGTTTTGGGGGAAGCCGGGAGTGACGTCAATGCGGGAACGCTTCACTGTGCGCTGACTGTGCGGCGAGAGAGCCAAACACAGTGTGCTGTCATGCGTAGAAATGGTGAATTACTGAGTTTAGGCACGTTAATAACGTTTTAATTAAGTTGACTACAGTGTATTCATATTTGTCAGTGCTCTCATGTCAATTTGGCAAACATAAACATAAATGATCGTGGTGAAGATGATGATTAAATTATGATTAAAAATCGGTAGTGAGAGCTGCTGAATTTCCTCCCGTCGGATGTGATATAAAAACAAATCGATTATTTTTGTAAGTTGTAAACTCAAGTGGATGAAACTACATTTATTAGTGCTTTCATGTCAATTCGGCGAACATATGATACATTAAATGATCGTGAGGATGATGATTTAAAAATCGTTTGTTTGAGCCGGTCTGCATTTCCTGATGAAAAAACAAACCGATGCTTTTTGTAGTTGTAGTACACCAACGTGGATTAAACGTGTGGTTTTTTTACCACAATGTTGGGGAAATTAATGGATCAAATGCACGGATTATTATTATTATTATTATTATTATTATTATTCCCACTCCGATCGGGACACTAGGTCCACCGTTTCCCGGAGCGAGGGCTGGGCTGGGTGCAGTGGCGTCCCGATGGGCCGGTACCGAAGTGGGCCGGTCGGATAAATCACTAGCACATCCCCCACTCCCCCCGTTGACAATTTACTAGCGGTACCGAATTGGGCCGGTCGAGAGTCCCGGGATGATTTTTAGTCCCAGTCCACCACTGGCTATGACAGTATTATCGCCCATATTGACGCACCTAATTCCTAAAATTCTAACAGATACAACATAAACCGATCCTTCAGCCTCATATGAGCTCTCAGACACGTTCAAAAATAAACTGTCATCGCTGTCTGAGCTTGCTGCTGTGTGTGCCATCGTGCTTTTACATGCAGATGCTGGGATCCTGAACGGTTCAGCTGGAGCGCTGTGCCCGCAATGACGTCACACATAATTTGGCGGGACTTGAAGAATCCCCGAGAAGATCCAGAATATGGTCAACATTGAAGGGCAGATTAATGGTTATCAAAGTACAAATATCCAAAATCAGTTAAGTAACGGATTTCAAGGGGACAATATTTACTCACATTGATGGGTTTGGATGATGGGGGAAACTCGTGTCACAGGCTCTTTAAAGGGGACCTATCATGCAAAATGCACTTTTTGATGTCTTTTATACATCAATATGTGTCCCCGGTTTGTCAGGGAACTCACGCAGCATCAGAAAAAAAAAACCTCTCTCTTCTCCTCCGTACCCAAATCTCTAAAAACGGGGCTACAACGGAGCTGATCCAGATTTGCGTCCGATATGACGTAATATCGGAAATGTGGGCTGACTTTACACCCACGGCCCTATCAGAAACGTTGCTATCAGAAACAATGCCCGACTGTTTTAGACTAACCTGTACTGGAGAGCATGTGTGTGAAGAAGCAGGAAATGAAAAGGAACTCACCTTGTGGTATAACCGGCAAGAGAGAAAGCCTTTGAGCTCCATACTGTTTCAGAGATAATCCTTGATAATCCATGATATGGCGTTTCATCACGGCAGTATTTAGTTTAGACAGTAGCTGCCGGGTCCCGCATGAGCTCAGCCCCCTCCTCTTTTTTTTAAAGCTTTATACCCAAAATCAGCACTTTTGAAACAGGAAGTGAAATAGAGGGATATGAGGCATGGCTAGAATGGGTGATCTGTTTGGTATTTTGAGCAAAACACTTCATAGACATGTTTTTTATATATCTGAGACCTATGCTATTGCCTAAAAATAGCATGATAGGTCCACTTTAAATTCTTAAAATGCTGTAAAGAAAGCAATAACTCTTACATACTTTATTTTATTTATTACATTTTAAAAATAAAATGCCAATCAACTGTGTGTGTGTGTGTGTGTGTGTGTGTGTGTGTGTGTGTGTGTGTGTGTGTGTGTGTGTGTGTGTGTGTGTGTGTGTGTGTGTCAGGTATCCAGCCTCTCGCAGCAGGTTGCCGAGTTGCAAGGACAGCTGGACAGAGCTCACAGAGACAACAGCTCTCTGACTAACCAGCTGGAGGATTCTCTCCGCAAACTCACCGCTCAGGAACAAGACAATACCAAGGTACACTGTCTGCAAGAGTACGTCTGTGTGTTGTTACTTATCATTAGTGCTCATGGACTTTTGCTGTTGGACCAGCTCCTACAAAGTTTGATGAACCTTTGAAGGAACAGAGGTCAAGAACATTCCTGATACGTGGATGTTTTCTGTACTTTCTACTTGTAATGCTTTCGTAATTCCACTGGATGGCAGCAAAGGTTTATCTATTTCAGTATTTATTCTCTGCTTGAAAGGTAAATTCAATATGAAAACATACATACGCTTAAAATAAGGTTAATGACAAAGCTTAATGTGAAGATTGATCGTTTTTAACATGTTGTATTGTAAAAAGACTTCCTTGTATGCATGCTACTTCCAAGTTGGCAGCGAGATTTTACTTTTAATGAAAGACTCAGGTTCAAGTATTGCATGTCAGCAAATACTCAACATGTTCAAGTGTCTTTGAGAAAGCAGACCAACTGTAGTTCTTGTTAGGACAAATGAGAAAACAGATTTTAAGTGTTACATCTAAAATAATATTGATTTTTATTGTCAATGAATAATAAATACAAATGACAGTAGTAAAGGTGGAGTTATTTAAATAGAGGTATATAGTAACAGTAAACATAAATAGACAAACTAATAATAATAATACATTTTATTTGGGGGGCGCCTTTCATAGCACCCAAGGACACCTTACAGGGCATTGGGGCAAATGTATCTTTATTCCCTTGTATGTGCACTTACAGGAAGTTAGACAAGTGAAACTCGTAGCCATCACAATTATAACATACTCTATTAAGAGCTGTGAGCTTTGGCCTGAATAAAGATTCTGATGATTCAAATGAAGGACCTTCCTACATAAGAATAGGGATATACGTCTATAATAAAAAAGAAAAGGAAAAGACAAATGATGAAAAAAAGAGCACAAGTAATATTTCTAATCAGTCCGTATCGTCTGTAGGTGTGTGTGGATCTGCGATATCAGCTCAGCCAGGCCCAACTGAAGAAAGGGGAGGCAGAGAGAGAGCTGCGAGAGCTCAACACCAAGACCAGCCGACACATGGAGAAAGCTGCACAGGTACGTCTGCACTCAACCCGCTTATCGGATATGAATTACTTCGATTTCTTTAGTAGCTTTAAGGTTCAGGTAAAAAATAGAAATCAGTTATTCTTTGAGGAAATGTAATTAAAGTTTAATTAGAAAAAGCACCCCCAAATATAAGAAAAAACACTTTATTTTCACATCCAACAGTTCTTAAAATCCGGTTTTGAAGCATCGGTTGATTGAAAAAAACCAAAAAACAAACAAATATATATATATAGTGCAAGTCCTGGTTACGCTTTGTTTGTTAGATTGAACTAGTCTCATAAAAAAATATGGATTTCCCTAATATTTCAAAACTTGGTTTGACCAATTGGAATCAAACTCTTTCGCATTTTTGATATCAAAATGATTTATTTCTTATGCATTTAGGTTGGGCGTGTAATTAGCCTAAAATGTTTTGTTTGCAAAGGACATAAGGTGGTTGTTGTGAAAGATTTCCTCACCTCCTCTTCCTTCTCTTTTTTCTATCTCTGCGGGACAGGAAGTAGAAAGGCTGAGCTCAGAGCTGGTTGGCTGTCGGCAGCACCTGGAGGCGGTCCAAAAGGACGGGAGCCAATGGCAGGCCGAAGCCCTGAGCCTAGCAGAACAGCTGGCAAACGCCCAGCGCCAACTGCACCTCACCAGGTAGTACCTAATCCTATTATACATGCCACCACACTCACACGCACACATACACACACACACGCACACACACACAGCACTCCCCTCTGCCCAGCTCCTGCCCAGCTCAGCCCTGTCCAGTCCAGTTCAGACCAGCACACCAACTGCAGCGCACCAGGTAACAGTTAATCCTATTATACAAACCACACACACACACACACCAACACACATGCGCTCCTCTGTGCCATGGTCCCGGTACCAACTGGACCTCACCAGGTCACCTCTAATCCTGTTAAGCATGCCACAGCATAATGCAACACACACAAACACACACAGCATGTATATACACACTGCCCACTCCGTGCCACCAGGCCAGTGCCCAGAAACAGCTCCAGCAGAGCCAAAATGGCGCCTAAACCTTTCTTCTGTCCCTTGCGCGCACACACACACACACACACACACACACACACACACACACACACACACACACACACACACACACACACACACACACACACACACACACACACACACACACACACACACACACACACACACACACACACACACACACACACACACACACACACACACACACACACACACACTGCGGCTGATGGTCACTGGACAGCCTGGCCTCGGTGCCACCTGCCAGTGCCCTGCATCCCTTCTCACAACGGGTACTACCGGCTCCCCTCCCTCTGACCCTATCTTCTCTCTTTCTATTTCTGCATCTTTTTTTCCCACTGTTTCCGTTCCTTTGATATTCTTTGATAATCATCCCAACGACTCATCATTTTTTCTATGTGCATCTCTTTTTTACCCCCTTAGGTGTCTGTCTTTGCAATCATTTAAACTTCTATCATCTTTCCAATCATTATTTTACCCTCTCTTTTCCTGCATTCCTTCCTTCCCCTCTCCTTCCCTCCTGTCATCCGCTGGCTGCTGTTCCTTTCCACACCATACACTGCCAGGGCCATGCCAGCCCATGCCAGCCGCCCAGGGCACTCTCTCACCCCCGCTGCCCACAGCCGAGGTGTCTGAGATGGGCACAGATGTGGCGGTGGTGGCCTGTGGTGCTGGAGGCAGCGGGATGCAAGTTTGTGTAATCTTTGAGTGTGTGTGTGTGTGTGTGTGTGTGCGGAGGGGGGGTATATTTGTGTTTATGTGTCTTTTAGCTCCCGGCTTGATCTGTGTTTAAGTGTGTTTGTCTGTCAGCTGGCCAGCGCTAACACACTGGCCGCATGGCAGTCTGCGTGTGTTTTAAGGGATGAAGCAAGCAGTGTGTTTTGAGTGTGTGTGTTTTGCCGCCAGCTGTGGAGAATGACATGCATATTGATGTGGCAACATGATGACTTTGACCTGTACTAGAGGAGCCACTGGACTAAACCATTTTACTACCATGTGTGCGGGTGTATGTGCATGAGAGAGTTTATAGTTTTATCTGTCCGCAGATGCATACTAGATGTTTGACAGCTGTTGACTTGGCTGAGCATGTAGCCATTCAAATTCAATTTTGGTCATTAGCAGTGAAAGCCACTTCTGATTTAATATGGATACTTCTTTCCTCCAGCAGTGCATGAGAAGCAGGAGCACATCAGTATCACAAATCAGATTCAAACTTTTAAAAGCAGCGTTGGACAAAAGTAACAATATTTAAAACAACAAATCCCCACAGCTATAACGCATTGATATAAGTATGTACTACATGTACTGTACAGGAAGACTTTATATAAAGACTTGCATGTATGGTAGCCATTCATATAGTTACATTGAATATCATAAAAGGAATCTGCTGGCCTTCTTTTTCTTACAAACTCGGGTTGTATTATGAACCCATGATGAAACCTTTGTATGCATTACCTAGCATCAGAAACTGTACCATCAGTGCTGGTCAGGCAAGTGGTATGTTTTTATAAACTTAAACTACAAAACAACACATATTGAATATACACCTAGAACACCAGCTGGACACTTATTGGAAGGTAAGCATTTAAACTGGCACATGTTAGGGGCGTCCGACTTTTTCAGGCCTGATACTGATACCTATCAGCCAATGCAAAGTAAACATATGATACCAGCCTGGTACTGGTACACTGGCAGTGTTTAAGAAATAAGCTGTGTTACTCAATATGTGTGACTGGGATACTTTCTGATGTCTAAAGCAGGCTTTGCTTGAACATAGCTTTCTTAACAGTGTAAAACAAAATGTAAAAAGTAAATACATACGGATGAGCTAAATTGTTATTGTTATTAAAACAAGAAATCGTAAACCAGCAAGCATGAAATACCTCCCAACAGCTGTCATGTTTGCACCTGTTTTAGTTGAGAGAGGGCGCGACGCGTTAATCGTTTAATATATTGGGAACATACACTTTTTTCAAGGCGTTCATCATTTTGACGGTGGACGACCATCTGACAAGTAACTAATTGAATCTCACTGACACAAATGACTGTTTCAGCTTCAGCGTTAGGGACCTAAGTTTTTCATCGACACAAGTACACTGCAGCTATGTACGAATGACAATACAAGCCTTCAATCTTGAAAGTTGCTACACTCATCACCGTGTCACTTTGGATGTTGCGCTCATCATCGCCCTCAGCATTGGGAATACGAGGCAGGTACTCTTGAGCAAAAGTTCTGCTGAGGACACGCTGAGGATTTTAGTTTCCATTCTCACCACTCACAGTTAAGCTGTCCAGCAGGCTTGTTTTCCTAAGCTTGGTGTTTTTTCTTTGAAGCCCATTAAGTCTTTACATCCATCCACTGATCCATCCGTGTCTGTTGATCAAAGTTTTCAAAGATGGGGTTGTAGAATATCTCTGATATAACTAAAGATGAAGGCATCTAACGAAACAGGGAAACTGGACATCTTTGCAGCAGCAATCAAACACAAACCCACACACAACCACACGTCACACACACACCTGCTGAGAGTCGGTTACAGCCTTTTTTTAGTATTGGTCTTTTTTCCTTACTTTTCATGTTCTCTATTGCTTTTTCCTCATGCTGTTCCAAACTGGACAAAAAAACCTCAAGCGCTATCTGTCTGTGGGCCTTCTGGGGCTTTGCAGGACTACATGTAGTTCATTGTAATGCCTCCGTTTGCCCTCTCTCTCTTGTTGGTCACGAAAGAGCCATGCACAACTCTTTGTACTGTATCTGTAGCGGGCAGGTTTGTCTGACGTTGTTTGTGTGAGAGTAAGAGTGTGAGATTCACAGTTGCAAGGCTGGGAGGCATTTGTGTGACCATCCTTGGAAAGCAGCTCTTTGATTCTGTCTCTGCAACTTCCTCGCTCCCCTCTTTCATTCTGTCCTCCTCTCGTGGCCCGAATGATCACAGCCGCTCTTCAAACAGGGGACATGAAGCACAGACAGCCTCTGTTTGATTTCCGATAGGCCTACCTTTCCTTTCTGATAAACACAAGCACACGTATTTGTTTACACAACATGTACATGCCTGCAAATGTGCACACTGACGCGCACATCAGTCAAATCCACATGCCTGTACACACACACACACACACACACACACACACACACACACACACACACACACACACACACACACACACACACACACACACACACACACACACACACACACACACACACACACACACACACACACACACACACACACACACACACACACACACACACACACACACACACACACACACACACACACACACACACACACACACACAGATGCATGCACGCATCCGGGGGTCCCACGGCGGCTGGTGCGCTGTGCTGCGCTCCAGGATTGGATCATCAGCCAGCTGTGAGTTGGACAGCCCAGGATCTGTCCTAATCCCTGCCACTCTGTTCACATCGCCACACACACACACACACACACACACACACACACACACACACACACACACACACACACACACACACACACACACACACACACACACACACACACACACACACACACACACACACACACACACACACACACACACACATACGCACACTTATACACATTCCAGCCCCAGCCCAGCAGAGGGCTTTACTAAGTTTGTTTTGTTTGTTTGCTCCTGTCTTTCTTGACTTTCTTTCTGCTCCTCTTTCCCTTGTCTCCATCCGGCTCTATTTCTCTTGTGTTGTGATCACATTTCCCAAAGGCCTTAGTGAAAACTGCCCGGCATAACTTTGCTTCAACACATGCCAGGTATGCATATATGAATAGATGTGTGTGTTTGCATGTGTTAGTATATCCATGGTCAGTTGAGGCTTTTGTGGTTTGGACGAGTCGAGGCCACAAATCTTCCACCAGTTTGGTTATCCCTATGAAATCAAGCATCCATGTTCATGAGGGTGCTTGCCGAGAGCTGTGGACGGACATGGAGCTGAGATGACTTCAGTAAAGAAGTTAACTTGCTGTCACTTTCTCACCTAAAACTTGTGACTATGGTTTCCAGGGCCGGAAAATGTCCAAACAGGACCGTCATAATATTTAATCTGCATCTGCGTGAAATGAGATCAAGAAAGAATCTGAGCTTTCGGCCAAAAATGTAAAAAGTTTTTAACTCTTTAATTGAGATTTGATTTAACTTTGATTTTTCTTCTCTTTTTACAAAATGAACCAAAATACTGACAAGGAAGATAGTAGAAAGACAATATGGAGAATACATATGGAACTTGTATTCAAATCATACCCTCTAAACTAAAAAGACGTCACGTTTGAATTATACTACCATTTCTAAGCTTCTTTACAGACATTAAAGGTAGGGTAGGTAAGAATGGAGAAACCAGCTCGAGTGCGCTAGAATTTGAAAATACACAACCGAAAAAAATCTGCCACTTCCTTACAGAGCCCCTCCTCCAACACACACGGACGCGCACATGACCAATGAGGGCACGAGATAAGTTTGTGCACAGATGGAAGGCTGACAGGCAGGTAGGCCATCCAGTTATTTTAGCCGGGCCGGCTCAGATGATTGGTCGTGCTTTTTACAGCGCTACGGCTTCCACAGATGAAAATGTTTTAATGTATTTATTGTCAAAGCATTCATTGCTATCGGGATGTTAAGAGCATTCCATGGAATATAACAAAAGTGTTTCTGAAGTGAATTACCTACCCCATCTTTAAATGAATGAAATGAAACCATGAAGTGCATCTTTGAATGGAAAAATGACACTGATTGCTTTTGACTCTTTCCATTATGAGTGTTATTTGCAAGGGGGATAACTGAGGAGGTCTCTTCTTTTTATTCGCTAAACTTTTTTGGGTCAGAGTTTTGATTATCTAAAGCAGGGGTGTCAAACTCAAGGCCCGGGGGCCAAATCCGGGCCCGTGACTTCACTTCCTGTGGCCCCACCAGAGCTTGCAAAGAATATAATATGTTTATTGTACGGTTACATGCCGATTTACAGAATCATGTTGGCCATAAACTACATGTCCCACAATGCATCTCAAATTTGACTTTGACTCTTTTTTCAAAATATATATATTTTTTCAAAATGTCACTTCTTTTTTTTGATTTTGACTTTTTTTTCAGAATTTGGCTTTTCTTTTTAAATCATTTTGTGACATGCGCACTGAAGAGACTTGCGATTTTTTGCCCTAGATTTCTGATTTCAGACATAGTTCGTTATGAAGTTATTACCCTATTCTAATAATCCAATGCAGAGGCAATAATGTAATATAATACATTATTTTATATATATTAAATATTTAGAAATGTATTTTTATATAGTCTTAAAGTTACAACCGGCTCTTTGAGTGCAACCATAATGCGGCCCGTGATGAAGTTGAGTTTGACACCCCTGATCTAAAGCGATGTTCAAAGCACAGCTAGTGTCATATGCTGTCCAGGTTGTTCTGTACATCGCTTTTTTTTAAAGCATATTTCTGATTTCTGATAATGGGCTGAATAGATGAAGTCGATTTCACTTGACTGGAGGTAGAACATTTGGACACTGAAGGAGGATTCTGGAGAGTGAGGGATAACTGAGATAGTCTTAAAGCCTGGCAGTAGCAAGACGAGGGGAGTTTGGAAAGGAATATGAGGAGCATGGACACCTACCTCTTTGAAAGGAAAGAAGCCAGTTGATGCAGCATACAGTAGGCATGAGATCAAGATGCCTCCCTGTGGAAGTACTCCAGCTGGGCACCAGTGCATATCTAGAACATGTTTGAGGGATTATATGTCCCGCTGTATCGTCATTTGTAGAACTTAAACTCACCAAGTTAATAAAGAAGAGATTATGTGCCAATACAAAACAAATGAAGCCAATAATGGACTGTCAGCAATCTTAATAAAGTAGTCGGTGAAAAGGATAAGTTACAAGTAGATGGAGCTAGAAAAGAAGACAACGTTTTCTGTGTTTTAGGCTGCATTCTCCTCTCTGTGACCCTGAAATCAGAAGATGGATGCTGAGAGGCGGAGAACTCAAAAGCTCCAGACCAACCGCTGTGACTCTATATCCAAAGTTCCCCAAACTCTATTAAACATGTCACGCTGCTGCTGCTCTCTCTCCACCTAAACCTAGTTCTGTCTCTATTTTTTTCCTCCCCTCTGTTGTATATCGTGATAGCAAGGTCTGGAAAGGCGGTGAACAGAACAGTGTGTGTGTGTGTGTGTGTGTGTGAGGGCGGAGAAGTGTAAATGAGGAAGGTGAGGCAGCAGATGCCGCGTCCCGCCAGAGGCTCGCTTTGAGCAGCGAGTGAAATCTGGGCGCGACAAAACTGCTGCAAACCAACTCGGCGGGAGGCCCTTGTCCAATCACGGCCCGGAATAAAAGGGCCAGGGCGCCACGCGGGCTGCAGTCGCTCAGAGAGGTGGGGGCCATAATGAACCTTCAAGCACTGCCAGCGAACCCACACACACACACACACACACACACACACACACACACACACACACACACACACACACACACACACACACACACCCGCGCACACAGCATCATTCTTTCTACCTGGCATAAACAGTGCTTAACCGCTGTCACTACACACACAACCTCTACAACTGTGTGTGTGTGTGTGTGTGTGTGTGTGTGTGTGTGTGTGTGTGTGTGTGTGTGTGTGTGTGTGTGTGTGTGTGTGTGTGTGTGTGTGTGTGTGTGTGTGTGTGTGTGTGTGTGTGTGTGTGTGTGTGTGTGTGTGTGTGTGTGTGTGTGTGTGTGTGTGTGTGTGTGTGTGTGTGTTTGTCTGACACATGCATGAGTGTTGACTCGTTTGCGAGGCTGCGTTCAGTTTTGTGCGAATGTTAAGTGTTTGGGCTACACCTGTGTCTGTGAAGTTTGATGTGTGTGTCTGTGTGACAGCAGCGGGGCAGAGCCAGGTATGAGGCTTGCTGTGTATTTTTGTGTGTGTGTGTGTGTGTGTGTGTGTGTGTGTGTGCTTGGCTGGTCGGCAGCCATGTTGTTGGGTAGCAGATGGCACCATGGTTGGCAGGGGAGGGGCTGCTTAGCACAACTAATCAGACAGTTACGGATAGGGCAGCTGGGAGGGCCGTTGGCCAGCAGTGTGTGTGTGTGTGTGTGTGTGTGCATGTGTGTGTGTATGTGTGTGTACCACAGAGTGCCATGATGTTGACAGTGGTGGGCCCGTTGGCTCGGTGACGAGACCTTGCCGAGTTCTTCTCTCCTCGCTGTCGGAGTGCCCTCTCTGCCATCCTGCCTTCTCACCTCTCTGCACTCTCGCTGTCTCTCTCTCTCAATCTGTTGAGACCCACTTGGTCTTTTATCTTTCAGTTCCTTTGACTCTCTATCTCCTTTTGTCTTTCTGTCACAATGACTTAGTGTCTTCCTTTCTCTAGTCTGATTGTAAACCCATCTGTGTTTACTCACTTGATGTGACAGTAATTAACGAATAACGTGTTTTTTTTAACGTGTCAAGCTTGGCACTAATACAAATGGAAATACAAAATGTTTTGAAACAGTTCAGGGAAATAAGCAGTATACTGTACCTTTTTAAAATGATTGCCTCTTAAGCAGTAACATATTGTTTATCCTAACTCTGTCACTTCAAAACAATATTCACATTGACATGCGTATATGTTTGCTTAAAAGGCAAAGTAAAACAAATAAAAGCCATCTAGAGCTTCTCTAAGTTTCCTAAAGCATGTCATTGTGTGCAACATCAATACTTTTGACTAATGGTCGATGATATCCATACAAAGACCAAACTAAAGAACTCAAGAAGACGGGCTCAGTCTTCAGGGGTTTTTGCAAAAAAGGCAACCCTTATTGACGCCTGCTGAAACTGTATGAGTAATGTGGTCTAGGATCTTTTTCGGCCGATATTATTTTGTGATGTGCTGGTTTACAGATCCAGTCTTACACATTTCCATCTTCACGTCTCCTTCCATCCATCATCCCTTTTGTTTCTTACAGTGGATAAACGATACCATTTTCCCCTGTTAGCTAGCCATGCTTACACTTACCCTGTAATTGTGCTAGAAATATCACAGTGGTCAAACTTTAGATGCTATAAGTTCAGAAGTGGAAAATCCCACACGATATTAGCAGAATTATTAACCAGAGCTGTAATCCGTCCATCCTGCGGGGCTGGGAATGGATCGAAGAGACAGATCGCTGACTGGGAGTCCTCAGGCAAGATGGAGGCAAATCTGTCGGCTACAACTGTTGTCACCCCAGCCAAGTGTGCCCTGGGACACTGGCCTACATACAGACACTACTGCTGGAGGACAGGGAACAGAGGGGAGAGCACCAGCCCTCCGCCATGCATCCACCATCCACTCTTCACCTCTTCTTTCCCTCCCTCTTGTGTAGCACATTTAAAGCCACCACTTCAAGGATCTTATGCATCCTCAGTAATCTGTGTGTGTGTGTGTGTGTGTGTGTGTGTGTGTGTGTGTGTGTGTGTGTGTGTGTGTGTGTGTGTGTGTGTGTGTGTGTGTGTGTGTGTGTGTGTGTGTGTGTGTGTGTGTGTGTGTGTGTGTGTGTGTGTGTGTGTGTGTGTGTGTGTGTGTGTGTGTGTGTGTGTGTGTGTGTGTCAGTCATCTGGTCAACCTTGTGCCTTCACACACTCCTGCTGTGAGGGTGGCACCATCAGTGACTCTACGCTGTGCCCACTGCCCAGTAGGCACAGCTTTCATCCGACATGACAGAAGCGCTCTCTGCTCTTTCTTTCCCCTCATCTCTCTCTGTTACCTCTGTCCCTCTCTCTTACCTGACTGATCTATGCTTTTATCTTTGCATCCTATTCATTCTTTACCCTTCATATAGCTGCTCTTTGTTCTTCTTCTTTTTTTTTTTACTCTTGCATCAATCCATCCCTTTCTTTCTGCTATCATTTGAGGCCACAGCAGTGCCTCGCAGGTAGCAGGGCAAAGCCCCCGTCAGCAGATTGTATCAGAGTGTGAACACAAAGACAGCAAACGATGGGGTAGGGGGAGACCAGAGGAGTACTCAGATATTGTACTTAAGTAAAAGTAGATCTACCAGTGTATGAATACTCTGTTACAAGTAAAAGTCCTGCAATCAAAATGTTACTCAAGTAAAATAACACATGTATTAGCATAAGCATATACTTACAGTACTCATTATGCAGATAGGCCCATTTCAGAATAATATACAGTATATTGTATGTTTTGATTATAATTATTGATGCATTAAAGTGTCATCAAAGCTGGTAAAGGTGGAGCTGGTTTTAATGAAAGTGTATGCTGCAGGGTAGCTTGTGAATGTTGTTACTCCAGGTGTAACTAAGGTCTTATTTAAGTGTTGATTATATTTCACATCATTAATCAAAATCTGCGAAGTGACTAAAGGTATTAAATAAATGTAGTGGAGTAAAAGTACACAGTTTACCTCTGAATTGTAGTTGTAAGTACAAAGTAGCCAGACATGGAAATACTCAAGTAAAGTCCCTCAAATTTGACTTAAAGGGGACCTATCATGCAAAATACACTTTTGTACGTCTTTTATACATGAATATGTGTCCCCGGTGTGTCAGGGAACTCACCAAGTGTCAGAAAACCCAACCCTCTCGCTTTTCCTCCATACCCAAATCTCTAAAAACGGGGCTACAACGGGTCTGATACAGATTTGGGCAACTCTCCACCTATCAGGGGAATGGGGGGTTGGGCCACGGCCATTGCTGCTCGAAAGCGCTGGAGACGCTGTAGTACATATGCCAGGTTTGTAAGTGGCGCTGTAGTCTGCCACAAAAGCAGCGAAGAAGACTTCTCACAGAATCAGCCCTTGCAAAAACAGGGCTGGAAAAGAGCAAATAGAGCGAAATGAGGCATGGCTAAAATGCATGATCTGTTTGGTATTTTGAAAAAGAAACTTCACAGACATGTTTTATATAGGTATCAAATATAGCATGATAGGTCCACTTTAAGTGCAGTACTTGAGTAAATAATATACTTACTTTACAGGAGATACTCTGGGAGATACAGAAGGAACAGACTGGAGTGTAGAGAATGGCGCAGACTAAAGGTTGCATGTTGACGGGAGAAGACAGCAGGATGCCCCCAGCAAACTCCTCCGTCGGCACTGTATGTGAGACATTGTCTTTAGTTCAATCCAAAATGCTACATTTGAAACCAATCAAAGCTACTCTATTGACCAAAGTTTCATTAGGAGTACGACATCTGAATGAAAACTTCCAAGAAAATGAATAATCGATGACAAAGATGATGACATGTTTGATATCATGAGAAAGAATGTTTATTTTGTTTACTGTATAATAATTATCATAAGAAGTCCTAACATGAAACAAAATTAACATAGATTTAAAATATATAAAAAAACTACCTTTTCAAAAAGACCAACATACTTCAAAAGGTCTGTCGCTGTCTTCTTCTTACAGCTTTTGTATATATTAATAAACGTGATGAAAAGGCCAAAAATGCCACAGCTATATTTATGCATAATAACATGCGGGCTCCTTGTTCAAATAAAGGCCTGTGTGAACCCGGTTTACCGGCACATTGACAAGACCCTGAGCTGTTTAATCTGCCGCTAAGGAGATATAAGCAGAGGCACGATTAAGAAGGGAGACGATGACACTGAGGCTGGAAATGGAAAGAAGGGCGGAAAGATAAAGGGGGATGAAAGAGAAGAGGACATATGGGAGTTCTGGAGGAGAAGGAGTTTAGGAAGTTTTAAATGTAGAGAGAATTTGTGGCTGGCACAGAGGAGGCAAAGGGGAGCAGAGGAGAGAAGCAGTGAGGCTGGCGATGGTGTTTGTACCGGATGGGCACCAGACCCCCTACAGTTCCTTCTCCAGCCTCAGTGCCCCCCACTGAGTTTAAAAAAGCCTCTTTGTTTTCCACCTCAATGGCTGCCTCTCCCTCCCAGGCATCTGATCTAATGGCCCAGGAGTGAGGAGAGAGTGTTTAGGAAATGAGGAAAAGAGGTGAGGAAGATAACAGAAGAGTTCACTTAAGAGGAATTGGGTTGGTAATGAGAGGGAGAGAGATGGCACATGTTACTTCCTGCCAGTTGCCCTCAAGCTTATGACAGGGTGGGAGGGGTGAGGGGCGTTTGAACGACATCAGGTATATCTCAGGTGTGAAGTGAATTTCAACGCTGCATGTGGCAAAAAAGTTTTAGTTTGCACACCTTTCTCTCTCTCTGTTTCCTCCTCTGAAAGGCTGTCATCTCTCTGTTTTTTCGTCTTGATGGATTAGCATCGCAAAGGAAAATGTGCAAAAAAAACTATTGAATTTAACAAATACTAACACAAGACGGAACGCACAACACCTAGAAGGAAAACACTAGGGTCCTTCTTAATATCCCATTTATTTCCCTAGCCAAGAATCTCGATATGGATTTACATAATGTCCCCTATTAGAATGAACCTAAATGGAAACGCAACTGTCTATTTTATATGAGGTGACAGGAATATGCAGCCTTTGAATACTTTTATACTGGGTTTCCCTCAGTCTGTTACACATAAATGTGGGTCTGATTAAGTTTATAGATGCTTGCCAATCAGCTTCTATGTTCAGTTCCCAATTTTTTATTGATGGATTTATGCAATTTGTATATGTCAGTAGCTGTTTGGTTATTTTTTTAATTTTCAAATTATACATTTTTGTTTTACATTTATATATAACTCTTCACTTTATCAAATGTCTAATGAGAATTAAATCCGGTATGCTGATTAATAATAACTAATTTGAGCCTATCATTAAACTTCTGAGCTGAAATTGATTTGACCCCACCGCCCTGCCACATATGCCACATATGCTTCCCGCGACTATTTCTGTAGGGCACAGATTTGACACTCATGTTGTGTCCTGGGTTTCTGGATTGGGTCAGTATGGGAGCATATTGTACGTATGCTGTGTGTTTATTTAAAAAAAAATCACAGATGCCTGCGCTGCCAGTCCGCTCCTGTGTTAAGACCATCAGTCATCTGTGCCAATTAAGTCTTTTAAACTTCTCTCGTTTTGTGAGCAGATAGATGATGACAGAGGGCAATCAGCTGCTAATTACCACAATCTAGAGCTGGGTTTTTTCTCTGAGGGAATGTGTGCTGCCACGCCAAATATTTGTTTCTGTTAGGGTTGTGTATTTGTAGCTGTACATGCATGTCTTTATTATATACGAGAGAGTGAAACATTTAAGATGTGCATATTTCAAGTTATTGTTTGTGCGTGTTTGACTGAGGATGAGGGGAACATATTATTTTTTCTGTCAATTTGACAGCTGTCCATCAATCATCTGTGCCAATCGAGTCTTTTAAACTTCCCTCATTGTGTCTTGTGAGCAGATAGAAGATGACAGAGGCCAATCAGCTGCTAATTACTAGGATCTAGAGCTGGGCTTTTCTCTGAGGGAATGTGTGCTGTAATGGTTGTTTCTGTTGATGTAGCTCTCCGTGTCTATATGCATGTCTCATTGAGAAACATTTAGGATGTGCATGTTTCTAGAGAGTTATTCTCCCTACGTGTACACGTGTGCTGGGGGATGAGTTTCTGTCCATTTAACAGTTGCAGTTTTTAGTTTTCCATGAGGATTGGCTTGCTGCTGACCTTGGTGGCAGTGGGGGGGGGGGGGGCTTTAGCGCTCCTTGAAGAAGAAAAGAGGCTTGGGCCACCCGCTGTAAACAAAGTTGACTTGCCGACAGATGGATTGAATGACAGAGAGGCTAACTGAGCCAGGAAACGGGCCTGGCAGCACCGCACTGATAGAGAGGGAGGGAGAGAGAGAGAGAGAGAGAGAGAGAGAGATAAAGGGGGGGTGGGGAGAGAGAGGGGAGAAGAGAGAAGAGGTGGCCAACAGGAGAGGAGGTGTGAACAGGTGCAGGGCCGCTGAAGGAAGAACCAGCAGATGGAGAGAGACACAGCCAGTTTAGTTACAGGAAAAAATAGGGTGGGAGGGAAAATAGGAGGAAGGAGGGAGAGATGGAAACGGCAGAAAAAAAGGATCGGAGGAGAGATGAGCGCAGACGGATATATGGACAGATAGATGGAGTGGACACGGGGTAAAGGTGCGGCTAGGCTACATCCGGCTGTGTGTGATTTCATAAGAAAAGCTGTGAGGTAATATTCTGATTGTCTGCAGCGGCTATAATGCAATTTAACGCTAATTAATGCAACTTGTGCAAATTGCCCAACATATGCAAGTTAGCATCCGGCTGGGGACCCATACCTTACATTCCTGACCTAAAACGTTGGGGTACTCAACATCTCTGGGTTCACAATAGGCCTCTATGAGCTGGCAACTAGACTGTAAGGGGAGGAGTGTCAGAAGAGAAATGTGGGAGCAGATTGACATACATCACCTCAAGGTTTAATAAAAATGTGCTAAAACACATGGAGGTGCGTGCGAGAGAAGACCGTGTGACGCTGTCTGCTAAACCAAACAGTTCAGATGTTTATTGTACGCCGCATCAATGATACGCAGCTCAATATGTCACTTTGTTTTTTCGGCGGTGCACTCCTCCTCTGTTGGCAGCGCGGGTCAGACGGGCCTGTGTCTCACCGTCTCTCAGTCACAAACACAAGCCCACTCACACGTTAGCAGAAATCATCTTTGTACTTCTGCGTATCAAACGGTTGAATATTAATGCCGGTCTGATTGATGCAGTCTATCATGAGTAGCTGTGGATCCACTGGAATTCCTCCACAACAAATGAATCAGCACGAGTGTCAACATTTTGAGCAGTTCGGCACCAACAGTTGTAATTTCATAGTAAAGCATCAGTGCATTTCAGTAAATCAAGCAAGTCTCGAGACTACAGGTACATCACTCTAAAATAGTCTTTAAATGCAACTTTCTTTTCAAGATATTCCTCAAATACAAGATGATTAATTTTTGTTTATACTGTGACTTAGATATAAGAGTTACAAGCAGTCTAAGATTCGACAGGTAATGCACAATGTCTATTTATGAAAATGACATTTAAAACAGCTCATTTGGAATTTGAGTTAATATTCAATCTACGGAAAATTGCCATGATTATAGTCATTAGTACAGATGGTCCTCTGTGACAGAAATAGTATTATTAAATCTGGTCTTCCACTTAATTCTCAATCTCCTCCTCAACAGCTCTTTGTTACGAACTACGCTTCTGTGTTTACGTGTCCCTGCTATAGGCTGAGTTCACACTATGTTCACCTGTATGTTAATTTCACACCTGTTATTTTGCAACACCGAAACGTCTCTGGGCATAAATATGAATATGCATTAGTTTAAGGTATTTTTTTCTTTAGTTTTAATGTACAAATAGATCCTCTGTGTAAAGTATTTGCTTCTATACATTGCGTCCACAAACTCAAGTTTAGACAGCTTAGTGAATCAAGTCATATTATTTATGTGTGAGTTAATAAACTGTATGTATTAAGTTTGTGTGTATGTGCATCGGGTGATGCTGTGTGTATTGCAATAGTCTCTTTAACTTTAGTCCACACAGCGGTCAGTGGTGTCTGGCGTTGGCGGATGTCTCCAATTCCTCCAAGTCCACCGTCTGACTCCAATTTGTGCTCGTTCTCTGATAAACCGCGGCATTTGGTGGTTCTGGCGTGGGATGCCGGCTGCACCATGGGGTGCTGCAAACTCCGTGCTTGGTCAGGCCCTGGCACCCCACATCTAATGGGCAACAGCTTGAATAGTGCCCACTTAGGCAGGCCGTGCAGACTGGGCCCCCTCTTCTTCCTCACCGCTCCAGCCATCTCGCCAGCCAGCCACCGCCTCTGCCACCTCCCACTTACCCAGCAGCCACTGTACCTGGCCGCAGCCCCAGAGCTATTCCAGCCTACCTTAGGCCGCTGGCCCATGCGGCTCTCGCCATACTTACCAAGCTGTCCTACGGAGCATCAGGCCAGGCAAATACAAACAGGCCCAGCTATCCGCTAACTGATCATTCAGTCTATTGCCTCCTAGGCCCAAACAACAGTTCTTGCCACAGGCAGCAACCCAGAGCCCATTCCCCAATTAGCTGGAAGGCAGATTATTATCCAGGGAGAATTATCCAGCTCCAGCCCCACACATTCAGCCTCTGCTCTCCCCGTCGCCCTCAACGCCTGCTCCAGGGCTTGGCTCTCCGCTGACATCTCTCCTTCGCTTTCTCCTTTTTATGCTTTAATTTGACAGTGTTCACCAGCGGCCATTTTGTGAAAGCGCTTTGCAAGTATACGCCTTGAATTTGTTTGGGAATAGAAAATGGCGCAGGGGAAATAACTTCATAAACTAGCCGGACTTTCCACCTTCATTTGGCTCTGGATGAAGCTAAAAGGCTCTTGTCACAGAACTGTAAACTCCTCAATCCTAACTTATTGAACCAAAACTTAGAATCAGAAAATGCTCCTCAAGGTTCTCCCACTCCCATCTAGAAATAAAGTCCCCGAGAGTCTGTTGTTCAACTCTGTTTTGTACAACTTTACTAAGATGTACTTGTTAAATGTTGGTTCAGTTTATCAGCAAAAACCAAACAGATGCCAAATGTGTAGTTCTCTGTGTGCTTTTCATCGCTCTCCTCTTCCTCACCACCTCTCTATTGCTGACTGCTGGAACTTTCTGGCGGTCTGTCTGATGCTAATTGGTGGGTAAACAGGTCTGGTGTGAGTACCCCCCCACACCCACCACCCCCAATCGCACACAAACACACACACACGGGCATACGCAAATACACACGGCCCCCTGGAACCTCTTGCAGGACCAAATGGCTGGCAACGCCTGCCCGCCATCTCCCGCTGAGCCCTGGTGTGCGCTTTGGTGGCTCAGGCTGCTGTTCAAGCCCAGCGGGGGTTCATTCACTCTCACACACACGCACACACTCATACGAGTACAGACACACACACTCTCCTTGTGTCCCCTGCACACCCGCCACCCGCTTTCACACCCCAGACAGCAGGACAGCAGGAGAACACACACACACACGAAGGAACAGACAGACGCGGTCACTTTAGAGATGCAGGCCAAGCGCTGTAGGGGAGAAAAGTTTTCACTTAAACTGGAGAATTCTCTCTTCATTAGCGCCTTTGGACTTCAGGAAGAGTTCTGTTTATTTGTTCGTTTTTTTTTTCCTGTCTTTGTAATTTTTTTTCTTTGTCTGTTCCTCTGTTGTTTGGGTACACTTAGTCGAGTTAGAAAGTTTGGTGCTAACGAGTGAAATGCAGGCATGAACACCTCAATTTGCCTCTTACCTGCACCATTTAGATATTGAGACCAAGAAGAGTGGATCAAAGCGATTTCATTGGCACCAAATGGGTTGGCCTCTTCATTACTACAGACTCCGATTGATGGACTGATGTTATTTTGCGTAGTGTTTGCATTTTTTGGCAATTAATACGGCTCGAAACTATGAGTGATTTTGATGCAAGTTCTATGACAATCAGCTTAAATCACAGAGCAGAACAATCTTTTTTCAACACGACAAAAGAGTCTGTACTCGACTGTATCTCTGTGTGTGTGTCGGTGTGTGTGTCGGTGTGTGTGTGTGCATGTGTTTTGTAGACAGCTGCAGTATCACTCAGGGGTCTTAAAGCCGACAGTGGCCTGACACTTTTACCCTTCTACCCCCCAATGGTTTTCTGTCATTTTCCTCTCCGTCCTTTATTTCATCCTCTTGTTTTTACAGTGTGTGCTCTCGTCCTGCTTTCTCTCTCACCTGTGTTTACCTATCAGTCTTTCTCTTTTCACCTTATTGATATCCTTCACAATCAAGTGTGGTGGAATTTAGTAGGAATGCAGTGATTCATCTGCTAATCCTAAGCGATATATTTTGAGAGGTTGCTGACTTTGTTTTAATCCTCGAACAAAGGAAAGGCCTTCATTTGATCATTTGGTAATAACTCACTATGATGTTGGGTGTTTCACATCACTGTCTTGCTTAGTTTGAACATGTCATTTTGAGAGCAATTATAAAATGCACTGCTTTCAGCACTGCAATTTGGATTGTGTAGCTAATCACTTTTGATTAAAACAATTCAACATTGTAGTCATAGGGCAGTTGAAAACAAACCAAACTCAAAACACCTCAAATATACATGTTCTCCACCACAAGCAGGAGATGAGTTATCAATCATCAGCAAATCAATCAATCAATCAATCAATCAATCAATCAATCAATCAATCAATCAATCAGCAAAGAACATCATTTAGTGTCTCTGTTTGGTCTAACTGGTTTTACACACACTGTACTGTAGGTGTAAGTTATGTGATGATACATGCTGTCGAGCCGCCCGAGGCACATTTATATAAATAATATGTTTGATTGTTTGAGGATTTTTTTATTATTTATTTATAAAAGTTTGGGTTTAAATGTTTCTTTAACACCCTGTATCTTTTCCCCCAGGCAGCACAGAGAGAGTGCAGAGCGGGCTCATGAAGAGGAACTGGCGTCTACAACTCTTAAAGCGCGGGACAGAGAGAGAGAGCTGTCTGCGCTGCTGGAGCAAACGGAGGCGGAACACCAGCAGAGAGGTCAGTGCTTCCACTTAGACTGCTTCTCACCTCTGTGACTGTTTTTAAATATAGTTAAGTGTCTTGTTGGCTATACGCTCTTCAAAAAACCTGCCTTTCCTTTCCCCCAATTCAAGGTTCAAGGTTCTTTATTGTCAAACTAACATAGCTACAGATTAATTATGTCGTTGAAAATCTTAGGTCACAGGCTTCTCCAACAATGCAACACAATAATACAGATAAGCAGACAATATTAAAACAATATTCAAATATACTATATTAAAAGTTACATTCAGTTTAGAGTCAGGTGTATTAGCTGTTGATGGGTGTCCACTATAATCTGTTGCATCATGTTTTGAATGTGTCACAGTTCAAATGTTCCCTTGAACTGTTAAGGCCAGTCCGTCTATAAGTGGCCTTATTTTGCTGATGTTCAGGTTCATATCAGTATTTTGTTCCTCTACTGGGACATGTCTCCTCGCTTTAATGTTCAAAAAGCTCTTTATTTCTCTCATACTGCCTGTGCTGCAGCACCTCTTTTCACCCTCTGTCTGAAACCAGAGCCCAGTCTGCTCTGATTGGTTAGCTGGCCGGCTCTGTTCTGATTGGTGAACCGCTCAGAGTTGTCCCACCGCTCAGCCTATCACGTACAATGTGTTGTTACCTAGTGATGTCACTATATGACATAACAAAACTACAATCGAGGTGTTTCAGTTTGTGGGAGAGAAACTCCCTCTGTAGGGAACTTTGGGATTTCATCCTTTGCACACAGTTTACATGCACAACAACCTACAACACACTACTACAGGAAAGAGAAAACCCCAAAAAGCATAAAATGACCCCTATAATAATTATTTTGCCTTAAGTTTCATTTTAAATCAGAAGGGCAATCGGATCTGCTCAGAATGTTAATTTTATCCTTGGCCCACGCTAAAACCTTTTACCAAGTTGAGCCATTAGTTTCTCCATCATCCTGCTGAAAGCCATGCACGCCAACCGACAAACTGAACCAAAAATATTACCTTCCTGTCTCTGCTATGCTTTGGCATTCAAGCTAGAATGGCAGGAGATCAGGTCTGGCTGCTGCATTGGATCAGGCAGACGTTGGTGGTCCGACTCCCCAAAGAGCTGCATGAAATGTTTTTCAGTAACCAGGCCACACACACACACACACACACACACACACACACACACACACACACACACACACACACACACACACACACACACACACACACACACACACACACACACACACACACACACACACACACACACACACACACACACACACACACACACACACACACACACACACACACACACGCATACACACACACACACAATAAAATCTCTAGACAGCCGCACAGACGTAAAATATAATCTCTCCTCTGTCAGTGCGGTAAACATGCATATTAGTTGTTTTGTGATGTGTGTGTGTGTGTGTGTGTGTGTGTGTGTGGGGGGGGGCGGGCGGGCAAATCTAAATATGATGGAGCACACTGTGGAGCAAACAGCAGAGTTAATCAGGGTCGGATACTGCCTCTTCCTCAAGGACACTTCAGCAGGGAGGGTCTTTGCTGGAAAAGGGTCTTGAACCTGCGTCTTTAAGTTAAAAGATGCTTTTCTCTTTTACTGTGCCCCCCCCCCCCCTGCTCCCCGACACACATGTCCGGAGTGGGAGGGGACGGACAGGAAATGAAGTGACCTCAAAAGAGCAAACCAGAAGCCGTAAGATGAGACGAGAGAGCAGCAGAGGTGATGGGAGTAGCGCAGAGAGACCCAGCGCTCCCTGTCTGTCTGCCTGCTGCTGCTCGCACATCTGTTGCACCATCTGGATCCCCCCCCCCCCTCAAACCCACCACCCACCCTCAAACCCTCCCTCCCCTGCCCCTATCTTTTTATTTACCTGTGGTTCCCTTCAACAACCAAGGGAGCCCGCTGGTACGCAGAACAAAGATGGAGGGTACAGAGGGAGGAATAGATGGAGGGGAGGGGGGGGGGGGGGGGTAAACAAAGGGTTTGTTTCTGGCGCATGTCGGCAGCACACATGTTGTCTAAAGAGAGCTGACATCAGAGCACAGCAGGAAACCGTGGACGGGGAGGGGATGGAGGGGTGGACGTCCTTTTAGTCGCTCGCATCACTTCCTCTCCCCGTGCTGCCTAACAGACGAGCTGGATAATTAGCTTTCCCGCTCTCCAAATCCCGCCTCTCTGTCCGTCCGTTTGTCCTTCCATGCATCCGTCCCCCCCCCTTTCTCTTCTTCTTCTTCACTCCTTCCCACCTTTTTTCTGTGTCTTTTTTTCATAAATGTGTACAGAGCAGCCTCTAGATGATATTTGTTTCTCTCCCTCCCTCCCTCCCTCCCTGCCTGCCTCGTTTTTTCTCTCTGATTGTTTCCAGTGCCAGTTCTGCTGTGTTTCTGTGTCCCAGGGTTCTTTTTGGCCTACGCATGGACAGACGCATTCAAAGCCTGTTCAGCTAATTAGCATTCTTCATGCAACTTTTCCAGCACTGACCAAACTTTGTTGAGTGTACTGTACGTGTGTGTGTCTCTGAGTTGGAGTCGTTTAGTTTCACGCTCTGCGGCGTCCAATTTCTGCCCTGCATGCATCTTCTGTGGAAGGCATCTGGGGACAGAGCTGGGAAAGGTCAGCGGGGTTACCTCACATGTGCAGACAAAGTTAATAATATTACGTGAAACATCAGGAGAAATCGACCTCTCCTTGTCATGACTTCTTCCTTTTATAATACTGTTTAATAGCATTTATGTTAAGACGTTTAGCGTGGAGTAGGGCTGCTCGATTATGGCAAAAATCATAATCTCGATTATATGGGTCAATAATTTTAATTGCGATTATTAAATGCGATTATTTATTGACTTTGAAAACATTCCCTTATTGGAGAAAAACTTTTTTAACAGTATGTTTTTAACAGTTGATTACCCTGAACTTTAAGTATAATTAAACCCAAAAACCCCCAAAAAAAAAAAGTTATAAAAAAAAAAAGTTATAATAAAAATATAATCGTTTTATTTCGATTACGTTGTTTTCGTAATCGTTGCAAGCCATAATCGTAATCGCGATTAAAATACGATTAATTGAGCAGCCCTAGCGTAGAGTCAAATTTCAGCCTTCAGGTATAAAGTAAGTATCGAAACGTAGGAATTTCTCATCATGGCTCTCCCACTACCTTTTCCCCCCGCTTCCTTTTCCTTACCCCCACCCTGATTATTTTCTACTGTATGCAAAAAAGCAACTCTTCACAAGTGTGAGCTACTTTTCAAAGACTGTGAGTCCTTGGTGTTTTTGGTTTGGGTTGACTGTAACAGAATGCAGGAGCAGGTGGATCATTCCCTCAAACCAAACGGCAGCCATTGTTATTTTTAAAAGAGTAGACATATGTTGGAGAGCTGAACGTGGATCATTTCAAAGGAATGATGAAAGCCCAGTGTTGGATTGTTCAGAAAGAGGCCCCCATGAGCGGATGAGGACGTGGCAGGAAGGGTGGAAAGGAGAAAGAAAGCGCTTTCAAACAACAATCCCCCTCTCTTTCTCCATCTCATTTTACCCTTCTCACTAAACTCTTTATTTTCCCATCCTCTGTTCTCTGTGTTTGTGCTCTGTACGTCCCCGCCTGTTGTTTTGATTTTAATGTGAATGTCGACCAAAGCAGTTTTGGGAATACATTCAAAGAGACATATGTATCTCACTTTTGCTGCAGTGTTTGTTACACTAGATTTAATCGTGCAGTTTTGTCCGTAGTGTCGATGTTTTCCTCTGGCTGTTTGCTCGAAATGTATTGTTGGCGATAATTAGCTATCCCTTGAGTTGTGTTTTTATTAACTTTTATTATTATACAGTACATCAGGTAGCTGTATTGAATCATACTAGCATTACTGATTAGATCCACAATGTATTGTTCTTCTTTATAAATTGTAACTTAAATGAAAATAAAGGAAATCCAATTTTCGTATTCTATCAATTTTTACGTTTAACCGCAGCTTGAGCTTGTTTGATCTGTGAATTTGAAAGAAAGAAGCTTTTTGACTTTTTTTTAAAATAGTTTTTTCTATAAAATACGCATATCATTTTAAAGGCAAGGTACGGAAAGTTTATTTGTATAGCACCTTTCAACACAACCCTTTTAAAGCTTTATTTAATTTTGTCTGTTTTTTTAGTGTGTTCACTTTGTATTCAATGCACAGCATCAGAAAACCTTGCATTGACTCAAAACGTGTCTCATGCTAGTCAGGCAATATTAATTTGTTCCTGTGGATTTTGGATTGAGCGTGTGGACTGTAAAGTAAAAGTGTGTAAATGAAGTGTCTGTGCGGCAGCTACTCAAAGTCACCCACTATAGTTGACCTCACAATAACCAACAACTTTCCCATGACCCATTGCAGTTGGAGAACTGGATGGGCTGCTGAGTTCCCAGAATTCCCTGATCAGGAAGCTGAAGGACGAGTGCTGCTCGCTGGGAGTCAAACTGGAAGAGCTGACAGAAAACAGCCGGTCAGTATTTTGTCTTTCGGGCTGTTTCCTCTTTGTTTGAACATCCATTTACTCACTTTAGTTTTAGTCAAATGTATTTGCAACATTTCATTTCGAAAAGGACTTGAGCCATGTTATATATTCTGTTGTTGTATGTGTCCTTCCCCAATGTTTTTAACAACTAACCTGGATACATCTGCAATTTCTATCAATTTTAAACAACATTCCATTGACTTTTAACCAAGTTTTAAGAAATCTTTCTGAAACATGTTTTGGATCTTTCTCATTTTTAACTACATATTTTGACCTATTAGAATATCCTTTCATTGGACATCTGTTTAACAAGTGAAAAGGCTGAGCAAACGTTATTCAGATTTGACTGATCTGTTCGGTTAGTTTGGAAGAGGAGGAGACCTGCAGATAATTCAGCTTCTGGTAAAAGCCACTGGAACAATTAAGAAACCTGTGGAAGCTGAATGATTGTAATGTGTGTAATGAGACAACATCTCCCATGATCCCACGCTACTTCACAGGGTAATCCAAATCTGCGTTTGGTCATTGTTTTGATTAAGCCTGTATTTTCCCGTTAATTATTCACTCGCTCGGCTGTTTATCCCTCGTTTCTGTTGGACATCCATGTCATTATTTCATGAGGCATCATCTATCCAGGCTGTTTGGACAGAGCATGTCAACATGTTACACACTGCTCTGCAGTCTGACCTGTTTTCTTGTTAACCTGATGCTACAGTAGTCACAGCAGGCCTGCACAGCTCTCCATCTGGGCTGCCTGTGTGTGTGTCTATGTGTGTGTGAGAGTGACCCTGGGCCCAGTGTCCTGTCAGCTGTTGGAGCTGTGCTGCACATTAGTCACATGACAGCTCCCAATCTGGCCCTGCCAGACCGCACTGTCCTGAGAACCCTGTGTATTTGTTATGAGTGGACATCAATACTAAATACACGAACAAGCACACAGTAATAACTGCCACCTTGAATGTGTTTTTTACGATAGGAACTTGCATACATGCTGACACACTGGCATGAAGGCTCATAGCCTACATCTGCTGTATGTGTGTGTTCTGTAGTTTAGCAGCAGTGTGGTGTTGGTGTGTTTTGTGCTTCAGGCTGTTTGAGCTCCTGGAGTCCAAGCCCAGTCTAGCGGTTAAAGTCCTGCTGGACGGCCCACTCGGGCTAAGAGAGGTTACAACAAGAGACAGCAAGAGGAGGAAACTACTGACAAATGGTGTTCAGTTGTTAGTCTGACTCTGAGCAGTTATCAGATCACGCTCCTGTGTTTGATGAATGGTAGACTGAAGGGATCCGTTTGCAACTAGTGACCATGAACGTAAGCACTGTTAATTCTCGTGAGGCGGCACCCTGCATGCCGGCATGGCTTGTGCGACCGGCAATTCGTACAACGCAGGTACTGGTAGTGCTGAAACCAGTTTATGAGTATCTGAAGGAGTTTCAGAAACAAATCAGTAAAGACTCCAAACTTGAATTTGTCAGATAGCTTTGCAGAACTGTTGTATTGGGCCGCGAAAGTGTAATTGGGAAAATAAATTGTGTTAAGAACAAGTAACTACACATCTTAAGATTTTAAAGGTCTGAGGAGACAAGGGACGAACCTGTTTAGACTTATCTTGGCTGATTGTTTTGTTATTTATTATTATATCTGTTTTTATTGCATTTACATAATTTCTCTAGATTATGTCTTGATGTTTGTCTTTGTGTGTGCAGAGGGGATGTGGAGCAGCTGGCCCTGGAGAAGCAACACCTCGAGGAGTCCGTCAAGAATCTGAGAGCTCGCTGCGCTGGTATGGAGGATCAGTGTGTGCAGCACGGCCGCATGCACCAGCGCATGAAGCACAGGTACACACACACACACACACACACACACACACACACACACACACACACACACACACACACACACACACACACACACACACACACACACACACACACACACACACACACACACACACACACACACACACACACACACACACACACACACATATACACACCCTTTATTCATCCTATATCTTCATCTGATTCCATTAGGGGTAATGGTTTTGTTGTTTAATTTTAATTAAGCAACGAATTTGTAGAACTATAAAAAGTTATGTTTTAAAATGTGTTATCTTTTTTCAACCCCAAAACCACTGCAGTTGCCGTATTTCAATGAAAAGCTTGTATTACGTTTATCTCTGCGTGCCGAATCCAGCAGCAGGCCTTTCAAAAATAAGAAATAATTGAAGCTTTCTTCACAATCTGTCCGTCATGTTGTTGTCACAGTGGTTTTTGTGTCATCAGCAGTTTTCTCTCCTGCTGTCCGTGCAGAGGCAACATTTTCCAGTTATTCAGAAGGCAGATTTTATACAATGTGCAGAAAATAAATAATATAGTCTAGTTACAGACTCACATGAATGTCTTCTGATGGTCCGCAGAAAACAGTTAGGGCATTCATGTTTCCCACAAGTCATCTGATCAACAAGTATAAGAAAAAAGGCGGATATTAGTTACTTATATATCGGATTAATGATTGATTCAATAGTTCAGGTGACTGGGACCTCAGAAAGACTACCTGATTGGGTTGTGAACTGCAAACCGATTAGTTCATGTTGTCTTTGTAGCTCGATCGACAGCATCATCACAGCTGAGTTTGTCCTTTTTTAAAACTTGATAAATGAACAGTCTGACTTCATTTCACGCTTTTTGCACTAGTTCCTGCTATTTTTCTGATATTGTTTAGCACTTTGAGGACAATCTATCAATGGTTACACCTTTCCGTAAAAAGCATTCGGTTTGATGCCCTGAGTAAAGCAGAAATACAATATTCCTAATGACTGGTATTTGGCTAGTGAGAATATTCCTGTTTAAAGGCAGCCGTGTGTCCAGCGGCTAGGCCGTTTAAATGATGTGAAAGTACCTCCTCTTTTACATGCATTCATGATGCTGTGGCGTAACCTCGTTTTCACTGTTCACTGTTCGGACCGTATTTATCGGGCTATTCTTCTTGAATGGTTGTTCATAAGAATGAACCCCGATGCAAGAGGCTGTGTGCTTCGATCTAAAGTAAAAACCCCAATGAGACACATGTTCTAAAAGCGCTGTCCGTCCAACAACCCCTCCTAAAACACATAAATACTGGAGTCTTCTCATGTTGTACTTGGAAAAAGCTACTTTCAGAGTAAGTTCTTATTTTGATTATTGATATGATTATTTACACAACTCTGATCTAATCCTGAAGATTACAATATTATTAATGGTTTATTGGTCTGTATGTAAGCATTGTCAGTTACAGGCTTTTCGTAGGATATAGGGAGAGATTCCGGAGATATTTACTTTGAGCTTCATCTTTGGCTTATGCTACAGTTTCTGTACGTGTATGTGATGCGGGGGTCTCTTCCCCTCTAACGTGTGGAGCCCAGTTGGTGTGTGTCTCCACAGGGCGCCTGGCGTTCAGCCTGGCTCTCCCATTGTAGGCGAGTGTGTGCGGGTGTTGTTGCCCCACTCTGCAGGATCTCTACCCCAGAGCTCCGCCACCACCCAACTCCACCTTTCTTCGAACACAAAACACACACACCCTTTTCCTCCTGCTCCATCCCTGACACTACATATTGTCTACCACCCACCGGTGTTAACCTGTCGACAGTGAGACGCTGCCAAAAAACAAAGTTTACCGAGTCACAGCTGTCTCCTGCCTGTGTGCGACTCTTTTTGTGTGTTTCATAGATAGAAAAACAATCTAAGTTGTCAAGAAGTGTGAAGTATGAATATTCTGTATGTTTCCGCGCATATGTTGTGGTGGTATTTTAATGTGTGTGTGTGTATGGGCTGCTATTGCATGTTCTCAGGAGGTTTAGCAGAGTAGGAATCTGGCTGCCAAAAGTGGATTGGCTTGGAAGTTGGCACCTAACTTCTCTCTTCTCCCAACTGAACCACGATAATCACTCTTGGCATTTATTGAGTTTTATTTTCTGCTTTGACACTCGCTTGGTTGATGAATCCTCCTGATATTTAGAACTCTCTAGAGTTTAGCTCTACATGAGGTCACTTTTTGCAGTGACTAAAAAGCCGCTTGACCACAATTTCTGGTGTATGTTTTGGGAATGTATTTATTAGATTTGAGCCGTAATTAGATGTATTTTTGCCGATTATTATACATTTGATTGTATAGGAAAGAGACAGGAAGGAGTTATGACTCACGTTTACGATGATCCACACCGCAGCTGGTACTCAGTAAGTGATTGTATTTATGGTACTGATCGTACTCCGGGGGCAAAACTTGAAAACATGCCACAAATATATTTTTAAAACATCGCTTTTAGCTTAAACAAAAAAACAGATCGCCAGTATTTATCAGGGCCTGATGGCAGTCATATCTTGCAATGATGTCTGAATTAAGCCGTGGAGGCAGGGGTGCACAGGCAGTTGTACTTCAGTCCCTCTACATGATGCTGATGTCAAACTGAATAGTATACATGCACTTGTTATCTTCAGTATGTCTCGTCCATACATCGATATACCATCGTGGGTCCCTGCAGGCCCCGAGCGTTCGGTGGCGCCCCGCCGCGCCGCTCGGGGGTTAAGGTGTACGTGTTAACAAGCTGGTGCAAGTGGGTTCAATATCCAGCGCCCCGCCCTCCTCACAGCCCCTCCATCGGCCTGCAATCTGTGCTGCGAAGAGCGGCTACTGCGCACCACGCACAAAACATTTGGAAAATCAGCTTGATTTATTTTTACATGGGCAAGCTGATTGCCAAACTACACAGGGGTTTTAGCACACAATGTTTTGCTGCACCACTTAATTATTTATTTTGGGATGTCGGGTGGTGTTGTTTTTTTGCCCGGAAATAGAGCGGAGGGTGGAGGGATGGAGTTAGGGAAGATCTGAAGCCAGTTACTGTTAATGATTCATTTTGATATCATGCTTTTTTATATAACTAATCATATTATTAAATGTTACATTTCTATTTTACATGAAACTTGGACATTTTTCAATCCCAGTTTTTTTCATTTTTTCATTTCAGTTCTTAAACTCATCTTCAGCTTTTTTCTTCAGATTCTGTATTTGATCTGTGACATTTTTACTTAGTTATAATCCAAATTTCTTGTGCCTTTTTCAAGCATATCCAAAGAAAATAATTATGGCTGATTTAAAATATTTCATCGCGATTCATCAAATGATAATCCATAGTTGATTTGTAAATGTATCTCACACATTTGTATCAATACAAAATGATACATAAAAGGTGATTTTTCAACTATTTTATAACCTTATCAACATGGAATTGGACAAATATGCTTGCTTTGTGTAAATGTATGTTTATTTATTATTGGACATTTCTTAAAAACATTAAGAAACTCTGTCCAGGTCGAAAATACTGTTAGGGAGCTTCATAACACAGCATCGAAATGTAATTTTTTTTTTCACGTACATTTTTACAGACCTAAAAATATATCATCTCTTTCACCTTGATTCTCAGTGAGGTCAGAATGAATTCGTTAAAACAAATAGAATACATTTCATAATCCCCATTAACCAAATCATAGATTCAAAATGTTGGCTGATGGATGCGTGTTTTTTTTTTACAAGTCATTAAAGCTTGAGATCTTTAAATCATAACGTACAAGATCTGTTCCAAAATGATGATTCGACTGGGCGTTTCCCCCAGGGGCGAATTGGAAATCACAAAAGCAAAAGATCACGTACCGATCAATGGACATGTCAGATCTTGCTAAGAACTGTGAAAAACAGCCTAATGATGGATGATGAAGTATTTCAGTTTTACAGCTCTGAAAATATTTCCGACTTTTGCAGCTTTTTAAACTTTCTCTCCTCTCCTCACCTCGCCCTCTTCTCTCCTTTCACTTCCTTTTCCTCTTCTCTTACTCTCCAACTTTCCTCCTCTCCTCCTTCTCCTCCTCCCCTCCGCTTTCTCCACGAAACACCACGCAACCTTTTCTCACCCCACAGCTGCTCGCAGGCTGTTTCACCAATTATCACTATGCATGTACACACTGAGGTCACACACACACACACACACACACACACACACACACACACACACACACACACACACACACACACACACACACACACACACACACACACACACACACACACACACACACACACACACACACACACACACACACACACACACACACACACACGTAAGACCAACATCACACCAACATTTGCTTAACCACACATTGTGACAGCAGTGTGTTTGTCAGCCCTGGAAGTGTGTGTGTGTGTGTGTGTGTGTGTGTGAGAGCTCACTGTGCAGCCTTTAAGGAGCAGCAACATATACGCAGATGTGCCTGTAGATCCACAGGCTTCACTGGGCCATATGGCCTCCACCAAGAAAGATGGTGCGTGCGTCTGGAGGAGAGGAGGGAGGGATGGAGCGAAGGATGGAGGGCCATGTGTGGTATGAGCTGTGCAAGCAGTTGTTGAAGTATGTATGCCTGTGGATGTGTGTGTGTGTGTGTGTGTGTGTGTGTGTGTGTGTGTATGTGTGTGTGTGTGTGTGTTTGCACCAGAGGCTCCAGGAGATTGGTTAATGGAACAAATGGTCGCGGCGGGCCGGGGAAGAGGGAACAGGCTTGCTGCTACCGCGGGCGGACAGAGAGCCCCGGGCGAGGGCTGCTTCATCTGGGTTTCTGCCACACACACACACACACACACACACACACACACACACACACACACACACACACACACACACACACACACACACACACACACACACACACACACACACACACACACACACACACACACACACACACACACCCTCTGTCATACCCTTATCCTCACCCCCCACCCCGAAACACACAGTGTGCTGCCATGCCCCAGAAGCAAAAAGGACGCTCCTCACAAAACTTTTCATTTGCAAATTAAGTTGGCAGAGGCGAGGCAGAAGAAAACAGGACAGCTTTCATTTGTCTCCTCTGTGTGTGTGTGTGTGTGTGTGTGTGTGTGTGTGTGTGTGTGTGTGTGTGTGTGTGTGTGTGTGTGTGTGTGTGTGTGTGTGTGTGTGTGTGTGTGTGTGTGTGTGTGTGTGTGTGTGTGTGTGTGTGTGTGTGTGTGTGTGTGTGTGTGTGTGTGTGTGTGTGTGTGTGTGTGTGTGTGTGTGTGTGTGTGTGTGTGTGTGTGTGTGTGTGTGTGTGTGATCTTAGAGACAGAGGGATGAGAAAAGAGTGAGATGTGGGAATACTTACTTTCCCGATATGCTTCACGTTTAATTGAATATTAACTTTATTTATGTTACCCATATAATATTACAAGCGGATATAATAAATACCCCATTTTCATTTTCCACAACTTTCCTTTACTTTATCAGGTTCTTTTTCCCCTGGTTCACAAGTTGAGGCGTTCCCATAAATGGCAGAAAGATTAGATTTAAAGGTGACATTTCTTTCTGCTGCTACTTTCCATTTCCAGAGCATTCTGACAAAAGGAATAGATGTTAAAGACAAATTGAATGTTTTAAAGTTTAAATGTATTTTCTATTATATTGGATGTAAGTGACTCAATATACTTTTTAAGGATGAATAAATAGATTTCAGATTTGAACTATTGAATGAATGCGAAGGGGGGAAATCTTCAAGACGTTGAGTCTCTCTCTCTCAGGTTCTGCTTCTTCCTCTGGATGGCGCTGATCAGTCGTCCTCGCCTCTCCTTCATCTTCCTCTCTCTGCATTGCCCAGCTGGCTCCTGTAGCCGGGAGCGACCGCAGGGCGGCCTGCTGAAAGAGCATTGTCAAACGGTGGCTTTACAGCTCTATCACACACACACACAGACGCACAGATTTACATCTCAGATGTCGGGGCTGTAGCCAGAGGCTGGCAAGCTGGAGCGTTAACGTGCACCGCGTCACATCTCAAGCCCCAGTGACAGGCAGTGACACTCGCTAACAGTACTTCATAAAACTACAACTAGTGCGGAAACACCTGCCTCTCTTTTAGAAGAATGTTTAAAGTTACGGCAGCAGATACACTTTAATGCCGGGAAAGCAAATATTTAAAAGGAGTCAGCAGGCCTCCAGCAGCAAACACTTTGACAGAGAATATCCGATAGCAGCCTGCAGCGGAGCGCTAACCTCTGTTAATACAGACAGAATGAAAGCAGAGACAACTTCTGAGCGCGTCCACAGCTGTTCAAAGTCTCTGAATACATTTCTGTCATCCCTCTCTATCACTTTCCAAATCTGATTTTAATAGAACTCGTCGCCAAGAGTATTTTATTTTTCACTTTTTGATCATGTGCTGGTTTAGGTTGAACTTGTGAACTTTCACCGCGCTGATGTTCATTAACTCTCTCCTGTAAAACATGTAGACTAACACCGGGCCTGTCGCCAGCTCCAACAGCAACTTTGATCTTGTTGAACGGGACTTTAACAGCTTTCACACTCTTTTTTATTTCAATTGAATTATTCCTCTCACCTTTTAATTATTGTGTTTTTCATTTAGGAAGCAGAAAATCTACATCTTACTTCATTGTTCAAAGTCAGTCTCTGATTTCTGAATGAATATAGCCTGCGATTTAGAAGAAATAATACATACATTTAATAGAAGAGAATAATAATATACAGCCTTACTGGTCAAGTTAGCATCACATTGTTTGGAATCAGCACTTTTTGCAATATATTTAGCATTATATATTATTATATACTTCTGTAAAATAACAATGAAATACCTGAAAGGGCCCTGACCAGGCTTTAGGCTTTAAGCTTGTTTATTATTAATACCAAAATAAGACTTAACATTTATTGAAATAATTATAAAATCATCTTTTTTTTAATGTTTAATATATTTCGTTTCCTCCTGACACAGCTGTCTTTTTTTCGAGGTAACAGTATATTTTTGTCTTATCGTGCAAGCAGACATGATTGTGATTAGTGGCCTCACTGAAGTCCATTTCCTATTAAATTACATTTGCAGCAATAAAGTTAAGAGCATATTTGTATTAAATGTTATAACATTTTAAAGATTTATATTGTAAAAAGATGATCTCACGCAAAAAAAACATTCAATCAAATTCCTTCACTGACATCGATCAGTGGCAGTAAAGACGATATGTGTAGAGGCAAGGGGATACCAGTCAGTATCCAGACGTGTCTTCTAATAATAGCTGAATTCAAATCATAATTTAAAGGTAGGGTAGTTAAGAATGGAGAAACCAGCTCGAGTGCGCTAGAGTTTGAAAATACGCAGCCGAAAAAAATCTGCCCCTTCCTTCAGACTTCCTTACAGAGCCCCTCCTCCAACGAACGTGCACATGACCAATGAGGGCACGAGATAAGTTTGTGCACAGGTGGAAGGCTGACAGGCAGGTAGGCCATCCAGTTATTTTATCCGGGCCGGCTAAAATGATTGGTCCTGCTTTTTACAGCGCCACGGCTTCCACAGATGAAGTTTTGTATGTATTTATTGTCAAAGCATTTCATATATTCATTGCTATCGGGATGTTAAGAGCATTCCATGGAATATAACAAAAAGTGATTCTGAAGTGAATTACCTACCCCACCTTTAATTTAATTATGAACATTTTAAGAGCAAAAACAGCCAACACTTAAGATATACTTTATTGATCCAAACTTGGGATATGTTTTCGTTGCAGCAGCATTTAAAACAAAGTATTGCATATAATAAGGAATAAATAAAAAAAGTGAACAAAAGAGAAACCATGGAGCTGTGAGTTCTCGGCCAGCCATGTGATTGGTTATAAAGTGTCTTTAATTTTAGCGAGCCCCCCCGAGAGGCTTTAGTTCAGTATACAGTCGCAGCAATTCAGAAACGTTTTTATAATTCGTATTGCAATACGAGACGCTTAGTTCATCTGTGTTATGAAAAAGCATGACAGGGAGGTTGCAGATGAGCACACAGACATCACACAGAGAAATAAGGATACGAAGGAAAAATACGTTTTTACACAACCTGACATTTGTCTCAGTTTAATCATTTAGTAGAAATAAATGTTTAATCCCACTGCCTCTTTTTACACAGCACCCGTAAAATAAAATAGGCCTACATTGAATGGTTTATCATCATTTATTGCATGATTTTGATTTTGTTTCAACTTCAGCGAGAATGCAATATAACCATATTTCTTTCTTTCTCAAATTCTACTGTATATTATAAGAAAAGAAAAATGCATCTCAATGAAAAGTAATCTTAAAGATGATTTCAACTTGTTCATTATGGAAAAGAAATACAATACATAATAACTAAATGTCCCTTTGTTAAGGGTGCAGCACACGACACTCATTGAGCCAATCCAATATCTACACTTGTGTTTTCAGACATTTAGATGTGTGTGTCTGATTGTGTGACTCTTTTGGATTGGGCTGCGTGGGAAGAGTTACAGAAGTGTCCTTTAGAAATATGACGCTGACATGTTTAATGAAGAGTAAAACTACACATTTCAAAGAGGCCAGTCGGAGAAATATACGGAAATGACGATAAATAAATAAATATCTCAAGAAAATGCAAGAACAGGAAATAACGGTGAGATAACACTCGCTGATCTCATCCCGATCAAAACACACCGTGTCACCATCGTGTCAGGCGTGCGTGTTAGCAGAGCAACAACTGGCATGACAGGTTGGTGAGGGGAGCGGGGCCTCCAGGCACACACACACACACGCACACACGCGCACACACACACACACGTACACACACACACACACACACACACACACACACACACACACACACACACACACACACACACACATTCTTGAGTGCAGTTGTGTGTTAGCCAAGATTTAGCTAGAGCAGAGGGGTGTAAGGGTGGTGACGGTGGGCCTGGGATTGGGCGAAATATGGTTGTGTGTGTGTGTGTGTGTGTGTGTGTGTGTGTGTGTGTGTGTGTGTGTGTGTGTGTGTGTGTGTGTGTGTGTGTGTGTGTGTGTGTGTGTGTGTGTGTGTGTGTGTGTGTGTGTGTGTGTGTGTGTGTGTGTGTGTGTGTGTGTGTGTGTGTGTGTGTGTGTGTGTGTGTGTGTGTGTGTGTGTGTGTGTGTGTGTTTGTGTGTGTGGCAGCTGCAGCCTTCATGCCCCTGGCAGTGTTGTTGTAACCAGGCAAGCCAAGGCCGTCTGCCTGTATTCTTCACCCCCCAGGCCCCCTGCCTGCTACACACACACACACACACACACGGACACGCACTCAGCGACATATAAGTTCAGTTAGTAACTGCTAGGGCTAAAACTACTGATTATTTGCATTAATCGTTTGGTCGTTAAAACATCAGAAAATTGTGAAAAGTGTCCTTAAATCCAAATGAATGTCGTCGCCATGGGTAACACAAATATACTAAGTTTATTATGATATATAAAAGAAGGTAATCTTAACATGTGAGAGTCTGAAAACAGCTTTTTCTGCAATGTTTGCCATTAAATCATTTTCAACTAATGAATTATTAAAATACTTCTTTCATTCATTTCAATTAATTTTCTTTTATAATTAGTTCATTTTTACTCTTGATTTCTAGCAAGTATTATACAAATATTCCTTGTTTTCCGTATGTGTGTGTTCAGAAACCGTTAAAAACCTACTCTTTGATTTTAACCCACATTCACACACAGATTTTCTTCTCTATATTTTTAGGAAACATAAAAAACAAATCTCCATACTTGATGTCAAAGCGTCCCTCAGTGTGATCCAGTCTGGGTGGTTATTTTGGGAGAATATGCAGTGAGACATTAGTTTGCTCCGTGGCTCGTTTTAACTCCTTTTGATAATGTATGCACTGTCCAATAAATATTTTCTTCAAGTGGCGCGCTCCGCTAGCTGATTTGTTTAATAATAAAAACGCACACATTCATACGAGGCTGTCGATCGCTGCCTCCAGATCTTTTTTCTTTTTTTTTTTCTATCACCGTCTCTCTGTTTTCTGCACGGTGACGCTATTGCTTTCCCTTTGGACCGTGCCTTTAGGACATATGCTCCCACCTGTAAATAAATATGCAAACACAGACAAACACACAGCACAGAGTTTAGACTCTAGCTGTGGGCTACGGCTGATGTATACCACTGAGAGGTAACTGTGTCTGCGTTGTAATTAATCTCCTTAGTAGCTGCAGTCAATAGAGAGTGTGAGCGGAGTTTGATTATCGGGGCTGTCTGGGGAAATTACTGCAAACTGCCTCTCAGCAAAACTCGCTTTAATACGACTGCTGGAGAGACAAATACACGCTTACTACCACGACGACCAGTGATGTGTAAACCAGACTCCTCTCACAGTATCGGGTCCTTTGAGTTGAGGCATTTAAATGTACAGAATAATTCAATTTTTCAATACTTTTCACTCGTGGAATGTAAATACGTACTGTATTTAAGTACATTTCTGTGAGTATTCTAATGTTCTGCTGTACTCCACTACATTTTCAATGCAAATATTTTACTCCATTACATTTATCCGACAGCTTTAGCTACTTCACAGTTTCAGATTATTAGCTAATACAACAAAAAAATATAAGCATTGACACATAATTATTTATTAAGATATCAGGCAGTATATAAAGTATTTCCAATGAGCTCCAACTTGAACAGCTGTGATGAACACATTAATGGATCTCCAATCATTCAGTCATTTGTTGTTTCTGATTTGTATTTGATAAGAAATGAGCCGTTACTTTTGGTGCTTTGACTCTATTTTGATGCAAATCTACTGTACTTCAGTAACATGTTGAGTACTTGTGAGTATTCTTACAATTTAGTATGACTACTTTTACCTAAGTCAGAGATCTGAGTATTCTTCTTCTGCTCCTTTCTGCATAATATGACGTCAGTTTCTCTGTTTGAGTAAATGCAAGTTCACCCGCTGTTTGCTATTAAGAAATGTAATTTATGACATCTTGGACCATTGACACTACAAATATTTGTTTATTTATTTTAGAAATCAGAAGTCCTTTATTCGCCTACAGTGTACGTCTACAGTCTACTGTGTACGGTGCAGGTTAAAGACACAAACACGACTGCTCTGGAAGCGGATTCAGGTTATCTTTTGGAGGAGTTTAGTTTGAGTGTAGGAGTTGTGTCAGTGAAGCGTGGGCTCCAGCAGGTGGTGTCCTTTCACCAGGTCAGCTCCCTCTCTAACCCCCCCATCCCACACCTCCGCCAGCCAGCAGCAGGTGTCCATGAGAGGGGAGGGGGGGGGGGGGTCTGCAGCTGGAGCCCCCCCCCCCTCCTCTCTGTGTCTCCTCCTGCACTTCCATCACAAACCTCTCACCTGCTACAGATCCCCTTCACCTCAACATGCATTTCATCTGACCGTCCATCAGTTCATCTTCCCCACTTCCAGCAGCAGGCAGAGGCGCGCCAGAGTGTGTGTGTGTGTGTGTGTGTGTGTGTGTGTGTGTGTGTGTGTGTGTGTGTGTGTGTGTGTGTGTGTGTGTGTGTGTGTGTGTGTGTGTGTGTGTGTGTGTGTGTGTGTGTGTGTGTGTGTGTGTGTGTGTGTGTGTGTGTGTGTGTGTGTGTGTGTGTGTGTGTGTGTGTGTGTGTGTGTGTGTGTGTGTGTGTGTGTGGGGCATTAAGCCGCATTAAGCCCTAATTAATGAGTGTGCCAGTCGATAGAGGCCAGTTATTGGATTTGCTGCTTTAGCTGCTGGAAGGAGCGCTGCCTTAATCACACACACACACACACACACACACACACACACACACACACACACACACACACACACACACACACACACACACACACACACACACACACACACACACACACACACACACACACACACACACACACACACTGAGGCAGGATGCACAAGGTGAGACAAGGGGTGGATTAGAGTGTGTGTGTTGTATAAGAAGGCCAGAGGTTGGAGGCTCTCTGGTCAGAGATACTGTGTGTGTGTGTGTGTGTGTGTGTGTGTGTGTGTGTGTGTGTGTGTGTGTGTGTGTGTGTGTGTGTGTGTGTGTGTGTGTGTGTGTGTGTGTGTGTGTGTGTGTGTGTGTGTGTGTGTGTGTGTGTGTGTGTGTGTGTGTGTGTGTGTGTGTGTGTGTGTGTGTGTGTGTGTGTGTGTGTGTGTGTGTGTGTGTGTGTGTTAGCGTGTAGCAGGGTCACAGCTTTACTCAATGCATTACATAAGCCTGCAGCTTACAACCTGCAGCTGCGGCTCCAAACATCTCGGTTCACGACCCGTTGCCCGACGCCTGGCTGCCGCTCCGGACGCCTGGCTGCCGCTCCAGATCTCTCTGCGTGACAGCGTGATGTCATGATGTAGCGGTGTTGTTCAGCTTCCTCATAAATGCTTGTGTTTTGGATAATTCACTGCCTCAGTTTCTCCCTTGAAATGGAAAATCATCAGAGGTCAAAGAAGTACTCATATCTTGTACTCAAGTAAAAGAAGTGGATGTCCACCACATAGGGAAAGTATAAGTCTTCCCTTTGCATTATGGGAAACATGTAAATTGCCCAAGCTTGAGACACAATAGAGACTAAAGTCAAGATATCTTGGCTAAAGATTCAGTTTTCTCTAGAGTGCCAATTTCAATAAAACACATTCTTTACTTCACTTCTTTAGCTTTAAACATTTGTAATTAAAGGGCCAGTTCAGCTAAATTACCAAAACACATTTTTCTCCCTATCCTCAAGTCAAATCCAAGGTTTTCAAATATCTCATTATTATCAGTCGATCGTATGTTTCTGAAAGAAAATCAATACATTTATGAAGTTTAAATCTGGCTGTAGGCACCAGGAATAAAACACTATCCAACCCTGGTATTAAGTGGGTGGCAGAAAACGTGTAGACCAATTTATAAAAACCTGTTTCAATAAAAACCACAACCATCTGTATGGCTAGATAATTATAGATACTAAAAGGAACTTAAGGTGATAGTTAAAATGTTTTGATTTTGGTAAACTGAGACTTGAGGGTTGTCGTTGTGGAAAGCTATAAAATGACCCTAAGAGCCTTAAAGTCATTATATCCTGACTTCACAATTTGATTCTTCAGATATGGTAGTGTATTTATGTTATTACTTCATCAGTTGTGGTACACCTCAGAGGAATAACTCAAATCAATAAGTAAAAAAAAACCCCTCTCCACAATCATCCTCACAGTGCAGATTCTTCCTGGCATGTTGAAGCGTCTCCTGCGTTACGAAGCTGCAGAGCTGGCCGTGTCTCTTTCTGGAGAACATTGTTTTATGGAAGGACGTTCGGTGCGTCTGCATGTAGAGATCAGAGGTTGGGATTGGATAAGGATTGGCATTTCCTCACCGTGACTCAGATCAGTTTGGTGTTGCCTTCAGTCGCTCTCAACACTTCCCTCATCAAACATTTACAGCTTCAGAACAACGGGCTGTTTCTGACCTTTCCCTCCTCTGCTGCACTCTGTGAGCGGCACACTGTTGGGTCTGCATCTTGGCTCAACACACATGGGCTCTATCTGTGTGTGAGTGTGTGACGTGGCGGTGCCCTGCTGTGTGACGTGTAGGAGGGAGAGAGAGGGGGAGGCCGGTCAGGACAGCTTGGCGGCCGGCTGCAGGAACACCAGGCGGGGGGGGAGTCATCGCCCTCACCCTCCAGGGCTGAGATATAAGGAATACTTCACCCAGAAATGATCTTTTTATAACAGTAACTAACCTGGGCTACTTGATATCTTGAAGGAATGTTTTTTTTCTCGAATGCTTCCGTGGTGGACGAAGAATCAAAAGAGTTAGAACAAGTTATTGCTAGATTTAGGTATCCATACAGCCCAATATCACAAAACACATTACAAGATGGGGTGTTACAATACAAATAAAATGATTTGAATGAAATAAATATACAATAAAAATACCATACGATAAAATGTATGACCTATAGGATGTTCTAGGAAAGCCTGAAACCAGCCCTAACTATACACATCTCTAAAACTCACAAAACTCCTGCAAGACCAGGTTTGATGCTCAGTTGTATGCTAACTAGTCTGAAACACACTTTTTAAAACCCC
>NC_136909.1:80302254-80347977 GCF_949606895.1 Notothenia rossii
AAATTAAGAGTCGTGACCAGTGCAGCAGATTGACATAGTACTTTATTGAAGCCGTCTGTAAGAAGGAAAATAATGTGCATCCCTATCATATACTTTGTGTAAAAATACTAAGGATGTACAGTGTAAAAAACAGCTTCATGTTGATGGTAATCTGTTGTTTTCACACCCTGGCGGCTCACCGGCCAGCAGCACTCTCCGTTTCACCTCCAGACTGTTTCAGAGCGTCAGGGAAACACGGCCCTCTGGGAAATATCTCACACAGCTGTACAGCTACAGTAGGATGGACATGACATTAGAACTCAGTTACACTTTGTAATACTTTTACATGTTTCGCTGCTTTTTGTTTGCTGCTTATAAATAAATGCATCTCATGCTTGTTCATGTTAATAATCATGATGATAGAAGACCAGAGGAAGAAGAGTGGGAGGTCGAATACTTTCAGAAATCCTTCCAAACGCCGGAGCTGTTTACTCGTTTTCTGCATTAAAGAGACGTGTTTTCTGACTTTGGCTCACGCTGTCGGTTCATGAACAAACGAGACCAAAACAGAGCAGCTGAGGTCTGTTACATTACATCCAAATCTGTTCTGTTGAGTAGATGAACAGTACAAACAGCAGCAGCTTTAAGAGTGAACTTTAAAAAGGTCCTTAAAGTTTAAGGAATGACTGACATGAGTCCACAACTGTTTCATAGTCTTACACTCATGAGGAGCTCCATCTTCTCAGTAGTTGGAGGATCACCTTTTTTTTAAATCTCTTACCTTAGAATAAGCATTTTTGCTGCCAGTAAATAAACTTGGAATGGATAAAAGCAGAGGCTCAACGAAGGGAAGGAGTCTGGGACATCAGTGGATTGTGAGTTTATGAAGATTGACCAGCGGACTGAGCGTGATTCTGCAGCGCTGACCGAGACATCAGAGCAACATGAAAGCTATCGGTCGTATGTGAGGGGAGATGTGCTTTAAAAATCCTCATTTTCTTAAAAACATAAAAAAGCTAAAAATCTTCCTTTAAAGCAGGGCTGAATCAGATTCTTCTGACTCATATAAAAAGTGATGGATGTGAAAGTGCCGTGGCCAAAGCTACAAAGCGGTATTTTATGAACTCTGGTTTCCAATGATTTTGGCGGGAAGCGCGCACATACAGCCCGAGCTCCTCAGACATCGCAGACCTGGGTCAAAGCAAAGCACAAATCCTTCCAAATACATGGAAGCGTTTGCTTGAGCCTGACGAGCTGCCAGCTGGGAGGAAGCTGCTCTCATTTTGAACTCCTCGGCTGCTTCAGCTGTGCCAGACAGGCTCAATCGATCACAGAGAAGCAGTCCTCATAAGAGTTCTGAGTGCCACTTTGACTCAGGCCTGCGGACAGAGGACTGCAGCATGCCGTCCTTTTCTACTTTCTGCCATAAAGCGCCTTTGCCAGCTAGTAGCAATTTAATGGATGTGCAAGTGAAAAGCAGATGGACTTGAGAGCAGCAGAAAAAACAGGTAATGTGCCGGATAAGAGATGCCGGTAAAGAAATAAAATGAGGCATTTATTTCAAGGACAACATCTCTGGAGACTTAAACTGCAGAGCGAAACACGACTACACCCCCTTACTGCTAAACTCCAAAACAAAATGACATTAAATAGAAAATAAATTCAAGTTCATCATCAATGATAAGAATAACACATTCAAATAAATATTGAATACAGTTTTCTACGCCTTATAAGAGCACATCCCCTAGTGCTCTCTAATCTGTCATCCAGATATTAGGGTCTTCAACAATTGTTTTAAAATTCAAATACAATTTCAGATAACATTTTTTTTTCTCTCTCATATGTGTTTTTTGCTGGATTTTAAAATGTTTGACTTATTCTGAGATAAACCATAAGGCTTACTGGCGTTTGAAGACTGGAATTGAGGGGATTTTAAATCTTGGTGGTCAGACTGGAAGACATGACGACGCAGACAGACAACGTCCAGCGAAGAGGAGACAGTCGCGTTAAAGACAGAAGAAAATCCCTTCTCTTACTTAAAGGAAAATGCTCTTTCTCATCTACAATCAAAATAAATGACCCACCTTACAAACTCACATTAGATATCCCTTATCATTCGACTTTCTCGACTCACTTAAAAAGTAGTACTTACAGTTCAACATTAAACCTTACCGCTTTACATTCTGCGCTGCACTTTCTGCTCAACTTCCACTTCCTCTCTGCCTCAGCTTTCCCAAAACACCAAACAATGAGATGAGCTTCATAGCAAACACCTGAGGGATGATCTGGATTGATAAAGGTGTTTGTATAAATATATTTTTTTATGGTTGAATTAACGTCTGTCTTTAATGCGTCCTGTCAACACTGGACTGTCACATTTTGGTCACAAAACAACACATAATTGAAACAAACGATGGAAAAGGAAGGCTATCTGCTTTCCTTCCTACATTCTTTCAGCCGTTTTTGTTTCTTGAGGTGCTTTTTTTTTTTCTTCTCTCAGCCCTAAGAAATATTTTTTTCTAGAATAATGAAATAACAATAGAAAAAGTTAAATATAAAAGCGATGAGTAGAACAATAAATAGAACATTATATATATAATATATTAAATAATATATAATATATATACTATAGCCATTGCTGGGATTGGTGTAGACCCATTAATGTTGATGAGTACCTCCTAACAGACCATACAAAACCCTTCGTAACAATCTCACAGGAAATCTGCTGTAATCTCACTCATTAATACATCGTAAATTATCACTTTATAAATATGTCATCCTTCTTGGAGCTGTTCACCTGTAATCTCTCTCTTTAATCTTATCACCAATGCCCGACCTGGACTTTTTTTCTCACTCTGTGGTGAATCTGCTCCTGTGTCAGTCTCTCTTTCTTTCAGAGACAGAGAGGTACAGCCGTGTGGTTCAAAAAGCCGTGACGAGTAAAGCTTCGTCATCGACACGAAGAGCGTCTCACTTTCCTTTTCTCTTTAGGGACACGACAGAATTACACTCAGAGGGAATTACAGAAATAAACAAACAAAAATATTCAAAACTAACTGTCTTCCTCTCGTTTTCACCTCCTCACAGATGGATACATGAACCACCTTGCACTGCACTGTGGGTAATGTAGTAAAGCTCATGGTTTGGGAGCTTCATCCTTCTGAACTGCTGTGCTTTGAAGTGCGATCTTAAACACAAACCTATTATAATATCTTGCGCACTCACACAAACATGACATCCTATAATAACCTACAGAGTTGAGCTGTACATAGCAACAGCTGTTCTGCAGCTTTTCAAGCATAGACATTAATAAAGTGTTTGATGTGTTGCTGGCGCCTGTATGATGATCTGCAGCATTAAGCTAGCAGTGTAGCACCGGGTTCAGTAGTAGCAGTATATAGTAGTAGTAGTACCTGTAGTAGTTGAAATAGCAGCAACAATAATAATGGATTGCACTGAGCAAAACCTGAGTGACATCCTGCTTCAGGATTCATCTCACTGGTGACAACTGCAAATGCAAGGCAGCCTCAATCAATCCCCGAACCTTTAAGGTGAGGGTTTGAAACCAGACCCGAGTGTCTCTGAGTCTGAGAGCATCTCTCTGTTTGCAAAAAGCCTGAGATACAACCGGTAACGGCAGTTTAGGTTTGAATGAAATGCTATATCTCCTTCTTACTGATGAGAAGCCTCCTTAAAACACATCAGCTGTTCTCTAAGTGGATCAGTTTAGGAGTTTGACACATGTCAAAGCACAGCAGGCCACCGGTGATGCTCCTGTCATTAAAGGGACATTACATAGTAACTGATCACATCACAGTTCGGATCACCTAGGGCTGCAGTGCAGGATCACAAAGTAACTTCGCCTGGGAGTGCTTTCTAGAAAAGGGATTCATCAAAATTAGAAAAGAAAATGGAAGCAGACTGCAGAGGTGAAAAAGAGAGGATGAGGAGGAGAGGGGGAAACATCCTTCAAGTCTTTTTGGGTCTGTCCAAAGCTGTGGGTCTTTCTGTCCCACGATGATGACCTCAGAGACCAGTTGTGATGATGTCACCGTGACAACAGTTCATTCCCGCCCGCTGGCAGAGTAGGAAAACTGCGGGAAGTGCGGTCGTCTCTCGTTGTCCAGACAGTCCATCCCGTCCTCGTCGACTAAAGAAACGTTTGCATTCAGAGTTAATTACAGACATAATTCATGACAATTCAAAATCAGAATATGAGTATGTTTTCTGTAACTGTCCCAATGTGTTCACAGTTTATTTTCCACTTACCTTATTTCCCTTTTCTATCGTTTCATTTCCTTATCTGTCCTTCTTTCCTATACTCTTTCCTTCCTCCTCTCCTCTCATATCCTCATCTACTCTAGTTCCCTAAAATTCTTTCTTTTTTCTCTCTTCTGTCCTCCTTCCCTTCCTTATCTCTTCTCCTCACCTCTCCTCATTTTCTGTCCTCATCTCCTTTCCTCTACCCTTTCTTCTTCTCTTTCCACATTCCTCCCCTCTCTCCATTGCATTCAATTCATTTTTGCCTTATTGCCATGACTAATACGGACAATCCCAGAGTCCAAACCCAGTGTACTTCCTGTCTGCCGTTATGTGTAGATTTATCTGTCTTTTTCGCTCCGTTGATCCCCCTCAACAACATTATTTTCCTTAGCAGCAGCAGCAGCGTGTTATCTAGTGTTAACAACCTCTGAAATGTCCGAATTGACCAATCAGAATCGAGTATTAAATCAAGCCGTGTAATAAGTATATAATCAGGTGGATTTTTCATTAGGATTTACACAAGTTGTTGTACTGCAGGTTTAAACGGCACAAAATTCAATTAATGAGCGTGTCTCCGATGTGACAACCCCCTGTTAACTGACTGATGTGCGACCTACAAAACAAGTGGGAGCCTCACATTAGCGCGGAGAAACACATCGGTTCCACTCATGCATAATTCAGCGCTGAAATCGGCGTCTTTATTCCAAAAACCTGTGAAGAGCTGCATGGCCTGAGGACTATTACAGAGACACATTCAGAGTGTCTGTTACCTCAGTTAATTTAAGGTGAAATATCTCACCTCAAGAAAGAGCAGTAGCACATATATTGTTTAAACGAGTAATCAAAGTGAGTTAAAAGTAGAATTGTATCACTTTTAGGTGCCTAACAAACAAAACATAATTTATTCAAACTTCTAAACAAAACACTTTGTTAACATCATAATCCTCTGAAGTACTTCAAGTATATGAAAACACAAAGCACTCACTGTACATTGTTTGGTGGGATGTGTGTTTAATATTAATCCCAACACTTGTTAAACACACTTCTTCTGATTCTACTCTATACACTAAGAATATCCTCAGTTATGTAAAGCAAATGGTAATGTGAGCATCTGTTCTGGGTGAGAAAGAGAAAGGGAGACTCACATTTCTCTGGTGGAGTGATCGTGATGGTCTGGGCCGTGAACTCCTCGTCAAAGTATCTGGTGTCCGTCTCCGATGTCACCTGAGGCTTGAAGGGAGGAACCATCTGAGAGGAGAGGAGGACAAAGAGGGGACAGGTGAGGTTGTATGATAACACTTCCACAATACAGAGCAGCTGTTAGAAGGACACCAAACTCCACACAAACTTTCTTTCTTTTTGCCATTTTCCTGATTTCTAATGAATGATCCTTTTCTTTATTATCTCCTTATAACCTTACACTTTGGAATTATTGTCCTTAGTCATGACAATAAGGCAAAATGAATTGGAAACAAAGGAAAGAGGAGAGGAATGTGGAGGGAGAAGAAGAAAGGATAGAGGAAAGGAGATGAGGAAATAAAAGGAGGAGAGAAAAAAGAGTTTAGGGAAATGAGAGTAGATAAGGAGATGAGAGGAGAGGAGGAAGTAAAGAGAAAAGGGAAGGATAGGAAAGGGAAGGAAATAAAAAACAACATTTAAAAAAAGTTAAAAGCATCAATCTGGTGCACTTTGAGAGCAACATTAGGAGATCTATGGATACATCTCTCAACATCCATATGAAACAGAACGGTAAGAAGATTTTATTTTTCTTTATGGATATTTTACAAATCACTCCCCTTTCAAACTGTATTCTTGTTTATTAATAACAGCTTTTTTTTACTGTCATAGTATTTTATACCTGTTTACTTTATTTAGGACATTGGCAAAAGAGCCTTCAAATTTAAAGCTCCTGCTGATTGGAATAACTTACCTGCTACCATCAGATCTCTCCCTACTCTGACTTTGTTCAAGCGTGCATTGTCGTCTCACCTCAAGGTTGAATGTTTTTGTATGACCTGAAGTACTTTATTTATTGTTTAAGGGTTGTTGAGGCTCCATCTTATTTCACCATCTCCTCATGAGATGACCCACCTATTGCCCATTTCTAAGTCTTTATTTCTAAGTCTTTATTGTTATGATTTTGTATATATAGTACAGCTACTCTACTTTACTCTACCCAATGATATGCATTCAATGTAACCGCCTATAATGTATTACCATGTGCTGTATGCTTAGGCTGAATGTTTGTAATTTCTTGGTTATTTCTTCCGATGTATGTGTGTGAATGTTGTTTGTATGTTGTACTTGTTTGTTATTTGTTTTCTTGGGACCCCCTTGAAAACGAGGTGATTCACCTCAAGGGGTTTATCCTAATAAAGAAATTTGAATATTCTCTTATTTTTTTATAACTATAATGATCATATAAAGATGTGCCTTTACCTCACTGACTGTAGAGTAAGCTTCTTATATTTGTTAGCATAGCTAGCTTATTAAGTTATTGACTGTATGATCAGCATGACAGATGAACAGATCGCCACTGGGCTTTCAACTAAAGACACAGCCACTCAAAAACTGCGGCATGTGTACGGCTCCTTATGGGTACTGCAATTTTAAATGAAGTGCCGGAGAGGAGTTCTGGTGCTCTCCGGGTGTTTCTCAATCGCGAGGATGCTTGCTTGGTAGCACATGTCTTCCGAGTCACTTGCTTCAGAAGCGAGACAAGAATACTTCCTGGCATTCGGAAAACGAAGAGTGGAACAGGCGAGCAAGTGTGCAGGTGTGCGTCATATGAGAGGCCCCGCCTTACATTTTCCGCCACATATTTGGGTAAATTGGTCCGTGCGCAAAGCATTGTGGGGATTTTAAGAGCGCGGAGTCTAAACATGTGCAGCCCCGAAATTTCTCCAAACGAAGTACGCCGGGCTCGGTAGAATTCCAAGTATGCTGCACATTGGAACGGTCCTTCGGCGGGACTCGATGACGTAGTATACTTGAAATATTGGCTCTGGAGCAGCTTTACTCGCAAAACACCCTCCGTCAGCACTCTACCTCTTATCAAGCCCCCAGGAAGTGCTCCGGACTCTGTGCCCAATATTCGTTGTGTCCAAACGGCGGTACTGCAACTTCCGTATCAGTCCGTGACGTCACCCGGCTCAAAACAACTTTTCCCCATTGACTAACATTGGGAAAGAGACGTCTGTAAATCAGCGGATAATTTAAAAAAAACTAAATAAACGACCCAGTATGAACTATGTTATAGCCATTACTATAATCATCAAGTCCTTAAAGTTGTAAAATGCACTAAAAGCCGAATCTAGATTTATTTTCTCTCTCCATTCATTCTAGTGAGCCGAGGGTGGGAGCTCGGGGGGCGGGGCTTAAGGGGCGCATGCTCTGTGAGCGCACATACGGGTTCTTCTTCTCTGGCAGCCAGGCATGATGGGTAATCTGTGACGTTTCGCTCTCTCAAAAGTTGGGCCGTTTTGTCTTCATGCACCAATGAGCAGCTCTCATAGGAAAGAACTCGCCTCCCACGCTGTGTCCAGTTCTTATTATACATCCATGCTTATTATACATCCATGCTCTACACCCCTGTCAGATGAGACATATACCACGTGATGACACGTTAGCCTCGTGTTGTGTTCAAGGATCCTGAGCTTGGACAGGAAAAATAGGCACTCGCTTGTTTAATTATTTTGCGGTCTAGATTTCTAAATCTAAATTATTATTTTTTTGCGTGTGTTTATAAATGACCTCGAGGGCCGTATCAAATGGTCTCGCGGACCGTATACGGCCCGGAGGCCGGAGGTTCCCCACCCCTGCTTTAAATGAATGCAATGTACACACAATCACTTAGAAAACAAATGGGAGTTAAATAACTGTTATCTACCTGCCCCTATAACTAGAGGGTACGAGAACAGCATGAAACAATAGCTAAGTGCGCATTATTATTATTATTATTATATCACTTCATACCTTTCTATCATAAACATGCTGCCAGTCAACACCAGAGAAGAAACTGTGTCTCATTATTTCTTTAGCGTCATCTGGTCCTCCACCGAGCCTAGAGGACACGAGAGGATTGTTAAAACAAACTGAGATCAGAGGATAGAAGCAACATTAATTTGAAGCAAACAAACAACTTATAAATATCGTCGGAAGTAATTAGAAGATATTTATTCACTTTCTTAAGCAAAATATACTGAATAAAATTAAAATTAAAACTCCTGCACAATGACTTTCTTAGAGCTGGGATGTACACAGATGCTGTGAATGATCCAATCAGAGGACCAGAGAAAGGTGAACACATGAGAAACAAACAAAGGCCTACGGGTAATTACGATAAAGAAGTATTTTTTTAAGATCCATAAAACATCATTCAACAATAATGTTGTGAATATATGTGAGCGATACTGTGTTTGAGAAATAATATTTTTTTATGAAAGCTTTCCTTCATATGTGCAGAGATATCTTTAGAGCATCAATATGTAGTAAGAGGTCATTTCTGATGTTAGGGACCAAAATGATTCACACACACACACACACACACACACACACACACACACACACACACACACACACACACACACACACACACACACACACACACACACACACACACACACACACACACACACACACACACACACACACACACACACACACACACACACACACACACACACACACACACACACACACACACACACACACACACACACACACACACACACCGTTTGTTGGGGTCTTTGATGAGCAGGCCTGACAGCAGGGACTTGGCGTCGGAGGACAGTGTGCGGGGGAACTTGATGTCCTCCATGAGAATAAGCTCAAACAGCTTCTCGTGGTCCTGGTTGTAGAACGGCAGTCGTCCGCACATCATCTCGTACGTCACCACGCCCAGACCCCACCAGTCCACCGCCCGGCCGTAGTCGTTGTCCTCCAGGACCTAAAAAAAGAGACAGATACACAAGGTTTGCTTTTTTTGTAAATGGGACCATTTGTTTTATTGGACATCTGCTTTAATTCTGCGTGTATTTAATTGGACTATACAGAGTGCCCGAGGAAAGGAGAGCCAATATGCCATTTAGTACGAAGGATACATTAAAAATACAGTAAAAGTTGCCCAAGAAGAACAGAAGTAGCAAAACACACACACACACACACACACACACACACACACACACACACACACACACACACACACACACACACACACACACACACACACACACACACACACACACACACACACACACACACACACACACACACACACACACACACACACACACACACACACACACACACACACACACACACACACACACACACACACACACACACGGGATGGCAGGTCTTCAGAGGCCCCTGGTACAGTAAGGGAGTCACTGTGCTGGCGTTTCCCCCCCGGTCCCTGCCAGCTCCCCCTGGCAAACTGCTCCTTCTACTGGCAGGGACAGAGAGGACCGTCCCTGGATGAAAAAGGCAGGAACAGCAGCAGGGGTCAGGGCCACCCTCCTCCCCTCAGAGCTGGCTCTCAGGTACTGTACGGACAGACTGAGAGCTGCTGTTGTTCCGCCGTATCAAAGTCTGGGCTGCCGTCCTGCTCTTATTCCCTGCCTGTCTTATCCCGAATCCTCCCGTCTTCTAATCATGTCTTCCCTCGCTCCTTCCTTCTCTTTTAAAGCTCTCGTGTTCCTGTTTGCTCTCCTCAAGGAAAGTTAAAAGGAGGAAAGGGATGCAGACGCAGGAAGAGAGGTATTTCAGGTGCTGTTGAGGTCCTCTTCAACACAACATGCTTATTAACATGATGAGTGTGTGTGTGTGTGTGTGTGTGTGTGTGTGTGTGTGTGTGTGTGTGTGTGTGTGTGTGTGTGTGTGTGTGTGTGTGTGTGTGTGTGTGTGTGTGTGTGTGACAGTGCTGGAGAGCAGCCAGAACAGCATACGTTGCACGTCTCTACGGTAACAATAACGTCTCACTCAAGGCTAATAATAATAATAATAATAATACTAATGGACCAGTCACGATAATAGACACACGTATGTGAATGCATTCAAGCACATAAACATCGTTTCGACACCACTATTATAAACTACAGGATGAAATTACAGCAAATGTCATAATATTAAAAGATTTCAAATGTACCATACACTAAGCTAATATCTGCCATTAGTAGAAGCGAGACAGGTGGCAGATGCAGATATTACGAGTGTCACAAATACATAAATAGCTTAGATTGATTAGAGTAGAGACGTGTTTATCCAAACGGCAGACTTACTGTGAAAATACATAACCTACAAACCAATAAACCACACATTTAAAGCCTCATATGAAAGTGTGTGAGCTCCACATTGACAACTCCAAGGATCAGGCAAATGATAGTTTAATAATCGTATCTAAAGATGAGAAAAAGGTTATTTGTGTTCAGCGTTGGTCGTCAAAACGGCAATATAAATCCATAAGTATGATATTTCTAAATGAAGATCTGATAAATCTATAAGAAAAAGAGGAATATCTCAGTTTGAAGCAAAATAATTCCTATTTTGGTCTTCATATTCAATGTAATCAAATCAGAAACCTGTCTTAAAGCTTTAAATCTGTGGGAGAGATACTGTAATACCGTAGCCAAAGTTTCTCTCTGCAGTTACTCCTAAATAAAGGTGTGTTTTACAAACCCTCCATTATATTACATGACATGTCATTGCACTGTGATACTATATGAGAAATAACAGCTAACAGTTTCACAGCAGCTCGATGCTACAGAGAGCCGGTCATTAACTGACGGAGCTCACACACTCAACACTAAACTGCTAATGATGCAGGCGGCTGCTGCAGTGTGTGCAAGGCAACATGTGCGTGGAAGTGAATAAAAGAGTTATGAGTGCTATTTTATGTGTGTGTGTGTGTGTGTGTGTGTGTGTGTGTGTGTGTGTGTGTGTGTGTGTGTGTGTGTGTGTGTGTGTGTGTGTGTGTGTGTGTGTGTGAATAATGCTGGTCACCCTGCTGGCAGCTGCAGAGAAGAGCTAGGGAACGTTAGCGCGCCGCCAGCTCCAGATACACTATTGATTGGTACGGCTGGAGGGATAACACTGGCTTAGACTGCTGGGAGACTGTCAGACACACACACACACACACACACACACACACACACACACACACACACACACACACACACACACACACACACACACACACACACACACACACACACACACACACACACACACACACACACACACACACACACACACACACACACACACACACACACACACACACACACACACACACACACACACACACACACACACACACACACACACACAGCAGATGGAATATTTATCCGTCCTCATCAAATTCATAAAGTTTTGAGAGTGAGACAAACTAGTTAATGTTTGGTGCTTCAGTCCCTGCAGGGTTTATGAAATTCAGAGCAGCTCACAACGCTGTTTTCCATTCTGATCTACAGGGCCGCTCGTTGAGTCTTTGCACAAAAAGGTACAGAAATGTATAGAAATACAAACAGTCCAGTTGGGCATGTATATAACTATTTGCATGTTAGAGAAAGGGTGTGTGTGTGTTTGTGTTTCTGTGTCCTGGGACCAAAGAAAGTGGTACAGTAGCAGCTCGGTTGCAGGCAGGGAGCAGATTAATCCACACAGAGCCAGAATGCTGCCCCACAGCCTTAGGCATGGACGCATGGCAGTGTGTGTGTGTTTGTGCTTATGTGTTTATGTGTATATTTTAGAAACAGACAGGACAAATAAATAGGACAAGACGGTAGAAGTCACAAATTAGAAAAATCAGCAGGACGTGACAGAAGAGAGGAAGAGGAACAGAAGAAGAAGAAGAGTATGGAAAAAGCTGTGATTAAAAGGTCCTGTCCTGTCCTGGTCCCTGTTGGGGCGGCCATGTGGCAGCGAGGCTCTGCTCGGGGGGCGGGGGCTTTGGCAGCCTGGACACCACTAGATGGGACGGGCACACACAGCCTGTGGCTATACCAGCCCAGATACCCAGCAGGCTACAGGGAACACACACACATACACACACACACACGCACACACACACCTCATATACTGGGCACACTGAACGTACACTCACATATTGTCGGTGTCACACGGAGACCTTCTATCTCCAAAGTGTCATCATTTGGAAAACCGGTTTGTGTTGACACTGTTTTTTTGACATTTTGCATGTTTCACTAACAGCTGACTGTGCTGTTATGTTTATGAAACATTTACAGTAACAGTAAAAAAAAAAAAAAAAAAAAACCTACAATGCAAAAACATATACAAACAAAAATAAAAACAAACAAATAAATGGAGTCGGCTCAAATCCATTCCATTCAACACTTAATAAAAAAAATAGCCACGGAGAAATGTGTCAACCATAAAAAATATGAGAAAACAGAGAAAACAATCCCCATGTGTTTTCTCTGACTCTGTTCCATCCCTTTAGAAAGGACCTTACGCTGCTCATTGTTTGGTATTCAATAAAGAACCTATCTAATGCATTGAGAGTACAGTTAGACTCATTCCCAGCTTTGTGTATCTGAATGTAATAATAATAATAATAATAATAATAATAATAATATTTGATTTATAAAGTTCACAGCAAACCCAAGGTGCAAGTTTAGACTCATTCCCAGCTTTGTGTATCTGAAGTATCTGAATGTCTGACTTCCTCCAGACAGCGGACACTAACCCTCTCATCTGCCCTCTCCACTGATGGCAAACATGGGAAGTGTCTGAATTTCACTCCTGTAACCCTGAAATATTTTCTCTTCCTTCTCATCTTCCTCTGTCTTCAACCCCCCCCCCCCCCTATCTTTTTAATCCCGGCTACTTTGCATCTCTGTAACTTGGCTCCGAGCAAACAGTGTTATTTTTACACGCGGGCGGGCGAGCAGAGCGTGCGGGCGGGTGAGTGGCGGTGGTGGTGTAGATTTCCAGGTTTTTTCCGAGCACCTTCCTCCAACCTCGCCCATCTGCCGCCATCTGCCTCGCTTTAGCCCGCACTTTCTACTGCAATCACACACACAGCACACACGCGCACACACATAAATGCACACAGACGCACATCCTGTGAAAAATAACCAACAGCCTCCAATCAGCTTTTGGCACGCAAAGGAAGGGACTCTAAAAAAAAAAAAAAAAAAAGCAGAAAATGCTACGCCAAATTGTCCTCCATACTTTTTCAAGTGGGATATACACTATGCCTCTCCACTGCTGCCTTCATCTCCACATCTACATCGCTCTGTCTCCACCACCCACAGTCCTGCAACACCTCGCCAGCTCGCTGCGGCCTTCGAGTGAAGCAGCGCTGTTGGCTGGACAGCGGATGACTGGAAAAATGATTACAAGAATGTAGTTTTTTGTGTGTGCGCACGCTCTGCCCTTTTCCAATTCAACCGACACCCTCGTTCACACGTATAAGCTGCATATTTACTGTTCACCCTGATATTATGGAAAGTGTTTGCCTGCGAGATTGCAAATTAAAATGCACATGCATAAAATCCACCATAAGAAGGTTTCAAACGTCAGAGGGTGAAGTGCATTGTGGGTAAAGGGTGGCGATGCTTTTATGTACTACAAAGACTGCTCAGTTTAGAGATCCCGACAAACAGTCAAGATCTGCATGTAATGTATATATGTATGTAATTCATCAGGTGCCTTTGAACTATTTAATGATTGTGTTTGGAAGAGTCTACATTGGGTTGTGGGTGTGGTTATCTGTCACCTATACATCATGTCAACAAAATACCCCTACTTCATGTAATCACTCTCACAAAGGAGAATAAGATATATATTGATGTTTGTTTTATGATTGAACACATTTAGGATTATTGAGCAGATGGATAGTTGTCGTACCTAAAATTGAAGCATAAAAACTACCATTTTATAAAAAAATAAACAACTAGTCAGAAACAGTAATGTGTATTCGTGCTAAGGAATCTGAATTTCCATTTGATGCTAAAATCCCTGCTAAAAAGTAACCGATGGTTCTCTTTTTAAATCCCCTTTGAATGGCAAAGATACCGTATCATTATTTATGACCTTCAAATTCATACCTTACTTCTGGTTGTTAGAAACCCAGGGATGAAAGGTTATTCTACTGCTGCACACTTAACTAAACGCATGATATGGCTATATAGAGCACAGATGGGTAAATAGTGTTAAAGATCGAATAAATCGAGTGGAAATGTGAAAACACTTTGAAATGTAAGCACCAGGAAATGAGAGAAAGAGTCTAAAGAGCACAGATCAAAGGGCCTACCTCAGGAGCAAGGTACTCGGGCGTGCCACAGAAGGTTTTCATGGTAGCAGCGTCTGTGATGCCCTCCTTGCAGAGGCCGAAATCTGTGATTTTGATATGCCCGTCTTTATCCAGCATCAGGTTCTCCAACTGGGAGGGGAAAGAGAATACACATCAGTTCCCACAATGCAACTCAAACCTCAGTGGAACATCAAACTCTTATTGTGTCATCATTTGCGACTGAAAATCAATACAATACTCGCTTTTTTATTGAGTACAATTATTTTTGTGTTGCCGCTGAGGAAACTCACCCACATTGTTGCAGTACACACACTCAGACACACAAACAGGCAGAGGAGGGAGATACACTTCAGGCGTGTTGTGGAGCCACTCAACCTTTACATTTTAATGGCTGAAGTGTTTTTCTCACTTTCTGTCTGCTTTTTCTCCTTTCTGTCTTCTTGGCTGCTGTGAGCAGAGCCAATGCTGCCAGGCAGACACTCAGACATCTACTTCTGTGGCATCGGCATCAGCTCCCCCCCCTCCCACACTTCTTTACTGCTTAATGTCTGAGTGGGCTTTTCCCCATCCCTCTCTTAATTACTACACATCCTGCACCACTCCTCTCCTCCTGGATGCAAATAAACAAACTCTGGAACACAAGGTGTGGGGGCACAACAAAAAGTTTTCCCCCCCAAATATCTGATCACTCTCATCCATGCCCCCAAACCAGCCTCCCCTCCCCCTCCCCTCTCTGTTTCTGTTTACCTTGAGGTCCCGGTACACAATCTTGGCTGAATGCAGGTAGTCGAGAGCCGAAACGATCTCGGCACCGTAGAAGCGCGTGCGCTCCTCTGAAAACACCCGCTCTCTGGACAAATGGAAAAACAGCTGCGGGAGAAAGAGGGAGGAAGAGAGTGGGGGAGAGAGGGGGGAGAGACAGCAGGGACGGCACAGCAATAATTACTGATTTATTGGAGGAAATTAGCACAACACAAACTGGCTGCCCGCACCATATTGAGATGATAGATAGCGGAGGGGAGGGGGGGGTTGTGTGTGTGAGGGGTGCTCGTGGCTGGGTGGGAGGGGGGGGGGGGCGTCTCGGAGGAGGGCGGGTGGAGGCGCTCGGCAGCTGGCGCCTCATCTCCCCTCACACACACACAACACACACATACCTCTCCATGTTACCCTCTGGGCTAGGTTGGCATGGTGCTGGCGTAGAGTTCGGCGACGGGGGCCAAATCAAGAGTTTAATCAATACACCAGTCTAGTTAAAGACAGGCCGACCGCCGCTGCCGCCACCGCCAACACTCTCTCCCCCCCCCCCCCCCCCTCCTCCCATTTCAACTGCCTCCAGTGCAGCTCTCATTAGGGCCTAACTGGCCTTGCCCCCTGAGCCTCCGTCTTCATTTACTCCATTCTCATATCCATCCCTCTCCTGCCAAGACGCTCGTTTCCATACTTTAAAGAGAACACAACTCGTTTCTCTCCCCAGGTGGCGTGACCTCTTGTTTCTCCCCCTTCCTGCCTTTTCATTGCTCACCTCACATTCCCTTCATCTGTCTCTCACTTCCTAGCTGTCAGTTGTCGAGTTGTCACTGTCACACGGCTACACATGTGGCACTGAAATGACACCAGCCTGCTGCGGCGCAGCAGTCAAGTCGGACAAATTACCCATGAGGCCAAGGGGTGCATATCTCCCCATTAATTGTTCGGGGAGGTTTGCATATGGCCGCTGGAGTGATGCTCACAGACCACCTTGCTCAAATGGTGTCCGTGTGTAATATGTGTGTGTGAGTGGTGGGGGTGTGGTGAGAGGGGGTAACACGACAGGTGGGCCTTCATCAGTGTACTGGCAGCTGTGACTGTGGCAGGTTTGTAATGGGTTGTGTGTGTGTGTGTGTGTGTGTGTGTGTGTGTGTGTGTGTGTGTGTGTGTGTGTGTGTGTGTGTGTGTGTGTGTGTGTGTGTGTGTGTGTGTGTGTGTGTGTGTGTGTGTGTGTTCACAATTTGTCTTATGAGGTAAAGATGTGCTCTGTGTGTTTGTGTTAGGATGTGTGATTGCTGGTGTTTTGTGTGTGTGTGTGTGTGTGTGTGTGTGTGTGTGTGTGTGTGTGTGTGTGTGTGTGTGTGTGTGTGTGTTTGTGTGTGTGTGTGTGTGTGTGTGTGTGTGTGTGTTTGCTCAGGCCTGGCACTGGCTGAACTTCCTAACTATCTGGGAGGGGAGCAGGTGACAGTTACACTGAGGGAATGAACCAAGATTGCAAAAACGGCCCGATTAAAATCTGAGAAATGGAAAAGTGGGGGAATCCAAACTCATTTCGTCTCCGACTGTCATTTTGGCTATATCTGCCCCATAGGTGTGTTCATAAATAGACACGAGCAGGAGAGGGGTGGAGCGGGAAAAACAAATGAGAAGGCAAGCGAGAGGCCAGTTGGTTGGCAAATTAACTGTGTTAGAAAGCAATCGAACAGACAAACTTTTGCCACTTCTCGAGTGTTTCCACGTCTTTACATTTCTCTGCTCCACTGCTATGGCTGATCATCACCAAAAACACAATATTTCCCTATTTTAAAAAAATATTTGTCTTGACATGTATAAAGTTAAGGAACCCACCCCACATTACCAATATCTATCGAATGACAATTATAGATATGCATTGTTAACGCTTTTTATAACCCTGATGTAACTATTATTGGACATACAAGATAAGAGAAACAGCTAAGAAATGTGTCTTTTTGGTATTAATGTGTATCCATAGTCACGTTTTAACACAGCTTTAAGTTAAAGCCTTTTATTGTCATCATACACAGAGTATAACGAGATTGAGTATGGTTAGTGAGTGCCTAAACACTGTCAGTTAGTGTGCTGGAGTTGTGGTTCAACTGGCTGTTTAAAGCGGTACCACAAAGACCGGTAACCACATACAGCACAACCATCATGAAAGTGTGTGTGTGTGTGTGTGTGTGTGTGTGTGTGTGTGTGTGTGTGTGTGTGTGTGTGTGTGTGTGTGTGTGTGTGTGTGTGTGTGTGTGTGTGTGTGTGTGTGTGTGTGTGTGTGTGTGTGTGTGTGTGTGTGTGTGTGTGTGTGTGTGTGTGTGTGTGTTACCTCTCCTCCATTCACATACTCCATGACGAAACAGAGGCGGTCTTTAGTCTGGAATGAATACTTCAATGACTGAAACAAAGACACACACACACATAAACACCATTTATAAAAACTGAATTGATTAATGTGTGTCAAAAACATTAAATAATATAGGCAACACGTTTGATTCCTGTTCAGTGCAATGTTTATTGTGTCTGTTTTGATTTCTGTCAATTCGCACTTATGTAGCCAGGTGCCTAATTTTACATATAGTGGACTGAAATGATCCCACAGTGCAAACGAAAACGTAGAGTATAAGTAAATCTTACTAATCATTATGACGCATTTACCGACACAATGGATTTCTATTTTATTTCGGTGCAATAGGATGAATTGAAAAGCCTCACATTTGGTTTATACATTATAATAATACATTTGACCTGCACTCCCTACACAGAGCACAGCCAGTTTAAGTGAGCAATTTTATACTCAGCAAGTAGTCCGGTCCCATTTGGTCTAAAACAGCAGGAGTGGCACAACGTGATCCTGTATAGCTTCAAACTGTTTATGTCTGTTTTTGCTTATTCAAAGCAAATAGATGTGTTTTTCTTTTGTGGAAGAAACTTACTAAACAAAAGAACAGTTGGTTCGGAGTCTCTTTGTGGCCGCAGGTGTGAGGCGGGTAAACTCAGATGTAAAACGAATTTGCTCTCACAACAGTGTTTGTGAGAACGTTCATATACAATGTGTTTGTGTTTACATTGTTTTTTGATAGAAATGAGCAGCGGCTTGTGTTTTTTGTGTGTATGAGCACTTGAAAGACGGTGTAAAGGGAACAGATGCGGCTGTTAATGTACAACAATTTGGTGTCTCACTCGTAATTAGCCTCCAGAGACTCAGGTACGTAAAGGATCAATATGCTGAATGCGTATTCAACATGCTCTCTTACAGATGTCGGCACATTTGCATATGCGTAACAGCTAAAGTATTTTGTGTGAATGAGGTACTTACAGTGAGGAAGGGGTGTCTGGTGTTTTTCAGTACTCTGCTCTCTGTGAGTGTGTGAGCCACTTCATCCTGCGCAGATACGGTAAAAACAGATTCAATCAACCAAATGAACAGTTGAAGAGAAAAAAAGGCTTGAGTGCCACAAACAGTCTCTCAGACCCACCTTGGCTATGATGACTTCTTTTTTAAGGATCTTCATGGCGTAGTATTTACCGCTGGCCTTTTCCCGCACGAGAATCACTTTACCGAAGGTTCCCTTTCCAAGCAGCTTCAGGTAGTCGAAGTCGCTCATTGTCTTGAGGAGGCAAACGCAGAATGTCAGTAATGAATTTACGCCTCAAGTTTAACAGTTAAAATTGTCTTTTTTAGGTACCACTTAGGGAGTGTTCATGTGTCCTTTTATATGTTTCAGTCGAGTACCATTGCTATTCTTGATACATTGCTTTGATAATGTATAAATGTGATTTCTGCAAATAGTTTCTGTCATTTAACAAAAGAAGCTAAACCTCTCAAATGTTAAATGTTATCAAAACAACTGCTAAAAACTCAGCCTGAATAAAATACAGCCTCAAATCTGCTACATTTGGATTTAAGGAACCGATCATGTAAACAAGATTACTACATTTGATTTCAATACTTGCTGCGACACAGACATTTCCTTCGGTAGTTTCTTAGTATGTTTTGCCATCTAACAGTTTGTCCCGAACCAACATTTGTTGACAGTTACTGGCCAAAATGTCATGACATTTAATGTTGAGGTTAATAGACCCTTTGGGATGAATCCAACAATATGGACCATTAACATTTCTGACATTGCACTTAAGCAAAATTACTCCCGGCAAACCCTTTTTTAGACAGTTTGGTTTACTTGATACATCCAGTAGGAATGTAACCCCATGTGTGGCCTTTGTCACGCCCCTTTAATAATAACTACATTTACAAACGTTTGCATTAATGCTTTTACTTTATTTTAATATGGAAAAATCAATTAAAGCTTTTGTTATCAGGGGCTCTTTGAGCAAAGACAGAATAATGACAATGAACAACAATATTACAGCTGGAATCATTCCTTTTGAGCACAGTGTGTGAGTATGAGTTTGTTGGTCTGTTCGCACCTGTTGTGTTACCTTGCGTTTGTGGTGCGTGGTGGAGATGTCCATCTCCTCCTCCACCATGTTGTCGATGTTGGTGTTGGGGCTGCACTGGATCCTTTCCTCCTCTTGTCTCTGCAGCTTGTCGGCCACCATCTGGATGGCCTCTGTCCACTCATCTCTGCATTTCACAACACACAACAAGATAATGTTTAGATAAGAGACAACATCTAATGTAGCCGATCTGCTACGTCTGAACCATGATATTGTTTAAGTGGATGAGAATGACTAAGACGTGATCCTTTATATTTGTATTTCATGAAACCCAGTAATCTTCCATGCAACAATACATCAAGCAGATGTAAACTATAATATTGCTCGTAGATTCTTTAATATGGATAGTCACTTAAATAACCGTTTTTAAAGGCGCTAAGGAGTTTTCAATTAACATTTAACACCTATTTGTTCAACAGAGAGGAAACATGGTCAACTAGAGAATCAACCAGCTGAGCAATGATCACAGAGCAGAACTAATGCCTACCAGTCTGTGCGTGTGTGTGTATTTAAGTGTGTGTGTGTGTGTGTGTGTATGTATGTGTGTGTGTGTGTGTGTGTGTGTGTGTGTGTGTGTGTGTGTGTGTGTGTGTGTGTGTGTGTGTGTGTGTGTGTGTGTGTGTGTGTATGCAAATGCACACCCATGCATTAGAGAGAACAATGCATTATTGTTTGCTAACATTGTTCCTCCCCATTGACTCTCCATTAGCACTGCTGTTCAACATCTGTTGAGAGAAAGTGTGTGTGTGTGTGTGTGTGTGTGTGTGTGTGTGTGTGTGTGTGTGTGTGTGTGTGTGTGTGTGTCTGTGTGTGTGTGTGTGTGTGTGACCATCATCTGTAGCAGAAGGCTAGCCATGCATCAGGTTATGTAGACACGTTAACTGCATTTAACGATGATGAATATAATGGTTTATAGGAACAGGGCCAAACTTCTGATCGAGAAGGGAAGAGAAGGACCAGGGGAAATGATAGCACAACATTAAGTTATTTTTTGCAATCATATGCGTCTCCAAAATGTGGTGAATTGCATGAAAGCAGATCATGTTGTCTAGCGTAAATATTTAAGTTTTTAAAGATAACGTGGTGAAAATGCAGGTTCGACGACACTAAACTGGTTTCAGAAAGAATTCTCTTTTCATTTTTGCCCCCACTGATCTTGACTCAAACAGTGTAAATCCTGTGCTGCTGTACATGCAAGGGTTACATGTTAGCATAAAACACCAAGAGCACGAACTGAGGTGAACTTAAGATGATATTCAAATACTGAGAAATCCTCAGCACTACGGAGCAGCGAGCTGGGAGTTACGAGTGTGTACTTTCAAACAAACTTACCCAGAGTGAGAAGATCATAATAATGAAACCTGCTTGACTCCCAAATCATCACCCCTGTGTCTTTTGTTTTGTTTTGAGTTAGATGCCCATATGTTTCCTTGAGGGATCTGGAAGAACATCCTAAACACAACAGTGTGTGTGTTCGAGATTTGAATCCCTTTCTACTGCAGAGACTTCAGAGCGTACCCTACACACTCCAAAACAAGGGCAAACTCAAGTTACACTCCATCTACAACAATGGAGCACTCAGTTTGTGGCACCCACAATGTGTGTGTGTGTGTGTGTGTGTGTGTGTGTGTGTGTGTGTGTGTGTGTGTGTGTGTGTGTGTGTGTGTGTGTGTGTGTGTGTGTGTGTGTGTGTGTGTGTGTGTGTGTGTGTGTGTGTGTGTTTAGCTACATGAAAAGCAATGGGAACTCTCTCAAGGTCAGGCAGCAGATAAATGCTCTCTCTTGGTTAGAGTGTTTTTTGTATAATGAGTTTTTTTTTTTGCTAATGAGAGATAATGGGCCTGCCTACAGTTGGGCGCCGTGCCAACACGTGCCACCCTCTCTGCGCACGGCTGGGGCTGCGGTAGTTGGAGTCCTGCCAGCGCTGGTACAGTACAACAAATACTGTAACACACACACATACACACACACAGATACCCAGTTGTGGCACACACAGTTCTTTCCCATCCACTTAAACTTCAATGATGCACACTTCTTGTGCACACACACATCTGGAGCTCGCAGTCGTCCCTCTTGCATATTGTGTACACAAATAAAAGATATAAGCTTTGTTTTAACTCTGAAATATTGATTGGATTATTTATAGGCAAAACTACTATAAAGCAAAATATAACAAAGACAAAGTTGGACAGACAGTTCCAACACACACACACACACACACACACACACACACACACACACACTCAAAGGATGCACGGAAGCATCTGTGGTCTTCTGGGCAAAGCTGTTCATTTTCTGGAGATAAACACCTCAGCTCCTCAGAAAGGAACTGAGCAGCTGGAGAATTTATGCCAACGCTACTTGAAAGGTCTCCCTTCCACTCTGCCTCTCTCACCCTCTCTCTTTCCACACACACACACACACACACACACACACACACACACACACACACACACACACACACACACACACACACACACACACACACACACACACACACACACACACACACACACACACACACACACACACACACACACACACACACACACACACACACACACACACACACACACAACTCTCTAAAGTGCAAACCTCCTCACACGTACATTTGCCCTTGATAATACTTTTACCCACATCATATTTGTCTCATTTAAATCCATATTTGATTTTAAAGTTGGGCGTGGATGTTTATTTGTATTTATTTAGCTTGCATTCATTTTACAATATTTTTCTTGTATAAAATGTTCAAGCTGAGTTCAAGCTTAACTAAGTTTGACGAACCAAAGTGTGATATAAAAAATACTTTCTTAAATATCTTGACTTTTTGATACAAACAGCTGCTTTTAGATTAATGTCATGTGGTCTAAAGACAGTATATATTCAAAAACCTATTCATCCAAAAACATCTTATCTTTAACCCCGAACATATAAAAAGAGTATTTTTCACGTCAGGCTTTAAAGAGATCTCGAGCTAAATATCCTCCTCTAATGCCCTCTCTGTTTATTGACCAACAACGACTAGAGGATGGTTTAAGAGTCTTTGGGGAACCGACCTCTCATCAGGCAAGTCCACGTGGAAGGTCCTCTCGATGACGGTGGTCCACTGGAGGCAGCGAATGATGAAGGTGTTCGGCTTCGGCCTCTCTGTCTTCATCAGCTGACATTCTGAAACAGGCAGCCACAGAAACAATGTTTGAATAAAAATACAACGGTGCTAGGATCTTCTGACTGTATCTACAAATGTTGATATCTGGTGAGGGAGCTTTAAGTTGTTTGATAAGCTAACATCAGTGTGACTGGTCCCAATGGTTTAACTTAACATTTCTGCTTTATCAGACTTACAGTATGAGGAGATATAATGTATGTGTGTGAATGGAGTTCATTAATGTCTTTTTTGTTTGTTTATGGTTTGTTTTTTCAAATTTTTATAAGTTATTGTTGCAATTTGCAAGGCTTATTGGATGTGATTTATTTTCTTGCCTTGAGCAAACATTTTATTTTGGCTTTAAAAAGAAGTACTGTATTGATCATCCAATTAAGAGTTTTGAGTTTTTTTTTAAGATATATGATTCCACCTTCCTAAACGTAAATATTTTCTTGTTTCTTAACTCCATTGAACTAATTATCTCTGAGTTGTGGTCAAAACAGGACTGTTTAAGGGATAAAAACAAGAAAATAATCAAGATAGCATTCATGTTGCTGTTGACTAAACAATGCAGCTTGGATTGAAATTGTTAGTTTAAAAAAGGCACTAAGTTCAGCCTCCTATGATTCAAATAAAAGTGTTTTTCTGTGCCAAGGGATATTATGTGTTCCAGCACATACGCATCTGGCGAATATCCGAAGAGACACATTTCTGAGAAAATGGGCAATACAGTAGGCCATTATTACACAAATGCATAATACAGTACACAAACGCAGAAACGTACGCACACAGAGCCAGATGGGGCTGTGAGCTCGCTGTGAGCTCGCTGTGGGAAGGAACGCATCTTCATTGTCCCTCAGCAGTCTCTCTGGTTATTGGGGACAAGAGCTGAAGAGCAAACTGATCCATCTTCGGTCCTCTCATCTCCCTCACTTCTCCTTTGATGTACAGACATCACCCTGCATGTCCCTCAGCTCTCTGTTCTCTCCTTCCTTCCTTTCCTCTCCTCTTTTCTCCTGCTCTGTCTTTGGCTATCCCCTCTCCCAATTACTTCTGTTTAAGTGTGGCACAGCACAGCATGTCATGTTTCAGCCTAAATATAGACAGGAAGGTTAATGACAACCGTATTCAGGTAGTACCAAGGCCGAGTTTCAATCTAAGCACACACACACATTGACACACACACAAAGAAGGTACTACCTGATTGTGAACATGGCCTGCTGTGCTGCCAGAAAACAAGGTCATGCTATGGTTGATGCCAAAAAACACTCACACACACACACACACACACACACACACACACACACACACACACACACACACACACACACACACACACACACACACACACACACACACACACACACACACACACACACACACACACACACACACACACACACACACACACACACACACACACACACACACACACACACACACACACACACACACACACACACACACACACACTCAAATGTAATATTGAAGTTTGGATGTTAGCTGAAATTGGGTTGTTTGCCACAGCCGGCAATTGTGAAATGTGTGTAGCAGTATAGTGGGTGGATGTGAGTACACGCATCATTGTGTGTGTGTGTGTGTGTGTGTGTGTGTGTGTGTGTGTGTGTGTGTGTGTGTGTGTGTGTGTGAGCGACAGGCTTGTATGTATGAGTCCCTCTGCAGGGAACAGGCCTGTACCATCTCTGTTCCATCTGACCACTTCTGTTGTTCACACACATAAACACACATACACGCCCATACACACACACACACACACACACACACACAAAAACAACACACACATGTACACACACACACGCCACCTGGCCTCCCAGCTTTGGGCAACAGATGTGGCAGAGGCAGCGCTGTGCCAAGCAGCCGGGGCCGGATGTATGGCCTGGCTTGTCCTCCTATCAAACTATTTTCCTCTCCTCCTTTTTCCTCGTTCTCCAATCCTGTCTTGGTCTCCTCCTCCCTGTCTGTTCAGTGCTGATGATCCTCCTCTCCTCCCTCGTCCTCCCTTTCCTCTCCCCCTCATTTCCTCCACAAAACCCTCTCTTTCCAATCCCTCCATCTCCCATCCGTTGCTCTCCACCCTCCTCATCCTTCTATCTCCGTCCTCTCTCTTCTTCTTTTCTCCTCCGCACGTTTCCAGTTCCCTTTGACCCCTCAGATCCACCCTAATCGCTCACTCCCCATACTTGTCCTCCTCTGTTCTTTGATGTACCATTTGTTATCATTCTCTGGGGGTATCAGTTTGTGATCTGTCATTCGTCATCTTTTTCTTTTTAGTTTTTGCTTTTAACTCTCACCTATTTCTGCTATCGTCCCCTCACAAATCCAACTGCACTGTTGCTTGGATATTGTCACATAGGAAAGCCATTCAACCAAACTACCTGACAAGATTTGATAGACTAAACCAATCCAGTTGTATTTTTCATTGTTAATATATATTTTTTTTATTGCTGAGTATGTCCAAATGTAATCTCATTTGCAGTATTAGAACAATACCTTTGAATATATGCCTCAGGTGAAACACTAACTTGGCCTGTATCAGATTATGTTCATGTATATGTTTGAAAGTTAACTACACATATGCTGTATCATATACTGTATGTTTAATCTGTATTATCCGGATAAATAGAGGATGCCGATCTGCTGTTTACTTTTCTAAATGTAAGTCAAAAAAGATGATCCATGTGTTAAGCCTAATTTCAACGTGATTATAGTAATTCCTCTGGTCTAACCTCAAAAATAGTGTTCTGCCTGCAGCTTAATGCAGCTGTTAGGCTTTTAACTATTATAAAGCTTAGTCAAAATATCACATTATACCTAGCCTTTTATTAAAACGGTTTAACAGGTATCTTGTTTTTGCTATTCTTTTCTTACCCGGAATTGCTCGATTATTCTATCGACATTAAAGTACAAAACTGATATTCTTCAAACATAAAAACATAGATTTAGGAATCAGATTGATAATTGATAATAGCAAGGCCTAACCACTTGCTTTCTTACCTTGAAAGTAAAAATGATATCAGCCTAAAGGTCAAAAAGATCTGGTGAGTAGTATAAGTTAGCAGAAAGACAGTCTTTATAGTCAGACAATGCAACCCAGCTGTTGAGAACAACTGTCGTTTTCATTCCAGAGCTGAACGGCTGTAAAGCTGACACAAAGTTTTACAGCCAATCTGCATTAATTGTATGAACAATGAGAGTTGATGGTGGTGGTAATGACACATTAAAAGTAATCTTGTTAAATCATTAGCTGGTTAATTACACATGTCAAAGACGCTGTGGCGCTTGTTAACCAGGTGCAGACAGATAACGTACTGATAAATTGTTAATTAGAGCCCTTCTGTAAACACTGTAGAGACTGATGAGTGGCAAGATGTTTTTGTCCATGAGTGATACTGATGCAATAACTGTTGTGCAGTTTCAGCTCTCATGACTGATATGAGTTGCATTAGCCTTTAAGAAATATTAAAAATATATGGATGGATATATGCTTTAACATATCTGCATCTGTAGAACATCGGTGCATTACATTACATTACATTACATTACATGTCACTTGTTAGACGCTCTTATCCAAAGAGACTTACATACTCAATACTGTGGGCAATCCCCACAGGAGCAATTTGGGGTGAAGTGTCTTGCCCACAGACACAATGACATGCTAACTGCAGTGGGGTTTGAACCTGTGACCCCCTGAGATGAACACCAACGCACTACCCACTGCACCACACGCCCCCCGTACCTACACTACTACTGAAACCTCCTAGATTAAGACACTGATTTCCTGAGAGTAAACACCTTTAAAGGGTTAAGTAAGCATACTTTTTTTTACTCGCTATGCCACTTTAGCTGTAACTCTGTAAATGTCCGTGCTGCAGGACTAATAAAGGAATTCTGATTCTGATAAGTCTGTTCTTGAATTCTATCTTAAGTAAGGTCATAAGAAAAGGTCCCATAACTAAACGTTGTTCTCTCACTGTATATATTTTTGTAGAATTTCACATCAAAGGCAGTCAGATGCGAGTTAGAAAATAGAAATCTGAAAGCCACGACAAAAGAGTATGGAGCAAAGTGCAGAGAGTGTGGCACAGGAGGAGGTAACATACTTGCAACAGAGAAGTTATTTAGAGGGTAGGGCAGGTCTGCATCCTGAGGTTTCTCTTTGTAGCCGATGAAGGAGCCGTCTGTCTTCAGAAGGAAGTAACGCGGCCGCCAGTTCTTTATGTATTCACCTGAAGAAAGAAGGATGGATACAAAGACAAGGTGGAAAGGGTAAGTAAAACATGTTTAGTCAAGCACAATGGTGATGAAGTGATGATGATGATGATGATGGCAATAGAGCCATCATGGTTATGAAGATCAAGATCATATATTGGAAGTAGTAATAGCAATAATGATGATGACTTTAAATACAGATTTGATTCCCTTGACGGATGAGAGGCTGTCCGCTGAACTCTCATCTGTCCAAAGGATATCTCACACACACACACACACACACACACACACACACACACACACACACACACACACACACACACACACACACACACACACACACACACACACACACACACACACACACACACACACACACACACACACACACACACACACACACACACACACACACACACACACACACACACACACACACACACACACACACACACACACACACACACACACACACACACACACACACACAGTAGCGTAGTAGCCTGCCAGATTCAGATGGGATTATCATGTAAAAAATGACAAAAACATGTTTACCAGCACAACAAGCAAACTATCCATGCCAGAAACATCATCTGGCTGATACATGGGCAGGTGTTGAGGTGCTGACCCCCTCTACCAAACACACCCACACACACACATACAGAAAAACGCATATATACAGAAATGTATGAAGCCACGATGTCAACGCTCTCACAAACACACACTACCTGTCACCAGCAAAGGGAGACACGACGGATGAGATAACTTGACATGTGATCAGATAAGATTACACATTGAGAATGACCGTTCTTAGACGGCGGCAACAAATAACAACATCTGCTGAGCAGCTGGTGTCAGAGAATTACCCAACTGGCTGGCACAGACTGGCACTAAGGTGGCACCACAGCTTTATCAGATGAGCCGCTGCAGGATTACATGAGTGTCAAACATTTCCACACCACAGAGGATAACACTCCCTGGAAGCAGCATGGATACACACATGGATTAAAGTACACACGTGTGCTGATTCACACATGGTTGGTTAGGAGTACGACGAGTACATACGCAGGGATGAAACTGCGCGCACACGTGGAGAGTACGAGGCAGCAGTAATGCCGAGACACTCTGATGAAAGAAACTGACAATCTCAACACTTTGCGAAGCCGGGAGCTGTGTAAACATTTCACTTTCTCATTTCAAACAACAGAAATAAACACCACAGAAGGACGCAAATGCTCCCTACCTCGCAACCCCTTTTAATTAACCAGCCAGCCGTTCCATTGACATGCACACACATTGAACACACCTTGTGAGGACATGCTAATAGACAAAGATGTTCATGAACGCATACTCACACACAACAGCTCTGATCACCTTTTTTTAAAGACTAATTCGCTGGGAGAGCAGCGTAAGCCGTGTGTGTGTGTATGCGTGTGTGTGTTCTATTTGTGACATCCATTTAAAGCGGAAATGACAGCAGGCCGTGCTCGTTAACACGTCGCAGAAAAACACCTGCTCCGTCAAAGGGACCATGCGACTGCAGGGCCTGTTGGTACCTCTGGGTGCTGGTAGTGGTGGAGGTGTGTGTGTGTGTGTGTGTGTGTGTGTGTGTGTGTGTGTGTGTGTGTGTGTGTGTGTGTGTGTGTGTGTGTGTGTGTGTGTGTGTGTGTGTGTGTGTGTGTGTGTGTGTGTGTGTGTGTGTGTGTGTGTGTGTGTGTGTGTGTGTGTGTGTGTGTGTGTGTGTGTGTGTGTGTGTGTGTGTGTGTGTGTGTGTGTGTGTGTGTGTGTGTGTGTGTGTGTGTGTGTGTGTGTGTGTGTGTGTGTGTGTGTGGTTGGGGGTATTTGAACCACCACAGAGGGACAGAAAGAGACACATAGACAGATAAGAAACTGCTGTTGGGTGCCAATGCATCACCAGGATTAGCAATCACACCTCTCCCTCTCTTCTGCTCTCTCAGTGTCTTATTTCTCTTTCTCACAAATCCCCCCCACTCTCCTCTCCTCTCCTCTCCTCTCCCACTGCCTTATCCTATTCTCTGAGAAACAAAGCATCTTCTTTGGATCACTACTGCTGATAAACAGTGCTGTGAGAGGGGCTGGTGGGAAAAGGGATGGAGGGAAAGCCAGCAAAGGGAAATGAATTGAAAGGAAAGTAGGTTGTAATTGAGCGGAAATAAAACAGCTTATCAATTCTGACAAAACCAATACTGTACGTAAAGCTCAGGGTGGCATGTAATCTATTCAGGATTCTAGTGTGTGTTGTGGTTAATGCTTCCTTGTAGAACAAATGGAAGCCTAATGAGCTTAAAATCAACCATAGAAAATATTCCATGTATTATAAACGCCATTTGACAATGTAATCCAAAAAATACATAGGATTATAATGTGAAGGTTTTGTAGAGGCTGAGTCAGAAAGGTCCTGATTCGACTTTGTGGAACTATTCAAGGGGATTGTTTGTGGTGTCGGCGAAACTGATTTTTATTATGTACAGGTGTTTCCGTTATTGTGTTCACTACTCAAAAACAATGATGGGAAAAACGGATCAACGGGTAAAGACAAAACTTTGGTTGACCTCAAGGTGGATGAAGGAGAAAGAGATGTATCGACTGACAAAGTGGATGAGGATAAAGTTAAACTAATACAACTATTATGAACTGGCAGTGAAGACTGTCCTGATGGTCCAAGTCCAGTCATTTCTCTGAGTCAGTTTCCTGATGAAGTGTCCAACCAATGGAAGCCTGTGGCTGGCCACTTCATCGCTCAGCTGTCCAGTACAACTGAAAAAATGTAAGCAATCCTTCTGGCCGGGCTTGGACAGCGTGTGTGTGTGTGTGTGTGTGTGTGTGTGTGTGTGTGTGTGTGTGTGTGTGTGTGTGTGTGTGTGTGTGTGTGTGTGTGTGTGTGTGTGTGTGTGTGAGAGAGTGTGTACACGTCCACTGGGGTGCGGGGGAGGGGGCAGCCAGGGGTGGCACAGACGGAGAGAGGAGATGGACAGTTGTCCATACATGGCGTTCCAAACAAACACAGGCACGCACATGCACACACGAACACATTCAACACAATTCTGTTTTTTGCCCGTTCCAATCCTCCGAATGATCCAATGGTGTTCTGTCAAGCTATCCCGTCTTGGCCCTGCCTGTAATGAGTCCAGCGAGCTCTCCCACTCTGGACAGCTTGTCTGGGGAGCCACATGTCTCTAGTTTGGACTGCTGGAGAAAACAGAACAGCCGGTCTCCTTCCCACACCATCTCTCTCGGACTCCTCACTTCAGTTTCATTTAGTTTTTCTGCACAACTTTACTTTTCCCTTAAGGCCAATTAGTAGATACAACACTATACAGTGCTTAAGACAACAGGACTCTTTTGTTTCTTGTTAGAACGTCGGGATATCAGTAATACGGGACGACGTGGGTGATCTGATAGATCTGAGGAACAGAGGATATTTAGGCAGACAAGATAAACCATTTTGAAGTTTATTTAAAATCTGGGCTAGATTTGTTCAAAACACATATTGTCTGCTGCAGCTTTAAAGAGCTGTCTTCTGTCTTAATTGGAGGTACAGTATATTAAAACTTTTCTAAACTGCTGTTCCTTTCTCTTTCAATGTCAGGAAAGTATTAAATATCGTGAGCATTAGAAATAGTACTTTAAGATTTAAAAATAAGTTTCAGACAACCACAGTACTTTGGCTCGGTTAAGTGTTTGACTAAAGAAGGGATTGTTGAAAACAGAAACAGAAGTAGAGGTGGTAAACTTTCCCTCTACACTTCAAGACATGTTGTCGCTTCCTGTGGTACCGACTACAAACTAAGGATTAAAAACTAAAGTAGTAAAAAGTAATTTTGGAAATTCAGGGAGAAATAAATCTTGTTGGCACATCCTCCATTTGCAGCTTGTGGATTTAGCAGTACGAGACAGAGATGAATCAGCTGTGAATGTGCCCGTTCCAAGCTTTCTGATTGGACAATTACCACAACGCACTGACTAACTGTCACTCAATTAGCGGACTGATTAACCATTCATTTCAGGACAGAGCGGGAAAGGGGAGAGAATGAGAGATGGAAATGCAGAGAGGGGAAAAGTAGACAGGTACAAATGGTAAGGCTGAACTTCAGCCAGCAAAAAAGAAATGAGACGCACAAACTTTCCCGCCTCTCCGTCTCACACTCAGGCCTTCAGGACCCCGGCACACCTCTGCTCTGCCGGATGCTTGCAGAACGAGACGAGCCGGAAAAACCTTGATAGCAATTAAATAAATAACTCCATAACTATGTGAGCTCACCAGCCATTTGTTAATCAACCCAAACAGGGATTTAATTTAATGCTTTGGCCGAGGCTGGAGCTGATATGCAGATGGCGCAGAGACGGGGCTGTGTGACTGGCGCTCTGGGAGCTGGAGTGGTGGTGTATGGAGGTAGGGGGGGGGCGGATGGAGGGGGGGGCGGATGGAGGGGAGGTAGGGGGAGGCGGATGGAGGGGAGGTTCTGCCACGTTCCAGCACATACACAGCAGCTCACCAGCAGGGAGAGGAATGTGTCGTCTGGCCACATAACAGCACACACACACACACACACACACACACACACACACACACACACACACTCTCTCTCTCTCTCTCTCTCTCACACACACACACACACACTTTCTCTCACACACACATTGAGTGCTCAGAGAAGTAACACAGAGCTGTATAAGGACAGAATAAATAACAAGTTTACTAACCAAGTGACTGAGTAGCTGGCTGGTTGATCGCCAAAACTGATAAACTGACTGACCAAATAAAAAAGATATAAGACAATATAGCTCACCTAATAGTTTAATTTTGAACCTGACGGCAGATTGTTTTGGACAGGAACAAATACATCACGCTTCAGAGACAAAAAAAATCAACTAACTGAAGAGTCGTTTGAACGATATTAAATATAAATACGTTTTGATGATGCCTGATTTAGAAAGCAAAAGTTTCAAAAATTCTCAGATTTGTTTTTTTCTCTTTTTTATATTCTTGTGTATACAATATATTGTATATTTTGCGATTTTTAAATATCGATATATTTTGCGATTTTTAAATATCGATCAGACAAAACAATTATGGAGAAGTCATCTTGAGCTCGGGGAGTTAAAACAGAAATGTTTAACTCTTCTCTGACTCTGACATTGTATAAATAAGACAATTGACAATAAACGTTTGTAGTGCCAGGCCACTCATGTTTCAACATCCTTTAAGTGCAAAAGTATCTCAGCTTTGTCATATGCTCTTTACAAACATATTGAAATAAGAGTAATCTTTAAAGAAAAGCTAAATCACTGTAATGCAGTTTAGCAGTATGGAGGTTAGGCCATGATCCTACAACAGCAGTATGAAGGTCAAACTGTTGGGTCAGATCTGAAATGACCGATCTCCTTATAGACAAAGGCCAAAACACTTCCAGACACAACAATGTGAGGAGGGGGTTCATGTGTTTGTTTGTGTGTGTGAGCATTAGCTGCTGATACTTGAGTAAAGCAGTAATACACAGAGAAGAAAGAGGAGGAAGAGGGATTAGCTAAACATCAGGCACGTTACTAATGGGTAAAGGAGATGAGGGAAAGGAGGCCACTTTGTGGAGCAGAGAGGACTCTGGGGGTTATGAAAGTGGGGAACTGACATCTGTCTGAGGCTCTGTCCATTAGCTCCGGAAGCAAGAAAGAATTCATGTTGCAGATCTGCACACCTGCATTATTCTGAAAACAGTTGTGCAAAATAAATAATAACGACTAATGTAAAATACCTTTTAGATCATCTGTAATGTTAATTCTATGTGCATGTGTGCATCTACAGGAACACGGCTGTGTGCGTGACCTCAACCCCAGCAGTTCTAACTCCAGTCTGCTCAGACATCTTAAGGTGAATCCAGGCTCTTTAAAGCCAATCCACTTATCATGCATTAGTCTCATTGCCACATCGGGACAGGACAGCTGTTACTGTGTTGGAGTTTGTGCTTTAAATACAGCCACCACCAGCGCTGATGACATACAGTATGCTACCTGTAAAAAGCCACTTCTGTAAAGATCAATCCAACACTAGAATAAGCGGGGGAAATATTTGGAGGAAATAAAATAATCAAATGTAGTTTGAAGCTGTGGATGGGTTCAAAGGTTTAGTGCTAGAGTATACTGTGCTTAAGTACAATTGTGAGGGACTTGCAATTACATGTATTTAGTTCCTTTAGATAAATAATTAGCAGTTCAATAAGACTTATACTTATAATAACTTATAATCAAAACATATTTGTATATTTTGATGGTAATACTGTTCTACTTTTACTCAAGTACAAGATCGTAGTACTTCTTCCGCCTCTGCTTGAGTAATTGTACATGCCCCTGGCCAGTTTAAGGAACGAGACTCCATGGAGGCAACAGCAGCAAAGAGATGTAAAAGATGCTTGAGTGAAAGATGAGGGAAAAGAGAGCTGAGAACGGTCTGAAGGTCTGAACTAGAGAGAGAAGGGAATCAGTGTATGCGGTTAAAGCCATGGCAGTGACAGAGTGCCGGGACAGGGCAGGGCAGCCACAGGGCGGCCAGATTGAGTGGAGACCCATGGGAGTGTTGCCATCCCTTGGGGGCCACTAGGAGATTTCACACAGCCAGCTGCACACAGCCAGCGCCTCCTGCTAGGCCGTGCTGGATGCACGAACACAGACACCAATGCAGGCTGCCCTGGTGCCCCTCTGCTCCCCCAGCTGGTACAGAAATAGGCCCACGCACATACAAACACTGCAGGATCACTGCGCTGCAGATACATAATGCTGCGTGTCAGGAAAAATGACTTAACTATAAAATTACTACAAAATGTTCCCTTTTCATCTGTATATCCCTATTCTCTCTTTTTCCCTGCTCTCCTCTTCTGCAGTACCACTACAGTCCAGTAGATGGTGGTGGCTCCCTGGAGCATGGTGGCCACCGCTGTGATGCTGACAGGCTGGAGAGTGACTGACAGACACACCACAGCCAGGAGCCTCACATCCTAACCCCCCTCAGCACTTCTGTGTGTGTGTATACAGTATATTTATATAGGTAAGATAGGCGTACGTGTGTGTCAGTTGGTGTAAGCACGTGTGTTTCTGCATAGCTTACATTTGTACATGTATGTCTATAGGCCTACATTGTTTGTTCATGTGACGGTTGAGACGGGGTGGGGGGAAACAGAGGCTGTTGCTTCCTAAAGCACTATAGGATTAGTGCAGTGTTAGCATATTAGCATCTTAGCTAGAAGGCTGCTGCTCAACACCACCTGTCCCAGACAGGAGGCTGTGGCTACCCAGCTACCATCCCCACCATTCTCTACCCCCCCCCCCCCCCCACACACATATGTAGAAACACACAGTGGGTTTGTGAAGGTCACTAAGCTACAGCAACTCCAAGCTTACCGTCTTAATCACTTACTGTAACTACTCTATCTGTTGCTTTACAAGCTGTGTATTGCTGCAACAACAATAATTGTTTTGTCTTTATTTTTCGTTTTGAGTCACAAAAATATAATTATCCTCAGCATATTTTCAAATTATAAAAGTCCAGCAGGTTTTGCAGTTTCAGTAACATTACTTACTGAAAGAGAACACAGCTATTTCTTATAATAAAAACACAAGGTAGTACTAAAGCTAGGCATAACATACAGAATCATACATACTTATATATAACACAGGACCAATCTTGGATCAGCTGGTAGCTCCCCCTAACCACTTTAACTATTATGCCTATTACTATTATTATTATTATTATAACTATTATGGGATGCAGTTGCTCTTTCCCTGCAAAATATAGAATTATACTACTTTTGAATATCTTAAGATATTGTACTGTTAACATCCTGGAAGTCAGGTCAGCCTGCCCCAACCAACAATGTAATTCTTTTTTACAGCGATACAGAATTAGATGGCTACTGATACACTTAAGGTTTGATTTACATTCTTGAGTCATTTAGAGCAACTATTTGCTAAAACCCTCTTTAAAGCGATTAATATCATGCAGATCGAGTTCTTGTTTAAACACCAAATCTATTTTCTTGTGTTCCAAAAAAGAAAGAAAAACCCCAAAGAGACTGTCGACATTTAGAAAGAAAAGTCCTTAATGTTGTAATTCAAAGGGGTTCTTAATGATAGCCCCTCTGCCCTGCTCTGTGCTCTTCTGTTTGCGGCGGTCTGTCCTGTGAAGCAGGATCATTAGTGACAGGAGACACACCTGGGCACAGTATGACTTCCTGTACTGTAGGTCGTCATTCATACTTAGTTTGTTACAGTCTAAGAGCAGAGCTGGGATCGCTTTAACCACAAGAATATAAAGTTAAAAAGGAATGTAACAAACGGGGAAGTCCTTTGTGCTAAGGAAGTGATGGTACAGTTAAAGTCATGGCACACTGTAGCCATACAGTAGGAAGCATTTATATAACGCTAATATTACCATTAAATAAACAGGACAAACTCAGGTCTATGTCTAGATCATAATGTGTCTTATGAAAAATATGAAACACAGCTCAGTTAGATGGTCTATTCCACACACATTCCCCCTCCCACATACACACACATGAAAAGACACAAACTAAAGCGTAACATGCCATTTAAAAACACAAAGACGGATCTGTTTGGATGTGTTCTAGTATGTTCTAGTAAGAAGGTAAAAAGTACAACCCAAGCTAAGCATTACAAAAAGCCTTTGCATTCAACACCCAATGACATTAGGAATGCCATGCTGCTTGTGTTCTGAATGCAGTGGATCCAATGTGATTAGGAAAGGCACACACAGCCAATGAGCGGGCTAATCAAATTGTACTGATTGCTGGTATATTGCCTCGCTCTGTTCTCTCTTTGGATTGTATTGTGTCTCTGTACCATTGATTATGGTATGGACATTAGAAGTTTATTTACAAAATTGTGTCTGTATTGAAATATACGATATCCTTGTCTGTTAATACTATCACATGACTACCATGATATTGATGCTACAAATAACCTGACTAAGGCTGCAACTAACAGTTATTTCTATTATCAATTAGTCAGTCAATTAGTTTAGCATAAGCATTTGATCAGAAATTGGGGGAAATGTCAATTCCAGCCTCAAAAAGCCCATGGTGTCTTCAAATGTCGAGCATAATCAGTTTAAAACGCTTTGAAACAGAGAAAAACGGGAATACTCAAAGTTTGAGAGGCTAAAAACAACATTGTGTGTGTGTTTTGCATGAAAGATTTTTTATTATTAACTAATTATAAAAATAGTTAGCAAATTATGTTTCTGTCAATGGACTAATTGATAAGTCGGCTTGACCAGTCATTAACCTAATTTTTTCATTCAGTAATCCTTATTCATAATTGTGCACTTATAATCACACAGAGGGGTGCGCTTCTTTGAGGTTCCCATTTAGATGTGACATTCATATTCAAATTCTTATTCTGTGCTATTGTGTCATTGGAGGTAAAACCATCCAATCACAGGAGTAGAGACAGGCAGCTGGACCAATCAGTCAATGAACTGCCTATCAGAACAAGGAAGGGAGGGTCAGCAGACAGACACAGCTGTCTAACTGTTGCCTACAACAGGCAGTGTGTGTGTGTGTGTGTGTGTGTGTGTGTGTGTGTGTGTGTGTGTGTGTGTGTGTGTGTGTGTGTGTGTGTGTGTGTGTGTGTGTGTGTGTGTGTGTGTGTGTGTGTGTGTGTACACAAGGGACCTTAACCAGCCCTACCCTGACCAGTTGAGCAGTGGTGAACAGGTGCAAAGCTTTTTGTGCATGTGTGTGTGTGTGTGTGTGTGTGTGTGTGTGTGTGTGTGTGTGTGTGTGTGTGTGTGTGTGTGTGTGTGTGTGTGTGTGTGTGTGTGTGTGTGTGTGTGTGTGTGTGTGTGTGTGTGTGTGTGTGTGTGACTATTATTCCAGAGTGGTTGGCTCTGTATTATTAATTCAGAAATGCTGGGCTGGGGCTGTGGGCAGCAGCTGGCGTTACGTCTGCATGTGTGTGTGCGTGTGCGTGTGTGTGTGTGTGTGTACCACATAAGACCCCACTGGTCTTTTGTAAAGCCCCCTCCTCCTTTCCAAGAGCAGCAGAGAGCATTGTGGTGAACGTCTCCCTGTCTGCCTGTAAACTTATACACACACACACACAGCACAATAGCCCAGCCCAGCAGGCATGAGTAAACAATCGAGTACTATACCCACGCCCCCCCCCCCCCCAACTACTGTTGAGTGTACCCCCCTGCCCCAAATACCATACACACACACACACACACACACACACCAGCCCAGCCCTGCCTCATTCTAAAGGTTTCATTCATGTGTTTCACTGAAGGGCCGACAGTAAGTGCTCTCCACCTCAGTAACTGCTGCTCTCTGCACTACCCTCTGTCGTGCCAGCCTACCTGTCTGTCTGTCTTTTTGTCTGTCTGTCTTTCCATCAGGGTCCAATCACTTTCAATCAATCAATTTTAGTTTTTTTGGACTTGGCTTGCTGGGTATGTGTCACCTGATTGTATTACATTCCGCTCCAATGTAAATAGAAAAAGATATGGAAATAAAACCAATTTAGTTCATATTTGCCTACTCTTATAAAAAAAAAACCTGTTTAGGATCAACGTAACATCAACAAATATTTGTTCTAGTAAAATATCTGGTGTAATCGGTTGTTGTTGCAAGTTTATTACCTTGTTTACTCACCATGGCATCCCCAGTGGTGAGCCATGCCAATAAGTAACCACAGTTTCAGACCTCTGTTCTCGATGTCAGGTGATTCAAAGCATAAGGTTTGTTAGGGGGCAAACTGGTAAAAACCATGGTTATATCTGGATGAATAACCATCAATGAATATGAAGACATGTGATAAGCTGCAGTTAATCATGTTTGTAAAGAACAACATTACAAAGTAAAGCAGGGGCAAAACACAGCCTCATCCGACTCCCTCACAATCAGTCATGCTCCATCGTGCGTAACTGAAATGCCTGAGTTACAGATTTGTTTTGGCTCATCTGCTGCTAAAAGTCCGTGATGGCTCATGAAGACAGTTTACCAAAAACGCTGTCCAATAAAACACCTACCTGTAAACCCATGTGACTTTTGTTAAAAATATGCTGTTTTCTTGTTATAAACAGCTTAACTTCATGAACTATTATAGAGTTTGGACTTACAAAATCACTGTTTGATTTCAATTAGTGAGTGGCTTGCCTGTCTGTCACACTCTGAGCTGTCAGTCCATCCTAAACACTCCTCTGTTCCTCCCTGAGGGCTGGTGTTTGTCATGTTGTAACGTCTGTTAGTCTAAGAGGCTGTTTTTGACAACGTGTCCACCTCAGCTGGCCGGCATCAGGCCCTCAAAGCTCTCAGACAATTCAAAACAGACAAAGATGACAACATGTGTAAGGACACACTTGCATACAAATTCAAATGTGTTGTTAAAATACTATATTTATATTGAACTGTATTCTTTTTATTAAGTATTATTATTTAATTCTGCTTGAATATTTTGTTAAATTTAAACAAAACAACATATCAAATTGTTCATCTTATTACATTTCTTATTCTCCATTGAGAGTTGTATAACTTTCAATATTCCATCCAATCCATTATGATGTTAAGCACTAATGAGAGGGAAATGAATGGACCACTGTTCATATAGGAGGTAAGCTTCTGTAAAGACGACTATAATTGTTATGGACTCTAATCAAGGACACTGAGATGCTTATAACTATTAACCGTTAAAGTGCAGCAGTCAGCAACGACATCCTCCTTTGAAATATGTTGATTCCAAATCTGCTTAACAACAAAGTAAAATCTTTATTTTCACTCAAACATTCTCAGTAATGATTTTTCTGAATACTTTTTGTTGGGTATTTTCCAACACATTTTACAAAATTGGCCCTGCACCAATAACAAACAGTTACACATGGTACCTCCTTAGGACCCAAAAGACCCTCAGCCTCAGCATCATTGGTAAGAAAGATATATGTGAAACCCTAAATGAGTTTGGGCTTTTCTAAACCTTCCTGCTCAGCCCTGCAGGATAATTAATGAGCAGGACGGTTCCCAGGTCTATTGAAACTCCAGATATTGTTTAGAAACACTCAAACCACGGAGCAATATCTGAATATGGCAGATGTTCATCATCTTTTCTTCTGTGTTCGTCTCCCCCTCCAGCTCCTCTCATACAGCCGTCTGGCATCGAACCTCATGTTCCAGCCGCTATGCTGCGAGACATCTGCACCTTTCTGACCGTTTCTTTCTCTCCTTTCCGTCTCATCTTTCCTCTGTATGCACACACACCAAGACAAAGATAGAACTCTTTTCTTGATGACAGATGGCAAGTCAACAATTGAACAGCACCAGTCTCTCAAAACACAGACACACACACAAAATGTACACACCCAGGAACAAACACCACCTCCTTGTCGTCCCTTTGTCCCTTTGTGCCCAGTCCCTTGTCAGATGTCTTGATTTGGTTCTTACAGCTGAGCGTATGTATTAGTGTGTGTGTGTGTGTGTGTGTGTGTGTGTGTGTGTGTGTGTGTGTGTGTGTGTGTGTGTGTGTGTGTGTGTGTGTGTGTGTGTGTGTGTGTGTGTGTGTGTGTGTGTGTGTGTGTGTGTGTGTGTGTGTGTGTCTGTGTGTGTGTGTGTGTGTGTGTGTGCACCTCCTTCCTTGGTATATTAAGCACTAGTTTAATGAGAGTTTGGTGAGGTGCGGGCCCCAGCCAGTTGACCATATGGGGGAGATTTAGCCCCCTCAGAACATTGAGCCAAGCCTCGCTGACATGATTACCACTGCCGTCCGCTGCTCTACACTAGTGTCACATTGGGAACTGGGAATCTTGTCATGGACAGCTAATTAATGACTGGGGATTGGCAACCAGAGACGGAGTATGCTGAGGGAAGATGAAAAAATTCTGTCAGTGTTTGGTCTCTTCTTCCTCTCTATTTTTAATCAGGCTAACTCACTGAGACTCTGTGAACGATGCTTTCAACACAAGTGAGGTGCATTCAAGCACTTGTGTTCACATATTGTAAAAGAAGCATGGTTACATCGTGTCACATTTTCCGGTTGGGTAAAAACACATGTTTATCCTTTAAGTATCTTGTTGTAATTTTAAAAACACACTTTTAATGCATATCTTGAATGTGCTGTACATCTTTGTGAGAGCGTGTATGTATTCATGACTCTCATTTACAGTGTGTGTTTGAGGCGCAGCAGGATGAAGCTAGTGCCTTAGTTAATCCTGTCAGTGACAGATTACAGGTGGGAAGATATAAATAGACTGACGGTCCCTTTATCCTGGCCACTGTGACATCAGCATGCAGCTCAACTGTAAGTCAGCCATAACGGGAGCACACTCAAACTGAACCCTCAGAGGTGTCCCTGTTGTACTGTATATATGTATCAACAGAATCCAAATGAAAAGAGGTGTCAAGAGGTTGTCACAGAATAAAAATGTCACTGTGCCTTAGTCACATCTGTAATGAGCCATCAGGATAACAGACAATGTTTGGTTTTTTTAACCGTGCAAACAGGTTTTAAAGTCACATGCAATGAAGTTCGGAGATCTGGTGAACTGTACTGCGTTAAAAAAAGAACATACTTGAATAATATATAAATGCAAACACATGTTATTGGACAGAGGGGCTTATACTTTAAAATACATCTTTTTAATTTTGCATATGTGTGCAACTACTCGCAACATTTATTCAACATTAAGGCATGTTTAAAAAGCCTTCATATTTCACTTTGTCTGGATCTGATGTACATAAATGATCCATGAAATTAAATATGTTTCTCTATAGAAATTAAGCAATCAAAGTAGTGTTGGTATGTGTTGTTTCATACACACAAAGAGACTAACAGTGCGAGGACGGGGCTTACTGGAAACTTGAGTAAGTGCTTCTCCTTTACATAAGTGATCACTGTCTTATCGAACAGCAATCAGACTGGGTCATCAATTCAGAAACACTAAGTTAAATCCCAGCTGCCTGCAGTATCCTCACACAGCTGCTGCCTTCATGGTCTCCCCTTAAGCTTCTGTACCAAAGCTCTCTGGAACAGATGCTCTGTTTTACAAATAAAGAATCGCAGAGCTTTGTGCCACAGAAGTACACTGAAGAGGAGGAAACACATCAAGGATGTAACTGATGTTTCAGAGCAACAATGGGTGTCCAGTTTCCCTTGGCAACCAGATGTAGACCACTGTCCACTATAATGGGTAGAGTGATTGCCCCGTTTGAAACCATTTCTTCTGCGCCAAAAAGGACAAGAAACAAACACTTTACCAGACTCAGACAATCGTCTGTTTGGTTAAGGAGTTGAACAGTTAAATTAAGAGTGTAATTAAAACTCACACGAGCAGCATCACAGAAGAACCCACAGAGTAACTCCAGCACAGAAAAACTGCATTATGGGCCAATAAGTTAGAAAACAGAGCTGTTTTTTAGGAACATTTGAATTGTTACACTGACATTAACTTTATTAGGTAAACTGTACAATCAAAGGCAATTTCATGCAAAAGCTCTGCCATAAATGTAACATTAAAGTTAATAATGTACATCTTTCTTTCCTTTGGTCATCCCTATGAGGGGGGCAGAATATTAGAAACACCTCTTAATATAATGCAACACCACGGCTAACTATGACCTCAATACTCACATAAAATTAAATGAACACCTCAGTCAGTGTCCAGACAAACATTATAGACATCATAAAAGCCCTTTCTGGCCCAACAGTTGTAATTAATTCTGCTAGATTATACTGCTGTACCCAATAAAGTAGCCACTTATAATGTCGAGCCCTGCCCTTCATTGGAACATACTCACACGCTTAACACATATTAACTCTATTAACTCGATACCAATTGTTATGATAAATTCAGTGTTTCCCATACTATATAATATAATATAAAAATATATATATTATTATTATTATTATTTTAAAAAATGTTGGTGGTCTAATGGATAGTGAGGTGGGCTGATCGAAAGGTTGCGAGTTCAAATCCTGCCTGGATTTGCCCCCATAAATAGAATCAAATTCTGTGGGAAACACTGAAAGTCTTAAATTAATATAATTTGAAAATGTTGGTAATACATCACCATTCAAACTAAGCTTGTACGTATACATCTTTAACTGTTGCATCACAAACACAGTAGACAATGATTGAATAATAAGGATGTCTACGATTATTGATTCATTTCATTTTGAACACCTGTTGCACATATGTTGTCGCAAATCTTACATATTTTCATTTCCTTTTATGAATATGACATAGTCAGATGTTGTTACAAGGAGGTTGTCTAAGGGCGAAGGAATATCTTTAATTTCCTCACCATCTGGTTTCCATCCATCACTTTTCCATATGCAACCACTAACAGAGATTAGACCAAAGGAGTAGAGTGCAGTCGAACATCTTAAAGGTATTGTGGGCTGGTTAGAGGAGGCTTTGGGCTGATTAGAGCAGGCAGGTTAGGGTGGGTGGGGATTGCTTTAGCTGATCTAGGCCAACAGATTAGTGCCTAGTGGCCAAGAGCTAATTTAAGTGTTAGCTGGCATGAGAAAGACCCCAAAGTGTAACCACTTGGTCTCTTATTGACACTTTTTTCTCTGGCGATTCAAGTCTTTACTGATCCATAACTTGTCCAATAGAGAAGTTATACTTTTATGTTCTAGGAAATGCCATTGAGGACATGAGCTTGTTTCCATACAGTTGTTTATCCAGTATCGGTACAATATATACAAACCTCTGACTTTTATTTATTCTACTATTTCACAATTAGACAGTTTACACATCCAAAGAACAAACAAAAATGAGTAGAAGCGGGAGGGAAGAAAGCATGGCTTATACAGAAGTAGCTCTCCCGTTAGTCATCCTGTTGCAGGATAAAGTCAAAAAAGATAATTCCGTAATGAAATACTAACGCAGATAAACAAAATCTATATATACATACATAAACATATGTACACATATAGCCATTTCCAGTTTTTTTGATTAAATAGTAAAACTGCACACTTATATGTTTTATATTATTTTAGGCTGACAACTGGGCATCAGGTGTCGCTTACCAACGTTGACAGAATGATCGCCATTACAGAATGAATTTCTGATTGAAATGATCAATGCATACACAGTATTTGCTATATACAATTTAATTGTTTCGTTTATTAATGCTACAACATAGCGTTTCGTGAGGCGGTTGTCGTTGTTGGGTGAAAAGCAAACAGCCGTTTGGCGAGACGGACTTTCTCACCACCTAACCACTCGCCAACATGTTTTTAATACCAGCGGTAAGCGGCCAAGTGCCGGGCAAAAAACAATCTTCAAATAAAAGAATGTCACCGGAGGAGTTAAAGGAGAGTGACAGGGAGTATGAGGAGAAGAGGGAGAGAAAGTTTCAGCCAGCTTGATCGATGGAGCTGGCTTCAATATGATGCCAATATAAACAAGGTCTTCTGTCGGCTCAGTACACCAATGCTCACAAGTAAGTGAAGAGTAGAAAATATAAAAGGTATTCGCTATAGGGAAATGTCCCGGCAGTTTAGGATAATGAAGGTTCTAATCTAGGCTATTACATTGCTATTGTTGTGTCTCGTCGAATGTGTTTGTTTTGTTTATGTATTTTGTCCGTCATTTCCCGTTTTATTTTGTATTTACCTCTTGTCTTTCATTTCAGGCCCTGTTTTCTTCCTCCCCCTGTGTGTTTTTCCCGCCATCATCAGTGTCTGCCCCGCCGCTGATTGTTTCCACCTGTTCCCACTCAGCTCATGTTTAAATAGTCCTGTCTCTCCCCTGTCCTGTGTCAGTTCGTCTTGTTTGTTTCCTTGAATGGTCGTGCCAAGCCTCAGCTCAGATAGGATTGCTTTCTCTCTTGTTATGTTTGTTTATTTTGTTAGGCTTAAGTTTTTATTAAGTCCTCTTTTTGTTACGCTAGTTTTTTCCTCCTTGTGAGCGCCTTTTGTTATTTCCACCACCTACTCTGTTAAGAGGGATTACCTGTATAAATAAATATACATTTTTTTATGTTTTAGACTTTTTCTCTGGGTCGTGCATTTGGGTTCATCAGTTTGTGTCGAGGTCCTGACAGCCATTACATGTCTATCTCCTGATAATGACAGGAAGGCAGAAAGCGCATTATACAAATAATAATAATAATAGCAGACATTTTTTAACAATGACCACAATATAATTATTTTAATAAACCAAATATGAACAATTGAGGAAAATGAGGAATAACTTATGATTCAAATGCTGTAGTACAAGTAGTAATGTAGTTTGTGCATAAATTACTATTGCAACAAATGTGTTAATGTCTTCATTATTAGCCGATTTTTTTTGACGAGTGCTCTTGGGCCAGTGGGTACAATGGTGGGGCCAGTGATAACACAATTGTACCCTTAAAGTCTACCCCTGAAGGGTAATATTTGAAATGCTTTGTACACTACAGTGAGGCGATAACAGATTAGATTAAATAATGATAATTTAAAAAGGTGTATAATTGAATATATGTGGATGTCTCCATCCACACTGGGATCAGATGTTTTAGATCAGCACTTAGATGTTCCTGAGCTACAAACAAATCCATTAACCCCCCCCCCCCCCCCCCCCACTCTATCCAACGTTTCCCTCTGCAGTGATCAGCACTCCATTCATTGATCCATTCATTCATTTATCTAAGAAGACTGCCTCCCTCTACATTAGTTCATTCACTCACCCATCCATTAATCCCTCTCTCCGCTGTACAGGATGCTTCCTACTGTATCACTTACCGCTGATCTTATTGACTCCGTTTGCAGAGTCGGACAGCTTCACAATTATTGGTACAGAATTGTATTTTTCTGAACTTATCTGAAAGTTTAAAGCTATAACAATCAACATTAGCAATACAACTGGAAATATTCAAGTTAATGTGGAGTCAAGTTATGCCGACATAGTGAAAGTGCAGTTTGGTGTCAATAATGTACATTTACATCTATTCACACACCTTCTCTGACTGATAAGATGGAGACAGAGGCTGCTCATCGCTGTTCAGTTTGGTACTTAAATGCTTTTATCCTCTATTTTTTATAAATGTTTCCATGGACTGCCCCCCCCCCCCTTAGGGGAATTCATCCACAAAAAACACACTGGACGCTGCACTAGGTCAGAAACCAGAGGAGACTGTGAAGTCCACCGCAGACGGACCACTTTTGGACAAAATGTCCTCTCCATTAAAGGCAGCTCATCGTGGAATAGCCTCCCACTGAGACACGGGATTGTCCCACTCTCAAGTTTTAAAAGGACAACTTAAAGGGGACCTATCATACAAAATGCACCTTTGTACGTCTTTTATACATGAATATGTGTCCCCGGTGTGTCAGGGAACTCACCAAGTGTCAGAAAAAAACAACCCTCTCTATTTTCCGCCGTACCCAAATCTCTAAAAACAGGCTTTAACAGATCTGATACAGATTTGAAAATAGTGTGACATCAGTGACGAGGAGCTCCGCCTATATGGCCAACTCTCCACCAATCAGGGGAATGAGAGGTTGACGTGGCATGGTAACAGCATGCTAACATGACGCTTGTAACTCGGCCCCCTCCTTTGCAGGGGGTCAGCTGCAACGCATGCAAACACAGGGG
>NC_136909.1:80348177-80375677 GCF_949606895.1 Notothenia rossii
ACAGGGTGGAGGAGAGCAAACTAGAGCGAAATGAGGCATGGCTAAAATGCATGATCTGTTTGGTATTTTGAAAAAGAAAACGTATAAATATACCTTATATAGGTATGGCCCTACAATATATGGGGTATCTCCTCTTGCACTTGTATCATATCTTGCACTTTGTATACCATAGCTGCTACATTGTACTGCCATGTGGTAAATGCTTGTATGCTGCTCATGCTCTTTCTGCATGTCCTGTATTTATTTTTGCTATGAATATAAATGTCATGTTCTTGTATGTTGCATGTGAGGGGACTGCGGATGGAAATTAGCTTAAAGCTAAAATCCGGCTCATTTACGCTTGTAAGCATTGTTTTGTTTTAAAGTGTTCATCGATGTGCACTGTCCCGGTTCAAATAAACGATTAAAAAAAATAAAAAACTCATAGGACACTTGTAGTGGACATTCTTCTCTGTTGCAGCATACATTAATGATGGCATCAGATAAAATGTGCACATTTCTATAAAACAGTCTTGCCGGTAGAGTATCACTTTTTTAACTTTATTTCTAAGATATTGTCAACATTTTTACTCAATTATTTTGCTAAATAAAATATCATATTCCTACTGAATACAGAGGTGACCCTCTCTCTGCTGCCTGTCTGTGTATGTGACCCGTCTGTCTTTCATTGTGCGTGTGTACCTGCAGGTTGCAGGTCTCTTCTGATTGGGCGTCTATTCTGTCTGTATCTGTCACAAACTATCCGTCCCTCTGCCTGTCTTTCCTCTGCTGTTTGTCTGCAGACTAGTCTGTCTGTTTGCGCTGTGCTGTCTGTCTGACTGTCTGGCTGACTGCCATTCTCTGCAGTGTAGAGTGAGTCATTCTGAGGACAATGGAAACAGTTTGTAAAGCCACACTGGAGCGTACACTTCCTCCGGATGTGCAAGAGGATGCCATTCATAACAAAGCCTGTACTGTCTGCTGCCTGGCTGTTATTGCCCTGTATATACATGAGAGTTTGAGAAACAGAGGGGATGGAGAGAGGAGAGCAGGGAGATGGAAGGAGATACATGCGTAGACTGAGAGGGAAAGAGAGTGTGAATTGCAATAAAAAGGGGTGAGTTGTGTTGACAGGCTCTACAGCAGAGGCAGGACGGAGGAGGAAGAGGAGAGGAGGAAGAGGAGAGGAGAAGGGCGACACAGCAGACAGTGGCGGCAGCAGCAGCAGCAGCAGCGGCGGCTGGTGATTGATATCAGGGATCTGGCACTGCCACCTGATCCAGCCAGCCAGCCTCCAGCACACTGAACCCACTGAACTCACTGAGCAAAGATGGCTGCCTGACTGCACTGCACCCAATGAACCCCACAACAGCAGTCCAACGTATACAGTACATCCCATACGTTCTTAAAAGCGTAGAGATGAAGAGGAGAGAACATAATATTTAAAGAAAGGGCAGGTGGGTGTGTTACTTTGCAGAGATGCAGGACAGGTTCAGACACTCACATGGATATTCATAAGGTCAGACTTTGAATGTATCTTCGCGACTGTTTCCATCGTGGAAAAGCCCAAAACTAATCACAATCCTGCATATGATAGATGTGATTTGCAAACAAACAATGCACACATATAAAAGGAGCAAGAGTGGAATGTGGAGATTTAAAAAAACAAAACAGGAAGACATGCAGAATATGGAAGTTAATGGGTAGGATGCAGCATTGTATTTTCGTACTGCGACATGTATAATACATGTCAGTGTCGATGTGACCAACAACCAAACTTGTAATTTATCTGCAATTTAAGAACAAAACACTTGAACATACTATTTCATCAATCTGTTCTCTAAGCCTTGAGACTCAAGCATAGAGGCTTAATAATATTTGTTTTCAATTAAGAATATACTGTGTATTGTGAATGGATGTGGAACTTCCTCTTGACTTCCTCTTATGTGCAAATTGTACGATAGAGTAATCCCTCCAGGGAAACAAAGACTCATTGATCTTAGATTATTCAGAAAGAAAGACTTCCGGAGAACAGACATTGTCAAAGAAAATATGATGGTGTTCTCCCCGTGTCTCCACGCTGCTGGCCATCTGTTGCCCTGATGCTGGTGGAGGTAACAGTTTCCTCGAATACAGTGTCTGACTGTGACCTCCGTGGCCTCACATGGGCCGACAGAAGGTGAACTCCTGGCCTGGCGGAAATGAAGTGAAGTTTTAAAAAAGAACTGCCTTGAGAGTTCTGAGAGCCACATCTGATTTTCACTGCCAGATAACATTTAAAACAAGACCATGTTGTCCAAGGCTACACCTGTAGCTCACACCTGTGCCCTGGATTTCTCTTTCACTCCGTCTTTATCATTAAGAACAGAATGTTCTCAAGCAAATCCGCAACGATTACTCAATCCATAGAAATATAGATCTGCTACCATTTTTATAATCCATTGATCCTTACAATTCATTTCCAAATATGGCAATCAATGCTGTTTTCAGTGTCTCAAATATGGATTTCTGTTTCATATCATATTTTAAATAGAGCCGCCCCCTCCTCCTTATAATAGTTCATATATCTTTGGGTTTTTGGCTGACGAACAAGACATTTTAAAACCTCACATTGCAATATCTGGGATGGACATTTTTTCACAATTTTCCTGACATTTGATAGTTTATTAATTTGGAAAATAATCATGTGTTGCAGCCCTATTTTTGATATTTTCCTTTATACCGTAATCACTCTGGTACAACATGTATCTATCCACTGTTCATTACCTCCAAAGATAAAGAAGAGATGCAGCCGAAAGCACACCTCATTCTGGTTTAATGAAAAGAGGAAGGAAATTCATCGCCATGGCAGTGAGCATGTGAGTACTGAGAGGCACGGTCATCTGAGGACATTGTGTACTGTACTCTGAAAAGATGTTCCTGAGGTTTGTCTCAAGATGATGTGCTGATGGGAAAGCTTAGAATTCACAGAGACATCCATTATATTTGTTACAAGCATGAATTTTTCTTCTCTTATGCTAATTATGTGCTCTTATCGCTCTGAACACATTAAACGCTTTAAACCATTGATATAAGGAAAGCCTCTTTTACTTCCTTTCCATTCTGTGTGATATTCCCTACTGACAGTCTAACATACTCCTGAAGCTGGTGCTGCACGACATGCTTATTGAAAACAATGCAAATACACACCGCTGCTAGTGATCAGCATCCTCTGACATGTGTAAATTGACCATTGAGTCTCGAGCGTGTTACATTGTGCTATACACATCTGTCATGTTTGACCAATTATTCTAATGGTTAGTGGCTTGTCGAACAAAAGCTACACACTCACAGATGCACACTGTCAGTCCCTTCATAAAACATGCAGAGGCAAGCATCCCGGTGAGGGTTCATGAGCAAGAACTCATCACCGATACTGTGTGCTTTGAATGAGGAAACACTTTCAATCAATCAATCATTCCACTTTATTACCGAACCCATTAGCCAGACCACAAAAGATAAGAGTAAAAACAAAAAAGGTAAAAGAGTATCAAATAGAAAGTGAAAAACCTCAACCATACTCACTATGAATGACTCATTCTGGTCAACTTACGGTGAAATGAACTCAGCCCTTTGTAGGATGAACTTGGTGTAATTTCATTAAAGAACAACACCATAAAAAACCTGTCTGCATATTTCGACACCTAAACTTGTGCTGTAACTTTGATAAAGGGGCCGACCATGAATCCTTAACTGCCAGACCATAACCATACAGTAAGTGTTGCCCTTAGAATAAAACGTACGACAATGTCGATATAAATCTTATAATCATTCTTACTAAAGTTAGTAAAAAGGTATTACCAAATGCTTGACCAGACTGCTAACTTTAAGAAAAACCCTGCTTGAGTAGAAATGAGAGCAGAAAAACTATTTACAACAAAGAATCGTTAAATAACTTTTTTTACAGCAACAGAATATTGGAGGCATATCGTATGTAACGCATGTAACCAATTAGTCTAATATAAAATGATTAATTATAAGAATACCAAAACACAACCTGTTCTGACAAGCATTTACCTACGTACATAAAGAGAAGATTATTTATTAGCTCAACTTATCCCACAACTAACACAAAAAAGGATACATCACTATTCATCTAAACTGCATGGTTTTATAAACAAACAATAAACAACAGGTCAGCAGCTAAGGTTCTCCTCAGGCACAATCTTTATCATTTATTTATTTTAAAGCCTTCTAAGAAGTACAGAGTTCTGTTGAACTTTTGACCAGTTTTACTTTCTAATCTTCCACTCATTCAGTCTTATGGTCACTCAATTCAAAACAAACCTATGTCTGTTGTTTGATGAAAGTGTTAGAAAGTAGGACTCTCCAAAGAGTCACAGAAATAACAAATTGTTATCGTACAATTACAAAAAGGTTTACCCTCTCTCTCTCTCTCTCCTTTCAGTAAAAAGCTGTCTAAAGACTGTGACTGCAGTGTTTGCTGTATCAGGACCTGAACAGTGAGTCAGCATCCCGACCCTGCTCTCCACACACACACACACACACACACACACACACACACACACACACACACACACACACACACACACACACACACACACACACACACACACACACACACACACACACACACACACACACACACACACACACACACACACACACACACACACACACACACACACACACACACACACACACACACACACACACACACACACACACACACACACACACACACACACACACACACACACACACACACACACTCTTGACACAAACAAACCCCCCCCTCCTTTCTCAACTACCTCTTTCGCTACCTCTCTCACACACTGACGAACACCTGTAGCGCTGAGTCGTGACTGGGGGCGATGCTTCCTCTTAATATGCAGAGACGACTGTCAGAGCATCACACTGGCATGCTGGCACACAGACACACACACGAAGATCCCCCCGTCCACTTCAAGCAATACAGAGTGTGCACTATGTGTGTGACATAGTGTGAGAGAGCATCCACTCTGAGCACTCTGGTTTCCAACCTGTTCTCCTGCTGGGCAATAGTGTTAGCCTACATTACCCAGAAGCCTGCTGTCTGTTATGTATTTATGTCACTTCCTGTGCAACAGTTTGTGTTACACATTCCTAGACACCATCACATAGTCAGGGGGATGATGCTCATTGGCCAAAAGGTCTGGAAATCCCCCTTATTCTATCACTGAGGCTCGCTCACTAAAACACACATACACATTCACATACATTGTGCCTGGAGGCATCAGCACCAGCAGACAATACCCCCATGCAAATGTGGTTTTGGGGGCAATGTACATCATGTTAAAGTCCCACAGTGCTCTACTGTCACCACAGAGCTGCTGTATGTGTATCCCTTTGTGACAGTTTGACCCCGCTACAAATAACTTTTCACCTGTTGCAGCACCATCATTTAACATGAGCAGAAAGCCTAGATATTTAAGAACAGGGAAGTAGCATCTTTGCTTCACATTCTTTAACTATTGCAAATGTTCTTTAACCATTTCCTATTTCTTTGGTCGAGAACAGGATGTGTTGTCCTTGCCACCCTCGACTCCACCCCAATGACCCTTTCACCCCATGTCATATGACTCCATTCACAACTTTAAAAACACAACTATGGTAAGTGATACTTCAGAGAGACATGACTAACTTGATTTCACAGACTAGTGACTTGTTGGCCTGACAGAACACAATGCATCAGCAGTGTGACTGCAGCCCTTGTAGATGTTATTTACTGCACACACACACACACTTGTGCATACAAATACATGCACACACTCTTTTTCAGACACAACCTGCCTGAAGCACACAGAGGCTTAACACAAACACAGCCAGCCAAGCTTGTAGTAAAAAAGACACATCCCTGGGGGGGGGGAAAGCATATACACTCGTACACTAGAGCATCACACACACACACACACACACACACACACACACACACACACACACACACACACACACACACACACACACACACACACACACACACACACACACACACACACACACACACACACACACACACACACACACACACACACACACACACACACACACACACACACACACACACACACACACACACTCCCACCGGCACATGTGGACAGGCACGGCCGGGCCCTCAGTCTAGACGAGAGGCAGAAGAAGAGAGGTAGAGAGGAGGGGAGCAAAGAAGAAGAAGAGAGGTACTGGATGTACTCACCCCGTTTTTGGAGCCATCCCTCTCTAACGATGGTGACATCGCTCATGGTTCCTTCACGCCGAGTGTGATGCCGCTACACGCCTGCTCCACAGAGAGAGAGAGAGGGAGGAGAGGAGGAGAGGAGAAGAGGAGAGAGGAGTAGAGGAGGAGGAGGGGGGGGGGCGGCTCTCCCAGCCTCCGCGTCACTCTCCCTCCCTTCCTTTCCTGTTCAACCTCTCGATCGCGTAGTCTCTCTCTCAGGCACACAAACACGAGGTGTGTGTGTGTGTGTGTGTCGCTTTGCTTCCTGTTGTTGCTTATCTCCCTGCCTTCTTCTTCTTCTTCTTCTCCCCCTCCTCCTCCTCCTCCACCTCCTCTCTCGTTCCCTCTCCAGACCTTCCTCCTCACCAGTAGTGACTCAGCCTGGAAGGAAGTGAAAGGAAAAAACTAAACAAGAGAAACAAAAAATGAAAGACAGATTTATATTTCTCGTCCTCTGCTGCTCCCTCTCTCCCCTTTCATACAATCTGACAAGACAAACAAGTGCTTGTGAGGACCAATGCTCCCACCCCCAGTTCCTCTTCCTATTGCTAACACCCTCTGATAAACAGGATGAATTATTGCAGAGCTCTCGATGAAGCTGACCTTGATTGCCATACAAATACCCCTCAAGAGATCTCATCCATTCATAGATCTTTTTATGAGCAGATAGTAATGTCTAGCTTTCTTTGCTTGCTTTGTTTCTGCATGTCAAATTCTTTGGTGTGTGTAGGCTGGTTTGTCTATATGTGGGAGAGCATCTCAGGACTGTGGAGGACTGCTCGGCTATAAATAGCAACAGCGGCAGTTAGGGATGCTCTCACACTCTCTTTCTCTCTGCCCAAATCTATGCACCTCTCTGTCGCCTCAATCCCGCCCTCCTTCCCCTCTCCTTCCCCTCTCCTTCCCCTCTCCTTCCCCTCTCCTTCCCCTCTCGCTGCATAGCTGCCGCGCTCACCTCGAATGCACCCTACTACACTGCGTTACACAACGCGCTACAACACTACGCTGCTCAGCTTGAATGTAAAAAAGCACGACGGCGGCTAGGCTTGCAGTTGTAGACATCCAGTGGAAATCAGTATTCAGAACGGCAAGTGTCTGCACTGCTGCTGCCGACACCGGAGGGACTGCAGCGTCACAACTGAGGCTGGGAGAGACGTGCATGCTCACTCACACACCCTAGGTGACACAGAGCTTTTTTTTTTATGTTGAGGCAGCAGTATCATTGTGGCCAATCTGAAACCAGACGAAAGAATTGCAGAGTAGTAACACATCTTGGTCACAAGGACTGATACAATACTTTCCACTATTCCATTATTTGGAAGTAGAGGGTTGGATTCCTTCAACCCCAGCCCGGGTGCAAGATTCAGTAAACCAAAAAGAAGGAGATTTTGAAAAGTGTTCATTCGTCTAATTAACAGTAGATTAACCTGAACTGAAAAAACACTTATTTGCTCCAAGAGAACCCAAGACATGAGTTTGGAGATGGTTGAAGTATGTACAGTTATATAAAGATAAATATCGCTTAGCCGAAACTAGAGATGTCCCGATCCGATCACGGGATCGGGGATCGGAGCCGATCACGTGATTTTCAAAAGATCGGAATCGGGAGAAAAAAATCGGGGATCGGGATTTTAAAAAAAAATGTAAATACTTTTTTTAATTTATTTTATTCAATGTCACAAAACAAAAATGACCATGTTCAAGTCTTAAAGTCATCCTGAGGCCATAGTTTTGGTTTCAAATGACAGAACATCATGTATGTGTTGCTTCTTTGGGGCTTGTTTTCATAGACCTCGTTGCTTATTTCTCTCAAATCTGGCAACAGAGTGGGCAGGGCGCAGTGTCTAATAGTAGCAGTAAGCTAACGAGTACTGATAAGCTTTATTTTGTTTTGATCCAATTCTGCACAACTGAACTGATCCAATGCTGCTGTGAAAGAAAGAAGCTATACCCATGTTGGATAGAATATCCAATTTAAATAAAAAAATAACCTTAAGGGACAACTTGAATGCTTTTTTTCCTCTTAATGCATTGCATAAAGATCGGATCGGGAAAAATTGGTATCGAAAAAAAGGTCAAAATCAAATGATCGGAATCGGATCGGGAGCAAAAAAAGGTGATCGCGACATCCCTAGCCGAAACACATTAGCACTGATCTAGGAGATTTGTTTTTATAATACCGGGCCCCAGTACATTTAAAGGGATTGACTCATTTGTAAGGTGCCGTACAGATCAAGACTATAGTGAAACGAATGCTTCATGCCTTACGAGACGACAGGAGCACAATGTCCAGACAGCGGCAACCCCTTTTCACCAGAGCAGCTGTTGCCATGGAGATATGAACTGCCGTGATGTACCCACCATGCCAGGGGAAGCACAGTCCAGACAGCATTTACTTTATGATATTTCATTCCAGTGGCAACAACAAAAATGAAAAAATGACAAGGAGAGGGAGATCTTGAGAAAATAAACTGAGAAATAATGAGAGAAACAGAGCGCAGGGACCAGACTGTCAGCTCACACACCAATACATCAGTCTAGACATATCGAGAGGCACTGCGAGGCAACTAAGGATGGCAAGTAGAAAAAGTTAAACAATCAAAATACTGCTCTGACTCTAAAAACATGACATTGCATTTAGCTGATGCTTTTATTCAAAGCGACTTACAATATGTACATTCGACCAGGAAGATACAACCTTTAAAACATTAAGCATGAACATAATGGTGCTGTTTACAAGCCGTTGTCACTCTGATACACTCTGCATTAGTGTCAGTGGTCAGTTCTATCGGTGAAAAGGAGAAGTATTGGCAGATCTGGAAGCTCCATTTCTTATCTGAATAAATCACGTTTTAGAGCTCAACAACAAGGCAAGGTTTTGACTGAGCTCCTGTGTTCCCAAAAAACATTGAAAACCAGTAAACCAACTATCAATAAACCAATAACAAATCACTGCTTGGAAATGCGTCACTGCCTCTTAATAAAACCTTGGCCTACAGTAAATAGAGCTGACGGAGTAGTCATGAACTGAACCTAGTAGATTGAGAATCAATCTCTGAACATTAGCTTTAATTATAGGCTCGACACACTTCATGAAATTGGGCTGTGTTTTGGAACAAAATTGGGTTAAGATAGTAAGATATCATGATACAGGGGATAGATTCAATATAGTGCGATACAATGCGACACTGAAAGCAAGTTAACCCATTGGGAGTAAAAAAGATAATAATCTTTATGTAATGAGAACAGTGGGATCTGCATTTATCCCAGACCCTGTAACATTAAACATCATAGCACATATCTTTCCACACTAAGAACTAATCTGTGTATGTTAACTATACATCAAATATGAATGGTGTTTTTGAGAACTGAAACAGTCTCAATAGTGTATTACACCTCTAAAAATGCGTGGTGTGGATCTTAAGTAAAAAGAATGTACAGAGAAGAGGGCTCAGGTCAGATCAGATACTTGGAGTTACTATTGCCGCCACGTCAGGACAGCAAACCTCACACCCCCTAATCTCACCTCAATCCTCTTCAAAGCTAAATCAAGCTGACATCAGCATCATTGAGCCCACAAGCTTCTTCCTAAAGTGAAAGCCATCAATTGGCAGGACCTCACGTGTTACACTCTATTAACACTGGATGTATTACGTCTTTGTCATTTCTACAGTTTTAAGATCTTAAATATAATGATTGTCTATAAGCCAAAACACATCTTGCATAGAAGTAAAGTACATATAAGACCAAAACAAGGTGTGAACAAAATATATATACACCGGTATATATCTTTGACTAAAATTATGCAAAGAAAGAATGCAGTAAAAATAAATAAATAACAATAAGGAATTCATTTAAAAGTAATAAACAAAAAAAAACTCATGGGAATCCTGAATCCTGAATCCTGGCAGCATCTGAATGCAGTAAGGAAGCTAAACAAGTTGTGGTTCATGCATTTTCTTTGCAGTTCTAAGATCAACTATATCAAAGCTGGTTGGTTGGTTTGAGAAAACACAAACTATTTACCATTCTTTCAGCTCTCTTCTGTAGCATAAACATTTGATTACTTTTGGTTTTGTATACACTTGCATCATCACACAGAAAGTCACTGTTAAAGGAAGTATTCAAATAATAATCAATTAAATGTCCTGCCTTCAAAAGATCACTTAGGTAAAAGTACAGAAGTATTTTCAACTAAATGATGTTTTAAAATGAAGTTAATGTTAAAAAAGTACATTGTTTTCCTTGTAAAGAAAACACATTATTCTTGCTGTGTTTATGAACATAACAGCACATTCCAAATGTACGTGTTAAGTAACATGTAATGTATGTAAGCATGTATGTATATGTCGTACTCAAGTACAAAGCTTTGGCAATACTGTATGTCGTTATGGTCATGCCAATGAAGCTATTTGAATTGAATCTAATTGTAGACACCAGCACTGCATCCTCTACGTCACTGTTATGGCTTTCAAACTGACGCATGACTCATGCAGCATGGCAGAGAGCATGGTGTTCTAAATGAAAACTATTTTAACCCATTGTATCTGGTCAAACAAAACCAGTAAAGTACTGTAACTAAGTGCATTTACTCAAGTATTATACTTAAGTTCAATTGTGAAGGACTTGTACTTTACATGAGTATTTCAATTTGTTGCTACTTTGTACTTCTACTCCACTACATTTATTTTTTATACCTAGTTACTGTACATTGTAGAATGTCTTAATGATGTGAAATACAGACAACACTTTAATAAGAATTGAGTTACACCTGGAGTAAATTCACAAGGTACCCTGCAGTATACAATATAATTAAAACTAGTTGCACCTTCAGGAGGTCTAATAACACTTAATGCATCAATAACAATAATCAAAACATATAATATATATTTTTCTAAAATGGGCCAATTTGCATATTGAGTACTTTGACAATTTTTTTGATGCCAATACTTTTACTTGTAACTGAGTATTTCTACACTCTGGTACTTCTACTTTTACTTAAGTACAAGATCTGAGTACTTCTCCCACCTCTGATACACCAGCACTGCATCATCTACGTCACTGCAGATGACAAACTGACGCATATTGCATGCAGCATGGCAGACGCTATGGGTGTTATATCCTACATGAAAACCTTTTTTTTTAACCCACTTCAAGGAAATACCGAGCATCATTTCCAAATCACCCATCAACCCCCCAGTAACGCCCCCACCTTACTTACATTAACACGAAATAAACACATTATTTAAGTAGCTTTGGCTCAGTGTATGTGATGTTTACAGTCACTAAAGTGTGCCTAGCTAACAATTACCTGTAGCTGCAGGTGTTGTGGTATTTCCCGGTGCACCTGCTCTCCACTAACCGCCCGGGTTATTTTTGTCCTCGTCTTTTCTGAGTGAATTAATGAACAAACGCCGCAGTAAAGGTAAAAACGAGGCGTTTACAGAAATAATAATAAAGCTAACACATGAAACGGATTTCCGAGGCGCTGTCGTTAACCACAGCCAACGGTTGTTTTGACTTTCAGGAAAACTCGTGACGTCACGCAGAGAAACGGCAAACCCCCTTTTTTTGTCACGCACAGACACACACACACACACACACACACACACACACACACACAGAGAGACACACGTGCAACCTACCGTCTCGCCTCGTCCTCCAGTTTTTTGTTGTTAACGGTTTCTGCTCGGTGTATGTTTTTGTGTGTGTGTTTCTGGTTCTGCTCTCTCATCATCCCATTCCAACATCCCGTGTGTCTGCCGGCTAATAAGCCAACCATCGCGAGAATCATACACTGTTAATGCTGTGTTCTATCCATAGACTGTATATAAAGGTTCTATCTATGGAATGTACGAGATTTAGGTTCTGTCGCCTACTTACGTTTTAATTTGAGGTTCTTAATCAAATCAAATAAATTAAAAAATATATAAATAATTATATATAATTTTAAAGCCTATGTAGAAATATAAACATTATTGCAGGAGGTAAATTAAATACACTTCTGCTGACATGTTATGTTGTTCATGCTTGCATTTCTACATTGTGTTTTTATATTTTAACACGACAGAATAAAAATAACAGTAAAGTTGAGACAATAAATAAATATAGAACTTCATGAGAGACATTTCTGCACATTTCATTTTATGTTATGGATCTCTAGAAATAGTTTATTACTGCATTTGTTTTTGGCATTCCCCATTGTGAAGATTTTATGACTAGGAATATTTATGAAAGTTTTGGTTTGGAAGAATGTGTTGTCTGGTCTCTTAGAAAAAAAAAACACAGAAACAAATTCCATATCCCTAAGTAAAAGGCCATGCACTAACAATATATTCATTCATTTCAACGCTCTAAAACTAATAACTATCAAAACTATAACAGCTTTACTGTACACTTTCACTATAGATTCTTATCCCCCTTCCTTCTTTTTTTATGATGTGTTCCCTTTTGTAGAGGAGCATTATTATTCAGTACATGAGATTGTATCTTTGTCTTGAGTTACTTGTGTAGGCCTATTTTTTATACATTATATGTAAGTCTATTGTTTATAAACAAGGTAGTTACTGAGCAGCTGAGCAGGAACTTGTATAGGTCAGCAGGGTCAGCCTCTGAACATTACTGCATCTTAAAGGCTGTTTACAACCGGAAGGATCTGACAGCTGCACAGCATGTGATGGAAATCTTTTCTCAACAGCTGATCCGTCTCGTGTATACAAAAATGTTCAGTGGACATTTAAGGCTCAGATCGTTGATGCATTTATTTTTGGAACTCCTGTGGAGGTTTTTTTAAGCCATTGTTATGAGCTCCCCAATGATAGCGCTTTAAATTGTTAAGAGTGATGATGAGTTTGTGTCAAGGGGAGAACACTGAGGCATGAACTCAATTGCACGACTCAAAACTCAGACTCAGATAGCGTTTCAAAATAAAGACTTTACTGGAATTTGCACAGTAATAAAACAAGGAAAACAAAACCACTCTTTCGAGGAAAACTATAATGCGATCTATAGCATAGGTCCGTGAAAAGGTCCGTGAGGTAAGCCGATACGTGGTCTTCGTGAGACAACGAACTGACAATTAACAGGAGGGAGCTAACACAATATATACACAGGTAAAGGGGACACAGTTGGAAACAATCAGGGCGGGGAAAATAATCAAGGACGCAGGAGACAGAAAAAGGGGCGGGGAGCGTGGAGGCCTGAAATGAGAGGAAGAAATAATTAAGGGTATAGACATAAAGCACAAGACAAAGGGACATGACAACTCTAACATAAAGAATAAACTTTCACAATAAGTTTCTTGGACATGACAGTACCCCCTCTTCTAGGGACGGCTCCTGACGGCCCAGGCTCCTCTGAGTTGAGGCGTTCAAAATCCTCAATGAGGCTTTTGTCCACGATGAAGCGGGAAGGAATCCATTGCCGCTCCTCAGGACCATAACCCTTCCAGTCAACCAGTAACTGTCGCCCTCTACCCCTTTTCCGACTAGCCAATAGTGACTTGACCGTGTAAACCGGACCTCCATCGATCATCCGGGGGGGCGGGGGGGGTTTGACGGTGGGAACCATAGCGCTCTCCTTCAATGGTTTTAATTTCCCTACATGGAAGGTGGGATGTACCTTCATGGCCCTGGGAAGCCGTAGTCTCACTGAGACTGGGTTTATGACCTTGGTGATGGGAAAAGGACCCACAAACCGGGGAGCCAGTTTTCGGGAGAGTACGTGGAGGGGAAGGTCTCGTGTAGAGAGCCAGACTTTTTGGCCTGGCTGGTATACAGGGGCTGGTCGGCGTTTTCGGTCTGCTGCTCTCTTAACCAGTTGTGAATTCCTGCAGAGTATCTTCCTAGCCGCAGCCCACACGCGCCGACAACGCCTGACCAGAGCGTGGGCAGACGGGACCGTGACCTCCCTCTCCGTGGCTGGGAACAGTGGCGGCTGGTAGCCATAAACACAGTGAAACGGGGACAGGCCCGTGGCAGAAGTAGGGAGGATGTTGTGTGCATACTCAACCCAGGTGAGGTGCTCGCTCCAGGAGGATGGATTCTGGGACACCAGGCAGCGCAGGCAGGTCTCCAGTTCTTGATTTAGGCGCTCTGTCTGGCCGTTAGACTCCGGATGATATCCAGACGAGAGACTGACCGTGGCACCGATGAGGCTGCAGAACTCCTTCCAGAAGCGTGACACAAACTGGGGGCCCCGGTCGGAGACAATATCCTTAGGGAAACCATGAAGCCGAAACACATTCTGCATCATGACCTCCGCCGTTTCCTTAGCTGAGGGCATCTTTGGCAGAGCAATGAAATGTGTCATTTTGGAAAATCTGTCCACTACCGTGAGAACTGTGGTTTTACCTCTAGAGAGGGGCAGGCCAGTGACGAAGTCCATGGAGATCTCTGACCAGGGCCTGTTGGGAATAGGGAGTGGTTGTAATAACCCTATTCGCGACCTGGAAGAGGTCTTGTTTCGAGCGCAGATAGGGCACGCCTCCACATACTCCTTCACCTCCTTCTCCATGGATGTCCACCAGAAACGTTGTTTAACAATGAACATAGTTCTCTTGACTCCGGGGTGGCAGGTGAGCAGCGAAGTGTGAGCCCAGTGGATCACCTGTGGTCGCTCGGCCTCCTGAACAAAAATCCGGTTAGGCGGGCAACCCCTTGGTGCAGGAGCTCCAGCATTGGCACGTATTACCTCCTTTTCTACTGGCCAAGTCAGCGCTCCTACCACCCGGTTCAATGGGATGATGGGTTCCGGCTCCTTGACTGCAGGCACAGGGTCAAACAGACGGGACAGAGCGTCAGGCTTGACATTCTGAGACCCCGGCCTGTAGGAAAGAACAAAGTCAAAACGGTTGAAAAAACAAGGTCCACCTAGCCTGGCGGGAGTTCAGTCTTTTGGCCTTTCTGATGTACTCCAGGTTCTTGTGATCGGTCCAGACCACAAAAGGATGCTCGGCTCCCTCCAACCAATGCCTCCACTCTTCCAACGCTAACTTCACGGCCAGCAACTCACGGTTTCCCACATCATAATTTCTCTCTGCCGGGGAGAGCTTCCTGGACAGGAAGGCGCAGGGGTGAAGTTTGTTGTCCTTCTGTTGTTGCTGGGAGAGGACCGCTCCCACCCCCTCGTTGGAGGCATCCACTTCCACCACGAACTGGCGAGTGGGATCCGGCATGGTAAGTATGGGGGCAGTGGTGAACATCTTTTTCAGCCGAGAAAAAGCCTCCTCAGCCTGAGGAGACCACACAAAAGGCACCTGAGGGGACGTGAGGACATGAAGAGGGGCTGCAATAGCGCTGAAGCTCCGCACAAAACGTCTGTAAAAATTAGCAAAGCCTAAAAACTGCTGCACTTTTTTGCGAGAGTCCGGGGTAGGCCAACAGGCTACTGCGCTAACCTTCTCTGGGTCCATCATAACCTGACCTGGGGAAATGATGAAGCCCAAAAAAGTGACTGTTTCCACATGAAAATCACACTTTTCAGCTTTGACAAACAACTTATTTTGGAGCAGTTTCTGTAGAACCAGGCGGACATGTTGTTTGTGGGTGTGAAGGTCAGGGGAGTAGATCAGAATGTCGTCCAGATAAACAAAAACGAAACGGTTCAGAAACTCCCTCAACACGTCGTTGATCATAGCCTGGAAGACTGCAGGAGCGTTTGACAATCCAAACGGCATGACCAGGTATTCATAATGTCCTGAAGGGGTGTTAAAACCCGTCTTCCATTCATCGCCCTCCCTGATCCTGACCAAATGATAGGCGTTCCGCAGGTCTAATTTGGTGAAAACCTTGGCTTCCTGAAGCTGCTCGAAAGCGGACGAGATGAGAGGGAGGGGGTACCGGTTTTTAACCGTAATGTCATTGAGAGGTGAGTAGTCGATACAGGGCCTAAGAGACCCATCCTTTTTGCCCACGAAAAAAAACCCTGCCCCTGCTGGGGATGAGGAATGACGAATAAGCCCTGTCTTGAGGGAGGCATCAATATAGTCCTTCATGGCCTCTTTCTCAGGTCCTGAAATTGCATAAAGTCGACCCTTAGGAATGGGAGACCCGGCAATCAAGTCAATAGCACAGTCATAGGAGCGGTGAGGAGGAAGAGCCAGAGCTTTGGACTTACTAAAAACTTCACTAAGGTCGTGGTAGCAGGAAGGAACTGAAAGTACATCCGGAAGATATATTTTTGGGACTGTATCCTGCCTAACACTCCCAGTGTTACATCCCCTGTCAATCTCTGCTACCTGCTTAAAACAGAGATCAATGCAATTCTTTCCCCACCCCTCCACCCTCCCAGATTGCCAATCTATGTGAGGGTTATGAAGTTTCAACCAGGGAAACCCCAAAATGAGTGGATGTTGGGCTGAGTTAAATAAGTGAAAAGACATTGTCTCATGGTGGTTATCATTACATCTTACTTCTAAAGGCTCCGTTTGGTGAGTCACTTTAAACAACAGCCGCCCATCGAGAGCACTCGCTTCAAGAGGCTGGGGTAGAGGTTTAGTTTTTATGTCCCATTTTTTAACTAAACCCCAATCCATAAGACTTTCGTCCGCCCCTGAGTCAATGAGAACACCATGAGTAACTACATTGTCTCTGATTTTTACCTGGATCCGGGTCAGGGTGCGAGGAGGAAAGTCAGAGGAAGAGATCCGGCTCACCAACGTACTCCTCTTCATTGGTGAGCCTCCTCTTTTACCGGACAAGCCGCTTGTGGGTGTCCGCGCTGCCCGCAGTAGAAACACAGGCCTTCCTTGAATCGACGCTGACGTTCTGCCAGCGACAGCTTGGCGCGGCCCAACTGCATTGGCTCCTCCACGGAGCCAGGGGGCGCTGTTGTCCGGAACGCAGGTGGTGAGGGGTGACGGGGCCTCCAAGAAGAAGTAATATCCAGCGGCGAGCGTCTCCTCTGGAGAGGTGGATCAACCGCATCCTTGGATTTATTCCTTCTCCTCTCCGTCAAACGATTGTCTATACGTAAAGCCATGGATATGACAGAGTCCAAATCAGCGGGCAGATCGAGAGGCGCCAGCTGGTCTTGTAAAGAATCCGAGAGACCGCTGACGAAAGCGTCAAACAATGCAGCGGAGTTCCAGCCGCTGTCGGCTGCCTTAGTCCGGAACTCGATGGCGTAGTCAGCCACACTCCGCTGATGTTGTCGCAGCTTGATCAGAGCCCGAGCTGCTTCCCTGCCCGGCGTGGTTTGATCGAAGGTCTTCCTCATAGTGTCTATGAAGTTTTCCAGAGACCCGCAGATAGGCGAGCCTCGGGACCATTCTGCCGTGGCCCACGCTGCTGCTCGGCCGGAGAGATGAGAGATCATAAAAGCCACTTTGGAAATGTCCGTGGGAAAAGCAGCCGGTTGGTGGTGATAGTGTAACTCACACTGCACGATGAACGGCCGGCAGCCTTCTGAGTCCCCGGAGTACCTTTCGGGTGGAGCCAGACGCATGGAAGCCCTGTGCGGCTCAGTAACCCGGTTGGGATCGAATCCGGTCACCGCTGGAACCGGAGGAGTCGTAGGAGGAGAAACAGCCTGCAGGTGAGTGAGCACACGCTGAACCTCTGCTGCCAGTAGATTAACTTGGGTCGTCAACGATGTTTGTAGTTCCCCCTGGCTGCTGGTTAGATCCTGCACTCCCTGCTGCATGGTGGCCATACGCTCCTCTTGTTGCCCAAGACGTTGGCCCTGAGAACGGATAGCGTTCTTAATCTGATCTGAGTCGGCTGAGTTCATTTTGATGGTCAGTTCGTACTGTCAAGGGGAGAACACTGAGGCATGAACTCAATTGCACGACTCAAAACTCAGACTCAGATAGCGTTTCAAAATAAAGACTTTACTGGAATTTGCACAGTAATAAAACAAGGAAAACAAAACCACTCTTTCGAGGAAAACTATAATGCGATCTATAGCATAGGTCCGTGAAAAGGTCCGTGAGGTAAGCCGATACGTGGTCTTCGTGAGACAACGAACTGACAATTAACAGGAGGGAGCTAACACAATATATACACAGGTAAAGGGGACACAGTTGGAAACAATCAGGGCGGGGAAAATAATCAAGGACGCAGGAGACAGAAAAGGGGCGGGGAGCGTGGAGGCCTGAAATGAGAGGAAGAAATAATTAAGGGTATAGACATAAAGCACAAGACAAAGGGACATGACAACTCTAACATAAAGAATAAACTTTCACAATAAGTTTCTTGGACATGACAGTTTGTTAAGAGTGATGATGAGTTTGTGCTTCCTTCCTTGGTTTGGCTTTCAAATGTAAGGGTGCTTCCTCCTCTTCCTCCATCACCTTTATCTCTCTTATTTCACATACAAAAGTATCCTATGTTTAAAATTCCAGCATGTACATGTGATGTAGATATATTGATGTTAATTTAAAACGTGTTGATATTCTGGCACACTGACGCCCTCCCTCATCTGCTCGCTCTTCTTTCCCCCTCTCTAACCCTGCTTGTCTCCCCAGATGGTGGAGTGTGTGGCTGGGCAGCAGAGGGTGGGTCGGGGGCCACGCAGAGCAGAGAGTGCAGACACAGGTGGACCTCGCGTGTCAGATAATATGTACGGTTCTGGCCTCTCTTAACAAACATACAAATAATGCCATCAGCTGGCTTTTGCTCACTGCTCTGTGCGCAGAGGGGGAGTATGAGCAAAAACCAGCAGTCAGGAAAGGTGTGTGTGTGTGTGTGTGTGTGTGTGTGTGTGTGTGTGTGTGTGTGTGTGTGTGTGTGTGTGTGTGTGTGTGTGTGTGTGTGTGTGTGTGTGTGTGTGTGTGTGTGTGTGTGTGTGTGTGTGTGTGTGTGTGTGTGTGTGTGTGTGTGTGTGTGTGTGTGTGTGTGTGTGTGTGTGTGTGTGTGTGTGTGTGTGTGTGTGTGTGTGTGTGGTGGAGGTGGGTTTAACTAAGGTGGGGGTAAAGGGACAGCTTGAAAAGAAAAAAGGCAACACAGGGGAGCCCTTCTGTTGCCATTGCTGTGGCCAGACGTGTCACTCTCACACACACACACACACACACACACACACACACACACACACACACACACACACACACACAATTTAGAGTCACTTGTCAACTTCGACTCAAATATAAAATGTTATAAAAAAATGTAAAACAAATATATATGATGATGGTCAAATAAAGTAAACATTTTCATAATGACAAAGCTATTTTCATATTTATACATTTGTAAATACATTTTGTACATTTTCTGCATCAATCTCAATTGCAGTCTATAGTTGTTGAGACATTTGACACATTGGACACTAAACCACAAATGTCAGCATCTTAAGGGGCTAGATGTAAACATTTTGTCACCAAAATCATAAGGATCAATCTGTAGAGAAACAATAATGTCTGTACGATATTTTTACTGATACTATAAATAATGTAGATATTTCCTATCTGTCAAAAGTAAAGGTTCAAATGAATAGATAGAGTACATACACATGCTGCATGAAACAAATATGAAATACTTGGGTACATAGGGTTTATTTCAGCTCTAATATGTTACTCTCTATAAAAGCCCATTGGATCTCATAATAAGTGCACAAGTCTATTTTTCTGTGTTCCCTCGAGGTGTCATTATGCATAATCTTTGCAGTGGAAGAGTGAGTCTGTCCCGTCAGTCAGATCAGCTGTAGAGCAACATTTAAGGTGTGTCACACTCAAGTGCACCACATAATGTTTGTGAACTTCAGGCATTTTAATGTGTGTATTTTCAGTATAATTATGCATCCAGTAAAATGTATTTCAAGCTCACATTAGCTTATACAGTAAGCTAAAAACACATATGGCTCAGGCGGATGGGAGTGCCATTTGTTTTGCAGGTATTTATTTATAAAGCCTAACTGAAGTGTTGGAGAGTAAAAATGAGGCCTGTTGATCATTAAAAACGTATTGGAATTCACCCTGAGGGGGGCATGAATGTGTGTAACAATATCAAGATATTAATCTTAGTGTCTGTAATAAGTAAAGATATCTTGGACACTTAATTACAGAACAAATGACAGATGATCAAAATATTGTTACGCCCAGATGGGGAACCTAGACGCAGCATAAAATTGCCCTCTCCCAACTCTTCCCACTCCCAAGAAATGGTCAATGACACAGGAAATCAGCTTTTTGAGGTTTAATGAACTCAAAAAGAGGTGAGACAATCCCAACATCACAAACAAAAATCGTCTTTACAGAGTATTCCTTAAACTTGCCTAACCAAAATAAACCAAAATAAAGTACAGGCTTCTTACCTACTCTGGCGTATAAACAGGAGAAAACGAGAATTAACCAAAAGAAAAGGGTTTCACACTTTCACATAAATTAAAGCGTGTCCAACAAGGACAGGTTAAAGTAGTTTCTATTTATCTATAATTCTATTATAGGCAATGCCGCATGATGTATGCACAAGTAAACATTCTCTTACGTAAGTTTAGTGCATGTAGAGATGGAGTGAAGATGTCTCTGTTCAGAGCATATTGTACACCACTCTATACTGCACATTTGCGGTCAAACTACAGAAAAGCAAGTTTACGGAAACTTCAATTAGCTTATAATGATGCCATGAGAATATTGCTGAAGAGACCTCGATGGTCTAGTGCAAGTGAAATGTTTGTGGCTGCAGGAGTCAATACTCTACAAGCTGTTTTAAGAAATCTCATGTATAAATGTATTTGCCGGCTTAATGACTCTGATAATGAAATCCTCTTGGCCTTATCAAAAATAAGGTGTAGTACTACACGCTACCAATCGCAGCTGTGGAGACATTGGTATAGTTGTCTCTTTGTAGGACACTGGTTTCAATTATTCTTAAACTATTAAAAAAAAATGTATGCTGTGTATGTCATTTATTATATGTAACGCCTTGTCTTTTCTCTGGACCCTGATTCTGCAATAAAGTGTTGATTGGTTGATTGATAGGTTCTCTCAAATCCGAAATGTCTGTTCAAAACTTGATGCCAACTTCTGTAAATATTTTCCAGGCAAAATTGAAAGTTTGACATGCTGGCAGAACATCTCTGGGAATCATCCTTTAGACACCCTGAATCTTTGTACAACATGTCATGCCAACCCATCAAATATTTTTGGAAATATGTCAGTTTGGATCAAAGTGGCAGACAGACAATCAAACCAAGATTGCAATTCTGAGAACCATGCCACTATCATGACTAAGAATGTAGAAACAAGCGTTAATGTAAGTCAAATACTACAACATCCAAAAATAGAGTTGAATTAGCTCCTCTGGCAGTCTCTGCAAAAAGCGTCTATTCCTTAATTAATTTTTCCTTTTGCCATTTTGTTTTTCTGTTTTCCTGTATTACTTTTCATCCTGCCTTATTTCTTTTCATATATCCTCCCTGTGCCCTATTTCTTTATGTTTTGTTGTTGCGAGAAACTGCTTTTTTGTGATCTTATGGGACTGCATTGGGGTAACATGGTTGTTATGCTACATTGCATGATTTCATCAGGTATCTTCTCTGTGTGTGTGTGTGTGTGTGTGTGTGTGTGGGTGTGTGTGTGTGTGTGTGTGTGTGTGTGTGTGTGTGTGTGTGTGTGTGTGTGTGTGTGTGTGTGTGTGTGTGTGTGTGTGTGTGTGTGTGTGTGTGTGTGTGTGTGTGTGTGTGTGTGTGTGTGTGTGTGTGTGTGTGTGTGTGTGTGTGTGTGTGTGTGTGTGTGTGTGTGTGTGTGTGTGTGTGTGTGGCCACTAATCTGTCTTTTCCATTGGGATCCCCATGTAACGTTGGCCCCCCCAGAGCCAATGCGCCATCAGTTCTCACCAAGCTGGACCCCGGACTCCCTGTGGGTGAGATGGTGCGCTGCTGAGTGAATCACAGATACCTCCTTACACTCTGGGGTAACACCAGAGCACAGAAGGTCTGTCCAGTCACCACACACACACACACACACACACACACACACACACACACACACACACACACACACACACACACACACACACACACACACACACACACACACACACACACACATACCATACTCACTTCAGGGGAAATTACATTGACTTAGATGCATTTCCTGGAGACTTATCCTAACCTTAGCTATAACCAACACATGTCTAGCCCTTACCCTAACCCTAACCAACTCTTCACCCTAAATGTAATGATTCCCTCCATTATGTCCCCATAAGGGAGGCGAAGGATGGTAATACAAATGTATACACACACACACACACACACACACACACACTCAAACACAAACACATGCGCACTCACACAAACACACACACACACAAACCCACACACACACACAGACACACACACACACACACACACACACACACACACACACACACATATACACACGCACACACACGCACGCAAACACACACACACACACACACACACACACACACACACACACACACACACACACACACACAGAGCTAAACTTCCAGCTTTCGACTATGACAACATCCTTCCTCCATTCCCATACCTCCTGTCTCTGCCCTCCTGCCACACACACCACATACCCCCCCCCCCCCCCTCATGTTTGTGACTCCCTTCTCCTTCCAACACACCCACCTCCCCCCCCCCCCCCCCCCTACCTTAACTCCAGCCCCAGCTCCCAAAGCCCAGGGAAGCAGCAGCCGTGCTGGACGGCCCGGCACCCCGTACCCCTGCAGCCCATCCCTGGCCTCTTTGAAGTGGCTTCGGGAGAGAGGTCAGCCTCGCCCCCGAGACCCGCATAGAGGTAGGGACAGCTGCGGCCAGACAGACCCTGTGCAGGGGATAACAGAATAGGCACACACACACGTAAATACACATATGCAGTCACGGAGCAGGACAGAGCAGCTGCAGCTACGGTGTAGAAGGTGTGGTGTGCAGCAGGACAGCTTGGGAGCCAGTCTGGTCCAGCATGGCTCTGCTCTGCTCTCTTCTGGGTCACCTATTTTGCACTCAGGTGTGAAATCTAGTCTGCAGTGTACCAGATGACCAGATGAAATTTATGTATTTTTAAAGCAACCTATTAACTACAGAATGAACTATAAAAAGTTGATGTTTTATAGTTATGTTGCTTCAGATGTCATGTTAATGTATGTAGAGAGTGTAGAAAAAATCTTGTTCATTTAACATTAGAAATATATTATTTAGCTGTCACGTAAATCTGGTTTTCTTTTCAATATCCACAGAAGAAATTGTTTTTTATTAACGACTATGTGCAGTTATGGTTACAAACGCCCCCCAATTTATGATCATGTTGACAGTGGTCAAAACAAAAGAAACGCTTAGCCCAATCCAGTACAAAAACTAAACTTTTGTTCTATTTAATCTGCACTTCTCTGACACAGTAAAGCAACTCCACACTTATTGATAACTTTGAATTGAGTTTCATCTATTGCAGGACAATTATGTGATTGCTCAACACAGTTAAGTGTTCATATCAGTTATTTTATCCTATCTATCTATATATTGACGTATTACCCTGTGGGGACAGTTGAACGTTTTAGTTAAACATACAGTGTGACAGTGAGGGAGTAAGAAAGTTAGCTTTGTAAGTTAAACTTTGTAGTATAGTAGCAGTAGTTGTGGTAGTATTAGTAATGGTAGTATTAGCGTAAACATGCATTTTACAGTGTTGTTCTCTGCCTACATGTGTGTGTCTGCTGCCCTGATTACAGTATGTGCTCTTATCCATTTGTATGTTGACATGTTCACATATGTAGCGTCCTCCATGTGTGTTAATGTGTGTGTGTGTGTGTGTGTGTGTGTGTGTGTGTGTGTGTGTGTGTGTATGTGTGTGTGTGTATGTGTGTGTGTGTGTGTGTGTGTGTGTGTGTGTGTGTGTGTGTGTGTGTGTGTGTGTGTGTGTGTGTGTGTGTGTGTGTGTGTGTGTGTGTGTGTGTGTGTGTGTGTGTGTGTGTGTGTGTGTGTGTGTGTGTGTGTGTGTGTGTGTGTGTGTGTGTGTGTGTGTGTGTGTGTGTGTGTGTGTGTGTGTGTGTGTGTGTGTGTGTGTGTATCAGGACACCTTCTGCTCCTATGCAGACAGGTTGAACTCCCTCATAAACACCCTTACCCCTAGCCCTACATCACGAACACACACAGAATACACACTCGTATTATCCTATGTGCGCAGCCTCACCTCACACACATACCTCTCCCCTCAGTTTGGAGCAGTCTGGTTTCTCCGGTTGCTCCGCAGTGTGCAGCTGCTCTGCCTTAAAATAAAGGGATTTAGGCCAGAGGAGGTACAAAATGATTTTGATAACTATACAAGAGTAATAATACTGCAATAAACTCTTTATAAAAGTGATCATCTCTAAATAATTGTACAGTAAATAGCTTGAAGGCAGTGAACTGAGCAATACACCAATTTTAATACTTTTAAAGAAATGTAAAATATTTGGGAAATGCTCTATTTGATGTGTCTGAGTCACAAATAACCATCTGTCAAAAACTGGCATAAACTTGCACTTAATCATAAGCTCTTCCCTAACTTTAACTAAAATATATATTCAAAATGAACACTGCAATTTACAAATATCTTTATGAAAGAAGCACATTTACATCTCATCCCTTTTCTTGGATGTCAAATCTAAGGTCTTCCTTTTTATAACTGTTAATACTATTATAAAATGTATCTTTTATCATGATAAATAACTTTTATAGTATTCGCCGGCAGTTACATAGAAGCAAAACATTGGACATTGCACTTCCTCATTATTAAAACTACATTCAATTGCTTTTATACTCTGAAATAGAGATAATGTATTGACGTTTTGTTTTTTAAACTTGTCTGATTCTAATACCAAGATATGATATCTACAGTATATGGCCTATTGTAACCGCAATATACTAATGATAACATGTTAATAAAGACTTCAGTAAGACCTTTTATGTGGGAAACGAGTCTATAAAAACACTTTTGATGCCCCCACTGACCACATGGTCATGTGCAACGTCTGAGCCGGGAAGTTGTATTTCCAATGTGTCGCCAGGATTATTTATGAGTGAGGGTAAAAGCAATTATGTGATTGACCGCTGCTTAGCGGAAGCTGCTGCAGTAATGTAGCAGTCATTTTGCACCAGGGTGATAAAGAGAGAGAGCTCCTGATTTACTGCTCTGTTTTGTTCTGACGCTTCCCAACGTCATCAGCTGCCAGTGACGGGAAGAGTGAGACTGCAGTTTGTAAGCTAGGGTAACAAAAAAACAGGATGGCTGGGCAAACTGAGAGGGGTACGGTTAGGTTGTTTGTGTACTTTAATATTAATTTCATTTGAGAAATGTTGTGAGTGTATCTTAGGTTTGACGGTCTCCTGTATGAAGACAGATGTTACCTGCATGAGGCAGTGAGAACAGCCAGAAACCCCATCCTTCCTTCAGTGATCCAAACATCTTCAAGCTCTGGATACACACACACACACACACACACACACACACACACACACACACACACACACACACACACACACACACACACACACACACACACACACACACACACACACACACACAGACTTCCGCAGGGTGCCATCAGTGTAGATTTTGCTCAGTGGTTGAGTCACTGAAGCGTTGTGAGAGCGTTGTGAGAATGATGGAGAGAGCAAGAGGAGAACTTCGACCTGTTTTTGTTCCACACCTCTACTCTACTCGTCCACCTGAAGTAATGAGTGATTTGGTGACTTTATGCTTTAAAGTCATTAAGTAGAGCACAACATTAGAGGATGGGACACAGAGCGAAAGGAGTGTAAAATACATTATAGGACAGGATTGGTTTGGAAGTAAACAAATAGGACAGGACAAATAGGCTGAGAAAAGACTGGACAGGTGGAAAAACAACAGCTGATTCCCTAAAACATCAATACCAGCTTGACCTGTGACAGATGACAACTCAATCTCCCCCCACACCAAACAGCCCCGCTCCCAAACATCCTCACTGCATGTGCACAGCTGCATGTGTGCAAAAACCCCAGCAGGCCACTAGGGAGAGCTGCATTATTTCTACTTCCACTGCAGCTATTAGTCTGCATGTCTTTCTCAATCTCTGTATTTATACCGCAGCTTATGAAGTAAACACATCTGGATAAGGGATGCTCTGTGTGTTTTAGTTATTTATTGAACATCTGGAACAGCGCCTGAAGCTGGCGTTGGTTTTAAGAAATGCTGTTGTATTTGTTGAGGATCTCAAGCAAGCCAAGATTGTCTCTGGAGGGGGAACAGGAAGGATATGTGTTGCTTTCGCTGCTGTGTTTGTGTGTGTCATTGTGTTTGTGTGAATTTCTGAGGAAGTTAGGATGTACGCAGCACATCTGTCAACATCTGGGTGCACAGACTGTGTTTGGCTTTCCAACAACTGGGTGAGATCAACAACATAAACACACACAGTTCGAGTACAGCCAGAGGATAGAGCAGCCGTAACCCCCACACACACTCACACAAACACACATCTAAACACTCTGATGGCCCCCGAGGGCCCCCAGTTTCCAATCCTGCCACTTCCTATTTCTGGCCTGCTCCTCCTTTACTTCCTTAGTAAGACTCTCTGTCTTCACACACACACTTGCTCACAGAGACACATTAACACTTTAAGTTTAAATGTGATTTTCCCCAGGCTACGTGCTCCTTGGGGAGGCACAGGAGGAGACGTCTTCTCCTTCTCAGAATAAACTGCGGCGTAACATCTGTGCGCAGGAAAAGAGGGGCAGATGTGAGAGGGATATCCGTCAGGGGAGGAGATGTCTCTCAGTCATGTTTTTCACTTTGCTGTTTGCATTTCCCAAATGTGTAGCATGTCGTGTTTAATAGAAAGTTGTCGGTGCAGAGTAGTCAGGGAAAAGCTGAGACCAATTCACATCTACTGAGTTATATGTCTTTCTTTTTGTTTTAATCCAAAAGAAGAGACCAATAACTTTCTTATTATTGCTCTGCCTTTTTTAACCAGCTCAGTCAGAGCCAGCGTGATTATCATCTGACGCCTATCAGTCATAAACATTAACCCCCTATGAAATGATTTAGACGTCAAATCTGTTTTGATATGGTGTTTAGGATTCAAGTTTGTTTACAAAAAGCATTTTCCAAAAACAGCTTTTGGGATATCATTGAAGCATAAATACTGACATATGAGTGTAATTCACGTGAGAAAAATATTATTCTGATGTCATCTGTGGTTTTACGTCACAGGTTTACGAGATAAAATCCTATCCTGAACAAATACAGGATCATTACCCCGTGTCCAGTTGTTGTTTACTCGGTCAGTGTGAAGGCTGGAGGTCCCACACAGGGGAGGGCTGCACCGTGTCGCCCCAGTGACAGCTC
>NC_136909.1:80380677-80528177 GCF_949606895.1 Notothenia rossii
CACACACACACACAAATGGATACATATAGAATGGTAGAGACTTGAGATGTGTGTGTGTGTGTGTGTGTGTGTGTGTGTGTGTGTGTGTGTGTGTGTGTGTGTGTGTGTGTGTGTGTGTGTGTGTGTGTGTGTGTTGAGATTTTTATGATTGACAAGGAAAACTGCGAAGGCTTTTGATCAATTCTAAAATGATCCTCCACCATCTGGAGATAAGCAAGTTAAATACACAGTTGTTTCTCCTGATGTCTAGTCTCAATGAGACACGATGAACACACACGCATGCGCGCACACACACACACACACACACACACACACACACACACACACACACACACACACACACACACACACACACACACACACACACACACACACACACGCACTCATACAGTTCACTCGTGAATGTCTAGAAAAGACTCACACACACATACAGAAACATGCATTACACAGGCACACATTGACTGTGCTGAAATGGACAGATGCTGCCCCTCTAGAGGCACAGAGACCCAGCAGCTGTTCCCCAGCCAGTCAGATGGGCTACCATTGGTACCTCATGAATATTTTACACTGAGTCAAAATGGCTGCATTCCAGGTTCCTACAACAGCAGCCGCACTGGGCCAGATGATCAGATCATTAAACTGTATACGGACGGACTTCCTCCCACTGTCAGCTGGAAAAAACATGTGTGAAAATGTTATGATGGTTCAGACAAAAGTTTGTGTTGAGTACATGATAGAAGTTAATTGGAGGAGGTTGGGTGTGTATTTTGAGTTGAAGTTAAGTTGTATTTTATTCGCCTTAATCTAACTCAATGCCACACAGTTATTGTGAAATAAACTTAATCTACAACTGAGGAAATCATGCAAAAAAACTCCACAATGACATTTTACTCATAAAATCTAACTTTTTCAAATCTGACACATCACACTTTGGAGTGGCATAACATAGCTTTCCAAAAATGTTTATATTGCCTTTGTATTTATATATATTACCTCCCATAAATTGCATTAATGAAATATATATTCCAATGTTTTACACATATTTTATTTGTGTGTCTTTGGTGTACCACTGTAATGTTGTGTTGTGTTGGCTATATTGTTAAGTTGTTTGATTTGAAGTAAACTGGATTGATGCTATTGCCCAATCAAAATGCTCCCTTTGGCATATTGAAGTAATTATAAGAGTCACAAAAACCCCTGCTGAACATCTCTACAGTTTGACTGTTATGAGCTTGAGAAAAGCGAACAGACGTGTAGGTATGAGTTTTCTTCTTTCACTTCTTATAAGCTGATTGGCTTCTAACTTCTCTCTCTCACAGTGGCTGCAGGTGTATTCTGGGCGTTTGGATATGTAATGGGTTTGGATGTGCTGATGTCTGAGATGCTGAGAGGAAAGAGGGCAGCCAACTGTACTATTAGACATTGCTTCCATCTCTCTCTCTATCTGTCTGTTTCTTTCTCTTCCTCAGAGGAGGGATTGATCTCATCGCCCGGGGCTTGGATTCAAACATCTGTCTGCCTCCCTCCCCTCCTCTTCACTTCCTCTATCAGCCAGCCAGTGTCTCCCTGAATGTCTCCCCTCTTGCTTGCCTCTATTACCGGTATGATGAGGGAAAAGGGGGAGGATTGGGAGGTTTTCGGATGAATATATAGATGGTATTAATGTCCTTTTACCACCAAGACAGTACAGGTGTTTGTATCTAACTACAAACTGGAAGACCCCTTGATAAAAAGTCTGGATTACAGAAATTTGTTTTAGACTCTTGTACAAAAAGGGTTCTTCAAGTTATGCAACCAACTTACTTTATGTTTTATGATTAAATGAATAAGAGTAGCTGCTTTGAAGCCTAGCTAAACTCTCCCCCAGACATGATATTTCTAAAATATATTCATTCAGAGCAACTTACAATGAAAATAATTGAGCTTAAACATCAACAATACTGCAAATGAACCAGTATATTGAAGGTCAGGTGGAACACAATGTCTGTCCACAAGCATGACACACATGAAGAGAGACTGTTGTGTATTAAAATGTTTCCATTAAATGTATTTTCAATAAAGAAATGCCCCATAAAGCACACCATTTATGATGCATTTTTATGAGAAAAAGGAGCATCAAAATCATTTTTTCCAAGGTGCATTCAAACAGCTGTGTGTGTTAAACACCTTTGAATATAAAAAGGAGTTGACAAGCAAAATATAATTAATGCTGGCAAGAGGAGGCAGGATCTGTGAAGCATACAGCAGTGATGTCTCAGGGATAGCCAGCGGTTTTATTTGAGTTGCTTCTTCTGCCAAATTTGTAAAAATGCTTTTTATTTGCTTCACACACAAAACAAACCTGTACTCAGGCTATCTGCTTCAGGGGGACTGAAATAAAAAGCTGAATATTAGCATCGTGGACTTTTTGGGGGGTAAATGAACACTAGAAATACAGAATATTGACACAGATAACAAGTCTATTGTGGCACAAAGGCATTAACTAAAAGTCTAGTAAGTGTAAATAGATGATCTTTATTTGTATAAGTTATATACAATAACCATAGATTTCTTTCTGATTCTGAGCATATTTTCATTACTTGTCCTGTACTGTTAATAACTACTCTTTTCGTTGAATGTACTTTTTATTTTTGCTATGTATAGGCTTTGGCAACATGTACTTTTATTCAAATATCAGGCCAAAATAGCTTCATTGAACTGAAATGAATAGAGAAGTGTAACACATGGGATCTACAGCGACCTCCAGAGGTGGGAAGGAGAAGATCACTTAAATACAACGCTGTATTTACACTGAACCCCATACATGAGTTAGGCTCAATGTCACTTTCTGAAATGTACATTCATTTTCTTTATAAATAAATTAAAACGGTCTCAGAAAGGTCGATGAATTATGTATGTGTGCATTTCATTTCCTTTCTGTTTTAAGTAGAAAAATGAACCTAGACAAAATAAATGCATAAATGCAAGCTGTGTGTTGCATATTGGTATTGTTGTTGTTAATTTATATGCCTACCTTGTGCTTTGTCCTTAGTTTAACTCAAGGGAGGATGAAATACTATTACATGATACATTTTCAGATATCTGCTTAGGTGGCTCACACACACACACACACACACACACACACACACACACACACACACACACACACACACACACACACACACACACACACACACACACACGCCTGTATTGTGGCATCTGTCAGTGGCAAGACAATATGTGGATCAGAGAGGGAAAGACAAGGCAGTGGAAGAGGTTTAGAACATTGCATAGGAATCTCCTGTGTCACACACACACACACACACACACACACACACACACACACACACACACACACACACACACACACACACACAGATTTCAATGGATTCAAGGCCATTTTTCCCTTTACAGTATCTTCTATAGGCTATATAAAAGAAACAGACTGACTGTGAGGTGAGTCTTCAACACATCCCGTCTTCCTACACACTGAGCGAAGATTATTCTAGAAAAAGGAGCCTAATACTGAGTAAATCCTCCAATTATCCTCAAAAATACTTTGACCACTTTACATTCATTGCTCAAAGTAACGAACAGTTTTGAATTTCTTTCTTTAAATCCAATTTTCTGTTCCGGCCTCATGTTGAACTGTTGCTGCCCGTGGGCCTAATTGTATTTTGGTGCATGAACAAGGGGCTCATTGTAATGCGCTGGTAACGTGGATCTCCAAATTGATAGACACATAACAGGGTCATCATTCATTTGCATTTTAACAAGTCCTTCAGCTATGACACCGGATCGTGTGAATTCATTACCACACAGGGCTGCAGTTCATCCAGCCATCTATTAGTAACGCCAATTAGTTTACTGGGACAGGTTTAGGGGATTCAGACTCACTCAGGCAACCAAAGCTGCCCAAACTTCTTCTTGTCAAGGCTCCCATGACAGACGTTTCATTAAGATTTTGTATCAGTGACCCACATTTTAAAAGGTTTTTAAAACAAAAGTTAAATCAGCAGATTAAAACCTGTGATTAGCGGTTATTTTTAAGTGTAATAAACATTTATTTGGTCTATCACCTTTATTTCCAATCAGAGCTTGTTATAACCTACAGTCTATGGTTATAACACAATACATGTATTGTTCATGGTTTTTCATGTAATTTGTCTTAATGTGTTGAGCACTTACTTTTCTTCAGAACTTTCTTTTAGCTTTGCTGTTATTTTGGACATCTTGCAGGAAAATTAAAACCAAAATGTCTTCGGCTCTTCAAACTGCAAAAGACATTCTTCATAAAAAAATCATAACATCAGGCAGATATATGAGAACAAATATAATCACACAGGATGTGGATAAACCATAGGGTTGTTTTGTTTAATACTTTGCTTTCAGTGAAAGAAACAGACGAGTCCAGTATGAACTTGTTTATTGTAAACTGAAACGTACAGGTTAAACACGCCTTGCCACATGAAGCTATTTCTTCATAAAAGCACAGGAAGCTGTTGGTTTGCCATAAAAGCCTCTGTCATGTTTTGGGAAATGCTGGGACCTATAACCTGTTACAATCATCTAATTTCCCTTCATTGTTCACAGTTTTAGCAGCAATAAATGCAGTCTTTATCACTGAGATCTCTTTGTCCCCTTCACTCGTAAAGATTAGACTGATAATGTGACAGCACATCACATACACACATTTAAACTGGAATCAATGCTGAAGGTGTTCCATAATCCAACACTTTTTTGGTGGTTATAATTGTTGACTGTAATAGACAAACTAATTGCATACAGAAGCGCTTCACCCCAAAAAATGTATCAGAAAGTCACCTATTTTTTATTTGAATAATTACTTGTTTAATCAATCAAATATAAACAGATTTTAATTGTGTCTAAGCTAGAGTTCTGCAAATATCATTGAATAATTTACAAAAGGCTGTCACTTTATCATTTTAACTTGTAAAGGTGGAACCTTTTAATCAATGTATATATAGTTTTGCGCAATAATTATTATACCAAATTGTATTTGTTGATTATATTGCTTAGAATCTGAATCTGCACAGGAACTAAAGTTATGTAATACAGTGGAGTAAAAGTAGAAGTAAATTATGAAGTAACATACAGTTGAATGAAAGTAAAAGTACCTCAAAATTATTCTAAAGTAGATTACTTGAGTAAATGTATACCAGTATCTGGAAGTGAAGCACCTGATTTGTGTCTTTTGTTGACACCTAAGCATGAGTAAATGTATACCAGTATCTGGAAGTGAAGCACCTGTTTTGTGTCTTTTGTTGACACCTAAGCATATATTAAAAGTTGTTTTAGTTTGTATTGATAGAGCAACAACGCAAGGCTAAGTGCTAACTCTCAGAGCTTTATTTCTCCTGTCAAGGTGGTGCACCTGCTCACATCAGCTCCGCCTCCACCACCAGACCCCCCCCTGCCTGATGACTACAGTACCCAGGTCGCACCGCGCCGCCCTCCACTCTCTCTCTGCGCACAGTCCGCCTCACTGACTCGCAGAACCAGTTGGTTTGGCCCAGCTTCTTCTCCTTCTTCTTCTTCTTCTTCTTCTTCTTCTTCTTCTTTTTCTTCTACTACTGCCTTCTCACTGCTGTGTGTGCTGCTGTTGCTGCCTGGTGCTGTCAACCTCCACAGAAGAGAGAAGAAGAAGAAGGCATATCCCTCCCTCTCCTCTGTTTCCAATTTGCCTTCACTTTCCTCCTCGCCGGCTCCATTGGCTTCCGTGCCGTGCCAGTCAACTCGCCTCCTTTCTCCCAGCCCCGAGTTGAGCAGCAGCAACAGCTCGGAAACATCTGGCCGCCGCAGAGTGCCCGTCCCTCCGCCTGCTCACCTCGGCTCGGCTGCCTGTTATGGAAATTAGTCCAAAGTCAATCTAGTTTTGTCTCCGGAGGGAAAAACGAAGGAGGATTTGACGAAGGAAGACGTTGGACCGTGTTGTCTGTAAGTCTTAATACCGGAGTCCGATTAAAGGAGGCTCAGGAGGGGAGAGGGTGGGTTAAAAAGTGGCTAAACCTTCCTTAGCATTACTGTGTTGTCTCCTCGCACTTATAGTTGCTATGTTAGCCGTTCGCTGTTTTAACGGCTGTTGTCATAGCACCGGGGCCTTCAGAACTGTAAATAGCGCAACATTGTAGCTTCTTCGTGTTCGATTTACTTTTGTTAGCCATGGTTGAGCTACAGCTAGCTGCGTGTGTGTGTTTCTTTCTGTGTTTGTTGTGTCTTCTGCGAGGAAATTCTTGTGTTGTCACAGCTCTGCCTCACGTTACTTTGACTTTTTATGCTAATTTACAAACTGTCAGTGTCGTGGTTGACTATCTAGGGCTGATTATTATTAAGTTAACGCGTGTATTAGGGGGATTCTTGCAACAAACGTATTGACATAGGTGGAAGAAGTACTCCGATCTTGTTCGTAAGTAAAAGTAGAAGTACCAGAGTGTAGGAATACTCTGTTAAAAGCAATCAACATTTTTACTCAAGTAACAGTAGAACAGTATTGGCATCTAAGTATACTTAAAGTACCAAAAGTACTAATTGTGCAGATTGGCCTTATTTTAGAATCATAAATATATTGAGTTTTGATTATAATTAGTGATGTATTAATGTGTTTAACACAGCTGGTAAAGGTGGAAATAATTGTAATTACTTTATTCAGCAAAGTAACTAAAAGTACTACGTTACTGCAGTGAAGTAAAAGTACTATATTTACCTCTGAATTGTAGTGGAGTAGAATTACAGAGTAGCGACTACAATTACCTCAAATTGTACTTAAGTACAGTACTTGAGTAAATGTACTTAGTTACTTTCCACCCCTGCTTATTGATCATTGAGGACCTGGGTGTGACCAGGTGTTGGATTTAGCGCTGTCACGGTGTTAACATGTCAAACTAAAACAGAAAATGAAATCGTTTTTATGAAGCGGCTTTCACTCTGATAAAGTATATCGGGTAATTAAATGTCTCAGACTTTGAGAGCAGTGCTGATTTTAAACCTAAGCTTATAACATATTGTAGAAGTTGGATTTGACTGAATATTATCAACAATGAAACTATTTACAATATTTGTTGTTGTCGGTTTGTAAGAGAAAACCAGGGAAAAGTGATATCATGCAGGAATGTTTGCGAACTTATAAATGTATTTTATTGCTATTATAAAACAAAGCAAATATAACATTTCATATATTTAGCTCAACACTTGTGTGCTTAAATAAGTGCCTTTTTATCGTGCCTTTATTATAGGCATCTGTATACGACTTTTAAACTTGATTAAAAAGGTTTCATGGTTAGATCCGGCCACAATATTAAATCGAAAATAAAAGCAGTTTTCTTCCTATACTCGCATTTATGAAATATTAGGAAATTCTCACGCTTCAAACGTGACTTTTGTTTAAAAACGAAACCAACCGAGGCGGCTGTAATAAGCTGTTCTCCGGCTTATTAGGCTCGTATTGCTTTTGTTTACGACTTGCTCTCATCAGGTTCTTTATTACTTGTTCTCATTGTTTCCTCATTTCATTTTTGTTCCTGTCAGTTGTCCGAAGGGTCCGAACAGGCAGGGGGGGGGGCGATCGGTGGGTGGATGAATAGATGAATGAGTGAATGAATGAATACAAGACGAGGCAGCGGCGCTGAACCGTAAAGAAGTGGAAAACAATATCAGCTGCGTGCGTCTGTCAGTTGCAAATATGCTGTGTTTGGCCTTTGTTTATGGTTATTGGAAAGAGACAGAGGCATGGACAGAAGTATTTCAACAATTAACAAAAGTGTTTACACAGAACATCTGTATCTTCTGTGTAAACTTTCCCTTTTTGATAAGCAGTTGTGGGTACACTTACACTCCTCTGTTTTACATAAATCAACATCCCACTGCATTTAGTTGACCTATGTTTTTTTTCTCCCAGAGAGAGAAAAGGGGGAGAAACGGAGACAAAGTTGTGTGGTGTTGGTGTTGGTAGAATGAAAGAGGAGTCTGGTGGCAGGAGTGTAGAGGAGGCAGCATATGGCTGTAGAAAGAGCACAGCTGGAGGTAGCATCTCCATCTGAGGATGATGTCAGAGCAGCTGACAGGCTGCCATCCACCCCACCTCCTCCTCCTCCATCCCTCCACCGCCTCCACCCCTCCCCAGTCCTTTATTGTGAGTCTCAGCGGCAGCCTGGGAGAGTTACTGCTGTGTGTGTGTGTGTGTGTGTGTGTGTGTGTGTGTATGTGTGTGTGTGTGTGTGTGTGTGTTTGTGGCTGCCGATCAGCGCCAGTTAGGAGAAGGAGGAGGAGGAGGAGGAGGAGGGAGGTGGTATCTCGTTCCCCCTCCAACATCTCCTCCACTTTGCATCTGTCCCTCGCAGTTTGAACAGCGTGTTTTTTTTTTGCCTGCCTCCCTCTTCTTCTTCTTCTTCTTCTTCTTCTTCTTCTTCTCTCCTCTTCTACCCACTCATTGATTCAGAGAGAGCAAGCGAGGAAGAGAGAGAGAGAGAGAGATACACAGCCATTCCCAGCCAGAGAGCCAAGCTATTCTGCTACAGTGGAGTTAATCAAGTTGATGCATACTGCTGCAGGTATTGTTTTGTGTGTGCATGTGTGTGTGTGTGTGTGTGTGTGTGCGTGTGTGCGTGTGTGTGTGTGAGTGAGGCAGAGTGAATAGAGTAGCAGAGTCTGGAGTAGTTATTTTGTTGTGCTGTGAGGATCTCCGGTGTGTCAAAGCAGTGTGAGCGCGCTGTGTGAAGCTACTGGTGAGTAGTAAACTGGTGTTTGTGCTGCCTGTCCGAGGTGTAGCTGCAGTCCGGGAGGTCTCGGCTAGCTTTTAGTTTGTTGTCTGATGAGCTGCATTTTAAACTACTTGTTTTGCGATTTGTTTTGTTTTTGTGTTGTCAGGCGTTTTGTGCAGTCGCTTATTAATTGAAAGCAAAGTTACAACTGAGAAAATGTTATTTTAAATTGAGCTTTGTTATTATGTTTTGCAATTTTATTCATTTTAACATTTTAAAAGAAAAATGAAATCCTAATTAAAATGTTTATTTTTTTACATTTTAGTTAAAAAAAAGGACATTTAAGACATTTTCTTTTTAAAAGTGTTGAATTCAAACGAATAAATAAGCTTTATTTTCTTAATAAAATACCTAAAAATGTCTAACTTTAAGCCAATATCTGCTATTTAATCCTATTTATCTAAACTGTTTTTTTTTCAGTTAATTCTAACTCTGTAAAATTACTTGAAAGCATGTGCGGTCTTTTCTCCCCTCCTGCCGGCTGGAGTAGAGGAGACTAATTTAGAAGTTGCAGATTTGAGCTGCCTGAATTGGCTAGACAGCTGTAATCGCACTCCCTCCTAGTCTTAATCTCTTTATCTGGCTAGCAGCTGCCATATGGCCCCCGTCAGCTGGATCAGATGTGGGTAAGCCTCCCTCCCCGGCCATCCCAGCCTCACCCTCTCTCCCTCACCCTCTCTCCCTCCCTGTGCCTCCGTCAGACCCCTGCCTGCGCTAACTGGCCGTCCTGGCCGGGTGACGGGCTGCTGCCCTCCTGAGCCTCCGCTGACGGCTCCCTCCCCACCAACGCCGTCTTTATTTTTAGCCATCTTTAAGGATTAGGATTGATGCTGTGACGAGCAGGGCACTTACAGTGATTGTATTGTAAATCTTCTCTTCTGGGCGGTGGTGGTGGTGGTGGAGTTGAGGAAGAGGGTCGTTTCTACTACGGGGTCGGATGTGCGGGATTTTTTTTCTTGTAATATTCAGATGGTGTGTGAAAGGAGGAGGTGGCAGAGGGGTTTGACTGGACAGAGTGGGTGGGGGGGGGGGATGGAGGTGGGAGGTGGGAGGTGGTACACCCTTGTCCCTGTAAGCCCCCTCATTAAAAGCAGTCTGAACGAGCCGGAGGGCGAGCACACACACATATACAGGACACACACACACACTCAGTCTCACACACACAGGGACATTCTTGGTTTAGCTTCATTCAAATGAGGTGATTTAGCTGCTTTGGTTAACACAGTGCGGAGCGGGACCAATGTATTTTCTCAGGCAGGACAAATTGACTTGGTTAACAGGTGGGACTTAATGATTTGACATATTTCAGCCTTGTAATCACCTTCTGTCAGCTGATATTTAGTTGTGCATTTATTCTATCAATTAGATCAATTACACCTGCAGAGCAGTGCTGCAAGTTTTCAGCCTTTTTTTCCCCTCTTCTCTCTACTGATCTCACGCGTGAAGCCGGCGCTCGCAGGTTAAACAAGGGACAAGCTGTTTTGTTTTCAGCTGTGCGATTTCAATTGGCCAGTTTTCCTGCTCGACTTAGCCTGTGGAGGTGGTTGGTAGGTAGGCTGGAACCTAAGTGTGTGTGTGTGTGTGTGTTTATACGTGCGGACAGTGTGTACAGCTGAAAGCCGGTTACCTAAAAGGGCTGTGCCAGGCCAGGCCAAAGTGGGTTAATAAAAATAACCAGCGTAGGAGCAGCGACAATCCAGGAGTGCAGGCAGAGGAGTTAGAGAGAAACAGAGAGGATCGCAGAGACAAGAATCTGTCGCTGCTGCTTTAACAGAGATTAAGTCTGTCTGAGGGTAACAACTGAATTAGTGATTATTCTTTCATTATTGTTATATTTCTTTAAATCTAATAATCAGTTTCCTTTTTTCCCCTTTTCTATTTTTAGATTGTAAACAAAGTAAATTATGAATAGAAATAACATCAAGATTTTGCATCGTTGAACGTATGCATGACTTTACAGCTACCTGCGTGGTGCTGAGCAGAAATATTTCTATTAATGTTGTGAGTGATAAGAAATCCTATCTATTACTTATTACTAATATACATATGATATTTAAATATATTCCAAATATGTGGTAATGTTTCTGCATATTTTAGGGTGTATTTTTCGTAGTATTTTATTTACATGATTCAGTGTTTAAAAATGTTTTTAATTGACTTCTGTGTGTCTCAGTTTTTACCGACCTATCTTCTCCTGCTGCGTTTCTTTTCGCCCGCTCGTCGTGTTCTCTGTAGATTGTTATCGGCATCGCATACCATCTGTGACTTTGGCATTTGTCTCCTCTTTTTTGCATATCTGCAATTTTTTTTTAGTTGACCTCGTTTAAAAATAATTTTGTTTGCAGGAATTATGAAATTATGATAATCACACAGCCACGATTTGTACACTTTACGTGAATTGTATCATACTTTGAATTTAACTTGTCTTTTGCTGCTTTTCCGTTCACGTTTTTGGTTCCTTTTTTTCTTTTTGCGTATTTACCTTCATAGAACAAATACTGAACGCTGAAAACACATTTTTATTGAAAACACAACACTTAATTAAGAACTTGCTAAACCTATTTAATAACCATCAGCTTTGACATCTCAGATCTTTATCAGATGTATCTAACGTTGACTCTCTCTCTCTCTCTCTCTCTCTCTGTGTGGCTGCAGGTTATGAGGACGGCAAGATGGAGTTCCCAGACCACAGCAGACATTTACTCCAGTGTCTAAGCGAGCAGCGGCACCAGGGCTTCCTGTGCGACTCCACGGTTCTGGTGGGCGATGCTCAGTTCCGGGCCCACCGGGCTGTGTTGGCCTCCTGCAGCATGTACTTTCACCTCTTCTACAAGGACCAGCTGGACAAGAGAGACGTGGTGCACCTCAACAACGACATTGTCACAGCCCCAGCTTTTTCTCTGCTCCTGGAGTTCATGTACGAGGGCAAGCTGCAGTTCCAGGACCTTCCCGTGGAGGATGTGCTAGCAGCGGCCAGCTACCTGCACATGTATGACATTGTCAAGGTGTGTAAGAAACGTTTGAAGCAGAAGTCCCCGACCGAGGCGGACAGCACGCGCAGAGAAGAGGACGGCGGCTCCAGCTGCTCCGACAAGGCCGACAGTCTCTCAGAAGGATCCACAGGCCGGCCTGCTACTGCCGACCTGCTACCCAGCGACGAAGACGAGGAGGCCAAGGCCGAGCGAGGAGCGATGTGGCTGAGACTGCCGTCTGCAGACAGATCAGGGACGCCAGCCACGGCTACAACCAGCCCGGGGCACACAGAGGCGGAGACCCAGGCTGGGGAAGGATTGAGGGAGGGGGTGAAGCGGCTCTCCCCGGCCGGCAGCCCCTCCAGCTCCACAGGGTCCCTCTCGCAGCGCTCACACCGCTCCGTCAGCTCTCGTGGAGGGCAGCGGGGCAGGAGGGTGTCAAACGATGCAGCCGACTGCGTCCTGGACCTGTCAGTCAAGCCGATCGCCGGTAGCAACCACAGCAATCACCACCAGTCGTATTTCAGCGGGGCAGCGACGCCAGACAGGCTCCAAAGCCCATTGGCTGTGAGGGTGAAGGTGGAGAGGGGCGTAGCTTCGGAAGAGGAAGAGGAACTCGGAGGTGGGGACTATGACATGGAGCACAGCGGCATCACCAAGGCCACAGTTCCCATCACCAATGGGGGCCTCGGGCACCACGGGGTCGGCGGGCCCCTGTCGGCCCAGAGGAGGCTCGGCCTGGAGGCCCACCTGTCCGCTCTGCGAGAGGCCTCCCTGGCCTCAGAGATGGAGCGGGAGGAGAAGCCCTCGGCCACAGCGGACGACGAGGACATTCTGGGGGGCGAAAACGAGCGCGCCCAGGCCGAGGTGGCCAGCATGGACAGCGCCCTGCTGCCCTACGTCTCCAACATGCTTTCAGCTCAACACACTCAGATCTTCATGTGCCCGCTGTGCAACAAGGTGTTCCCCTCCCCGCACATCCTGCAGCTCCACCTCAGCTCCCACTTTAGGGAGCAGGAGGGCATCCGCGCCAAGCCCGCCGGAGACGTCAACGTGCCCACATGCACCATCTGCAGCAAGACCTTCTCCTGCATGTACACGCTGAAGCGCCACGAGCGGACACACTCCGGAGAGAAACCCTACACCTGCACCACCTGCGGCAAGAGCTTCCAATACTCACACAACCTCAGCCGGCACGCCGTGGTGCACACGCGTGAGAAGCCGCACGCCTGCAAGTGGTGCGAGCGGCGCTTCACGCAGTCCGGGGACCTCTACCGACACATCCGCAAGTTCCACTGCGAACTGGTCAACTCAATGTCGGTGAAGAGCGAGCCGCTGGCGCTGCCTAATGTCAGGGACTGGGCGATCGAGGACAGCTCACAGGAACTGTGGAAGTAGAAACACACTGCAGGGTTTGATAAAGGGAAAGAGCGGAGAGTGAAAGAAGGGCAGAGAGGCATTGGGGGGTGAAAGGGAGAAGGCAGAGTTGATATGAGGGGTTCAAGAGAGTCATGTTCGTGTGTGTCGCAAAATCTCATTCAATTGCACTTTAATAGCACATGAAAATGTTACTACTGAGTTTTTTTGTTGTTGCTGTTTGGGGTGATTTTGTTTTGTTCTATTTTATTCTGAACTCTTATTATTATTTGGCGTTAAGTTCTGTTTTGGTGGTTTTTATTGCGTCTAAGGACGAGGGTCCCGGAGAGAATGTCTCGCCTTCTGGGAGAGTTTTCACTCCGTTCGTGTTTCATCTCAGACAAAAACACTCCGACGCTGGCCCCAGATCCTCAGACAGCAAACGCCACCGCAAGAGTTCAGGTCGAACACACTGAAGTGAAAATACAATACACTAAACGGGTACTGTGATCAGCACACACACACACAGTTTGAAGAAGTGTGTGTGTGATACTGCACTACTCTGGCAAAAATTTCACCTGACGTGCGTGAGTGTGTATGAGTGTGTTTTGTGTGTATTAATTTTATTTTCTACTGGCATGGAGGTGTGGTTGGCGAGGCGCTTCTCGCTCTTTGGTGGTGTGTGTTCAGGGTAACGCTGACTGACTGACAGACTAACTGATGGCACTCATGCAATGCACAGCCTCCTTTTTTCACTTCCAATCAATTTGAAGTATTTTCTAAAAATGAAAAGACCTTTACAGATTATTATAATAATTATTATTGTTATTAATAGAATTTTTTTCTTAAATCTAGCTGGCAGTCTTTAAACCATCTGTTGTTGGAAAGGTATTTAATTTAAGGTTGTTGTATATTGTTCTGCTATAGTTTTAGAATTTAAATCCGTTACATTTTTTTAAAAATTAATTATTATTATTATTATTTTGTTACTTTTTTTGTAATGGGACCTGCTGTTGTTGCATGATGTCCAAACCTGTATATTTTAAAATACAAATGTGAATTTGCTGTATTACTGTACACATTGTAATTGATCAAATATTTGACAACAGGCTTTCTTTTTCTTTTCTTTGTGAATACTACTCCAGGGTGCAGTCTGTTGAAAAGCTGAATATATTTCTCACGACGTTGGGGGAAAAAATGCATGAGAATTTGATTTTGTCTTAAACCTTTTTTCAGTTGTGGTTTTGGCATCAGGCGGTGGGTGGGAGGTGTTGAACGTAAAACTTTTGACCGTGAAAAGTTGGATTTTTCTGCTCGTTGTAGTTTCTGTCGCTGGGCTCGTAGAAGAATGTTACCGAATGTGTTTCCGTCGGGTGCTGAAGCGATATGATGAAGCATTTTAAGCCTGTGTGTATATGCACTGATCTCTCTGCTGCGTGTGTGTGTGTGTGTGTGTGTGTGTGTGTGTGTGTGTGTTTATGAGTGTGTGGCTTGGTTATTACCAGTCAATTTAAACCTACTGAAGATCTACGTTCACCCAGCACTTCCTCCTCCTGCTCCTCCTCAGGCGTTCAATGTCTCCACTGCTGTATGTTTGTTCTCCACCTCTAATGTCTCCGTCCTGTCTCCAGCTATAGACCCACGTCGAAAGCCATTTCCTAATTATTTTTGCTCATTGGGCACTTACTTCAGGTCTGTTGAGTGCAGTTACATGGCTCTGGCTTGGCTTTGGCGTGAAGAATAACAGAGAAAAGAAAGAGGAGCTGTCCTGCTGAAAGTTAAAGGGTTAGATATGTTTGTGCTGAACCCGTACAATGAAGTGATGTGAATGTGTTAACACGTCCATATGTGCGGGTGTGTGTGGGTGTGTGTGTTTTCCTCTTAAAACATAATCCTTACTCCGTGGTCGATGAGAGAGAATTGGCATGCCTGAATGCACCTTTTTAAGCTAAAAGACAAGAAATCAGATTTTTTGCTGAAAAGATGCCTTTGTTAAAAAACAAAAACATTTCTGACGCTATGGAAGTATTTGATACTGTAAAGCATTGGGAAGTTAAAATCATATAGAAATTCATGGAATTTATCAGAAAATGATATTATATTTTGATCATATGATTGGAAAACAATTTTCTTTTGTATGTGAATGTTGTGTTTGAGTCGGGGGATACACTGGTTGATAATTTTTCAGTTTTTTCAACTCTAGAATTTTGTTAGAATTTAAAAATAATGGTCAAGCGTTTTTACAATCTGGAAACATTTGACACAGAGATAATTCAAATTGAACGCTCTACATTTCCCCTCACTCAGATATGTGTGTGTGTGTGTGTGCACGCCCCCAGTGATGTGCATGTGGTGGTGGGGGGCTGGGGGGGGGGGGTTGTCTGTGTTGCCCTGTCATCTGGTGGCACCTACAGGCTTTGCCAAGGCAACAGTGTGGTTGACATTGCGGCAGTTTGCACCGCATCGTCTAATTTTTCTTCTCTAAACGTTATTCCTCCGCTGCATATGGGCTCACTCCATCCTGCTGTTGTTTTCATCATTACTGCTGTGTTTTTTATTTGTTTTGTTCTGTTCCTCTGGTTGTACTTGACCGCCTTAAACTGCTGTAGTCCGGGCTGTTTTTCAAATGTTTTATTTTTAAAGTGTGAGCGTGGAGGGGGGGAGGGGGGAGCGATGTCAACCGCTCAAGACGCTGTGAAGTATCCGCCCCGACGAAACATCTCCATCTTTTGCTGTGCTTACTTGAAAACAAAAGGGGGAGTTTATTTTATTTTTTATTTAAAGCAAGGTTTAAAAATATGATGTTCAAATGTCATAGACAGTTTATGGAAAAGGTAATGGGGGGAGGGGGGGTGGGCGTGAAGTGACTGAGTCTGTTTTGAAAAAGGACAATCACTATCTGGGAAAAAACAAGCAGATTTTGATTCAGATATATTTGCTCCCTCTTGAGATTAAGAAATGTCTTTGCTTTTCTTTCATGTTCCTTTTTCAGATGTAGTCATTTTTAGCTTTGACAATCATAGTTGGGTTAATTTTTTTTTTCTCAAGGGGAGTAAATTCTAATTGTGTTTAGTTTTGTAATTTTTTGGTGTGCTGTTGTTGACATTTTTAAATTGTGTGCAAACTGCAATAAATTATAAGAATCTTGAAATTCAACCTCCTGTGTGAAGATCTATTTTTTCTTGAAAAAAGAAAATCACGGCTCGTCATTATGTATAATTTAACCAACTCATGTGTTTCTACTTATGTTAATGCTTAGCTTCTCCTCTGCCATAGGAAAACTCAGAAATAACAGTATAAAGAAATTCAACATATTTTTAAGCACATTTTGATGTAGGGAAAATGCAGAAACTTTGGTCTTATATGCACCTCACACACTACAGGTTGCAGCAGGGCGAGTGCAGGAGGTTTTCACATCCTGTTCCTTAGGGACTTGCAATGTGGGTGGAAGTTGTGTGTGTGTGTGTGTGTGTGTGTGTGTGTGTGTGTGTGTGTGTGTGTGTGTGTGTGTGTGTTTGAAAACTCACTGTGTGTTGATGCGTGCCTGCACACCTCCTGATATATCTGCTGCACTGGTTAAGGTGTAGGCTGCATCTGAGAAGAAATTGTGCAACAGCTTGTTGAGATTCAACCCCCTGCAACACACACACATACACACATATATACACACACACACACACACACACACACACACACACACACACACACACACACGCAGCCTCTTACTAAAGCTCCTCAAGTACAGTTTTCCAGTAAAGAAATCAGCTTTAGCTAATGTATTGCTGCTCAGTAAACCTGTTCTTACAGATGCTTGAAAAGCCCCTGCACTCAGAGGCCAAGGAGCAGCGTTCATTAGGGCCCAGATGGTCTCTTCAGTAAGCCCCGACGCACACTCACGCGATAAGCTCACGTCTAATCTGTGTGACATTGTCTGATGAATGGCCAGTATTGGTTTAAGGAACTTCCAAGTGGTCAAAATATTTCAGTTTGTTGTCCATTTCAGGAAGAGTTTTAACAGTAACAACTCACATGTCTTAAATTGGAAGGGATTTATGTCACAGTAGTTCATCATGCCTTACATTGTTAGGAGATTTCTCAATGTCTACAATTATGGGGAATATTTACTTGAGTTAAAATGTGCAAAATATTCAAAAAGTCAGTCTTTTTAAGCTACCTGCTCTGAGCGGTGCTTTAAATCTCCATCCAGGTAGACAGCAGACATTATAATAGCAACCCTTCCCTTTGGTTATGCGCTGCTTGGTGATCATTAATTGCAATCTGCAGTGTTGTAAGTGAACATCTGCTTATAGACAACTGCTCGCGCGCTCTCCCTGCGAGGAGGCCGTGCGAGGTTTGTCGTGAATGTAGGTCATTAATTTGTTTCTGTCCTTTGTTTACTTAAGGAAGGGGGACAAAGGGGCAGCTGCAGAACCATTTGGCTGTGCCCAAGGCAGGCCAGCTCAACATGTTGGGAGGCTGAGACCAGCTTGGGCTCCTGTCTGGGGGCCCGGGCCCCTGCACTCTGCGGCTTCGCGTGAGGGAGCGGCCTCTGCCAAGCTGCCAAAGAGGGCTCCCATGTACCAGGAGAGTGAGGAAGGGGGAGATAAAGAGGAGACTGTCATGTGGACTCCAAGCGTCCTGATGTTTGGCTGTTGCTCCACATTTTCAAACCAGTTTCCAGCTCATGTCTTTAAACTGGCATCTGCAGAGTTTGGATGAGAAAACAATCTCCAGAATTTCTTAACAACTCTCAAGATAGATAATCTTTAGCTCTATATGTTACTTTTGAGAATGCAGGACACATACAGTATGTTTATGTATCTAAACAGAGTTATTGTGAATAATAAAAACACAGTAAAGGATTGCCTACAGTAGCCCATGGGTTTTTTTGTGTATACAAAATGGTAGATGAACAAATGTACAGTAATAACAAAGCTTGGTGAAAGCCCACAACAAACAGTATTCCAGCTTTTAGCCTCAACACGCCGACCGCCTTTTCAAAGCAATGCTAACAGCGTCCATTCAAAGCCTGTACGGCACACACGGGGAGAAAAGCCTTCTGTATCCTTTTCATGTCCGGGACTTGTTGATTCTCCGTGAAAAAAGGAAACACTCCCAGGCCAGGTCTAGCCATGGAAGAATTGACAGAGGGAGAGGAAAGCAGAGACAAACGTGTGTGTGTGTATGTGTGTGTGTGTGTGTGTGTGTGTGTGTGTGTGTGTGTGTGTATGTGTGTGTGTGTGTGTGTGTGTGTGTGCGTGCGTGCGTGCGTGTGTGCGCAAGTGATCGAGGATTGTCTGCATATTTAAAAGAGCCCCTTTGTCAGGCACTCAGCACAGCAGGACAGAAGGCAAGCAACAAGCGGCCCGCCTGCAAGCAGACAATACAGTGGCACTACACTGGTTGGGGAGGGAGTGCTGGGGGGGGCGGGGGAGGCAGAGTGGGGGAAATTATTTTTCGGAAAATCGGGGGGCACAGTGTCCCAGCAAGCCATCCATCCGTCCAGCCAGCCAGCCACTGCAAACCTCCTCCCCCTCCTGAAAACAAAAGGCGACGCAACTCGAACTTGAATATCTGTGTGTCTCTGTGAAAGGGGGCCCCCAAATACTACTTAACCATAAACCCCCCCAACCCCCCTACAAACCCCTTCAAATACACACACACACACACACACACACACACACACACACACACACACACACACACACACACACACACACACACACACACACACACACACACACACACACACACACACACACACACACACACACACACACACACACACATATATATCAACTCATGAGAAAAACTCAGATAAGACTGTCATTCAGCAATTTACACACTTGGAAGAGTGCTCACACACAAAAAAAACTGGTTTCACACACACACACACACACACACACACACACACACACACACACACACACACACACACACACACACACACACACAAAGGCCTCCAGCTGGTCTGTCTTTAGGGCTGGGCTACGATGGGATTAAACAGTACTTGTCCTTTGTGTGATTCTTGTATGGAAGGAGAGCAGCCATGAACTCTCCACATAACAGTGAGAGAGACGTAGAGAAAAGGCACAGAGAATGGATGAAGAGACATACATCTTTCAACCTGTAGGACTCATCTGAAGAGGATGCTATAAACAGACAAATTAATTGGATTTAAGGTTAAAGCAACAATAAAGCCCGGCAGAAAAAGAAAAAAGAAAAAAGAATCCTCTTTTAATGACATGCTCTCCCAGCTGTGTGTGTGTCTGCCAGATAAGGGGCATTACCAGGGCGTGTTCGGGGTGTTGTCGGAAACTGCTGGCATCGGGACACATGTGCACGACTCAGCACTTTATCATCGCCATGGTGACCTGACGGGGTCACGCAGAGAGGGGTCCTTTAATGTCACCAACTCAGCTGTCTGCTGTGTAGATGTTAGAGGCGATACTGTACGTGTGTTTGTTTGTGTGTGTGTGTGTGTGATGCGAGTGCCCGACATCTGCTGCACCTGCCTGCTGAGCTGTACACATGTATGAACACACACACACACACACACACACACACACACACACACACACACACACACACACACACACACACACACACACACACACAAGAAGCGAGCAGTCAGCCAGCTGTGGTGCTGTGGAAGAGTCAAGTTCATTCTCCCCGTTGTGTCTATCCTCCTGCTGAAACCCAGTGGAAACCTGATGAAAGAGACACACACACACAGTGGATTCTGGGTAATAGCTCATACCCCTGTCAGCATGGTAAACTATGGGCCGTATCTAACAATCTTCAGTGGAATAAATCACAAAATCCACAGTAAAACAGCGCTGCTAAGACCCAAAAGATGTTCAAATCAGCAAAACTAGGGAGCAGTATGTGTCTCACATCCATATCTCACTTTATAATAACTTTTAACTTGCTGGAATTTTTCCATTTATAAACTTTGGTGTGGAGTTTTCCTGACCCATTTTGAGAAGTTTTTGGAAATCATGTAGCTGAAAACGAAAAGATGTGGTAAAATAAAACAAAAATAAACTGGTATCATCTTATCTCAACCTCAAGACCAAAATTATTCTGAAAAATTCATTATGTCATAACAACACTTGTTAACTAAAAACTAAAAAAGGTGGTGCAAAACGATCATTTTTGACTTCACACAAAGGAGGGACACTAACATCCACACTAATACAATACAATCTCAGTGAAGTGAACACTCTGGGAAGTGTTGTCGCACAGTTTTAGAAGATATCTCACTCTATATGCCAACAAGTCTGAAAAAGCATATCACATGACCAATCATGCACTAGGGCTTGCTCGTTTGTCAAGTGTCCAGAATATTGTCTACTGTGAGGTGGCTGTTGGTCGCTTAGTTGCAGAAAATACTACGGATGAAAAACATCTATGACGTAAATTAAGACCAGAGATTCTGTTGAGGGATGAACTATTACTGTAAGTAAAACGAGTATATGGTGTCCAATGCAACAGAAAACATTGATTGGGAGTCAAGGCTAATATGGATTGTTCTCCTCATGAAAGGCTCGCGTTATACTGTAGGTTGAATCAGCTAAGACATATGCCATATGTGGATGCAAGGTTTCATATGTTGTCAAATTGTTTCCTGACATTTACAAAAGAGCACATGACTATTGCAGCTTCACTTTAAAGTGCTGTGCATGTATGAAGACAGACCCCAGGCGATGGAGGTGTGTGGCGCAGTGGGTTGTGCGTTGATCAGGGGGTCACAGGTTCAAACCCCACTGCAGTCAGCATGTCGTTGTGTCCCTGGGCAAGACACTTCTCCCCAAATTGCTCCTGTGGAGATTGTCCACAGTATTGAGTATGTAAGTTGCTTTGGGTAAAAGCGTCTAACAAGTGACATGTAATGTAATGTAATGATGTTGACATCGTCCATTGAGTTGCAATTCAGCAAAGATGATCTCAATTTCTAGCGTCGGACATCTTGGTTGTATTCTAGATCCTGACAGCATATATTAGATTCAGCACGTTTAAATAATATCTTAGCCCGCCAACGCAGAAATTGAAAGCAAAAGCAGGAAACAGATTTATGCAAACAATATGTGGACAAACATGTCTGCTGCGCCATCTATTTGTCTATTTATCATATGGTCGACGTTTTCTTGACACGAGGAAAGACATCGAAAACACTCCTTTCAGCAGAGAGTGTGCATGAGAGGAGTTCTCTGGCGCACACGCATGCATGCATACAGTTATGGTGTGTATTGTGTGTGTGTATTGTGTGTGTTTGTGTGTGTTCTCTCACCCTGTGTTGCCAACCTCTCCGCTCCCTCCCAGCTCTGGCCAGGCACGACCCATCTGTCACATTCCTCCTTCCATCCCTTCTTCCATCCCTCCCCCATCCGCCGCATCCATCCCTCCCTCTGCGTACCCATCTTTCTTTTCCATCCCTCCTGTTTCTCTATCTGTCTCCATCCCTCCATCTCTCTCTGCCTCCCTCACCCTCCACCCGCCCTCCGTCACCCTCACTCTGTTCGTTCTTCTTTCCTCGTTTCTTCCTGCAAGCCAAACTCCTCGTCTCTGATCTCCATCTCTTTCTTATTTTCCTCCTAAGAAGTTCCCAGCCTTACTACTTTCACTGCTTTCCTTCCACATCTCTCCCTTTCTGATCAAATGTATTTTTATAAAGTTTCTACAGTGCTTAACCAAGGGTTTTACGTTACAACTTAAAGAAGTAAATTCACAATATGCTATCATCCAGCAATGTAAAGCAAAGTAAGCATATACAAATGAGAATGCACTGATTATATGTTAAAGAAGAAGGACTTAAAAGAATAAAAAGCAATAACAACGACTAAACCAATCCGCCTACATTCACTGCCAGTGAGCCTCACACACACATATTCATCGAACACAGAAATCCCCACTCTGTTTTTTATTGTCTGTGTCAGATCTTGTTAAAGCGATGACAACATGTGGCCACTCCAGCTTGTGTAATAACAACAATTGTCATCATCAAAAGATAACACAATCAAGCCCACAAGCTTCTTTCCATTGTAGCCCCTGCTTCTTGGGGCCAACGTGGGACCCTGCAGGCCCGTGTAGAGCCCTGAGGCCTGGTGTTACTACTCCATGCTGAAACAAACGGATCCAATCTGGGCTAGAGAGACAGGGGTCCTGCCTAGGGAACTGGCACTGTCAATGTGTGTGTGTGTGTGTGTGTGTGTGTGTGTGTGTGTGTGTGTGTGTGTGTGTGTGTGTGTGTGTGTGTGTGTGTGTGTGTGTGTGTGTGTGTGTGTGTGTGTGTGTGTGTGTGTGTGTGTGTGTGTGTGTGTGTGTGTGTGTGTGTGTGTGTGTGTGTGTGTGTGTGTGTGTGTGAGTAGCATCAGGGGTGTAGCCTGGGGTGTACTGGCATGGCTGTGCATTGGATTATTGAAGGCAGCTTGGGACCATCTGTATGGTGGTGGGGAAGAAGTGGAGAAGGAGGAGAGGAGATGAGAAAGAAGAAGAGATGCTGTCTTTCTTTTTGCATCTTTGATTTGTTTCCTTACTGTTCTGCTGTGCAAACAAATCCAACAGAACTGTAATAACCAGACTCAGTTTCATCACCATGTATGTTGTCAGGTCTGCTCCTGTAATGCAGGACAAGCTGAGGCTAACACTTCCTTTAAGTAAGGAGCGATATGAAACTGAATTATATACACATTTCACCAAGAGTTACCTTAAAACCACCCATTAGTTGGTCAAATGTAGCTTTTAATTGTTGTCCTCCCACCATCACAGTTTTGGGCAACCAGAGAAGAGCATATTTGGGTGAGAGGGAAGAATTAAGACATTTTTACAATTTTACAATTACATTTTATAAACTGAAAACAACCTGTTTTAAGGCAAAACACAGATCATTTCAGTTATTTCAATTTGTCTGATAACTATGTCATTCCCATCTGCCTCAGCTGCACTTAAACATACCTGCTAAACATTAGCATGTTAGCAGAAGCCTCCCAGTGACTCTTAATCTCGTTCCTTTATAAATTACAACAGCAATCTGAGAAGGGGGAAATCACTAATTGCTGAAACCGCCCATTAGTCATTGACATATGCATCACACGAAGAGGGATTACAAGTAGCCATTGCATCATTTTTAGGGGTCATTAGGCAAACTGGTTGTGAACCAGTGCAGGATCTACCTCCAGTGAGTGGAAGTATCTGAGCTCCACTCATGCACATACACAAAAGAGTCTCAACGTGTCAAACACAACTATGGGCTACAGCATGCTAATCAGTGATCAGTAAACATGATTAGATGTGATACGTGTGAGTCTCTGGGGAAAATTCTTAGACTGGAAGGTCAGAGGTCATGGTCGGCTACTGAACAGCTTGTGAGAATTCAGCGTTTTTCTTTGTCTCCAGGGATGCGCTGGTCTGTCATTTTTCCCTCCTGATTCTGACTCTGGAAAACAATTCAGAATTATTGAAGTGTTCTTACAATTTCCTAACTAGAGTGACTAAGAAACAGTGTCTGTTCAACAGCCGTAGCTAGTTGACACAGATCAGTTCAATAGTATATTGTGTTGCTAACTGTCACAATGATATGTATGTGGGCTTTCCCTTGAATGAAGAGTCTCTGCAGTAACACGAGAAATCATCTTGATGACCCATTTTCTTTCCTCTGACATGGAAGCAATTATAGTGAATCAGGACATCAGGGCTGGAGAAAGAAACCTGCGCCATAAAGCTTTCACTCCACTTACTCACAGTAAATACTCACCCTGTGCTTTTGGCCATTTCCCAGCATACATTAAGTGAGAGGTGGGTACAACCATGACAGGTTCCCAGTCCATTCACATTCATTTAAATTCATAAGATGCATGTCTTTGGGCTGTAGGAGAAACCACAGCACAAGAAGATCATGCAAACTAGATTAATGAAGCAATGATCAAACTTTCTCTCCTGATACCTTTCCAATACATTCACTCAGGGTTAATAGCTAGTAAATCAAATACCAGTAGTCTCTTTTCTTCCAATCATTATTGCTTTCTACATTTGATGACTTAAAACCTTAATCATATGAAGATAAATAGCTCAAATCGACAAGATCTCACCAAAGTTTATTGTAGAAATTAAACGAAAACTCTTATGGCGGACAACCACAATGTGCATATATTCATAGTTTAAAGGGCCCATGTCATGCACAGGCAAGGCAGGCAACCGCTTGGGGCCCCAGACCAGTAGGGGGCCCCCGAGGGGCGACACATCTTTAAAATGACATCAGTGTCGTTTAAAAAAAAAAAAAATGTTATACAAAATTCAGAACAACAAATTATACAAAAATACAATTAAACAGACATGATACATTGCCATTCATTAAATTCAGTTAATCTACAATAGTGGGGGCCCCATTATTGTAGATGAACTGAATTTGAGTGAGTGAGTGGGGCAATGCGCAACGTTTGCAATGACGTAGAAGCTAGAAATTACAGTTGCCGTTGACGTGTTAGCTTAGCTTAGCTAGCCGGCTGAAAGAACCTAAAAGCTAGTAATTACAGTATTAACACGTCTTCATGAATCTTTTTGGCATTGTTACTGAAATAAACATGGTCTCTGCCATTTCTACATTAACGTTTCACCCGTTGTTTAATGGGACACCAGTAATGGAGTAATTTGGAAGGGGAAATCAGCTAACTTTTTCTGTAGGCTAGGTAACTGATGAAGCTGTGTCCGACTGAGCTAACTGTCAAGCTATGAATGTTAAATTAGGAAATGTAGATGCAAGACATTTGGACAAGTGTACTCTAAATAACGTATTGTTAAGTTAGTGCACAATGTGTTGAGTGTATTTTACTGTATTTATTTTTTTACTTTAAAAAAAAGTAATATATTACACTACTTCGTTACTCTCTACATAAAGTAACTTGTTACTTTACTCGTTACTTTACTCGCCGAGCACGTACGAACTGCGCATGCGTGAGTGGCAATACCTTACCAGCAGGCGGCGGTAGTGTGTATTCGGCATTCAAAACAGGCAACAACCGGAAGACACAGAAGAAGAACAGACTACGTGATATAAACAAACAACAAATAGCGTGTACGTTAGCTTCAACTTAGCATGTGTTCTTTGCAGGTGTTTGTTGAAGTTTGACGTGGTGTTTACAGCAGTGGATAACAGCTTCTGGCCTGGACACAGTTTGCACCTCACAGTCACATTCCTGTCTATTCTTCAGACGAACTCCAAATAATGGGCACCCCTCGAAAGTTATCGCTGACTCAGCCATGTTTATGCAGCACTGCACGCGAAGATGTGGACGCGCAGATTACGTACATATAAACCTGCGGCGGAAACCCCTCTTGTCTGTCAGTGTGATTGTCAGACTGATTTTAATAAGTAACGCGTGTCGGGGCAATGTTAGTAACTGTAGTGTGATTACTGAATTATAAAAGTAGTACGTTACACTACTCTGTTACCGGCAAAGTAATATTATTACAGTAACGCGTTACTTTGTTGCTTTGTAACGCGTTACACCCAACTCTGACACCTAGTGGTTTTGATGATACTGAAAACTGTATATTTCAACCTTAGTAGCTATAGTGCAGGCTCCAGCACAATCCTCTGTATTGGTCTGGAACCATGTTCACCTACATTGTCCCTTTCAAATGAAATGGAAATAGTAAACAATAGTGGAAGCTAAGAACAACATTCGAAAGCTCAATATGAGGAATTTGAATGATATAAAGTGAAAGCATTTTGAATTTTTAACATGTTACTGTTATAAGTTTCACTTTATTATCCATCCTCAGGATCCTTTCTTAAGTTTCTGGCACCATCAGCAGCAACGGAAAAGGATAAGGTGCCCCCTCCAAAAGCTGATGATGGTAAGTTAAGTATTCCACTTTTAATTGATTATACTGTGCATTGCACTCCAAAGATTCCTTGTAACATGATATTCCCTGTTTCTTTTTTGGTAATAGCAGTTCAGTCAACATCTACCTCCAGTGGGGCGTCAATATCTACCTTGAGTGGGGCGTCAACATCTGCCTCCAGTGGGGTGTCAACATCTGCCTCCAGTGGGGCGTCAACATCTGCCTCCAGTGGGGTGTCAACATCTGCCTCCAGTGGGGCGTCAACATCTGCCTCCAGTGGGGTGTCAACATCTGCCTCCAGTGAGGCGTCAATATCTACCTTGAGTGGGGCATCAACATCTGCCTGCAGTGGGACAGCAACATCTTCTCATCATGAAGATGACACGTCAACCCCTACCTCCAGCAGCACTACCACGACTACAAAAGGTGATCACATCAGACGACCCTGCACAATGGCCAAATGTCCTAAATGATAGTGAAAAGTGTGCACTAGTAACAAGAGGAGCAATACAAGAAACAAATATAGTCTTTCCGCAGAATACTGAAAAAACTTCATGTAGATTAACAAAGGAAAACTATTCTGGTTTTAATTGTTCTTTATATTTATATGTGTGATTTATTTGTTTTTGTATGTCTTTTATATTCATATTACTAACTAATAACTAAGTTTGAAAATAACATAAATGCGAAGTTGTTAAATAAAAAACTGTTTACATTTAGCAATTTCTTTGTTGGTGTCAGATTATTTATAACACAATGGTGATGAAAGCTGGTTCGAGGGGCCCCCAGTGAATTTTTGCTTGGGGCCGGCCCCCCACAGACCCTAGAATCGGCCCTGTAGCGAGTAAAACTCACACAGAAAAGACCTGTCTATGCTGCCCCAAAACGCCTCGTTGGAGATTTCTCATTTTCCATTTTTTACTTCCTGGGTTCTGTGACGTGTGAACACCCAAATCAACAACAAATGACCGGATTGGCCCAAATGGACCAATCCGCGGAGCACCTCACACACAAGGATCCCTTGGCTAACTAACAGGGAGTCCCATTGACTTGCATAGAGCTCCCTGAACGCTCTTACAGTAATAGACGAGTTGGGATCGCGGAGAAATGCTCTCTGCAGACCCATTCTCACAGCGGTATAAACCTTTTTCTTACTAAATATCAAGCCACACTTATTGTTTTTACTTCGGCTGCGAGTGTTTGTGTGTGCTCAGGATGAGTTTCGCTTGTTCTCGCTGTATCGCCGACCCGGAAACCTGTCCGCTCCTCGCATCAGCGGCGAGCAGCAACGAACAGCAACGAGCCTTGCAACGTCCTCACCAATCAGAGCACACTGGGCTCACAGGGAGGGGGGGTCAGGAGCTCCAACAAGCCGTTTAGGACAGAGAGTGAATACACATACTATACAGAGATGCTGTGAGAAACCAATGTGATTTTGGAAAATTGCACAATTTAAATCTATTCTAGTAGACCTCAACAATGGAAAATATGATCAGCAGAAATGGCCATGACATGGGACCTTTAACACAATTTTAAACAAAAAATATAACATAGGTCTAGTCACTTTAATAACATGTTTATTTAGAAAAAGTTTCAATTGTACTTTTAACAACCCTTTACAATATCTAATTATCCTGATGTTCACAATGTATTCTGTGTAAACACCACCCATTACATGTCTGTCCTGAAAGAGGGATCCCTCCTCCATTCATCCCATTGTTTCGCCATTAAAGGGTTTTGTTGGGGGGATGTTCCTTATCCAAACTAATTGTTCTTAGGATAAAGGTTTCACAAGCTGCTCTGATTGTAAATCCCCTCGAGCCTAATTTGTGATATGGGGCTACGTACTGTATATAGAATGTACATGACTTGACACTGACAATTAAACTTTTTAAACTGTAGATTAGTCACATAATGGGGAGAAATTAGCTTACAATTTTTCTCAATCGCTAAACCCACTATTTACATTACATTACATTACATTGCATTTAGCTGACGCTTTTATCCAAAGCAACTTACAATACGTGCATTCGACCAGGAAGATACAACCTTGAAGAAAACAGAATCATATAAGTACCTCAGGTTTCATAGAGCCAAACATTTCAAGTGCTACTCAACTGGCTTTAGATAAGCCAGCCCTTTATTAGTATATAAGTGCTTTGTTAATAGTTCTATCGCTCGAAGTGGAGTCTAAAGAGACGAGCTTTCAGTCTGCGCCGGAAGATGTGTAAGCTTTCTGCTGTCCTGATTTCAATGGGGAGCTCATTCCACCATTTTGGAGCCAGGATAGCAAACCCACGAGTTTTTGCTGATGGGAACTTGGGTCCCCCCTCGCAGTGCGGGTGCAGCGAGCTGTTTGGCTGATGCAGAGCGGAGTGCACGTGCTGGGGTGTACGGTTTAACCATGTCCTGGATGTAGGAAGGGCCAGATCCATTCGCAGCATGGTACGCAAGTACCAGTGTCTTGAAGTGGATTCTAGCAGTTACTGGAAGCCAGTGAAGGGAGCGGAGGAGCGGCGTGGTGTGGGAGAATTTAGGAAGGTTGAAGACCAGACGAGCCGCTGCATTCTGGATGAGCTGCAGAGGTTGGATGGCACATGCAGGTAGACCAGCCAGGAGAGAGTTGCAGTAGTCTAGGCGTGAGATGACGAGAGCCTGGACCAGAACCTGCGCTGATTTCTGGTTATTTAGAATCAAAATTCCTTTCATCCAACCAACAGCACAGCCATCGAAACAGAAAGCCATTTCTCTACAACAGTATACCATTTATCATTGATATCACACAAAATGCAGATGCTAAGCAGTGTTTTGCAAAACAGATCACACAATTCTCAAACTGAAGTTACAATTCTCTACACAAACATCAAACATCTTTTGTGTAACTCATGTCTACAAAACAAAATAATCTTCTCACAGTGGATAACACTTACTCCTCATAAACTTAGACCATAGCTATAATTGACACTTGATGTGCAAAATATTAACACTTGTTATCAGTCAATCACCCCATTGAAAAAGGTAACTGCATGGAATGTACTGTATACCTTACAGTAATGTAAAACGGTCCTCTGTTTGTTTCATTTTCTTTAGCGAATGACGGAGCTGGAATGCAATGCATTACCACCACATGTTTTTGTATATGTGGATGAAGCAGGCTTCAACCTCTCCAAAGTGAGGAGACGTGGGAGGAACCTTATTGGGCAAAGAGCAACAGTCTTTGTTCCAGGCCAAAGGGGAGGAAACATAACATTGTGTGCGGCTATCTCGACACAAGGCTTCCTTGCTCACATCCCTGTAATGGGAGCATATAACACGCAACGTGTCCTTGCCTTCCTGGATGTCCTGTATGACCGACTTGTGCCACCAGAAGAGAGGGATCAAGTGAGGTCGGTTCGCGTGGTCATATGGGACAATGTGGCATTCCACCACTCTCGTGACGGGAGGGCATGGTTTGAGGCTCATCCACACATGGCCATGGAGTTCCTCCCTCCATACTCCCCATTTCTAAACCCCATTGAGGAGTTCTTCTCTGCCTGGAGATGGAAGGTTTATGACCATCATCCTCATGACAGAATGCCCCTTTTGGACGCAATGAATGCTGGCTGTCGGGACATCTCTGCGGAATCCTGTCAAGGGTGGTGTCGACACGCAAGGAGATATTTCCCACGCTGCCTTGCAAGGGAAGACATACGCTGTGACGTAGATGAGGCTATGTGGCCAGACAGACGCCAAAGAGCAGATCAGTAAAGCTATATAGATCTCATTCTCTGCTTTACTGCTGATTTACATCATTTACCCATGTTATTTCTTTTCCAGTGTATTGCTATTCCTCTTTTGTTTCTGTTACGGTGCTCTTCTGAAAATGAAACAATAAAAACAATGACATAGTTACAGTAACATACTGTTTTTCCTATATGTAATATTCTCCCAACTTGTCAGTTTTCCGTTCCGTTTCCAATATCGATAGCTTGAGGTTTGTGTATTGATGATTGTAGTCAGTATTTAGTGTGCCACTTAGTAATGACTGTTCAAATAGTCTTCTAACGAGCTGACAAATGTTTGTTTTTGGAGAAGGTATCTGGTTTTGGAAGGGGTATTTTTAGTTTTGAGTGCCTTAGAGCACTTTGCAAGAAATGTATATTGTTATGGCAGAATGTGTTATTATGGTGACCGGAGTTTCAGTTATGAAAACACATTTGTCTCATTAGAGGACAATTTGTTCTGTTTCGATCGACTTATTCTTTTTTGTGACCAGTATTTTTAGTTTTGGTCATGTAAGTGCATTTTGCAAAAGATATTCAGAGTTATGGCAAGTGTGTTTCTGTTTAGATGGCTATGCTCTTGTTTTGAAGAAATGAATTTGGATTCTAAATAGTGGGTTTAGCAATTGAGAAAAAACTGTAATGAGGTCAGTACCAGCAGCAATACAGATATCTGATCAATGCATATTGACAGCGATTAAAAGCAGCATTTTATAAAGCTACTGTGGATCAAATAATTAAAACGTTGTTATCCATATATGACAAAAAAAGTTACTCAAAAGTTTGAGCTTCCATTTGTCACACATGGGAAGCACCTTGGATGAATGAAGATGCAGATCTGTGTGTGTGTGTGTGTGTGTGTGTGTGTGTGTGTGTATGCGTGTGTGTGTGTGTGTGTGTGTGTGTGTGTGTGTGTGTGTGTGTGTGTGTGTGTGTGTGTGTGTGTGTGTGTGTGTGTGTGTGTGTGTGTGTGTGTGTGTGTGTGTGTGTGATATACGGTTGTGATTCTGTGTGCGTGCATATACTGTAGTAGTTCCTACAGAAGGTCTTCTCAAGAAGGCAGACAGGCTGGCAAGCAGCTGCGGCTGTAACTCTCTCAAACACACACACACACACACACACACACACACACACACACACACACACACACACACACACACACACACACACACACACACACACGCACACGCACACGCACACACACACACACACACACACACACACACACACACACACACACACGTAACACAACACAAGCTGTTGTTGTTTAACGACTGGGCTGCTCTGAGCACATCTGCACTCTGCATTATCATTAGCTCTCTCCAGCATCCACAGGATCGCTGACAAAGTGAACAATACCGACAATCACCCCCATCAGCTGCGGCCATATGGGCGCCATCCATAGCAGTGCCCTCCCCTCCCTGGCTGGGTGGGTGGGTGGAGGGGGTGAGGAGTAGAGTTGGTGGTGGAGTGGGGGGGGGGGTGGGCGTAGCAGCAATTGCCAGCATCTGTTTGGCACTCACATGCACACTCGGCCAATTTGAAGATGAGGAAAGTTTATTTTCTGCTGCTATCACAACAATCCTGATGTGTCTTTTTTCTAATGATCTCCCTTTTCCCATCCATCTCATTTGTTACTCCTTCTTTGCCGCCTCCATCCCTCCCTCCCTCCCCCCTCTCCTTCCCTTCCTCTGGACAGTTGAATGTATTGCCAGGTACGCTCCTGTCGGCTGCCTCTTGTAATTGCCACCACCTTAATCCTCCGTCCTAATGGGCTGGGAGGATAAGGGGAAGGAGATATTTGTGTGTTTGTGGTGGGGGAGTCAGCCCAGATGGCACAACAAGGTGCGCTCCACCACTCTTCCGCTAGATCCCCAAATCTCTCCCTTCCTGTGGCCCTCTCCCTCTCTGTCTTTTCTCCCCCCTGGACTTTGAACCCAGCTGGTGGAGGTGTTTTTTCTGGGATCAGCAGCAGAATCCTTCACTGCTGTTCTAATTATCTTTCAACTCCAAACCCTCGACTGCACATCATTCTTTCATATCCACATTCCTCTCTAACTCCTCTCCCTCTCTTTGCATTTCTCTCTCTCTCTCTCTCTCTCTCTCTCTCTCTCTCTCTCTCTCTCTCTCTCTCTCTCTCTCTCTCTCTCTCTCTCTCTCTCTCTCTCTCTCTCTCTCTATCTCTGATGGATCACAAGCGGGAGCTTCAGTCGTTCCCCCTTGGAGATTTTTTTGGGGGAAAAACAAATACTTCACACACACGCATGTGTCACCTTGAGAGTAGCGTTTGTTGATGCATAGTTTAAGCCTTTTGCTTGTTGTTCTGGTGTAAAATATGAAAATGTTGAATACAGGCGTAGCCATTAATTGATTCTTTTTAATTGTTCAGATATTTGCCCCACCCTTGTTCTGCAGGTCCTGTAAACCCAGGAGGATTTTCTTTTGAAAGAATTGCAGAAAAACTACAGGGCAGAATCAGAGGGGAACAAAAATTCACTTTGATCATCTGTAGAAATTGCAAAAAAGTGCAAAAACGTATGTCCTCTACTGTACACACACTGTAATATACTTCCAGACATACACTAAGAAATATATGAATATACAGAATGAGTAACCTTCATACATCCAAAGTTTAATCAATTACAACTGAGCCAACTTGGAAAAAGCTCAACGAAAAGAAAATCTGTGGATTATGTTGAGTTACAGTGCTGTCATTTCACGAGGGATTTTGCTGTTAAGCTTTTCAATGTATTAGTGGGTGCTTTCATCACCATTTGAAAAAAGTCAATCCATTTCCATTATATTCTTGAGAAAGCCAATATCTCTACGACCAATTTTATGCTACTAAAACCCCCAAATCTAGCTTAATAAATAGCAGCACAGGTGGGAGGGAAATATGTATATGGGGTCTCTTTAATGCCTCATAACAGTGTGACTTTATAAACACACTGAGGCTCGTTGACTACAACACACGGAGATGTTGAATGATGATTGTTCACATTAGAGATTTGTATTTTCTATGGATGACGATTCTTAGAGGTGCCAAGATCCATTTGCTGTCAGCTGTCGGCTCTTGGCATGTTTCCCAGTTGCCAGCTGATCTTCACCATCAGGGGCCACAGATCAATTCCCCCTTTTAGCCGTTAGCTGGCCTAAAGTTGCTTTTATCCCAGCGGGACTAAAACAGGACAAACCAGTCCTCCACCTCTGCCTGTACTGTTGTGTGCCTCCATGACTACAGGTGCTCATATACGAACATATTCATACAAAAGTTTGTGTGTCAGGTTGTAAGTCTCCTCCTCGACCCCTCCTCCCCACTCTCCAAACAGCACAAGCGCCTCCTGGGCAAATATTTAAAGTCAAAACAGGCCGGGCCCATAAAAAGCTGAGAGGTGGTGGTGTGGCTACATCTGTCAGGGGGGAGGGGGGGGGGGGGGGGAGAGATGAGAGGAGAGAACTGGGGGAGAAGAGGGGTGTCAGCAGCTGCCTGAACGAGTCTGGACACCGCTGACGCCAACACCTGTCTATACTGGAGACACGCGGCGAGCAAATGTCCAGCCGCAGCCTCGCAAACACACACACACACACACACACACACACACACAAAACTGGAACATTGACTTTAATTACATCATATTAAATATTAGGATCAACTTCATATTATTGCTTTCAACTGACCTAATACAGTTGTGTGAAATGTGTTGTTGACATAATACTCTTAACAGCATGACTGGATCTCTCTGTGTAATTGTGGAATAATACATTTGAAGAAAGATACAGACCCACACACACCTAACCCAGCCCTTTTGTAGCCCACCACACCCCTTTCCTCTGTCTGACCCCCATCTGTTGCCTCCCTGGGGAGCGTGAGTGTGCATCTGTGTGAGCGTGCGTGTGTATGTGTGTGTGAGTGTGTGTGTGTGTGTGTGTGTATGTGTGTATGTGTGTATGTGTGTATGTGTGTGTGTGTGTGTGTGTGTGTGTGTGTGTATGTGTGTGTGTGTGTGTGTGTGTGTGTGTGTGTGTGTGTGTGTGTATGTGTGTATGTGTGTGTGTGTGTATGTGTGTATGTGTGTGTGTGTGTGTGTGTGTGTGTGTGTGTATGTGTGTGTGAGTGTATGTGTGTATGTGTGTGTGTGTGTGTGTGTGTGTGTGTGTGTATGTGTGTGTGAGTGTATGTGTGTATGTGTGTATGTGTGTGTGTGTGTGTGTGTGTGTGTGTGTGTATGTGTGTGTGAGTGTGTGTGTGTGTGTGTGTGTATGTGTGTATGTGTGTATGTGTGTATGTGTGTGTGTGTGTGTGTGTGTGTGTGTGTGTATGTGTGTGTGTGTGTGTGTGTGTGTGTGTGTGTGTGTGTGTGTATGTGTGTATGTGTGTGTGTGTGTATGTGTGTGTGTGTGTGTGTGTGTGTGTGTGTGTGTGTGTGTGTGTGTGTGTGTGTGTGTGTGTGTGTGTGTGTGTGTGTGTGTGTGTGTGTGTGTGTGTGTGTGTGTGTGTGTGTGAGGGTAGGAGGTCAGGGGAGGGGACAGGCAGGCGTTGGCCCCGGCTGCCCATTGATCAGCAGCTGCTGGGCTTCTCATGCTGCTGGACGGCTGGGAAGGCGACAGCAGCTGGACGGGGAGAAGTTCAGGGGCCGGGGTCCGGGCTGGAGTCGAGGTCGGGGCCGAGGGTCGGAGCTTACAGGGTTAGAGCTGTGGCGTGTGCCGCGTTAAAACCCAGATATGAGTGAGTTTTCAGCTGAGGGAAAGGGAATCAGTGAGGGCAACAGGCGAGGGCCGGAGCTGCCAGAGAGGAGCAGCGAAGCCCTGGACTGCAGCCAGATGCTGAGCAGGGGACGGCTGCCAGGAAATAAACAATGAGGTTAGATGAAGTGGATTTTAGGGTATGTTAGGGACAAACAAGTTAGTGTCATCCAGACTCATTTGAATGCAAGAAAGTGTTTATATATTTTCCCCCTTATTATTGCAGTGCCCTGATAGAGAGAGCCAGTGAGTCACATAAATAAGAGAGCACACTTTCTGGAAGTCCCTCATCAAACGTGTTCCCATCATCAAGTCATAGTGTGAAGAATAAAGAGCTTAAGAGAAACTTTTTTTGTATCCAAGTCCCCAATACTAATCTCAAAAGATGTAAGATGAAACATTTTAGGACATCGATTAATGTACACACACTTCATTTGTAGCATCTGGATAAGGTGTGTAAAGAAAAAAAGATAATGCAGGCTCAAGCGCTCACTTTTCGATAATGTATCCTCCTGAACTTAAAGCAAAAAGGGTTATTTACTTATGTAGGTTTTTGTGGAACTTTACATTTCACCAAATAAAGCACGTTTATTTCACGCAAGTGAACATGGAAAATGCAGTTTACAATCCCTAGATCCACAGGTGGAAAACGTACTTCATATATTTACTACTCAGTCACAACTAAAACTTCTGCATTCAAAAGTAAACAACTTAAGCTTTAACACATATCTAAAGCATAACAAAAAAAGTACTCATTATGAAGAATGGCCCATTTCAGAATGATATGATATGTACTGTATATTTAGTAACTTTCCAGTGCTGCCAAGGTCCAAATATATTCAACTTTGGAAGCAATGAACACGAAAACTTGAGAACTAGAAGTATAATATATCAGAAAACAGTAAAAACAGTACTTCAATTCACAGAGCCCACATCTAACTAATTTAAAAAATAGATTAATGAGAGAGCAGAAAAAGGGTTGGAAAGTCAGTCGCAGATGTGAAGGGGATCTTGAATGTTGAATTAATGCATTAAGGACAACTAAGTTTGTTTCTTTCGAAATCAAGGTGTATTCAGATTTTTTCTTCTGCACAGAAAACATTTGCTCTCCGTACAGTCAGGTTGGATTTCACGGTGACGTGTGCAGCACAACTGTTCCTGATGGCTGTGAGGACCATATACCCTGTGTGTTGCAGTGTGGGGTTAAACAGGAGCTGATATAAGAGCTGACAGCTGTTAACGGTGTCGGCCGTCACACATCTGCTGCGTTTGGGGTCTTTTACAGAGTGGCCACAGTTCAGGGGCAGCGGAGAGGGGGGGAGGGGGGGGGGGGGCTGCAGAGAGCAGGAGAGAAGACTTGAAGCAGGTGAAGGAGGGTCAAGAGAGATGGAGGGTAAAAACAACTTTACAGGCTTTTTACAGCCATGCATTCCTCAGAGGGGTTAAAGTCACGGGTCAGAGCAGACCAGGGGTTCGGGTTTGCTCGAGAGCAGCGGCAAGTGGTGCATAGCTGTGAGGGACCCTTAAATCACTCTCATGCATGCATGTGGGTGATGAAGACTGTGGGATCATTTTCATTAACACCATTTACGATGATTTTACATTCTGTTTTTGTTTTATTCATATTTTATTTACATGTATAGACTCCTACATGTGCTTGGTCACTAACGACATTATCTGCTACTTTTAGCTCATTCATTGTATCTTTTTTTTACATGTAGTTCATCTGCATCACTTGCACTTGCACATTGTTCTTGCAACATCATCTGCACTATTTTGTTTTACTCTGTTTCTTCCTGCACTATTTTTTATTTTGTATATTTTATTGTTTTACATTACATTGCATGTAGCTGACGCTTTTATCCAAAGCAACTTACAATAAGTGCATTCGACCAACAAGATACAAAGTTGTATGTCTTGGGTATATTTATGTAGCATTTCTAGGGAAACCTGGGACTAAAGATTGTCATTTCTACATCACATGTACATATGACAATAAAGCCTTTGAATGCTTGAATCTTGAGTAAGAAAAAGGAAAAGCATGACATTGACCTGACCTTTAATCTTTGCTTCACATTGTAGTTTTTAATTAAGACCTCGAGCAAAGGAGCAACATGTTCCCAGTATAAAGGTGATATTTTAGATGCCGGTCTTTTATTGAAGTTCTCTTTTTAAATGGGAGACTTTGGGGAAAAGTGGTGTTCTCATTGCCTCCACTGTTTTGACCTCAATGCTCGTGGTGTGTAACCTCTGCTAACATGTCAGTCCACCTTAACAGAGAGAGGAAAACAGAGCTGCAGGAAAAACAGCATGACACAAAAGTGCCTTTACCCCAGACAGCATGAAATAAGTGATTTCTGCCTATTAAATGACTTAATTTGATACCATAATTGTAGTTAGATACACTCTCATATATAAAATAAGTATGAATCTAGAGGAAGGAGACTGTAAGCTCTGCATAAAGAGTTGAAAACAAGGTTGAACAGCTAGCCTGGCTCTAATCAAACGGGTCAAATCTGCCAACCGGCACCTCCTAATCTTACTGATTAATAAGCTGTGTCTTGTTTGTTCAAACCTCAAAGTGTCAAAATGTCAAGTTTTACACAGGGTTATGTGCCAGACTTTTTCTTGGCTGACAGCCGTGAAGGCCAGGCTCTCTGTTTCTGTCTTTATACTCAAACTAAACTAACACTCTCCTGCCGGTAGCTTCATATTTACCAAACAGACTGACTGTGGGATCAATGTTCTCATCAAACTCTTTAAAGAAAGTGAATAAGCTTATTTCGAAAAATGTTGAACAAGTAATTTACTGACCCCAAAGTACTCTTGTTCCTGCAAACATTCAACTATGTTTCTATCAATCCTAGATACATGGACAATGAAATGCTTGATAATACATTTGTAAAAAATAATAATACCAGAGGTGGAAGTAGTGGAGTACAAATACTTAGTTACTGTCTTAAGTACATCTTTCTGGTATCAGTACTTTAATCCACTACTTATTTTCCTGACGACTTTTTACTTTTATTTCTTACATTTTGAACACAAATACCTGAACTTTCTACTTCTCACATTTTCCAAACAGGCTGGTTCCTTTAGTCTGAATGTGTGTTTGGTGGCGTGATCATTATTATTTAGAGTCATTGCGTGCCTATTGATTTGAACACGATCCGTGTATCCATCACTTCCTGGTGTTCTCTAAAGAAGAGGGACCAATGAAAACGTTGTCATGTTGCCGTTGTTCAGCATGGAAACATTCATTAGCTAACCATGACATTATTGTTCTATTAATATAAAGCGAGGTCAGGTACTCTTTAAAACAGCTGCTAGTTATGGGTACTTTTTACTTAAGTACGTTTCGAAGCCTCTTTACTTTGACTTGAGTAAAGAAGTTTAGTCAGTACTTCTACTTTTACCAGAGTATTTTTAAACACGAGTATCTGTACTTCTACTTGAGTAAAGGATGTGTGTACTTTTACCAATCTCTGTTTAAGACTGACATGACATTGTGTAAGCAGCATTTAAATGCATGCTAGAGCTAGTGTATCTACTTCTGATTTGGTTAGGTAGTTTAGTTGATCGGTAAAGGAAAGGAGAAAAGAAAAAAGAAATAATTTATTGAAATATTTATAACTAATATCTGTCAGATCTTTTTGTGGATTTTCAAGTACATTTCCAATTATTTGTTGTGGAATAGAAGGATAAAGCATTGAAATATATAATTATTATTTGAGAGGATATACTTACCTGCTTTCCAACACAATATTAAGAAAGTGAATAAGCTTATTTCGAAAAATGTTGAACAAGTAACTGATATGCTGTACATTTTGAGAGATTCTGTAACCAACATTTAGACTGAAAACGGTCAACATTTGCCTCTTTAAAACATTCATTTTCAACTGTCTGGTTCTACATATTATTTAAGTTTTTATTTAAAGGATTTTTATTTAAAGGATTTTTTTACAACTCTTAGATTGTCTTTTAAGGAGTGACTTTGTGATATTTACATAACTTGTATATCTTGTTGAGGATTTTGACAGAAAAAATATTTTAAATCTCAGGTTTTGTGAACAATTTAAAACCCATTCAACTATTTGTATTATATATATATTAAAAAAAGGCTCAAATGACAAATATGAAAGTTGTTACTCGTAGTACCGGCAGAGAATGTCCTTATTTTGTTTTTCTCCACACATGTTGACACAGCTCAAAACGTTCCTGTTCTGGTTCAGTCTCGCCGCTCTCATCACGTTTCCAGCTGCAGCAGACAGCTGTTTTCAGTAACACATAAACTTGATTGTATGCCACCAGCCCAGCACCAAACGTCAGACAGATGGAGTTAGCTGGTGACCAATTTGAGCATTTAAGCATTTCAATAGAAGAAGTATTGGACTGACAATCATCAGGTGGCCTCAACATGCCTCTGAATGAATACATGCTAATAGCTGCTGAGTCTATAAAGGGGCTAATGAGTTTCTAACACATTTACCCTCACTGGAACTTTGTTGAATCCCAGCGCCCAAACCTAAAATAATGCAGGGTTCGATAACTGTTCAAGACCTTTAAGAGTTGGATTTTATAAAAAAGCCTCAGGGATTGATGGAGGACATGATGGACGTGAGGATGTGTGAACACTCTGCTGTAAGTCTGCTGCATTTCCCTTTCTTATAGAGGCCTTTGTCTCCAGGTCAAACGGGCATGGACACAACGGAAAGATGTTCAGTCCAAGACAAAATGAAGGAAAATAAAAATATTTCTGACTAGATGTGCGGTTATATGTGAGTGATAGGTGAGTGCAGACCGTGTGTGTGTGTGTGTGTGTGTGTGTGTGTGTGTGTGTGTGTGTGTGTGTGTGTGTGTGTGTGTGTGTGTGTGTGTGTGTGTATGTGTGTGTGTGTTTACTGACCCTACAGTTGGTTGAAGGAGAAAACTCATTTGCTTGTCCTTTTACTCTGCTTCCCTTTGCAGCACAATGCAGCGGTAGCCATTGGACAAAGAGGCCTCACTGTGGGATTCAAATGAAGGTGGGGGGGGGGGGGGTATGGAGGTTGAGAGGGTTTGAATGAGTGGTACAAGAAGGGTGGGGAGGAGGTGATAGATGATATGGGGTAAGGAGGAAGGAGGGGTAGCGGTTGGTCACAAAATGAGCGCTTCCCGACCCAAACGGAGCGGCCGCGTTGCCCTTCGGCCCGCTGTGACTCCATCCAGCTCCTCATCATCGTCATCACAATGCTGAGGAAGGACAGGCGTCATGCCAGATGCCACTGTGTGTGTTTTTCTGTGTGGTTCAAGGTGACACAGTTTATTCAATAGGATGTTCTCACTTTGGACAGCTGTGGAATTTGGTACACCAGGCAAAACATGTCCAACAAATCAGCAAAAACATGTTGTGGACGCATCTGGGTGAATTCTTTCATGGCTGAGAGTTTTTTTAGAGGTTGTTAGTTCATTCAGATGTAGTCAAATAAAGACAGGAAGCTCGGTGAAGGCAGGGAAATTAGCTGCAGGTGAGGCTGTGGTCAAAGCCAACCTGTGGTCACACAATACTAAGCACTAATAGACAGGGAAGAAAGATCTTGTGAAAGGTTTGGCTTTGAGGGGGTTACAATTTAAATAATGTGTATCCTCTTCATGATATCTTCCTTAATAGACTCCTGAGTAGAGAACAATTCAGGTGGTTGGTTCATTAACAAGTGTTTAGCATTCATTTACAGTCAAAGGACTCCCTCTAGTGCTCAGGAAGGAAAGGCTATATATCAATGAGTAATTATGGCCAGATGCTGCAATCACATCCCTCAAAACAGTCATTTACTAACCCCAAAATACTCTTGTTCTTTACAAACATTCAACTATGTTTCTATAGCAATCCTAGATACATGGACAATGAAATGCTTGATAATGCATTTGTAGAAAACAAGTTAAAAATCAAGCACACCTTCTAGTTAAAAACCCTAACCAGTAAAGTGCAGTAAAGACTGGCTGATATATTCTTTCATTGTTATATTTTAACTCCAGAGGTGGGAAGTAGTGGAGTACAAATACTTCGTTGCTGTCTTAAGTAAATTGTTCTGGTATCAGTACTTTACTCCACTACTTATTTTCCTACCGACTTTTTACTTTTACTTCTTACATTTTGAACACAAACACCTGAACTTTCTACTTCTTACATTTTCCAAACAGGCTGGTTCCTTTAGTTTGAATGTATGTTTGGTGGCGGGATCATTATTATTTAGAGTCATTGCGTGCCTATTGATTTGAACACGATCCGTGTATCCATCATTTCCTGGTCTTCTCTAAAGCCCCTGTCACACTGTCCCGAAATTGACACCCGATGGACACACGATTAAGGAAATGTTAAAATCCGGCTCTTATCGTAATAACATCGGGCCATTCGTGAGGGCATCTTAAGCCATCGTATGACCGCCGGTGGAGTTTCTCAGGCTCCGGCAGCAACTTCGGGAGCGGTGGCAACATCTTTGGCATCACAAAGCATTGCCGAAGGACCTTGTGAAGGTTCATTTTCGTGTTGCCTTCGTGTGTGGTTCAGGGCCATCTTCGTGTGAAATTCACAATTCCATATTCGTGTGTCCATCGGGTGTCAATTTCGGGACAGTGTGACAGGGGCTTAAAGAAGAGGGACCAATGAAAACGTTGTCATGTTGCCGTTGTTTAGCATGGAAACAATCATTAGCTAACAATTATATTATTGTTCTATTAATATAAAGGGAGGTCAGGTACTCTTTAAAACAGCTGCTAGTGGGGTAGGTAAGTTTGAGAAACCTGCTCGAGATACACTTTTTTTTATATTCCATGGAATGCTCTTAACATCCCGATAGCAATGAATATCTTAAAGGTGGGGTAGGTAATTTTACTACTGACATGACATTGTGTAAGCAGCATTTTAATGTATGCTAGAGCTAGTTTATCTACTTCTGATTTGGTCAGGTAGTTTAGTTGATCGGTAAAGGAAAGGAGAAAAGAACAAATAAATAATTTATGATAAAATATTTGTCAGAGTAACTCGTATCTATCAGATCTTTTTGTGGATTTTCAAGTACATTTCCAATTATTTGTTATGGAATAGAAGGATAAAGTTATATAATAATAATACAAATTATTTGAGAGGATATACTTACCTGCTTTCCAACACAATAATACACACCTCGCATCCCATTGTTCTCATTTACACAAGAGCTTTTCAAAGCACATTTACTTTAACTACAGCTTAAATGTAATCAGAACAGGATATTATATTTATTTAAAAATCCCACATACTATAGAAAAGTCCGTTTCCCTTTATAAAAAATGCAGACCTAATTTATTTTAGACATGAGGCCAAATATAATTTAATTAGCTTTATACACACTGGTGACCACAGACTTTGTTTGAGGGCCAGATGGAAATAGTATGTCCTCAAATTTGACAAACAAATGAAGAAAATATATTAAAACACCAAATGTATTGTTGGCTGTGTTCAAAGACTTCACTCTTCCAAATCTGTCGGGTTCTTCCTGCTACAAATGAGCAGAAGTAGATACAGGATGGAGGCATTTTCCCCGGGTTTGTTTGAGTCAGATCAGTGAAACCAAATGTGAAACTTTAACACCCTTTACTTCCTGTCTAATGATATGATTCAATTAATTTAATTCATTCAAAAATTATATCTGCCTTGGGTGAATGCACAGAGCTCTGTAACACCATACACGTAAATATTAAATTAATGATAGGTAAAAGATTGTTAATGTTATCAGTAACGCCTTTCCTTCTATCATGTCAAAACATCAGCTTAAAGGTCACCTATTACAGGCTGAAACAGAGGGGATTATGGGATGCTACAATGGTTTGGTGTTTGGAGCCAAACAGAGACATGTTTTGTATATATCTGAGACCTATAATACAGTATATTGATGAAAAACAGAATAATAGGAGACCTTTAAAGAGACCACTAAAGGAACAGCCTTTTATGTGGGTCAAATGTAGCAGTACTATTGCAAAGTTACTATATTTATAAATCAAGAACAACCAACAAACTTTAAGATGTCTAAACCAAACTTCATCTAATAATCTTAACTTTCTAACAGTAGAACATATGTTTCCATCCTTAAAAGTAGTTTTTTTTGTGCAAACTTATTAATGAAGTAGAAAGTATTTTAATGATGCAACACATCCAAATATAATTGTTAACATAATATCTTATCGTTATGGTCGACAAAGAGATTTGCACGGTTTGAAAACCACAAAAAAGTTGATATACAGATGGAGAGAAATGTGGTTCCTGGAAGTCCAGACACTTAGGTTGGCATCTTCAAATGCATTACACACCAGACGTATTTAAAGGTGGATATAAAATCTAATGTTGCATAACAGCTATAACACTCGCACGCACAGTAATGCATATAGAGATTTAGAGTTTAATCAACCAGTCAGTCAGTGTGTGTTTTAACCTCCTAAACCCCACCACCATTAAAAACTCATGCTATGCAGACAAACATGTTCAAACCCACAGAACTTTATTTCAATTCGAGTGGAGATCCAAAAGTTTCCAAAGACACCAAGGACACAGTTTTGGGGAAATGTGATTTTTTTTTTTACCTGAAAATGACTTTACTGTAAATAATAAAGAGAATACTGCATGTAACAAATGATTGAAAGGATTTCGTTGTGTGTAAGTAGCTTAAAACATTCATTTAGTCTTAACCAAATGTCAAGATAGGACCCTTAAAAAGGTTTAAGGGCTGAGCAGTAAAGGGTAAGGAAACGTTCAGAATAAAACAGAAAGACAGAAATGGACACTGCAGATTTTCAGGTTGTAAAAAGTTGGCATGTCAAGAGATAAATGTTCATTATAACAAAGAAATAAAACATAGCACTGCTGAAACAATTAGATAATCTACAGGGTCACAGATAGCAAACATACACAGGTCAGTAGTGTGAATGATCCTGGTTTACTGCTGCATTCCCTTTAACCTCCACTAGGGGGCACACAGGAGCAACAATGACTCAGTAAGAATGACTGCATTTCTTTATCAATAGTCAGCTTTAAGATACAAATAATAAGAATAAATAAGAATTATGCAATGAATAAATGGGGTTTCAACAATCTCTAAACACAACTAACAAAGAGTTTTAATAAAATATCCTGAGAGAAATGTTTGAGTGTCATGTTTATGTCACCGGACAACAGAAGAGGTTTTTTTAGATGTTAAATATCAATACTTTTCAGTAAATGCATCCCAGCAAAACGTACTTACTGCTGCTTTTATAATACTTAATCCATTTCATCATGTGTATACTTAATGTTGTTATAAATAAATAAAAATGTATAACTATTTTACAACATGTTTCTAGAATCTGCAAATATAACTATGATTTTGTGATCAATATTATGAACGCTCACAAGTTATCTGGCTGTGTTGGTGTCAATCTCATACTGTATGATGTGACAGCAGCATGGTGACAGCATTATGGAAATGTAAGATACTAGTTTTAAGGAGCTTGACCCCAAACCTCATTTGCTTCGATTTGACAGTAAAAAAAAAAGATGAAAATCTGTCTTTTTTTGGTGTTACAACTTTATGGAAAAGCAATACTAAATCATTGAAGTACTCCTTAAACATAATCAAAATATTTATCTTGCAGACATAACTGAATGAGGATGGTGTTCATTTCATCGACCATAATTATCAGTAACTGAGTTCAGAAAAAACACTTTGGTGGTCTTAGTTGTTATTTCAGGTTGAATTTGACCAACAAACCTGTGGCAAAACCGGTTGAAACCACTATTGCTGTCAATTATATCAGAAACAAATACCATACTCATATGTAAAGGTAGGGTAGGTAAGAATGGAGAAAACAGCTTGAATGCGCTAGAATTTGAAAATACGCAGCCGAAAAAAATCTACCCCTTCCTTCAGACTTCCTTACAGAGCCCCTCCTCCAACACACACAAACGCGCACATGACCAATGAGGGCACGAGATACGTTTGTGCACAGATGGAAGGCTGACAGGCAGGTAGGCCATCCAGTTATTTTAGCCGGGCCGGCTCAGATGATTGGTCGGGCTTTTTACAGTACCACGGCTTCCACAGATGACATTTTTTAATGTATTTATTGTCAAAGCGTTTAATATATTCATTGCTATCGGGATGTTAACAGCATTCCATGGAATATAACACAAAGTGTTTCTGAAGTGAATTGAACCCCACCTTTAAGAGTTGTTTCCACAATTAAAGGGGATATAAAATATGTATGTGCATCTGGTTAACAAATAGCTCCAGGTGGGTAACAACTCAAAAGCAGCTAATAAAGCCTTTTTTTCTCTAAATAAATGAGGAGTAGGTGGATTTCCTGTTCTTACCATTATGCTGACATTGGTTGAATGCAGAATTAGACATCTTTTTTTTTGTTATACCAGCGGCAGGTATTTTAATAGGCTAGTTTGGATGGAGTCATTTCATTTCCAAATGCAAAATAAAGAGTCATTTGTGTATAATGAAAATGGCACAAGAATGGACAAAAAAAGATGGCAATCTGTAACATAACGTTTTTTATCAATCCGTATTTAGACTTTTCTTTGTGTAAAAGTTACCATTGCCTTCCTCTACACAACATATTTATCAAAGTGCAAAGAAGGCGATGACAATAAGATAAACAATCACATGTGTGACAATCACATCGTGTGTGGGACGATGCCAGTCTATGAAAATGATTTTTTTACATAGTTGTACAAGATATATCTCTATATGGGTTAATGAAAAACACACCTGCTTACACTACACTGATAAACATGAAGTGAGAGCACAATTCATTAACATCGTTAGCTACCATACATTTAAAAGCACATTTTTTTGGTTGAATGACAAGGCAATATGAGAAGTCTTTGTCTCTGACGTCAAACATAAAATAACACAAAAAGACAAAAAGGGATCCCTTTATGATGTCAGGATGTGGTGAACACCTGACGGATTAAAACATAAAGAAGATGTAGTCCAAAGCATTTAAAGTGCAGAGGTTAAAAACTGATTTACACCAGACTGGCACAGCGCGTTTAAAACACAGCATAGATGAACAACAATGTACTTGAACAAAACATCTGTGGACAGTCCCTCCGTGTGTGTGTGTGTGTGTGTGTGTGTGTGTGTGTGTGTGTGTGTGTGTGTGTGTGTGTGTGTGTGTGTGTGTGTGTGTGTGTCCTTGCCCTTGTGTCCTCTTTCAGACCGGCAGCTGGTGAGGCCAAGTGAGTTTTAACGTCTGAAATAAACAGCTACAAATTAAGAAGAGGGACTTGATCGTGGTTCTGTCCGAAAAGTTAAAAAGTGATAAAAATCCAGATGTTGGATGGAGGTCAGTCGGATGGGAGTCTTGTCTGTAACATGGGAACGTCTCGTGATAAAGCATTAAGGACAGACATGATGGTGTCTCTGTCAGAGAGTTGAGACAGGTAGTAGGCTGTGTGTGGCTGTGTGTGTGTGTGTGTGTGTGTGTGTGTGTGTGTGTGTGTGTGTGTGTGTGTGTGTGTGTGTGTGTGTGTGTTGCTCTGCGTTCTTTTTGTCTCCTCCCTTCGTCTAGAACAGCTGGATCATGGACTCCCGAGACTTGCCCACTCCGATCCACTTGACTGAGGAAACAGAGAAGCAGAGCAAGGTGTTGATTTGGGTTTTGTTGTTTTGCCACAGGTCACAGGTGTGTGCCGGCTAACTTCAGGGAAAACTCGGGGTTTCCGGTCCTACGAAGCTTGTTCTCTTTTTAGCAGGCTAGATCTCCATGGTAACTTATGCTGTGCGGCTAACCTGCCCCGGAGCAGGTAGGTTGCAGGCTAAGAGCTCAACTCAGTGAAAGCACTGCCTGCTGACCAATCAGAGCTCAGTGTGCGGAGTTTAAAGCGATCAAGTCATATTACAGGAGAAAGGAAATACAGAAAAGCTACCGTTGCAGGAAAGACGGCCGGCAAAAATCACCGACTGTGTGAACGTGAACATTAATAGAATATCACCTCCCACCTTCAGAGCAATCTGACTATTATAACATTAGCATAAAGAAAGCTTACTTAAATATCTGCCACAACATAAGTAACCGGATCAGATTAACATTAAGTACAGTCCGCGGCATATCACATCATAATGTATCATATATTTCCTTATCTGAGTCAGCTGAGCCGTATCTGGCCGTGCAACACTCACAGTGTCACATGCTGTATGCAGAAGTATTATTTTAAGCAACACATTAAGTTGACGAAACACTCGAGACAAATGTAATTAAAGTCAGATCCACTCGTGTCTTAGACGGGGCATATCATAAACCTGTTAATGTACGCATTCAAACACTTTTTCTTTTACCAGCTGTATTCACCTTGCACGTGCAACTATGTGGCTTTTATCCTGGATAAAGTGTTTAGGTCATGGATGTTTAAAGTTTAACTTCTTCATATTTGTCTAATATTATAGTCGACTTTTCATTCAGGAAGTATGACGATGCGCTGTCAGTACGCTTGTCCATGTTTTTGATTGGTCGAATGCTCCAAATACCACCCCTTTCATGTGAACGCGCACCTAACTAGATAGGGCACGGCTTCCTTGAGCGATCCACTTGATAACCCGCGTCGTAGTACTGCTTAGCGGCAGCTCGTATGCTTTGGATTAGGCCAACCGGCTAACTCAAACATATCCAGGTTAGGAAAATCCAGCTTCGTAGTACAGGCCTCTGGTTACACAGGTTATCTGCGTATAAAAGGGGAACCAGGATTCTTAATTCAAAAATCAACTAAAATAGCTTTTAGCCTTCAAAATCAAGAGCAGGGTTGAAGATGCAACCAATGTTTTCTCTGCCTACTCAGCTGCACCTTTCGAGACTTTGTGAACACACACAAGTCAGAGATAACATTAAAACAACAGATCTGGAACATTCTACAGCTTCCTTTAAGTAAAAGCAACCATTTATCTTCTTACTGACTTCTGTAAATCGTTAACAGAAGAATTACAGGAGTCAGATTTTCAGTTGTGGACACTTATTTCGACGTCTAGAGGTCACTTTGAGTTCATTTAAGTATTTGATGGACTTCTACTTATCACTTAAAACATCACTTTGTAATCATGTCTTCTTTCATGTCCCTCTCTTTGCTGTCACAGAAAGGCTTTACCTGTCTGCAATCTTTTGTCATGCACATGCCTATATCAATAAGTACTCATTCAATAAGCAAACCCTTTTAATGTAGTTTGCCTTGTGATCCAGCAGAGGGCGATCCTGAAACTCACCATCAGCTTGACCTGTTGCCCGCCGTAATTACTGCTCATTTTCAAGTTTACATATTTGTATTTTGTGTCTCTACTGGGACATGTCTCCATGCTTTAATGTTCAAAAAGGTCTTTATTACTATACAAAATAGGAAAGGGACATAAAATACACACCGTTTTCACACACACATGTAAATATATCTAATGTATGTATGGCTCAATATGTATATACAGTATGTTCATTTTAATTCATTTCTTATTTTATAGTTATTTTAATTTAAATGTTAAATGTTATCTTTAATTGTATTAACCTGTGTGAATCTGTGCTGTCCTCTTTTTCATTCTTACCCTGTTGCTGTTAAACTACTGAATTTCCCCACGGGGATTAGTAAAGGTCCATCTTATCTTATCTCTTAAACTCCAAAAAGCATTAATCAATTATTTACTTCTAACAAATGTGAAACCGTACCAGGCACTCCGACATGCTCCTCGATGAAGCCGACGTATTTCCGGGCGTTCTCAGGCAGATCCTCGAAGCTCCTCACTTGCGAGATGTCGCTCTTCCAGCCGGGCAGCGTCTCATACTGGACGTCCACATGCTGCAGCACCTCCTGATTGGCTGGCACAGAATCAATGAGAGGAAGGGAGGAGGAGGGGAGGAGGAGTAATATCACACCATTAGCTTTACAGGCAATCAAGCAGCTATGATAACAGATCAATATGTTGCTGCCTAGAAATGGAGCTCTCTATAAATAACAGCTCTGACGGGAAGAGGAGATGTTCGACAGATTCCACTTAACAAAGAGATGCATTAACTTTTCATGATGACATTAGTCAGATCTGATTTCAAAATGTCATAAACAGTGTCAGAAGGGATTTGTTATGTTTGGAGTCCAATGTTCAACTCTTTTCAGCCTTATCTTAATTCTGTCAACTTTTTTTTCAATATCTGCATGTGCACACGGCCCTGCAGTCTCCTGCTCTTTTACTTCAATTGGTGGAGCGTCTTATCTGCTGATCAAATGGTGCATGTATCGACGAGACGCCGTTACTGCTATTTATTAAATGGCATTAATTATATAAGTGTTCACCCCTCATCTTGTCTCACCTGTGTCTAATTAATCTGTGTATTTAAGTGCTGTTTCTTGTTGAGTGGTGGGGTGTGTGAGATCCTGGTGGCTGCAGGCTGGGCTCGCGTGAACAGCAGCAGGATTGAGGCTGTGTGAACTTTGTGCACAGTGTTTTAATAAATGCCCACGTCGGGTTATATTTTTGGACGTTCGGCCTCTGCCTCCTTGCTTGGTCGGGCCGCTCAACGGTCAGTCTCACAGTGCAGCTTCAAATGACTAAGACAATTGGTTTCGTTGTTATAAGAACAAAGACACTAGACTTTTTTTAGGACCTTTCACAAAAACTAATTTAAGAGCAGATGTGAAATGTTAATGAGTAAGGCCCTTTCTTCCTCTCTGGATTTTAACTCTATTTGAATATTTACAGAAGCAGTAATCATTCACAAACCGGCTCACCTGGAAAAGTAGGTATAGTTTGGTTGTCGACTTTGTACGATACGCCCACTTTGATTTCTTCAAACATGTCAAGTATGTCCAGTTTGGTGAGGGCTATACTGTCGAAGGGATATAAGGAAACAGGAAGGTTATAAGACAAAGGAGCCGTTTACTTACTAACAAACTTATTAACATTCTCTGAGAAGAAAGATGTGTGTATGCTTCCTGTGGAGTTCGGTATCTTGCCTTAAAATAAGTGAATAAGACCCATTTTTTTCTCAGTTTTAACAAATTAAACAAACTAGTGAAACTTTATTTAAAAGAAATATAGAAATATGTATTGTAAAAAAATACAGTTTTTTGATTATTGTTCACATTTACTCCTATGATTGTCTATTAAATGCTTTGTCAGAAACATTTCCATATATCCAATGAAAACAATGCACGGTGAACTCACGCGGTGAAGCCGTTAATCATGTGGGCATATTTGATGAGCACCAGATCCAGCCAACCACATCGTCTCTTCCTGCCCGTGGTCACGCCCACCTCCTTCCCACGAGTCTGCAGCAGCTCTCCGATCTCCTGAAAACAAGAAAAACAGCTGTTTTTGTTAATGTTACAATACTTAAATCAGATGTTCTCACATATTTTACTTTAATTGCTTACTGCGATTTGGATATTGCATGTGTCCATATTGCCAAGCTATGTACTGTGCAGGTCTAAGGCATCTGAGTTAAACTTAGTTGTAAACCGACTGCGGATATACTTTCCATCTTTGTAGGTAAAAAATCATTTAAATATCTAGTGTGCATCTGTATGGGTGGCATGGTAATATGTTGAAAATGTTTTCTCTCAGTGATTGTGCTGTTATGTTAAATGTTTGTTGTTTGTTTTTCATGTATTGTGTCTTGATATTTGTCTATGTTGATGTTACACATGGAGCTGCTGTGATGCAAGTCAAATTTCAGACTTGATCTGACCAATAAAGTATTATCGTATCGTATAGTATTTGTGTTTCCTCTCACATTGATCTGCTCTGAGGGGAACGCTCCGATGCCCACTCGGGTGGTGTACGCCTTGACGACCCCGTAAACCTCCCCCACGTTCTGGGGCGGCATCCCGAGGCCCGTGCACACGCCCCCCACCGTGCAGTTTGACGACGTCACGAACGGGTACGTCCCTGCAAGACACGAGGAGGGAAGGCTGGTCAAACTGAGATACAAGCTGAACAAACATGCAGCGGAAAGAAGTGGGAAGATTTGTGAAGACGAGAGGATTTCAAAGTCTGACAGTGTGGACAAACAAAAGTGAGACACAGTATATTTATATCACCAGACATCGCTCTGCACTCTGTGTTGCACTTCTGGTTAGAGGCTAACTGCATTTCGTTGCCTTAGTACTTGTACTCTGTGCAAAGACAATAAAGTTTAATCTAATCTAAGAATCATTATTTACAGCCTTACTAATATACATATATATTTTTTTAAACAGTTCAACAAGAAATACAAAATATGTATTAATAATTATTCTTTGTCTTTCTTCTATTAGGTAGATAATCCTTCTCTCAATGTTTGACCACGTTTCCCATAATGCTTTTGGGTAATGCTTGCAAATGGTCATTGGGTAAATATTTGGTAAAAGCATCAACAGTCGACCCTGCAATATTGTCACAGTATCAATATCGAGCCCTGAGGAAGGCTTGTCTTTAACATACCAGAAAAGTATATTTTGACAAATGCCGGTTCAGCTGGTTTGCATAAATCAAACCGATTAAAGGTGGGGTATGTCATTTATTTCAGAAACACTTTTTGTTATATTCCATGGAATGCTCTTAACATCCCGATAGCAATGAATATATTAAATGCTTTGACAATAAATACATAAAAACATTTCATCTGTGGAAGCCGTGGCGCTGTAAAAAGCACGACCAATCATCTGAGCCGGCCCGGCTAAAATAACTGGATGGCCTACCTGCCTGTCAGCCTTCCATCTGTGCACAAACTTATCTCATGCCCTCATTGGTCATGTGCGCAGATTTTTTCCAGTTGTTTACTTTCAAATTCTAGCGCACTTGAGCTGGTTTCTCCAATCTTACCTACCCTACCTTTAAGTAAGCATTCACACAGAGCTACACATCACACCCCATTGGACAAATACCTGTAGACAGACTTGCTGATTCATGACAAAAGCAGAGAGTTCACTCAATCTCACGAAGATTCCCCAAATTCCCAGCTGTGACTTTTCTGTCTAGCATTTTCCGTCTTTAGTCTAAGCAGACCCCAGGATGTGCCTGAGGTGATAACCATTCACAGACTGACATAGATATTAAACAAAACGTGTGGGTCAGGAATTGTGTCTCAGCTTGTGTGCAAACAAAGATTTAGTTTCCACGCCTCATTCCTGGAAGCTAAGTTAACCACTCAGTGTTCAGAGAGATGTTGTGTAATTAAAGAGGAACAGGTTGAGCAGCTTGTGTGCCCATCAGCACTCAAAATGCCCTTTAATCTAAACTAATTAAACACACTGATTTCCGACAGGCTCTAAGTCAAGATAAGATGTTTGCAAAGACATTAGCTTCATGTGAGATGGGGAAAATAAAGTTAAGGCTTGATGCTAGTGCGACTTTTGCCACATGTTCTAATCCAGTATAGATACAAGGAGTCAGAGAGAGGTTGCTTGTCCCTCAGTGTGCTGGACACCCTGATACCACCAGAGTTATTACAAGTGTGGTGTTTTGATAATAACCAGAGTTGATCTCCACTGAAATGTAATCTGCTTTGTGGCGTCACTGCTCTCAGTAATCACATGTTGCAGTGGCATACATCTGGAAGATTAGTATGTTAAAGGTCCCATGTCATGGCCATTTCCACTGATCATAGTTCCATTGTTGAGGTCTACTAGAATAGATTTATATTGTGCAATTTTCCAAACTCACATTGGTTTCTCATACAGCATCTCTGTTAACTACGTGTATTCACTGAATTTCACTCTCTGCCTTTAACGGCTCGTTGTAGCTCCAGTAGCTCCAGCCCCCACCCTCCCTGTGAGCACAGTGTGCTCTGATTGGTCGGGACGTTGTGAATCGCGCTGAGCTCCGTGGAGGTTTGGTTTCCTTGTTTAGCGATACACAGCCAAACACAGCCAAACTCATCCTGAGCACACACAAAGTCACAGCCGAAGTAAAAACAATAAGTGTGGCTTGATATTGAGTAAGAAAAAGGTTGATAAACGCTGTGAGAATGCAGAGAGAATTTCGCCACGATCCCAACGGTCTGTTATCAGCCTGCAGCCAGGGAGGAGAGATCAGCAGAGCTGCCTGCACTGAGTGTGTGTGTGTGTGTGTGTGTGTGTGTGTGTGTGTGTGTGTGTGTGTGTGTGTGTGTGTGTGTGTGTGTGTGTGTGAGGAAGTCCGTGGATTGGTCAATTTGGACCAATCAGCGGGGGCTTAACGTAACGGCTCCGCGGACGTAACGTAACGGCTCCACGGATTGGTCCATTTCGTTCCGGGTACGGTTGACACCATGCGTACCCGGAAGAATCAATGGACAGTGACGTATCTCCAACGAGGCGTTTTGGGGAGGTATTTTCTGTGTTAGAGTTTTACTCGCTACAGGGTGTACTTTGAGGGTTTGTGACTTTGCAGACCGTTTACATGCATAAAAACCTTCATAACACATAAGGGGACGGGTAATAACCAGAAAAGCATGACATGAGACCTTTAAGTCTTATTATTATTATTCAAAAAGACAAAAAATTGTTCATGTTTTTCACCTTTTTATGTTTGTGTTTCTGCTGTACATGTAATAGTATCTAATCATGAAATACAGTGTAGTCTTATGTAGTCTTTATTTTCAGTAAAAGGAAGTTTGTTTTGTCCTAAATTCTGAGTTTCTATGTTGCATTTTTCTATGATTTTAATAACTTTTGTAATAGTATTATTCTTTAAGAGGTTGACTCTGAAACATACCCAAAAACTCAAAATGAAAAATAGCCCCTTGAATTACTAGTGTATTTGTAGTAATGTCCACTGTGCTTGTTAAATAAACGATGACTCTTTGGTCCTGAGTGACCGAAGGACAGAGTGCTGATTCAGACGCCGTGGTGCTCATGCACAGTCAGGTGGCATTAAGTGGCTGAACTGTGAGCGTGCACGTGAAGCACGTCGGTGACAGTTGGTAAACTTACCGTCATCCCTAGTGTGAGCTCCCAGCAAGCTTTTTTAAAGAGCACAAAGCTTAAGAGTTTCAGTATCAACACTTTAGATGGACTGAACAGCGCTTAGCAGTTAGAAAACAACATTTAAAGGGTTAGCACGAAGTATACACAAGTTAAAGGTCACCTGTTATGCAAAATCCACTTTGTCATGTCTTTTCTACATCAACATGTGTCCCCTCTGTGTAAAGAGATTCTGGAAGTTTCATGAAAAAAGATTCTCTCTCTTTTTGTCCTGATCCATTTATATAAAAACCTGTCTGAAAATGAGCTGATCAGATTTTGGACACTTTATGATGTCATAACGATCTTTTGGCTTGTGTAACCATTAGCCAATCACCATCCAAGGTAACCCCCCCCCCCCCCCTTATCACCTGAATCTCCTCCTAGATCACCATTGAGTTCTTTTAACCAAATATCTCTCAGAGGGGCGTGGGGAGGGGCTCCTTATTTTCATCTAACAGACAGAGAATCAGCACTTTGGAAATAGGGGATTATGGGATGCTGCAATTATCTGTTTGGTGTTTGGAGCCAAACACTTCAGAGACATGTTTTGTACATATCTGAGACCTATAATATATTGATGGAAACAGTATAATCGGGGACCTTTAACACTAAGTTGTTAATCGTTGCACACACACACAGTGCTGTACTGACCAAAGTCGATGTCCAGCAGCGCTGCGTTTGCTCCTTCCACCAGGATGGTCTTGGGAGGGCCGTGCAGAGCCTCGTACATGTAGTGCACCCCGTCCCTCACCATGGGCTTCACCCTCGACACATACTCCTAAAGATCACACGTCATGTTAATGCAAGACAGACAAATGTAGGTATTATGAAATAAATAATTATTATTTATCTTTATTACCTTTAACCTGAGAAGCTCTCCCTCTATGTCAATCACTAGTGTGGGGTACATAGCCTTGTACTGGTGAGCCAACACTTTATACCTGTAACAAGCAACGTTATAACAGTTACATAATGTTGCAATAGGATGAGAAACACAGGAAGCTCACAAACACCACATCTTGCCATTTTTATGCAATACATTCCTCTCAACCCCAAGCCCCAGAAACTAAATACTTATTATTTTGTGTGTCTGAAGAACCGATAAGGCACGTTAACCAGTAACGTCAAATGTTATGTCTTTTATTGCTATACAATAAGGTGTTTATTTTAACTAGTCGGTGAAGTTCCAACCCAAGTTAGTCGGCCATCAGAGAGAATGACATTTTGGTGGAGGAGTAACAACAGACCACATTTTGACTATGTTCAATCCTGCCTAAAATAAAAAAAGCAGAAGTCTCCAGAAAGAAATGGGCTTAACTTTTGATTTCAAAATTACAACATCAGGCCAGAAAACATGAACGTATTAGACAACTTTGTAATTTGCATTATTTCCACTAAAGAAAATAAGGTAGGTTGTATGAAAATGTTGCAAAGTTTTAAAATCTGGTCTTGAAGAATTATCATAAATTGTGCAGTGTTTGAGTGTGTGTTGAGTCTTCAAACTTTTGATTTAAGAACAATGAAACCCCCTTTGTGTAACACAGGTTTTTTTTCGGTCTGAACACCCGCTTTGACTTGGGTTCTTTGAACTAAATGATCAGAGTTTGAGTTTAGAAAAAAACGTTCCTAGAAATATGCCTTGAATTCAATCAAGCTATACAACTGGAGCTTGATTGCACTTTGACATACAGGTAAGGTTTCTGCAGTTCCTCGGTTAATAAGAAACTCAGCTAAGGAAATGTACTGCAGTTACAGTGCTCACACCCTCATTTGAAGATAGATCATAACTACACTGTGACAATAAAAGCTTTGAAACTTGAATCATTGCCCAAAGTCTTTGTCGTTGACACAGTGCAGTTAAACTATGATACAGATTTCATCAAAACCCCGTCCTATTGGCTCAGACCTTTCAGAGAACGTGGTGAAGTCGGCCAGCAGGTCACAGATCCTCAGGCCGCTGCGAGCCGCCTTGGCCGAGTACACCGGACCAATCCCCTTCTTCGTTGTCCCGAGGCTGGACGGGGACGAAAGAGAGGAGGGAGGAGGGGGGGGAAATAGTAGAAGCATTAGCATGTGAGCTTAAAGGTCACCTATTATGCAAAATACACTTTTTCATGTCTTTTATACATAACCATGTGTCCCCTCTGTATAAAGAGATTCTGGAAGTTTCAGGAACAAAGATTCTCTCTCTTTTTGTCCTGATCCATTTCTATAAAAACCTGTCTGAAAATGAGCTGATCAGATTTTGGCCACTTTATGATGTCATAACGATGTATTGGCTTGTGTAACCATTAACTAATCACCAACCAAGGTAACCCCCCCCCCACCTTATAAACCTGGATCTCCTCCTAGAGCACATTGTGTTCTTTTTAACCAAATATCTCTCAGAGGGGCGTGGGGAGGGGCTCCTTATTTTCATCTAAAGTAACAGACAGCACTTTGGAAACAGGGCTGAAACAGAGGGGATTATGGGATGCTGCAATGATCTGTTTGGTGTTTGGAGCCAAACACTTCAGAGACATGCTTTGTATATATCTGAGACCTATAATGTATTGATGAAAAACAGTATAATCGGGGACCTTTAACACAACATTTAATCATGTTAGTCAGCACAACTGTTGTGAAACTCTTAATACTTTCAGACAAAGTCCTTATTGTGAAATCCACCGAGTGTATTTTGGAGCTTGTGAAGAGATAATTTAAGACGATACAGAATCTATGGTGGACCAGCCATGTTTGAGTGAAAATCTTTTTACTTGCAGTAAATCATAGATAACAAAAGAGACAACTGTTGATTTGTATCTGAATAGTCCAATGATGACACTACAACAAGCAGAGTTTCCACCGTCATTAGGCTTTTTTCTGCATCTCTACATACTTGAGCAGATATCAGAGAGACACAACTCGAATAAGATGTTAAAATTGAGACATTCAAATATGACAAACTCTACAAGCAGCTCTTGTAACTCGGCCTAATATCTCGGCCTCCATTTGCTTATCCTACAAGCAAACTACAGAACTGAAATAGATCCTCTGTGGTTATCGCGTTTCATCATTAGCCGATGTTTAACATGCAGTATCCAATAACCAAAGCGACATTTACCTCTAAGTATATATATATATAGTAAAAGTACTCAGCAGCTGTGGCTATTACATTAAAAACATTATCAGAGTGTTAATATTAATGCTCAATGCATACAAAGCATTTAACTGCTCGAGGTGCAGCTGTATTACTTTATTTTATATTAATTAGTTATGTAGCTACACAGATTTGAATTGATTGTTCATTTTTCATTTCATCATAATGTACACAGACTTTAATTCTGTATATATAGTGACAGGTTTACATCTGCTTTTGTTTGAGTTGATGTTTCAAAATGTTCTTTCACTATGACTAGATTTATTGTTATTATGAGTTTGTTTTGTTTGTTTGTTTGTTTGTTTGTAGCATCAATACTGAACTTTTCCCCTTTGTGTTCCCAGTGTTGAGATAAACTCTGGCTCAACAACGTGTGATCCGACTGTGACTTCATTCTGACGCGTGGAGATGTTTGAAATCCACCAGCCGGTCAGAGCAATCTGCTGAAAGCCTATAATGACCCTGCTATTAAGGCACCCTGACTGACACACACACACACACACACACACACACACACACACACACACACACACACACACACACACACACACACACACACACACACACACACACACACACACACACACACACACACACACACACACACACACACACACACACACACACACACACACACACACACACACACACACACACACACACACACACACACACACACACACACACACACACACACACACACACACACACACACACACACACACACACACACACACACACACACACACACACACACACACACACACACACACACACACACACACACACACACACACACACACACACACACACACACACTTTCTGGCTGGTTGTTCAGGGCTTTGGTTGCTGAGCTGGTTAAGACAGTCCAGCTTTGAACAGGAATACACAGTCTCTATTGAGCTTAATACTGTGAAGACTCCACAACCAACATACCATTCAGTAAGGTTCACTGTGCAGGCTAATTTAGCATCATAATATAATCGTTTTACAAATAGTGTTTGTTGAATACCTGTTTTTGTCTTTAAATCAAAACCATAACTATATGGAATCCTTGTATCTTTGTTAAGAGTCTCGTGGTATGCTTGCTAACAGGAAATGGTGTTTTCTTTTTCGTGTCTGGATGACACGCTGCTGTTTAGAAACACCACCTGCTGCAGGGCTGCTACAGCATGCTCTGCCTGACCTCTGACCTTTCCTGGGATTCCTGCAGGCAGAGCAGAGCTGAGATAATGTTCATGTGTCCCACTGTGGAAAGACATTTCTGTACACATGGACGTGAAAATGACTGAAGGAGGACATGTCGTTTCTGTTCAATCTCACTTAAGAATTTCATGTATTATAGAGGATAATAATATGTTAACATGGACAGGTATCTATATTGAGCGTTTCTACTTTGGCTGTTACGTTTTTAGTACCAAAATTAGTGTAGCAGAATAGTGATATTTTCATAAATGGAGCTTAATTATCACTCGCGCACAGTCTGTAAGGTTGGTATCTAAGAACCAACCTGTTGTTTTAATTGAGAATGCAAACAAAACGCAAACTAAGGCTGATGCTATTAACTTAGAACATAGCATAAATCACATTTAACAAATCAATTTGGACAATTCTATGTTAATTGTGAAGCCTTAGTGTATAATGTGTGGAACACTGTTGCTCTGTCAACAATAAAAAGGTACACATCTAAAATCATCCAGACAAAAGAAATAGATCTTACTTAAATTCACATCAGAGAAAAGAGAATACAGCAAAAATTAATGCTTTAACGATTCAAACAACAACAAAAAGCATTTTTTGACAATCCACGAGTTGTTTTTCTCTTCAGTCAAAATACAAGGAGGCTCACAGTGTGGGCAGTGACTCATGAGATTAGAAATAAAAGACATACCTATTGCTACAGAAAAAATGTTCTAGCCTCCATGTTTGATGGTGTGTGTGTGTGTGTGTGTGTGTGTGTGTGTGTGTGTGTGTGTGTGTGTGTGTGTGTGTGTGTGTGTGTGTGTGTGTGTGTGTGTGTGTGTGTGTGTGTGTGTGTGTGTGTGTGTGTGTGTGTGTGTGTGTGTGTGTGTGTGTAGCTATTTTTAAAGCAACAGGTTTCTTACTTCTTGCCTGCTTGCTCTTGTCTTTGCTGTTCCTGAACACTGTCAACAGCTTGGTGGAAGTCAAACACTGCAGAGGAGGAAGAGAGGGCACACACACTTCACACACTCCTCAGTTGGCAGGGCTCACACTTCCACAAACACACACACACCTTTTTGCATGCAAACATACAAACAACATTCACACAGAGGACTCACCAATGTGTGCTCTGTCGGAGATGATCAGCCTCTTCTCCCAGTCTTTTAGACCTGCAGAAACACACACACACACACGTTGAGTCTCCAAACGCTAAAAGGCACACTTTTCTTTTGTAACTTTTTCATTTAAAAACAACTCACCTTTTCCTTTGCGTTCGTTTTTTTCTGCCTCTTCAAACAGGCCTGGCAGGTGGATCACGACACCGTTGCCTGAGGTTAAAATAAATAAACAGTTAAGTTCAGTCTCTGTTTGAAGAGAGCTAGATGAAACTGACTCTCCTTGGGACAGTGCAACACTTAGAAATATCCGGTTGATATTCTGGGCTCTCTCAATGAAAACATCCTCCCCTCTGTCATGAACCTTGGAGTGACTTTCGATCGCGCTTTTACATTTGATAAGCAGGCCAGCACCGTAGTCAAATCCTGCTTTTTTAAAATAAGACTATTGGCCGAGACCAAGTCGTTTTTATCTTTTAAAGACCTAGAAAGGGTTATTAACGCCTTTGTAACCTCAAGACTGGACTATTGCAACGCTCTGTATGTGGGTATGGACCAGGCCTCAATTAAACGCCTGCAGCTAGTTCAAAACGCAGCTGCACGTCTTCTGACAGGCCACAAAAAGCGTGACCACATCACCCCAATTCTGGCCTCACTGCACTGGCTTCCAATTCGGTTCAGAATTGATTTTAAAATGCTTTTATTTGTTTTCAAAGCTTTAAATGGGCTGGCTCCGGCCTATATAGCAGAACTCCTCCATCGCTACACCCCAGCCAGAGCTTTAAGGTCTGATAGTGCCCAAGACCAGGCTACAAACCCGAGGTCTCCGAGCCTTCGCAGCAGCTGTCCCCAGGCTCTGGAACACTCGGCCCCTCCATGTGAGGTCAGCCCAGACACTAGGGGGTTTTAAATCATCACCCAAGACACACTTCTTCTCTCTGGCCTTCTAGTCAGAGCGGAGTATGACACCTGACTATTCCCTGTGTTTTTGTTTTTTATATTTCTGTTGTAAATTATTGTCTTTTATTGTGATTGAAGTAAAGTGTTTTTATTACATGTACAGCACTTTGGCTCGACCAAAAATCGCTTTTAAATGTGCTCTATCAATACAACTTGATTTGATTTGATAAATGCTCCTTTGTTCTTCTGTGTAACCGAAATAAATAAGTTTGTCTAAGCACTATCAAGTAACACCAATAATACTAAATAATTTGTTGTTGCTGCAGTACTCTTTTTTTAAAAGAAAACTAAGTGGCCTCTAGATTTGGCCAGAGTTATCAATTGCTTTATAAAAACGAAATCCTTTCGCAACTTAAAAATGGACAGCAGTGAGAATAAAATGCCAGAAATGCTCTCCATTTAACCATAAAACTCTACAGAGGGACTACCCTCCTGGATAGATCAATGTGCATACCATGAGTGATCTGATCATGTGGACGCACTTGCATTTTTAACATGAACATCTGGCAAAAAGTGGAGACTTCTATAAAAACAAAAAATAAACATGGCTTTCATTGAATTACTTTGTTGTACTATTGGTCCCATATCTGTTTGTGGGGCAAGTGCTCAAGAACACACCAGACACACTGAGCTGAAAGACATTCTGAGTGTGTGTGCCAGCATAACGCATTAATGCAGATAGAAGAAAGAGCATTAATGTGATTGGATATTGACGGATCATACAGCTCCACAGAGTAAGAGTGCTGGAGGCCAAGAAGTAAGAGCAAGACACCATTAGCTAATGAAGTTACTGCAGATGAGTGGATGTGATGCAGTCTGGCTCTGATCCAACACCACTCTCACTGAAGCAGCATCAACATGGAGCTCCTGCCGCGCGGCTAAAAGCAGTCGATCAATTCTTGAGAAAACAGCCAGGAAAAATGCCCTTGGAACGAGAGTCCGTGGGTAATTGTGTACGAGCAAAGCTTTTACTCGGTCACTTGCATCTTTCTCTTATTGTATTTATTTGACATGTAGTTCACTTCTCCATTAGGGCTGCTCAATTAAATCATATTTTAATCGCGATTACGATTATGGCTTGCAACGATTCCGAAAAAAACGTAATCGAAATGAAACGATTATTTTTTTTATTATTATTATTACTTTTTTTCTTTATACATTTATTTTTATTTTTTAGTTGAATTATGCTTAAAGTTCAGGGTAATCAACTGTTTCTCCAATAAATTGATGTTTTCAAAGTAAATGGATAATCGTTTTTATTAATCGTGATATCAATTATTGACCCAAATAATCGAGATTATGATTTTTACCATAATCGAGCAGCCCTAGTCTTCAGTACAGGTGGCAGTATTGTCACCTGCCTGCGCTCATCTCTGAAACCAGACCATGTAAACAGGATGGTGTTTCTAGAAAAAAATCTTTAAGAGATGACATGAGCAGCCCTACCAGCATTTGCCATGGTGGCCAAAACATTTTAATTTAGTCTTAAATTGTAGTTCAACATTTATTTCCTGTTACTTCTGGACCATGACGGTTGGCCAGCCTTTAACGTTTAACTGAGTGGAATATTTTGAATATGTTTTACCAAAATAGTGGCTATATGTTAAGGAGTTTTCAGGTTGTGACAGTGCACTGCAACATGTTTGTTGATCTTGTTTATTGGTATTTATTATTTTGATATTATTTATTTAAATGTAGACATGAATGTATAATTTATTTTATATTGGTTTTAAAGTTGATTATCCTGAACGTATAATTCAACAGTTAAAAAGTTCTAATTATTATTTGTATTTGTTTTAAAGTACAATAAATGGATGTTTTCAAAGTCAATGAATAATCGCATTTAATAATCGCAATTACAATTATCGACCCAAATAATCGAGATTATGATTTTTGCCATAATCGAGCAGCCCTATAATTTATGTTATCTTCTTCTTGAAGTGTTTTTTTATTGTTTACTTCTTCTTTATATTGATGTTGCATTGTTGGAGGAGCATGGGATTTAAGATTTGTATTGCCATAATTAAACTGTAGCTACTGTGTGTGCACATGACAATAAAGCCTTTGAATCTTTGAAGCCGCAAGTCCTTCCTTTCTGTAGCGGTCAGACTATATAACCACCACGGCCCCTAGTAGACCCCCACACACAGACACTATAACACCACTTGTTGTTAAATACCAACTATGTGCAATATGTGCAATATATATATATATATATATATATATAAAAATGCCGTTAATTACTGTGCAATATATACCTGGCTGCTAAATCTTCAGAACTGTTACAGATACTTCTTTAATATTTTCTTTATACATTCTTCTTAGTTAACATTAAGCTGTCTTTGGCTCTTTTCTGCTGTAACAAATGTACATTTCCCCCCCTGTGGGACGAATAAAGGTATTCTGATTGAAGGGTGTGTGCACCTCAGTAAGTGTGTGTAGATCGAACCAACACTGAGAGTGAATTTAAGTCTGCATTTGTGTGCGTTACACACCAATGAAGGCGGTGACCTTGGGGTTGATGATGCCGCTGGGCAGGAGGTGGAAGTCGTACTCCACCGAGTCCACCACCACTGTGTGTCCTGCGTTGTTGCCGCCCTGCAGACGAGACAGAGAGCTATGAGACAAACAGAAACTCAGAGACACCTAATGGACGCTCTGAAACTTTGTTTAGCTGGGCTGAAAGGCAGGCCGAATAGTTTGGCGAGTAGCAACAAGCATCACACACACACACTCGCCTCTGTTTGTTAGTGTGTGTGATGCTCTGTGCGGTTGCTTGGAGACTCCTGCTCATGATGCATTCAGATCTCGAGTGACATTCTCACTACAGTGTAAACTTGCATGTCAGTAAAATGGACTGTTGTTATTGTGGATGAGGTGTTATGTAATAATGTTTTGGGACCAACATCAAGATCCTGTAAAGACTTGCTGCTCTTACATCAGAAACAAACTGCAGTTCACTTTTAAACTTCACCCTTTAAAGCCACCAGTCGCCATCAAAGTGATCATGTGCTGTTTGGCAACCCTCTGACAAACTATCCAGCCTTTTTTGGCACAATCAAGTCCAATCATAAAACCAAGGCCAAACATAAACCACGGCTTTGACAGTCAATAGGCCACAAGATAATTTCTCTATTCTTAACCTAATCCTTTTTCTAGTAGTACTGCATGTTAAATTCTACGCTTTTAACGATGTTAACATATTGTAATTAGCCTTTTTCCGCCAAATAGCTGGTCATGAGTTCCACATTTCTCCAAGTAATTTTCTTGGCTATTTTCCTCTTAAAGTTATTAAGAGAACATATTATGTTCTTTTTCAGGTTCATAATTGTATTTTGTGACATTATTTTTCTCATAATGCCTGTGATGCCGCACCTCTTTTCATGTGATAGGCTAAGGGCCGGCCCTTAGCCTATCACATAAAATGTGTTGGAGAGCGCTAGCCAATAGAACCAAAAGTGTTACATAGTGATGTCACAAGCCGCTTTCACACCAAGTACTTTGCCGTACTTAGTTCCCAGCACTTAGTACCCCCATGGATCTAAGAGCCGATCGCGTTCACACCGGAATAAGTTCCCAGAGGGAAGATTACACAAATGAAGCCGCTGACGTCACTTCTTCTTCTTCTGCTGCTTTGGGTTTACTGGCAGGCCGCAAACAACTTCACGGCGTATACTGCCACCCGAAGTCCCCGGCCGGAAGTCCCTGGAGTTGGGGACTGGCTTCAGTAGAAGCTGCTGGGACTCCCAGCAGCTTCTACTGAAGCCTTCCGAGTAAATCGCCAGAACGCCAACACCTCCTCATCTCCACCGCTCCCATGTTTTCTTTTGTGTTGCCATAAGTTATTCTCTTTCATTTGGTGCGCGGGGCTAATGCTAATGCTAATAATGCTAATGCCAGCAAATACAATGGCGGCTTCAAAAACTTTTTCGAGTTTTACGGGGCGTGGTTTGCAATTCGCCCAGCCAAACAGAAATGGGAACTTTTTTCTCCCCAGGAAAGTACCACCTCTCTAGCAGGGACTGAAAAGGGGGTAAAAGTTCTCATGAACTAAGTTCTCTTTTTGGTGTGAACGCAAAATCCCAAGAACTATCGAAACGAAACGGGAAAAGTACTCCGGTGTGAAAGCACCTATTGTGTTAAGGACGTATACAAAGGAGTCCAATTGAGGTGTTTCCAGCAGGAGGGGGGGAGTGTGTGGGAGAGAAACTCCCTTAGGAGGAAACTTTGGGATGTATGCAGGGCCGCCCCTCCCTACAGGCCAATCACGCAGGCTGCATGGGGCCCCGCCTTGCGCAGGGGGCCCCGCCGAGAGGGCCTCAGCTGTTGTGCGCAGTTCTCCGCGCAGTTCTCCGTGCACCCCCCGCTGACACACGAGAGGTGACAAGGGGAGCACGTCTGTAACCCGACACCGTTGCAATTAATCAACATCTGACCAATCACGGCTTTGATACGGCCACTAGTGCAAGTGAAGAGATGTCGGTGAAAAGACAGTTTCAGTCCGGCGCAAGCAAGAGGGAAAAAACACAAAACACGAAGAAACTAGAGCATCACTCGAAGGTGGGTTATTGTCTGAGTCAAATGTACAACTTGCGAATGTTGTATAAGTCAAATTGCCAATTGCCATATTAAAACATCAGCTGCAATTCACAACATGAAGAACTTACTTTGAGCAGCAATAGCAGGCTAATCGAGATGCAGTTATTTCCAGCATTCTTTATTTACCATTCATTCAAGTATGTTATGCCTTTTATCTGCTAATGTACAGGAGGAAGAGTGATAAACTGTCTGTCTAGTTGGCTTACATAACAGTTAAAGTTTACAGCCAAAAAAACATGGAGCATTTTTCCCCTTTTCATTTTTATGTCAATTTGCACATTTCATGGTGATGCTCAGCTTCTCCCCTTAACTCCTAACATTCATCATCATGTCAACCACAACACAAAGACATACTGATAGAAATGTGTGTGTAGTTGTTGATACATTGCTGACAGAGGGAACTACATTTTAATACAGATTTAAGAAATATCAGTTTTTTAGCATGTCATAAGCATGTTTTGTCTTGACTATATTACAACTATATAATAATACAATAATATAGTATTTATATTATTGAATTGATTATGATTATTAGTAGAAGTAGTTTATTTGCATTAATTATATTTTAATCTTTTTGAGGCTAGTATTTGGCAGGAAATGCAGACGTATTCACCTGTAAACGCATACTGAACGACAGTATGCACATTTACCATTATCAACTGTTTTGATAATAATAATAATAATAATAATAATAATAATAATAATAATAATAATAAACAGGAATTATATTTGCAAAGTCGCCTACTTTGTTTTCAAAAAAACGTTGTTCACTCCTGTCGGTTGAGGGGGGGGGGGCTCATCTCACAATGTCGCTTGGGGCCCCAAGTTGGCCAGGGGCGGCCCTGGATGTATGCCTTAGCAGACATTTACATGCACAAACACACACTACAGAAAAGAGAAGCATAATAGGGCCTCTTTAATATCATGCACTTAATACCTAAAGCAATGTTGTTTATTTAACATTTTTACCAAAATCTAAAATCATAAAAACGACATGGTGGGTCACGATGGCTGACGGAGGGAATTGAACTGGTATTTAACAGAGACGATATGGGTCGGTGGATGTTAATCGGTTTGCTACATACTGTATTTGCCAGTAGATGATTTAGCACAGCTGACAATGTAGATAAAGCCAAGAAGGAGAACAGCGATTCCTCGGACGGGAACATTCTGCTCTGCTCCGCTCTGCTTTGTGTTTCACAGTGAGACACTCCGCAGCTCATGGACTTACAGATGGAAAAGAAAGAGAAGATGATATTAGCGGTGTCAAGAACACAAGCCAAGCTGAAGGAAAGAGGACTTATGCGTGAAGGAAACTATTGTAATATCTCTATTTTCCGCTGTGCAGATGCATTCATGCGCTCGCTCCGCTGGGTGCCAATTGATCTCAGTGCATCCTGTGACCTGTGGATGTAAATCAAGCCCAGCATGTGCTCCGAGCACACAGAGTTATTCCTGGCCACCGCAGCACCCTGAAGGTGGAGAGGGGGAACAGATGCATCTCCTTTTTAGATACTTTTATGATCCATCCCATCCCCCCACAGAACCTAACCCTGGTTCTCCTAGTGTCCCGTGATCGGCCTCTTATTTCCATCATGAGAAACTCTACTTTTATTACACTACTGCTACTGTGCTGTGGTCTGTGTGCTGCTGTATTATCACTGAGTACACTCTGAGATTGCTACAAGAGGTCATAAAGACTTGAGTGGAGTCAGGGGAGATTCCTCCTGACCTCAGTCATTTCCGAGCACAATATACTTTAAGGAGACATAATAACATGCTCATTGTCCATATTATAACTTTAGGCCCCGGCCCCACGAGGACGCATACGGCTAAACGCATAGGATTAACGCAAACGCAAAAAAGATTCCGTCCACACGCAATATTCACCGGATAATGTCTGTTCACACGAGACAACTCCGTTTAGCTCCAACCGCTGGAGAAGCTGCAGTACATGCAGGAGCCTGTACGTTGCGCTGTAACTTCCTCCACAAAAGCAGCGAAGAAGCACGGTTGTCATGGTTGCCCTTCTGTTTATTCAACGCGGTGGGGGTCGAGGGAACCGGGCAGTGTTTTTCGCCAGACAACGTGTATTAAAGTTTTAATCTTCCGGACAAAATTATAAAAGTGCCAGTCAAAGGTCTTCTTTGTTACTTATTGAGCTTTAAAACAAATGAATAACGACTCTATATAATATAATACACGGAGCCTCTCTTTTTCCTCCCTCTCTTCGGACAGCGTCAGTGGCCGTTTCTCAGGCCGTTTCTCAATCGCGAGGATACTGGCTTCCAAGCCAATATTTCAGGGATACTACGTCATCGAGTGCCGCCGAAGGACTGTTCCAATCTCCAGCATACTTGGAATTCCACCGAGGCCACGTCCTTGGTATGGGGGTAATTTCGAGGCTGCACATGGGTAGACTTCGCATCCTTCAAATCCCCACAATGCTTTGCGCACGGACCAATTTCAAAAACCCTTGCGGAGAATGGCTGAACCGACGCAGCAGCACACATTTAAATGTAATTATGTAGTGGCGTAGAACATGTGTTGGTAAATATGTTACTTTGTTGCATTTGTTATCACCAAAAATGTGTTCCGTGAAAGTAGAGCAAGTTCATAATTAGATAGACATCGTGAGGTATTTATTTTCAGTACAGTTTAGGTTGAAACCATTAGAGAGAGTGGCACACTTGTTAGCCTGTTCCATTCTTCTTTGTTTTCCGAAGCCGTGGCTTGGAAGTATACTTGCTTCGTTTCTGAAGGAAGTGACTTGGAAGTATGCAACTACCAAGCCAGTATCCTAGTGATTGAGAAACGGCCTCAATCTCGAGGATACTGGCTTCCAAGCCAATATTTCAAGGATGCTACGTTATCGAGTGCCGCCGAAGGACTGTTCCAATCTCCAGCATACTTGGAATTCCACCGAGGCCACGTCCTTGGTTTGGGGGTAATTTCGAGGCTGCACATGGGTAGACTTCGCGTCCTTCAAATCCCCACAATGCTTTGCGCACGGACCAATTTCAAAAACCCTTGCGGAGAATTGTTGAACCGACGCAGCACACATTTAAATGTGAGTATGTAGTGGCGTGGAACATATGTTGGTAAATATGTTACTTTGTATACTTATGTTATCACCAAAAATGTGTTCCGTGAAAGTAAAGCAAGTTCATAATTAGATAGACATCGTGAGGTATTTATTTTCGGAACAGTTTATGTTGAAACCGTTAGCTAACAAGTGGCACACTTGTTAGCCTGTTCCATTCTTCTTCGTTTTCCAAAGCCGTGGCTTGGAAGCATACTTGCTTCGTTTCTGAAGGAAGTGACTTGGAAGTACGCGACTATCAAGCCAGCATCCTCGAGATTGAGAAACGGCCACAGTCTGTCTCATGCATCAGCTGATCCAGTAATGAGTGACCCGGCCGACAGTAAAAATAAACATATTTATAACTAGTTTAGGTAGTTTGAGAGGTAATTAAAATAGCTAAGGGTGATTGTCTGACTCAAAATGTGTGTTTTGCTCAGTTCACTGCTGCATCACAGTGGGAGGAGCTGCAGGTGAGCAGAGCTGCGTGTCTCCGTCCTGTCAAATTAGACTTCACTCGCGTTTATGTCCATATCGAGAGAAAGATAAATAATCTGAATTCAGTGTGCAGTTTACTTTGACGCGGGGGTGAGCAGCAGAGGTGGGGAGAGGCGGGGCTATTGCGTCATCATTATCAGAAAATGATCGTATAGGGCGCACACACGGAGCTGTTGGACCCCCCAGAGCGTTGCGTATGCCGTTCTATCCACCTTGGGACCCGTTATCGTTTCCGCAGTTGTTTACTGTCATATTCGGTCGTCCTCATGTGGCCGAACGGTCTATATGACACTAAACAGTAACGCAAACGAGCGTTTTTGTCCTCGTGGGGCCGGGGCCTTACTATTATGGTTTCTTTGATTCCTCCTCTGTTGCTCTTCCTACATTTGTGTTACAGATAACTGGCAGAGACCTTCAGATTGAAACCATGTAACCTATCTGTTTACATGTAAATAAAAGAAGTTTGAGCAGAAAACCAAAGATTTTACTTTCAATCGTGCTTGGATGTGGGGAATTGTGACCCCCATAATACGGTAAGTAGAATGGCTATGAGTTGACAAAAAAGTATGGACGGATAAAGGAGGGGTTTAGCATGACATCTGAATGACAGGCTGAGTTTCCGGGTTGGTGTTAAAGGTCCATGTTATCTGATCTGGACCTGTGACCCTTTTTATATTGATGAGTATTTTTAAGATTCAGTCACAAACTCTGCTCATTATTTTAGTAAATATAGTTGTATTATAAAGGTTTAAGCTCTCACATTCAGGAACAGTTGAAATAAACAGACCTTAAATGTTAACCAAACTGTGTGACTTTATTTCCTTCATAATTGTGAAATCTGCACATTTTCCCTGGTTTTGTCGATGAAATGTAAGAACATATTGAAACATGTTCATTTCCCAGAGATCAGAGCGCCTTATCCAAATGTGTTGTTTAGTCCGACTAACAGCACAACAATTTAATTAAATATTTTAATTTACAACAAGTAATTTACACTGCTAGAACCAAAAATGCGTTTACAATTTTGTATAAAAAAATGAAAGAATCGTTTGATAATTAATATAGTTGCTGATAAAATGTCTGTCTAGTTGTCCGCTGCAACTCGTACTACTTTTAAATCCAGGCTGAAGACTTTTCTTTTTGCCGCTGCTTTTAAATTGAATCAGAGCGGTTGTGTTTCGTTTTTGGTTCATGAACATTTTGGGCTAGTAACCCCAGGGAACCAGTGTCTGGGCACTTTCTTCTTGCTGGTTTTCTCTGTGTATGCTGCTCGGGACGTATGTGCCATACAAGCGTACACAGCTCATGTTCGGAGAAACCACAAAGAAAGGCATCAGTAAAATGGAACTTCTGTGTGAACTATTCATATCTTAAACTGTAACTTTTTATTCATGCATTTTTTCTATTAATGTTTCTTATCTTTTGTTTTTAATGACTGTTTTTAAATGCCTTTGTCTGAATGTCTTTCATTTTTGTAAAGCACCTTGAATTGCCTTGTGTTGAAAGGTGCTATATAAATAAACTTGCCTTGCCTATTGAGTAATAGTAAGTAAGAGTAAGATCCAGTCTAATGAAGTCTGATGCAGCTTCATTTCTCTACAGACCTTACTTGTGTCAAAGATCACAATCAGACATTGGTTGAATGTTTGTTTATTAGTAAACACATGTTGTGTATAAAGTTGTCTCTAAGCAGCAGGGAAACATGGAGAGAACAGAAAACACCTCCTGGATACGTTTAAGGTCTCAATGTCACACCCTGATTGTTTGCAACCATCTGCACTTTTTAATTGTTTGTTTTAACATGACGAGAAAGTACTTGTGTCACTAAAGTCCTGGAGGTATGCAGGATTTCTGTTCGACAGGTTTGACTTCTGTGCATGTGAACTCCTTCCATTAACCATTTTAACTGTTGGAAGATCTCGTGCACACAACATCTATTTAACAACATGTCCAGTGAAAGGGTGAACAGACAATCATCTCTGTTTGACAGCCACACCTTGGTTTCAGTACACAGCTCTGTAGCAACAAGCCAGTGTGTCCTGTCCTGTCAAAACAAAAGGGTGTTCCTCAACATCTTGGTGTCTAAATGTTGTATAGGGATTTTTTACCATTCATATAAATTCTTAAGTGGTAAAAACTGGTTAACAAGAAATACGTCTGCCTGACAAGTTTCTTCAATCAGACGGAATGGCCATAATATTGTACTATCATAATTTTCTTAGCCATGAAACACTTCTGCTTTTATGTTATGTATTCATTCATTATTATTTATGACAAATGTATGACTAGTGTAGCTTGGTAGCAGAGTTTATTAAAATGAACCTTCAGGATCAGATTTAGCTGATCATTTCTGTGTGGCAAATACTGTTGACCTTTTTATCTACCGCCATCTTCTGTCCGTCACCCCTACCTTTCTAAAATGAATTGGGTTGATTTTACAGACCAGGCCTGACAAATGTACCAACTTGGCTTCAGTCTCAAGATGCCGATTATTTTCTCTACCAATCAATTCAATGTTTTTGACTCCAAAGTCAGGTTGATGGTGAAAAGTGGTCATAAATCTTTCCCAGAGCCCAAGGCGACATTTTCAATTTCCTTGTTTTTCCCAGCTACAAACAAAATCGATGTACAAACATAAGAGACAAAGAAAAGCAGAAATAATCTTCACATTTGACAAACTACTGCCAGAAAATGTAACGTTGCTGGTTAATGTAATCGACTCGATCTAAAATATTTGTATTAATATCGTATTGATTTAACTGTACAGACCTCAGTGCTGTGTGGAAAGTAAACTAACTGTGAGGTAATAAATGAGACAAGTTGAATTATTGTGGTCCTTTATTAGGCTCCTTTTTTAATGCAATGAATAGGTCTTTACACATATGATAGATATTGAAAGGATTAAAGGGTCACTAGTTTCCACACATTTATAATTCTCATTTGTCAATAGAAATCTGTAGCTAGAAAAACAGAACACTTTTCTAATTTTCTGTTTTGAATGTTTTATTTCAAATGATTAGCTGTGAATGAAGCCACAGCTTGCATTAATGTTTGGGATTGTCAGACCATTTTAGCCACATTTGACTTGAGTATGTTGGAGCTTGGAGGCTAATTAGCAAGATTTAGCACCATGTACTTGTTGAAGCAGGATATTCAATATTCCTGCCGTGCGTCTCCGGGGATTTGTTTTTCTGGTAGCACCCCTAAGTTTAACCCGCTCTTTCCTTTCTTGTAACCCCAACTGTAACTTCTAGGAACCCAGAGGTCTCGACTGTAAGAAACACCGAGCAGCCCTGCTGGCAAAGCTTATTTAAAAAAAAAGATCAACTGCTCCAGCAGCCCAACAACCATAAACACACGCACCATAACATATGGGGGAGTGCCAGAAAGCGGTTTATTTTTACACGTCTCCTGCTCGACAGGACTGCTGGAACAAGAAGCTGTGAGGCTTCGGAGAATCTTTGTTATGTCAACTCGTTATCGACAGGCGCAACTAATAGAACACAGATTTACGAGCAATCACAAGATAAGAAAGATATGGAGATGGTGATAAGTTATGGTAAGATATGAGCTTTTCTCGTAGATAATTCGGTATCAGTGTATTTCAAGTATAGCTAAAATAAATAGTAGTAAAAAATGATAACTTCAAAAATTGTCTCTTTTACATAGTTTCTCCGTCAAAGAGCACTGACGAAAAATTGCCTCTTCTCACTAGCCAATAAAAAGGCAAAAGTGAGCGAGCTTTTATATTCAGATTTTATTCTCAGTTTGCCAAGTCTCTCACTTCAGTATAAACACAGACTTTAGAGAAGGCAAAGTGTCAACAAAAACAACTGAGAGGGTTTACTTGTACAAAAAGTACACTGCGTTGTTGTGCTAAAACACAGCAGTCATGTTTCACACGTTTTGTTCCCAAGACGCTTGTTACTACCAACACAAAAAAAAGAGTTATTCATTCAAGTTGAGTCAGGTTGACTGAATGCAGTGACACACATCAGCACATCGTAGACCAGTAGACTGAAATACGACCTCCACACTCCTCTACAGGCTGGCTGGACTTCAGCTTTCTTAAAAGAGAGGTGGTTTAAAAACTGTCACCTAAGTCACAACACAGACAAATAAAGTGCTCGACGCAACAGTAGACCATGGTTCTGCAAGGTAGAATTCATGTTTTTGTCAACGGAGTCTGGTAGTTTTATAGAGAGCATAGAGAAACTCCCTCTGAAGGGAACTTTGGGATTTTAGCCTCTGCAGACCATTTCAAAATGCACAGAAACTTGTATTACACACTACAGGAAAGGGAAAACCCCCAAAAACATAATAGGTCCTCTTTAAGGTTCCCATTGGAGCGGGCTGTCTGACAGCAAGGTAAAGCGGTGACAATATTCTAAACATAGTGTACATTTAAACTGATATGGATTTTTCCAGGTGGCTAAAATACATTTGCGGCAGCCACTATCTGCAGCAGTTTATTGCCTTGCTTCTGTGCTGATACCGTCTCTAAACTGGGGTCATGCTGACAGCCATAATACACGGACTATGGATAAGTACAACACCTCTTAAATTACATTACATTTAGCTGACGCTTTTATTCAAAGCGACTTACAATAAGTGCATTTGACCAAGAAGATACAAACTTGAAGAAAACAGAATCATATAAGTACATCAGGTTTCATAGAGCCAAAACATTTCAAGTGCTACTCAACTGGCTTTAGATAAGCCAGTCCTTTGTTAGTATATAAGTGCTTGGTTAGTCATTCTATCGCTCGAAGTGGAGTCGAAAGAGATGAGTTTTTAGTCTGCGCCGGAAGACGTGTAAGCTTTCTGCTGTCCTGATGTCAATGGGGAGCTCATTCCACCATTTTGGAGCCAGGATAGCAAACCCACATGTTTTTGCTGATGGGAACTTGGGTCCCCCTCGCAGTGCGGGCGCAGCGAGCTGTTTGGCTGATGCAGAGCGGAGTGCACGTGCTGGGCTGTATGGTTTTAACCGTGTCCTGTATTATCCTTTTAGTATGTTGTTCAAGACCATCATCACAAAACAAGGGACCAGTCTTCATCAACCGCTTTTCCTGACTGTCTACCAGAGACTCCCCAGTCAACAGTGGGCAAAGGGTTGAGTTAGCCCGGCCCATGTCATCATTTCAGCATCTCTAAACCACCAGTTTTGCATTAGAAAACTAGACTGGATGCAAATTCAACATCACAAAGTGCCAGGAGTCAAACCACACTGAGCCAACGTGCTAGAGATAAATCCAAGTGGAGGGGTCACATGGATGTCATTAAAACACACAGCTTGATAAGATAAAACAACATCAACAACAACACAGTCATTGTGCTGAAATAGCCAGAATTAGAATTCCTTTACTTGTCTCACAACTGGGAAATGTACGGTATTACAACAGCAAGAGTAAAGAGCAGATTAAATAAGAAAAATAAGGGAAGGTGAATAACAACTTGCTGCACAATCACACCTCTTTATACTTACATCTGTTAAAGAGGAAGCCTCTCGGTCACAACTACGCATGTTTTAAAACACCCCTTATATGCTGATAATAATTGGTTCGTTCATGTTGACAAAGTTGAGAATATGTTGTCAACAGATTATGTATGTTGTCTGGTTTTACACCATGTCCCCTCCCAGCATGTCCAAAATGATAAGGTGGTGCATGTATGGGCAGGTCTAAAAACCACAGTGTGTAGTGTTTACAGAGGAAGTGACGCCTGCAGGGAGGAACATTTCAGAAGAATTCAAAGGGCAATTTAGGGCTATTTTGACCCCCGATGTTTGAGATTTAAAGGCATTGTTACAACAATGACAACATGTCCACCCCTAGATTGTGATTAATGGTGCAAATTGCCTGAATTACGGGGCAATTTGGCCCTTTACCCTCTAAAATGATTCTGACACTGAACCAATACTACACAAAACAAAGCAGAGAGCAATAATCGGCAGAATTGACACTGAACATTTTTGACAAAGCATTTTGTGATTTAGCTTTTTCCTTGACCAGTCAAAAAACGAATTTGTCATCTGACTAACACCATAATATCTGATTAATTCGCACAACTTTTATGTAGATAAAGCAGCATTCAGCTCAAGCTAAAAACCAGGATAATGCTTTGACTAACACCACAGATGACACAGTATAAAATGAAACATCAGCTCCCATGCAGAGTGAATAAAAGCCTGCAGCCAACAGTATTGGAGTCCCTTTGCTAGCTCTCTGACGCACCAATGGAGAGCACCACAGCCCGGTCAGAAGGGATGCACCTGGTCACTTTAGTTGGCCAAAGGTGCCTGCAGGATTTAGTCATGTGCACGCGACAGGAGTCATGATCACAGACATTAAAATGTGTCAGAGGAGCTAAAAGCAGCTAGCAGGGATTCAAGGTGACATTAGCAAAACATTGAGAAGAAGACAGTGAATGAGATGCTCGCTATCTACTATGAGCATGATCTCAAACTTAAGAGAGGGGTAACCAGATTAATGCATGACAAGTAAATGCATCATGAAGGTAGTAGTATGAGTAGGGACCAACCTGACATCTGCACACCATATCCGCGTTTTGTGCCAGAAGATCCACAACTTTCCCTTTCCCCTCGTCGCCCCACTGAGCTCCGAGCACCACGCTGACCCTGTTGCCCACGGCCGGCCTCAGTGCCCGGTCAGTCGGGCTATCGCCACCGTTTTTGGCCCCGGAGGTTTCCTGAATCTCCCACATGCTGCTGCTCGCTGCCTGACTACACTTGTGCGCCTTTTCGCACCGTGCTGCTGCACCAAAGAAACGCCTCCTCCTTCTTCTACAGGTCTATTGGAAGATTGTGTATACTACTTCCAAGGTGCATACTGACACCTACTGTATCGGAGGAGGAAAAAAAATAAATAAAGATTAATAGATAGATCAGAAACAGAAACAGATTTATTACCAGGTAGGTTTACACGTAGCCTACGAGGAATTTGACTTGGTGTCGTGGTGCATACATAAAACAAGAATTAAAAACACAGGTAGAGAACTAGACAAATATTTAAAATAATACAAAAATATAGTAAAATATAACAGTATTTACATTGCAATGGAATGGAATGAAATATGGAATAAAAATCGGCAGCAATACAAAATATTGTTGTACATTGTGTGCAATGTTAACCCTTAGATGTATAAGTGGGTCTTTTTTGCCCCGTGGAGGTGGTTTTCTTATTCCAGCTATTCCTCAAAGAACATGTTTCGGATATCATGCTATTCAAATTTTAAATTTAAATTAAGTTTTTGTATTACTACCCCAAGCTTCCATAAGTGGGTCAAAAGTGACCCGCATGCATGTTCTATGGAATTTCGTTTTTGTTTCACAATGTAAAAACTAATTGTAAAATTCTAAATAGTGAAAAATTAAATATAAAATATTTCTAGTGTGAACCAAAATATAATACTAAATACTATACAAGTGATTTTTCTTAACCAAAATGACAAAAATGGCATGAAAACACATATTATTCTAATATGGGTCCTTTTTGACCCACTTATAGGGTGTAGGTTCCAGTCACTCGTGCATCTAAGGGTTAAGAAAAATAATAAAATAAGATAGTACTTTATTGATCCCAATTTGGGAAATGTTTGTGTTGCAACAGCATAAAAGACATGGCATTGTACTGTACAATACAAATTAAAAAGACTAGAAATAAACAAAAAAGTAGAAAATATATGTGTTGATATATATGTTGCATTTACATATTAACAATAACCAAAACTAAATATAAAGCAAGTTATTATATATACATAAGTATGTGAGGGATGGAATATTAAATATTAAACTGAATACATGAATATAGTATAATAGTACAAATAATTTATGTTTATTTTATTTTGTATATATATTTAATTGTATTCATTTATTTCTTGATTCACTTTATTGATCCCAATTTGGGACATGTTCTCGTCACAGCCTATTAAAACAAGGCATTGCACAATATGTGAAAATGGAAAAGGAGTAGAAAATAAAAAAACACAAACATAAAATAGATGTATTCTCATATATCTCATTATTATTTTTTTGTCTCACTCTCTGAATTATATTTATTGCCGTGCACTTTTCCAAATTCATTATTATCTGGATTGAATACCTGTTGTTATGATATCTTCCTTTAACCCGTTTAACCTGACCTGGCTGTTATTCTTTTATTCATTAATTGTCAACTGTCATAGGGAAAACCATATCCGGATTTTCACACGTAACCCTGAACAGTTTAAAACTGTAAAAAAATATACACACGTATAACGCATTATAGGCATATCCTTAAAAGCTTGCCTAATATGGTCACCAGTTTTCTTGGTTCACAAAAGACAACAATTAAAAACACAAAACATCCTAAAATCATTGTGAAATGCCAAAACAAGCCATTTATAAATAAGTAACTGAATAAGTAACTTTATTTTATTTGAAATGATAACAGTTGACATTTTCAAACAAACACTGGCGCATTTCCACTACAGCACGGAGCGCGGTTTAAGCGTGCCGTGCGAGGCCCGTTTTTGGTTGCGTTTCCACTGGGCGTAGTACCGGCTAGCGGGTACTTTTTCACAGTTTTTCTGGCCCAATAAAATTGAGGTTCTTATGGCGCATTTCCATTACAGCGCGGAGCCCGTTTTTGGTTGCGTTTCCACTTAGCGTAGTACCGGCTAGCGGGTACTATTTCACAGTTTTCTGGCCACATAAAATTGAGGTTCTTTCCGGGCCAACAATCAGGCTGAGTTGGGCTGAGTATGCTAAACTAGAGAGAGAATCGCTGGCAAGGGGGCTACAACTACAACAAGATGAACCTATTTGACCGTGATTTAATTGTAATACACATTTTTTCTAAATGAAGCTGAAGTAACAACATACTGATACCGGTTAGTAAAAACCATGAATTAATGCTTTGACAAGTCTGCAGACAGATGGCAGGTGAACAACCTTTTCAAATGCGTGTTGTCTAAATGGAGATCGGCTAAACTAACGCAGCATATGCTCCGACCGTCCACACTCACAACAACGTCCTATACAGACATAAATAAACCAGCGACTGTATTCGCCATGACACAGACACTCTGTGGTTTGTGTAGCCGATCTCCATTTACAAAACACGCATTGTATGTGATTTCTCGGTGTGAAAGCAGCTATTGAAGATGACATCGCGGCTCCGCCTAAACTGCGTTACTATTTTCTTCTTCTTTTTCTTCTTCTTCTTCTTTTATTAATGGCGAATCGCCTCCACTTGGAGCATATATCGCCACCTACTGTTAATTTATTTAATGTTCATATTAAATCCTTGTCCTCAGACCAGTGTTTTTGAGGAACTTGAAGATCAGCTTGTTTACTTCATTTCTTGATTTACTTTCGTATATTGCCTTGAAATCTATGTCCTTGATGTTAAATTGTTCCAGTGCAGTTTTCAGCATGAGTCTTTGCCTTGTATATTCCGGGCAGCTAAAAAATACATGAGGTATTGTCTCTGGTAGTTGGCAACCATCACAATTGCCAGTTGGATGTTTTCCAATCAGATGCATTGTTTAATCCAGAGTGACCCAATTGTATCCTGCTGTTAATGCTCTGTTCTCTTCTACTACTCCCCCAAGTCCTTTCTGTTCCTACTTCCCTTTGTATCTGGTATAAATGTCTTCCTTTAGTGTTACTTTCCCATAACTTTTGCCATTGTTGCTTCATAACAACTTTTGTAACTGACTTGACTTCTGCTCTACTGATGGGTACAATTATATCAATCTTGTTTGCTTTCAAACCACATTTTGCCAGTTGATCCACTACCTCATTCCCTCTAATACCCACACGCGCTGGAATCCACACAAGTTGAACAACAATTCCCAAATAAACTGCGTTACTATAGTTACTGCCCAGCTACTAAACTGTAATGGAAACGCAGCATAAAGTGAGCCTGGCCTAACTATACCGTACTAAACCGAGCGAGGCCCTGCAATGGAAATGTGCCACTACATGCAACAACATGAACCAAAGTGTACAGTAAAGTCTTAAAAATAACAGGTTATACTGGTTAGTAACAATATTTACTAACACTAACATAAGCTCTCCATTCTTCTCAATAAACAGCAATAACGTGGTTAAAACACACTTTCTAAATCCGACTAAATTGTAATTTCAAAATGTACATTTTATTCATCACAGCCGAATCATTTGGCTCCCTCTGGTGGTGATCAGAAATAAACACAAGTGTTCATTTATCACATTTTGTCAAATTACACATGAGACAAAAAGGCAACAAATAATAAAATATGTTTTGTAAAACATGTGAAAACAAACTGTGAAAATACAATATGTTTGTTTGTCAAAATGATTAAAAGTAAAAGCAAAATATGCATTAATTTCAGTCAAACTTCTTTCTTGTTTTTGTTGAAGCCTGTTTACTGCAGATTGAGCTGTAAGGTGTCAGGTTGAGCTCATATCACCAACTTCCTTTCATCTCCTTTGAGTTTAGCGTGGGACAGATTGCGAAGAGGGGGAACAACAGAGAGCAGTGCAGGTCATGACTCAGGATCCTCTTTAAAAAGCCTTCTTTATCAACAAATGGATGTCATTGTAAGTCTCTACCCGTCTAGCAGGTCATTCTGTATTTCCTAGCAGATGCATCACATTACAACAGAAAGCAAAACGCGCCCTCAAGATTATAACGTTGCAGATTTGATGGTGACATCAATATCCACAATTTATAAAACGTGGGGTTAGTCACCCAGCTAATCCATTTACATCAGGAATTAGTTATAAAACCATTGTCTTTACCTTCGTTGTGTTATTATTACAGTGATAAGGCATTATAAAACAAAAAGAACATAGCCCCTTGATCATAGCTCTATTTAAAGGTTCCCTATAATAATGTTTTCATCAATATATTATAAGTCTCAGATATATACAAAACATGTCTCTGAAGTGTTTGAGATATTTGGTTAAAAATAACACAATGGTTCAGGTGATAAGGTGGGGGGGGGGGGGGGGTACCTTGGTGATTGGCTAATGGTTACACAGGCCAAAACATCGTTATGATTATCATAAGGTGGTCAAAATGTGATCAGCTCATTTTCAGACAGGTTTTTATATAAATGGATCAGGACAAAAAGAGAGAGGTTGAATGTATAACAGACATGAAAAATTGGATTTTGCATAATAAGTGACCTTAAAGGGATGATGATAGCTGAGTCAGTTTACTAGAAAGCTGGAAGGTGTGTTTTAATAGTGCACACGCCTTCTAGCTTTTAAAAAACATTGAAAAGGTTTTCTAAGTCAAAGCGCAGATAGTCATCTTCCTGTAGTTAACGCAATGTCACTTCCTGTTATCTGACACACTTATGACAGTGTCCTGCATGAGAACAGATTGCAGAGTAAAACAAAGGTTGGCATTCATGGTCAAATTCCTTCACACTGCACTTATAGCGAAATGTATTACAATCACAGCATGGCTTATCTTTTATAAACACAACACTACTATTTAAGAATATAACAAGGCTCCCCACAACAGTAATAGTATTACTTTGAGAATCCAGCAATGAAGTAAGACTATTCACGAACCTACAAAATGTATTACTGGATCTTCTAACTTAAATGGGATTAAACAGTTGAGTTTCAGCTAAAATGTGGCTTACTGGCAGTAAAGAAACAATTCTTTGTGATTACCCTTTGTAAAAATTACATAATTTTTCCCCAGCCTCCCCGGACCATTTAGATAATCCCTATACATTGACCTCATGGAACACACTTGAGCAGTTCATATAATTATGGAGACTTAAAGGTAATCTATTATGCAAAATCCACTTTTTCATGTCTGTTATACATCAACATGTGTGTGTGTGTGTGTGTGTGTGTGTGTGTGTGTGTGTCTGTGTGTGTGTGTGTGTGTGTGTGTGTGTGTGTGTGTGTGTGTGTGTGTGTGTCCACACCTTATCACCTGAATCTTCTCCTAGATCACCATTGAGTTATTTTTAACTAAATCTCTCTCAGAGGGGCGTGGGGAGGGGTCCTTATTTTCATCTAAAGTAACAGACAGAGAATCAGCACTTTGGAAACAGGGCTGAAACAGAGGGGATTATGGGATGCTGCAATGATCGGTTTGGTGTTTGGAGCCAAACACTTCAGAGACATGTTTTGTATATATCTGAGACCTATAATATATTGATGAAAAACAGTATAATCGGGGACCTTTCAAAGCTTATTTAGTTGTCATCTGAGTCAGATTCAGATTTGATTCTTGAGTTCATGATTCAGTTCAATATTCTTGATTTAGTGTATCGGTGTATACCTATTTCAGAGTGTACCAATAAAGCCAGTGTGGCAAATAACGGCATGAGAGCAGAGTGACGTGCTGTAAGATTATAGATTTTGAAAAATGTGAAATTTATATCAACTGATTTTAATAATGTTAACACACAAAGGCAAAGGGTTTAATTGATTCCCTTTCAGCACTCTTTTAGATATATTCTGTAGTTTTGAGTATTTCTTCATGCTCAGTGACTAATAGTTCACCTGTGCCTCACTGATGAGTCATTGATTGTAATACATTTTACAGCAGTGCATGACAACATCAACAGCTTTATCTCCCCAGGGTTAGGAGCATGTAACCATAAAAGGATAAAAAGCTACATGACTGTGTCTGAAAGGTAAGGGACAATCCCAAAGATGCACACTTTTGGTTGTGTTACATAAGGCTGTTAATAATGAATATGTTCATAAGTGATGCATCTCAACAGAGAAATGTTGTCAGAAGTTTAAAGAATAATAATAAAAAAATGTTAATTTAACTTAAACACAAACCTATAAATAGTAAAACCAGAGAAACTGATAATGCTGCAGTGGTCTTTTGATTTTTTTCCAGAGCTGTATCTTTAGAGTGGAAAAAAACACTTTAAATAAGTATTTTGGATTAGGTCAATTTAATTGTTCACATTTAAAAAAAAAAACACTGAACGCCCCCCACAAACAACACATACATACAAATGCTTACAATACTTTTTGACAATTAGTGCAGTAACTATGCCACACTGCTGCAAAGCTGGAGAAACAATTGCTTTACCAATCTCTATTCAATTATTACTCATATTAAACGTGTTGCACCACTTAGTGGTCCTCGAGATTGTGCATGTTCTCAAAGTGCACAATTCTTTGTGTACGCTAGTATTTTCAGAACAGTTTTTAACAAAATAACCCAATGCAAAGTGGTGGGAAAGACACAATTGTCCATTTCCAAGTTAACCAGCAGCCCCAATTGGTCATGTGTGTATTACATAAACGCCTTGAATGTCTTCCTGGTTCTCCAGCGGTGTGGCTCCGCCCCCATAGGATCAACAGTTACTTTTGAATGCGCATTCATCCAGTGTGTGTCAGGCTCTCCGTCTCAAGAGTCAAGATGTTTCCCTTTACCTTGTTGTCACCAACTACTTGGACTCTGCTGGCTGTCTTCCTCACCCTGGTTTATCTGTGAGTAGTTTTTTAAACTGTCATAGCAATGTGTTGTCAGGTTTATGAGGCTCGTGTAACCCTGCTGTAACGATCCGTTAACCTGTGGCAATATTGATCCATGGTCAGAGGTGGAAGAAGTACTCAAAACTTGTAGCTACTTTAGTAAAAGTAGAAATACCACAGAGCAGGAATACTCTGTAACAATTAAAAGTACTGTATTCAAAAATGTTAGTCAAGAAAAAGTACAACAGTATTAGCATCAAATATACTAAAGTCGCAAAAGTAACAGTAGCCTACGATCTGCATAATGAGTAGGCCACTCATTATGCAGATCGTCCCATTTCAGAACATTATATGTTTTGAGTAAAATGTTGATGTATTCATGTTTATCAAGCTGGTAATGTGGAACCCATTTTAATTAATTAATTTACTGCTGGTGAATTTAATCCAGATGTAGCTAAGGTCTTGATCCCATTGTGTATCATTAATCTATATCTGCAAAGTAATTAAAGGTAGCCTACTAAATAATTGAAGTGGAGTAAAAGTACAAAGTAGCTGAAAAGGAAATTACAAGTTATAGACAATTATAGAGTGAAAGTATAGAGCTTTGTGAAAATATAATGCATTTTTCATTGTGGATTATACTAAATTATATTTGATTTATATTAACTTTCATTTTAATTATATAACCCAATATGGAAACCTCCACAGTATATCTTTTCTTTTCTTTTTTATATAATACAGGTATGGCATTTGGCCGTATAGGCATTTCAAAAAACTTGGAATACCCGGACCGAAGAATTTTCCCTATTTAGGAACGATTTTAAACTTAAAGAAGGTAATACAAATACGCACAATCCTTACAGACTGGTATGTAAAATGAGTAAACTGAGATACACATTGAAGAGGTATATTGTATTTTGTATTTATTATAACTTAACTCAGCAGGCAGTGACCATGGCTAATCCGTACACTTGATCATTTGACCTTTGCTCCTTTAACACGTTGTTCTACGTTTCCTTGCAGGGGTTTCTTGCTTTTGACAGTGAGTGCCATGCCAAGTATGGGGACGTCTGGGGGTGAGTTGTAGCTTTAGCTGTCCTCTTATTGGGATTGGCTATTTTGAGCCAAAATAGATATGTTATTGTTGTTGTATAAATGTAATGTGTGGTTAGAATGCTGCCCGACACCCTTGTTCATTGTTCGACAAACATATTGTACTTTTTTTTTATCAATGTTGACCTTTGGACTTTTTGGACGTTGGATCATTTCTGGATGACACAAGTCTGAAACAGCTCTACACAGCCACCACTGGAATCTTATTATATACATTTAATAATTCAAAATAATATTAGTGTAGTCTAATCTTTATTTAATTTTGCAACCGGGCAGATCATTACGGATTCAAACAGGATGGAAAAGGAGAAATAAAGCTGCTTAGCATTCGAATGTAGATTAGGAATTGAATGATCAATGCTATAAAAAAAAAGCTTCAAACTTTAAAGCTATTTGTTGCCATACATTACGTTTTTGGGGGGAAAATAAATCAAAAATACACATCAACATACAATTATGTGACCTGATCTATTATCTTAACCAGTTTATATTTATTTTGGTATTTTAAACAGTTTTAATTTCCTTTCCCTACCGTCTACTGAGTGGCATTGTTATTGGGAGTTGAAATAGTACTCAGCTCTTTACTGAGTGGTGGAAGAAGTGCTACGGTTAGGGTTAGGGTTACAGTACAGTGTAAAAATACTGTGTTACAAGTAAAAGTCCTGCATTTAAAGTCTTACTTAGGTCAAAATGCAAAAGTATTGGCATTATACAGTATATGTGAATTACCAAAAGTAAGAGTACTTATTTTGTGCAAAAGCATATTTCAGAATCATGTATATTAAATTGCTGGATTATTATTATTGATGAATTAAGGTTTTCATCACAACTGCTCATTATATATCAATGTTTATTTATTTTGTATTAGCTAATACTCTGAATATGTAGAGTAACTTGTGTTCTCAAATAAATGTAGATTAAAAAGTACAATAATGTCACCCAAACTGTAGTGGAGGAGAAGTATAGTAGCGTAAAAATGGAAATACTCAAGTAAAGTACACGTACCCCATAATTACACCACTGTCTAGGAAACTAGGAATCATCCTCCTTCCCTAGGGTGACAACATCAATCATAATCCATGGAGAAGGACAGAAAAAAAAGTCATGCAAAGAAAATGTGTATTCACTTATGAACCTTTTTCTAAATTAAATAGGAACATGTTACCTCTAATAGGGCCTTTAATAGTTATTCAAATTAAACCTACGGGAAGGGGAAATCTGTCTGTTGGTGGTAACATGACAACTGAAACGTTTTCTTTTTTTACTCGTTAGACGCTTTTATCCAAAGCGACTTACACACTCAATACTGTGGACAATTCTCAGGGACACAACGACATGCTGACTGCAGTGGGGTTTGAACCTGTGACCCCTGAACCGAACACCAACACACTAGTCCACTGTGCCACACGCCTCCGATATGTCACGTTGTATAATATTTCATTTTCATTTCATTTTTATTTGTCCCGCTCATGGTACGCAAAACCAAATATACAATAATTGCCACAAAACATGACTACCAAAACACCATTGAGCGAAAAGGAGCAGGGAGAAGAATAAAATCTTATGTGACCTGCCCCTTTCTAAAAAAAACAAATACATACAAATAGATGGTCTGCCCTTCAGAATAATATTTTTTTTTCTTTTTCACAGCCAAACATAACAGTATCTTAGGATACTAAGAGAAACACAAAAAAAATACTTATTTCCCACTTAACGGTTAACGGAAAGAAACAAAACAACACCAAAACATCACATGTATAAGTAAAAGAAAAGAAAAGAAAGTGCAACACCCTCATCTGAGTCCTACTGGAGAAGAAGGTGGAAAGTGACGCATGATGATAATAATAACAATAACAACAATGGCAATGGGACCTGCAAATACAGAGGAGTCATCACATAAAAGACATCAAAAACATGAAGGACCAGAGTACATAGACTTATTCACATTCTGCTTCATATAGTCCCATCTTTCTTAATTTACACAACTTCTTTAACTGAAAAATACATAGACAATTCTTTAGATTCTTTTGTTGAGAATTCAACAATTGTACACCAACCACCGAAATACACATTTGTTTAAGAGTAGTCCTTGCATATGGATGCTTAAAATTTAATTTCCTTCTGTGGTCTTCCTTGTCTGATCCAAAAACAAACAACTGTTGTAAATATGCTGGTAACATTCTGCTTTTTGCCCTGTGCATTACTGATAATGTCTGCAGCTCAGCTATGTCTTTGAGTTTCAAGAGTCCTGACTTAAAAAAACGTCTGTTGGTGTGTTCTCTTGAGTCAGCTTTATGAATTATTCATACTGCCCTTTTCTGTAATGTTGACAATGGCTTTATGTTGCTCATATACGTGTTGCCCCACACTTCTATACAAGAAATGGCAAAATAAGTGAACAGTACAACATCCTCAATGCCTTGTAATCTAGCAAATACTTTGCCTTGTTTAGAACAGAAATATTCCTATATACTTTCGTTTTAACATGTGCTATGTGTGATTTCCATGTCAGGTTTTCATCCAGCGTCACACCTAAGAATCAAAATTCAGAAACCCTTTCAATAAAAACTCCATCAATGGACAGTGAAATGTTTTCATCTTTTTTTCTATTAGCAAAAATCATAAACTTCGTTTTATTCAAATTTAGGGTTAACTTATTTTCATCAAACCATCTTTTAAGTTTGACCATTTCATGTCCAATACACTTTGCTAAAATGTTTAAATCATCTCCTGAACAAAATACATTTGTGTCGTCTGCAAACAACACAAATTGCAATAATGTTGACGTTTCACATATGTCATTGATGTCCATCCATCCATCCATCTTCTCCCGCTTATCCGTGGTCGGGTCGCGGAGGTAGCAGTTCCAGCAGAGAGCCCCAAACTTTCTTTTCCCTGGCCACATCAACCAGCTCTGACTGGGGGATCCCAAGGCGCTCCCAGGCCAGAGAAGAGATATAATCCCTCCACCTGGTTCCAGGTCTACCCCTTGGTCTCTTCCCAGCTGGACGTGCCTGGAACACCTCCCTAGGGAGGCGCCCAGGTGGCATCCTAACTAGGTGCCCGAACCACCTCAACTGGCTCCTTTCGATGCGAAGGAGGAGCGGTTCAACTCCGAGTCCCTCCCGGATGACCGAACTTCTCACCTTATCCCTAAGGGAGACACCAGCCACCCTGCGGAGAAAACCCATCTCGGCCGCTTGTACCCGCGATCTCGTTCTTTCGGTCATGTCATTGATGTACAAAATAAAAAGTTTAGGCCCTAAAACCGAGCCCTGCGGGACACCACATTCTATGTTCATACACTCTGATGTACTACCAGCAAATTCCACATATTGTTGTCTGTTATCTAAATAACTTTTTAACCAATCTAGAACTATTCCTCTCACACCATATGTATGTAATTTTGAAATGAATAGGTAATGGTCTATGGTGTCAAATGCCTTTTTTAAGTCAATAAATACACCTATTGTGTATTTCTTTCTTTCTATAGCTGTTGTAATTTCTTCTGTTATTTTCATTAAAGCTAAAGCTGTAGATCGATTTTTCCTAAATCCATACTGACTCTCACTCAATAACTCATTTTTTTCAATAAAATTATCAAATTTTTGGACAAACCATTTATCAAGGACCTTTGAAAATTGTGAAAGCAAGGACACTGGTCTGTAGTTGGTAAATTGGCTTTTGTCCCCTGTTTTAAAAAGTAGGATAACTTTAGCTATTTTTATGCTATCTGGAAAGATACCTGTCTGAAATTAAAGATGTAGCTTAGCGGTTTAATTATACAGTCAATAGTCGTTTTCACTATTGTCATGTTGATCCCATCACTATCTGTCGAAGTCTTATTTTTGCATTTGTCAACAATGGATCTAATTTCAATTTCGTTTATCTCTCCCAGAAACATTGAATGCAACACTTTACTTCCCCCAATTCCGCCATCCTCTTTTTGCCCATCGTGTTGTTTTTGAATAGTCTTTGCAAGATTAGGTCCGACATTTACAAAAAAAGAGTTAAATTCATGTACCACTTCATTCATGTTTTTCATAACCTTATTTTTGTCATCAATGAAGTGACTGGGCAGGTCAGTGGATACAGATTTATTTCCAATAACATTATTTAAGATTTTCCATGTGCCCTTGATATCATTTTTCTTTTCTTTTAACATATTATTATAATATTCTCTTTTTGCTTGTCTCATTATAACTGTCAACTTATTTTTATATGCCTTGTATTTGCTTTTCAATTGCCTTTGTCCTACATTTTATGAAGTCTTTATAAAGGTTATTTTTCTTCTTGCAAGCATTTTGTAATGCTTGCAATATAATCTTAGTAGGATATAAAGATGACGAAATTACTGTTTGATATTGAGACATTTTACAGCATGCACATTTGATAACAGCACCAACGTTTGTGTAAGCTATGAATAGCCCAGTGGTGAAAGAAAAATATATTTCTTTTAACATTTTGATTCATTTAATGAGGTCATTTTTAATCAATGTCTCAAACTTAATACCGTGATGATGTTGTGTTTTCCGTGCAGGTTGTTTGATTTCCGACAACCCATTTTGATGGTGGCTGACCCTGATTTTATTAAAACTGTGCTGGTGAAAGAGTGCTACTCTGTGTTTACCAACCGGAGGGTAAGAGACTCATCTTGTTGCTGTTATCGTACACAAGAATACATTCAATTTCAGCAGGTTGTGGTAAATAACGCCTATGTTAATAAATATGTTGAGTCAGGATTAACACAGGCTCAAATATGTTATCCCTGTGGTTTGTTGAAATCATTAAAATAGTTACATACAGTAGGATAATCCAGCTATAAGATAAGATAGTACTTTATTGATCCCAATTTGGGAAATGTTTGCGTCGCAGCAGAATAAAAAGACATGGCATTGTACAATACAAATTCAAGACAAGAAATAAACAAGAAAGTAGAAAATATACATGTTGAATTCAAGGTATTATATATACATAAAGATATGACAGATGGAATATTGAACAGATTATTTTATTTTAATAATTATTAATTTATATTTATTTATATATAATTTATATTTTATTATTTATTTTACCAAGACAAGGATAAAATGTTGGAGGAACTCTTCTGTGCAAGAATATGAACATTCAGTGTGTTTGTATTTACGTTCACAGGAAGCTGTAGGGGACGTATCTTTGAAGGATGCAGTTACAAACGTTAAAGATGGAAGGTGGAAAAGAATCCGGAGCTCTTTGTCCCCGTGCTTCACAAGTGGACGACTCAAACAGGTTTCATTTCTAAACTCACAACTGCTTCTGCAATCGGCTTTCTTTTACCTTGTGCAGCTATACACATTCATCTTTATTCAGTAATAATTTTGCCCTTTAATGTGCAATATTACTCTCATTTGCATTACTCTTTAAAGATGTTATAATATGATTGCCAACAGTACTCTCAGAATTACTTTACTAAATCTATCTTATTGAATTGTTGGTCTATTAGGCACTGATGTACTGGAAGTATTACTTCCTATTTTTTTGTTTTTTTGTTAAATATAGTCATTTCAGTTTTACATGTATACATTTGTCTTATTCGTATTTATTGCCTATTTCTTAATTTTTTTATTTAGCAACCTCTGGCACATAAATAGTTTCTGGATTAATAACGTTTTATCGGATCCTTTTTATTTTGTCTACATACATGTATCTACAGTCTGCCACATATACCCACTGAGATACATTGTTACCAACGACAGAAATAAATATGCTAACTAGATAATCAACATAAAGCATCTCTTCTTCCTTTTTTAAAGATTTTCCCCATCGTTTCTCGCTATGCAGACAAACTCACTGAAAAACTTGGAAAAATGAATTTGGATGAACCCATCGATATCAAACAGTAAGTTGCAAGCATATCCTGCATTGTTGCTCATGAAATATATCAAAACTGCACCTAATACATGTTAGTTCCTCAAAGAAAACATATTTTCTTTTTGCTATAGATTCGTGGGACCTTACAGTTTGGACGCTGTGACCAGTGCATCTTTTAGCGTTGAGGCAAACTCCATAAACGATGCAGATGACCCAATTAGTGTCCACATCAAGAAGATTCTTGACTTTAAAATATGGCTTTTGCTATTTTTGAGTATGTCCTTTTACCTCTGTTAAAGAGGAGAATATTTAATGGTATTAGTACCTTGGGATCACCAGTATGACATTATAATTAACAACCTTTTCCCCTCTTTTCAGTGATGTTTCCCTCTGCTGATAAGCTGTTGAAGGCCCTGAAAATTGAACTCATGCCAAGCCTCAGCGTGAAATATTTCTATGACATTATCAAGAGATTTAAAGATGAGCATAAAGCAGAGGAATCTGTAAGCATTTCATCTGTACTAAGTGAAACAAGTGTTAAAAAGATTGCAATGACATTTTTGAAGAATAAGCTTTCTTGTATAGAGTTAGACAAGAAGATTAATAGCAATGTTATATATTGATGTGGATGTTGTGCTGATCTAGAGTCGAGGGGACTTCCTGCATGTGATGCTTCAGAATGAGATACCAGAAACGGACATAAAGGGCGAAGAAGATCAGCCAACTAAAGGTATGATTGCAAACACAGTAATAATTCACGAAAGTCGAGTCAACAATCAAGAATGAAGTCATTCCTTTCAGGACAGACGCATGACAATCTATTTATATTACAGTTATGTATACAAACAACAGACAAAAAAACACATGAAAGCTAATGGGCACAGACATTCCCAGTCCACTTAAAGAGGACATATTAGCCTCCTGTTCATATTTGTATTTTGTACCTCTACTATGTGTTGGAGCCAATAGAAGCATGACTGTTACAAAGTGGTGTCTATGTCACGGACGTAAACAAAGGAGCACTCACCAATTTACACACATTCATACTGAGGCAGAGGAGGCACCTGCTTAGTATTCTTTCTAACAAATGTGTTTACTAACGTTCACACACATTCAACCTGTTGACTGCAAGGACTTTTACCCCCCTGAACCAGGGCAACCCAATGTCAACCCCTCTCCACTTGTGAAAGTATTTTTCAACCTGCATGTTTTGCTTCGTTTTGTTGTAGGTTTGACTGAGCACGAGATGCTTTCCCAGGCCTTCATTTTCATCTTTGCAGGCTCCGATACCACCAGTGTCACCATCACTGGCCTCCTTTACAATCTGGCCACCAACCCGGATGCATTGCAGACCCTGCTGGAAGAAATCGATGCCAGCATACCAAGAGATGTAAGAAAATGTGATTCTCTGCCATATTTGATCAACTTTTCAAAATGGTATATTGTTCTAATCCTCATCTTTATTTTCATGTCCGATGCTTCCTTTACCTCCCACCCATAGGCTCCTATTTCATACGAGGATGTGATTGGTCTTCAGTACCTGGATCAGGTCATTTGGGAGTCGATGCGTTTCAGTCCCACTGCACCTCGAATTGAGAGGAATTGCAAGAAAACGTCCCAGTTCCACGGCATCACCATCCCTGAAGGAACTATCGTGAGCATCCCTGTGTCCATGTTACACATGGACCCGCGCTTCTGGACATCACCTCAGCTTTTCAGACCGGAAAGGTAAAAGAAGAGAGCGTAACAGCTGTCATGAAATTGTAGAGGTTAAAATGTTCCATTTCACTTGCTTATTCTGATCCACTTAATAAACAGACAAGTCATAAAACCATTTAAAAAAAGGCACCAATAGGAATAGAAACACACTTTATGTAACATAGATAAAAGGTACTGTGTGTGTGTGTGTGTGTGTGTGTGTGTGTGTGTGTGTGTGTGTGTGTGTGTGTGTGTGTGTGTGTGTGTGTGTGTGTGTGTGTGTGTGTGTGTGTGTGTGTGTGTGTGTGTGTGTGTGTGTGTGTGTGTGTGTGTGTGTGTGTGTGTGTGTGTGTGTGTGTGTGTGTGTGTGTGTGTGTGTGTGTGTGTGTGTGTGTGTGTGTGTGTGTGTGTGTGTGCAGGTTCAATAAAGACAGCGGGGAGGAGGTGAACCCGTACGCTTACATGCCGTTTGGGCTCGGTCCTCGCAACTGCGTTGGGATGCGCTACGCCGTCCTCACCATGAAGATGGTTCTTGTCCGTCTCCTGCAGGATTACTCTGTGCAGACATGCAAAGACACCGTGGTAAGAGTAACACACACATTCATGTGCATTCAGACTGTCGTGTCCTTGATTTAAAATTGTTTTCTTCCTTTAGATTCCTTTGGAGTTAAACTGGATGTTCCAGCCAAAACAGCCAATAAAACTACAATTTGTTCCCAGGAAACAATAGCCCAAACGGGAACATCTCTGAACATAACGCGCTTTATATCAATATGTAATGTAATTAAAGGGGGAAGAGGAGAAAGTATTGCATTTTTAAGCTCAGTAAAAATAAATAAATTGGTCTATAGTGTTTCATCTTATTTTGCATTAGATTTGCTTTTCTGCCATTATACATTTTGAAAAGTCTGTAGTCCTAACTTTGCAGAAAAATGCTAAAGTGATTGATGATTTAAGAGTTGCTGGATTATTTACTCAATATCATCATGTGTATATTAACAACAAGATCAGTATTGCAATTCGCTGGGATGTTAAAAGCAAATACGTGTGGTGACCACCTATTTATACACTGGGTTCATAATTCATACATGGAACTACAGTTGGGGGTATTGTTCCCACACGGACATGTTACACTGAACAAAAATATAAACGCAACACTTTTGTTTTTGCTCCCATTTTTCATGAGATGAACTCAAAGATCTAAAACATTTTCTACATACACAAAATAACCATTTCTCTCAAATATTGTTAATAAATCTGAAAAAATCTGTGATAGTGAGCACTTCTCCTTTGCCGAGATAATCCATCCCACCTCACAGGTGTGGCATATCAAGATGCTGATTAGACAGCATGATTATTGCACAGGTGTGCCTTAGGCTGGCCACAATAAAAGGCCACTCTGAAACATGCATTTTTGCTTTATTGGGGGGGTCTGGGGGGGTCCGAAAACCAGTCAGTATCTGGTGTGAGGGTTAGGATTAGGGTTAGGATTAGGGTTAGGGTAATGTTGTGAATCGAGTGGCCCATGGTAGTGGTGGGGTTATGGTATGGGCAGGCGTATGTTATGGACGATGAACACAGGCCACTCGATTCACAACATTACCCTGACCCTAACCCTCACCCTCACCCTAACCCTCACACCAGAGGTTGACTGGTTTTTTGACCCCCCCAAGACCCCCCCAATAAAGCAAAAATGCACGTTTCAGAGTGGCCTTTTATTGTGGCCAGCCTAAGGCACACCTGTGCAATAATCATGCTGTCTAATCAGCAATATTTGAGAGAAATGGTTATTTTGTGTTTTGAGTTCATCTCATGAAAAATGGGAGCAAAACAAAAGTGTTGCGTTTATATTTTTGTTCAGTATATGTGTTTGTGTGCCCTCCTGTCTTCACTCTCTTCTTCCCGGACTGCAACCAGATAACATGACCTTAATTACTCTCTAATAAAGTACCCTTTTGCACCTTCCTTGCACCGCCTCTGACTCCCTATCTCTCGGCACTACATACGGTTTTTTATGTTCTCTTTCATACTGACATTTTAATGGGTGGGCAATTTAGAGGCTAACATGACCTCTAGCTAAACGTGTTGAAGTCGTAAAACAGAGTACTTGTAAAATAAAGTAGCCTACTCACACTGGGAGAAAATACAAATTCTAACGGTCAATCCAGCCACTGTGTCGACCTATGGCATTTATTTTCTCTACATGAAGACATTGACTACCTTTTGACCAGCACATAACCTTTTAATGACCATTTCTACACTTACACGTTGTACTGATTGAACATACATAGGCTATAGTTTGTATATTCGTAAACTTTAGGAAGTGATAGCTAGGCTAGCTATGCCTCCCAGTTTATATTCTAATGTAGGCTAGTTTTAATGCTAATGTATGCTAGCAGTCGTTTGACCCTAGAACTTCGTATTAAATATAATTTACTCATATGACTCAGAAAGATTGCGAATAAGCCTAGGCTATTTCCCAAAATGTAAAAATATTATTTTTGATCAAAAGCACTTAAACTACATTCAAAATAGTATCTAGCCATAAAGATTTAATTTTCGTTGTGAGAAACCTGTAGCTAATTACCTGCAACCACTAAAACATATTGCCTGTGCAGCTGCAACTAAACTGCATGTAGAACACCAACCAATAAACTAAATTACCAAAATAGCCTTGACACAGAGTAGCAGTCACATATAGTATAGTTTTCTTTAATAACTTTACAACAGGGTACAAATTGGGTCCACTCATCTGAAGGCTTTGTGAAAGTTTACTGTGAAACAGCAAAAGTCAAGTTTTTCCTGGGGTATGAATAACTGAGGTTTCCCGACCTACATTCATGGCTCATAAATGTATAATGAATAGCAAAAGCCACACAAATAACCATTTGATAACACGATTGCTATAATAATTAAATAACCAAAGTAGCTCTGGAGGTTTAATGATGACAATTCAATGGCTGTTATCAAAGAGCTGTGAATTTATATCTATCTTTGGCCTCAGTTATGGTGATTTGTGTAACTTTAAATGTTGAAATATGAACATAAAGTCATCATTTTCAACCTCAGCATTTGGCAGCTGGTGGATAGTTGGTGTATGGAGACATGAGTTTTTATTTGTCAACATACAGAAATAATCTGAAGCTGTGAATGTTCAGGGAAACCTCAGTGTGTGGAGAACCGCAGGCAGGTAACAGTACAGTTAACAGTCAGCAGAAGACGCCGACATGGGCTGTGTGTGTGTGTGTGTGTGTGTGTGTGTGTGTGTGTGTGTGTGTGTGTGTGTGTGTGTGTGTGTGTGTGTGTGTGTGTGTGTGATTCAAATTTACTAAAACGTAAACAATTAAAATCGAGTTCACAAAGTTAAATCCTCCAAATCATAAATATGCTGGTGTTATAACAAAAGTCACTGAATTTGCTTTCTATAAAGTGTAGAAAATTATCTTTTAACCAGTAGTTAAAATCTGTTGAATAATCTGACAATATACTCAATCCAGATTAAAGAGTTCACTTGATTAAAAAGATATCAAACATTTTGAGGATGTGGCAATATCTTTGAAACAAAACCTCTGAAATACTGCTACGTTTGTAAAGAATCAAGTGTGTGTGTGTGTGTGTGTTTGATGAAGGGAAATTGGCCCAGTTGGCAGCTTGTTGATACTAACCATTTATAATACAAGTGTGCCCACACACTCACACATTCATGCACATACAGGAACACAGCGAGCAGCACAGGCTCACATCCAGACATCCAGGTTGTAAACAAAAGCTCTTTTTTTTATCAAAGAAAGGAGTATAAAAATGCACTGCCACAGTGCGATCTTGAAAAGCTCTATGGAGTGACTACTGCATTAGAAAAAGCAATCAACAATGCAAACAAAATGTGGGATAAAAAAATGTAAGTTTTATATTACAAAGCCTTTTGGAGTCCTGAGTTTATCAAGCATAAACAAAACAGACAAAAAGGCCAGAGTCCATATGTCATAGAAATACATTAAAGGATTTTTAAAGAAAAAAATATATATATGACAGTTTTCCAGCTTGTAGTTCAGTCCTCACTAAAAAAGAAGGTGAAAACAGCGTCCATTGCTCTTGTTTGGGACGACACACAAAATGCAGGATGTTTTGTTGTTACATGTAAAATAGTGATTGAGAGGTACAATGAATTGTCTGAGTAAATGATAGAATATGTTGATTTCCGTTGTTTTTTTTCACGTATAAAATGAAAGTAAAAGTGCTTGAAATAAAACCTTTAATGTTTTTGTAATGTGCTTCGCCCCAAACCAAACACCGTTGTGAGAAAAATGTCAGGAGTGCAGGCTGATGGAGGGTCAGAAGGTTTCGTTTCCCATTTAAGACACACACTTCCTTAAATTCCTCAGCTTCATATCGCCATGTCGTCTTCACACATTTACGTACATTATGACATCGTGTCTCTAATGTAAACTTGAATCATTCCGGTAAAGACCAAACATTTTGCAACTTGAACAGATGAACACACTTGCACACTGGGAGCAGTCCAGTACAACCACAGTCTTCTACTGTTGGCCACTGAAACCCTTTTGGGTTGAGTACCTTGCTCAAAGGCACCTTGGCAGTTGCTACTCAGAAAAAAAAAATGTTTCTTCAGTATTTAACTCCAGAACTTTCTGTTTACAAGCGTTTACTCTAAGTTCCTGCCTGCCCTGCAACTTATTATGTATTTTATTTTTTAAAATGTTTTATTGGTAAAGAAAGATGGTTAATTTGACATAACTATTACAATTTCTATTTAAAATATCTGCTTTAATGGATTTTTAAAATCACGTCAGGTTATCCCTTGATAGGCAGGAAGGATTTTATGAGCTGCTACAGATTCCTGACAACTGCTGATACAGATTTGACACAAAAACAGGAGCAAGAACAAGGATGTGGGAAGCCAAAAATACCAGGAAATGAACCCATTATTTAAGACACAGGCTGTGGATCAGTTTCTTTGTGTCTATGTTGTGTTTGTCGAAAGTGACACTGATTGTAGGTAAGTCTGTCCAGCCTGCTGTGAGAGAAACATAAGAAAAGGTCGAGGTCCTGATTCACACACAGCATGTTGAGGCAAATTGTATAAACTCAGCCTGCTGCTTTAAACATTTGAAGGACATCTTAACAAAAGCTGTCTGAAGTGTCAACATTTACCAGCCACAAAGTATACCAGCATTTAGCTAGAGGTATTTTAAAACAAATGTCTCTTTGTCTTCAGATAGCATCACGATTCGGTGTGACCAGAACCAGCACCAAGTGTTGAGGCCAAAACCTCAGTGCTTTCATTTAAAAAAAAGAGATGGATTTGATATACAAAGATCCTAAATAGCACCATATAAGTGTGTTTCTGAAAGGAACCTCATAGCCTGAATAGGTAAGTCCATACAATACTTGATAAGTTAAAAAAGAGGAAATAAACTATCTATAATAATCATTATTTATTTAACATGTCATTATATTACATCCCAGGTTCTTTTTGGATTGTGAAATTGGAAATATCAGCTAAGATTACTCAAAACAAATCAGGTTGTTAAAATTCAGTCCTGACCCAAACCGACACTCCTTTTTCAGCATCCTCTGTCACTGGTTTCCACTTAAACAAGACAGGGATTAGCACCATCCACCAACTAACTGCTGGTAGAATCTGAGTGTGGCTGGTAAACATTCAAACACTTTAATGGCTAAACAACCTGCCTTCTGCACTTCAAGTTGTCCGGTAAAAAAAATGAAAGAGACCAGAGGCATATCCCACAGCCACGTCCTCCGGAGGGATGATCCTTCTTTTATCCGCAGCACCACTTCCTCCTGCTGCTGCTGCTCTGTATCATTTTCTACCAAGGCCTTATTTCACTGCCTTGCTCGAGGCCTCATCAGGTATTCTGTCACCTGGAAGTCTCTGTTAAAGTCCAGTCTCCCAGCAGCCCTTGCAGCTTTTTATCGGCGCGGCTGGTGGCGGGAGTGGCGAGGCAGCGAGGAGGGGCTGGAGGAGGAGGAAGGGGAGCAGGGAGACATGGAGGCCAGGGAGGCGGAGGCAGCGGCGTCCTCGGCCTCCTCCAGCTCGCCTCCCCCCCCTCCGTGCAGCTCCTGGCTGACGCTGGACTGCAGCGCGGCCGGGGTCAGCCACTCTTTGGGCAGGCAGCTCTGCAGGAAGGGCACGCAGGAGCTGAAGTAGGCCAGCCGGTTCACCCAGCGAGGGACCTCCCTGCCACACAGGATCTGAAGGGAGGGAGGACAGAGACAAAGGTTGTTGTTGTTTAGCGATTTAATTTAATTTATAATTTAGTAAAAGTCACCTATTATGCAAAATCCACTTTTTTATGTCTCTTCTACATCAACATGTGTCCCCTCTGTGAAAAGAGATTCTGAAAGTTTCAGGAAAAAAGATTCTCTCTTTTTGTCCGATACATTTATATAAAAACCTGCCTGAAAATGAGCTGATCAGATTTTTATGGGCTCAGAACAGTCTCATAATACACACATGCAAACAGAAGGATTCACACTTGTATGTCATGATCCGCAAAAGGATCCACACTTGTGTTTTTCAATGCACACACAAATGTGTTCCGTTTCATATACATGTAAATAAAATCCAAACACAGAACAAAGTTTTACATATGTATTTTTGATCCTCACATATTTGTTTTCCGTTTAAATCCTTTGAACCTGCAAACACAAACCGCTTTCTGTGCACGGATCGCTGTGCATTCGTGTGTGAGTTTTTTGAGACTCCCCTGACGCTCAGCGGATTCGTACTTTTAATTTTTTCTATCTATAGCCAATCAGATGTCTCCTCAATTCTAGGCCAATCACATGAGTGCAACCCCCACGAGGGTATGATTTATTGCGTTCATGACACTTCATACGCATTTTGCGCAGTCCGGTCAGCTCGCTAAACAGAGGGCGGAGCATCAGGTGATTATGCAGAGCTGCGTGTCTCCGTCAGACTCAGCAGCTGATCTGATTTCTCTCTCGCGTCCGGTTACACTTCACTCGCGTTTATGTCCATATCGATCAGATCCAGCTCTCCTGATCGGCCTTTATAGAGAGCACCGATCAAACTATTCAGAGTGAATATCGGCCGATAATGACCAGCGGGGCTCCCCCTGTTGACAGTTCACTGTCTAGCACTGGCTTCGTAGTGCACTGATCGATTAGGCTAAGCTAACATGTAGCTGCTCCCTCCGCACTCACAACAACTTCATACAGACATAAATAAAGCAGCTGTATTCGCCATACAGGAAACACACATTTAAAACGGTTTTGCGTGCCGTTTTTGTGTACACACAAGCATTCATCAATGGTTCGGAAAGTGGCGCTGTACCTTAATAATATAAAGGCTTGTATTTGCGTGCATTTCCTGTTCGGAAAGTGGCAATGTACTGAGAGTGGAGGTGTCCTGAGATTAGCGCCTGCAGGCAGGCTCCATGGACCTGTCAGCTCCGGACTGCGCAAAATGCGTACATGAAGCGCTACGTCATGTGAATGGCTTAGACTGGAGGAGACATCTGATTGGCTATAGATAGAAAAAATGACAAGTACGAATCGGGTGAGCGTCAGGGGAGTCTCAAAAAACCCACACACAAATGCACAGCGATCCATGCACAGAAAGCGGTTTGTGTTTGCAGGTTCAGAGGTTTTAAACTTTAAACAAATATGTGAGGATCAAAAATACATATGTAAAACTTTTTTCTGTATTTGGATTTTATTTACATGTAGGGCTATATGAAACGGAACACATTTGTGTTTGCATTGAAAAACACAAGTGTGGATCCTTCTGTGTATATTTTGGCCACTTTAAGATGTCATAACGATGTTTTGGCTTGTGTTAGCCAATAACCAACCAAGGTAACCCCCCCCCCCCCCCACACACACACCTTATCACCTGAATCTCCTCCTAGAGCACCATTGTGTTCTTTTAACCAAATCTCTCAGAGGAGTGTGGGGAGGGGCTCCTTATTTTTAATCTAAAGTAACAGACAGAGAATCAGCACTTTGGAAACAGGGCTGAAACAGAGGGGATTATGGGATGCTGCAATGATCTGTTTGGTGTTTGGAGCCAAACACTTCAGAGACATGTTTTGTATCTGAGACCTATAATATATTGATGAAAAACAGTATAATAGGGGACCTTTAAGGCTGCTTTGACACAGGGTGTATACAATTGGCAGGGTCACACTGCTCCTTTTAAGAGACACATTCAATAACTTTTCAAAGTACCTAAACCAAACGTGTCTGGACTTGATACCACAATTAATGGATATTGTCACTTTGTTTGTTTTACCAGCTGCTCATATTCACTTTGAGTTTAGGTTTTTTCTTGAGGATTTTGAATGCTGACCTAGCTCTGGTCACTTCTGGTGTGAGATTCAAGTACATATAACCAGTGGATTGTTTCCTTTTCAAACATTTAAAGTGTTTTTGGTTAAAATGATTTAATTAGTTACGTTTTTTTGTGTTAATAAGATAAAGGATTCAGTTCCCAGTTGGAAAGGGCCATCTAAGGGCGAAGAAAATAAGTAAAAATATTCTAAATATACCTTGCACTTTAACTTATTTTGTTATTTTTAGGGATGACCTTTCTTTAAACAGTCTAAAACACATTTAGCTGACATCCCCATCCACAGCACGACATTGCTTTGCTTCCATGCTGATCCTTTCTCTTCTTCATTCACTGTTGGTAATACACTGACTGTGGATAAGTACCTCATATAACCCCACCCCAAAACATCCTACAACGCTCCCTTTCATGTGTTCTAGGTCAGAAGACATCTGAGGGGCTAATCAGAGGCAGCTGAGCTTGCTTTTGAATACATTTGAAACAATGAAAGAGGAAAATACATTCTTCCATTCCCTTGGGAGGTGACTCATGGTTAAGAATAAACAACATTTCCTAGTATTCTAGGTCTTACATTTGAAAAAAAGAAAAACGCCAAGACATTCCAGAAAGCTCCATGACCTGTGGCAACCAGACAGAGTAAATAGTGCCTCTATGGGAGGGATTAATTCATGTACTGTACCCCACTGGTTCCATATGAGAAGGTTTGCTTAGAGGAAGACTTCAGAGTCTCTGGTGTATTTCTCTTTAACCTCATTCCCTTCACAGACCAGCATGCTGGACGGGCAGCAACACTGTCAGCGTAAGGGCTAATTATCCTCACTGTATCAGAGCTGGGGCGAGTGGCTTCCAAGAAAGGCTTTGTTTCCAGTCAAAGCAGGGCTTACTTTTGCTCTTACATTTTTTGCTTGTTTTTTTTTTATTACTGCCACATATTATTCCATTCTATTTCTATGTAAATACTGCTATATTTTTTTATTATTTTAAATATTTTTTAATGTTATTAGTTTTCTTAAAATAGTTTTCTATCTGTGTTTTTCATTTTCATTTTCATTTTATGTATGCACCAGGACATCTAGTCAAATTCCTCGTACGTGTCAACCTATCTGGTAATACACCTGATTCTGACATTTTTTTTTTTTAATGCATGCTTTTAAAAAAATAATAAAATACAAAGAAGTTTATTTTCCACCGTGCCATATGCAGCCAGCAGATGATACTAGAATATACACTTTGTTTAGGCTGCAGCAACTTCCTCGTCTCCTTATGTTTTGACAGGGATAAACGTAGGCGCTCTAAAAAGCAAATCACTCTGGCTTGCTACACATATGATCTCCCAGATAGGCACAGCCTCAACTACATTAGGAGGAGGAAGCAGACAATCTTTAAATATCACAGGGTGTATTGTCTGGCTGATTTATAAAAAAAAAAGAGCTGTTGCTGCAGATTTCACACTGCAGTCACGTGTTTTCAGAAATACTCCTTTACACTCACAAGACAAGCTTATAATCAGCAACTCGAGCTGTTCGTGGCAGATCAGCTTTTTATAGCAGAGTGTGATTTCTCATGTGAAAAACAACAACTGCTTAGCACATTTTTTAACAATTCAACTACACAGATGTCTGCATTCATCATTTATCTTCTGGCAACTGCAACGTAGCTAGCTGAACCCACAACATTTACATTTAGCCATAAAGTTGATTTGGCCAACAGTGGTTCGTTCACACAACCTGCAGAAACAGAAATATTCAAAGACAATGTTTGCTCTCACTTTTAGTTTAGTTTTGCTCTTTATCTAATCCTGATAAAGCCGTAGATGCTAACTATACACTCAAAGTTATTTCACTAAACACTTGTCTGTGTTATTTCTCTGTTATGATTCTTCAGTGAACTATTTACATTCTAGGTGAGACTCTTGATCCCAGGAAGTCGGAAAGATTAGTGACATGGCCTTAAGTTATTAGGAACAAAGTTACTTATTTAAAACTTACTTTGATACATTTGTACTTGTAGTTACTGGATACAAGCCTTATTGGAGCCCATAGCTCTTGTTGATTTCACCTTATAGTTGACACTGAATAGTCGGGCAACGGTTATTTAATGAAATACAAATGTGACGCCTTGAGTATTGTTAAGAAAAAAACAAATCAAGCCATTTTCAAATGTTTCATCCACATAGCAAGTTGAAATTCAATGCCTTGAAATCAAGATCTGAGTCAAGCACTTCAAAGGTTCTCTCTGGAGAATCCATTGTTATGCTTGATGTTTTAATGCTGCATCAACCATGTTCTGCTCCGTCTTCTTTAAGTCAACCTCCCATATTAATGAGGTGACAGTAAACATGACAGTCGAGTCCTTAGAGCAACGATGCTCCCCTAGGGAATCAGCTGTGTCAGGATTATTGTGTATATGTGTTTGTTTGATTATGGGGTCTTATATACGGTAGAATAGATGCTGTTTTGTGTCCACGTAAGTGTTAATGTCTGAATGTGTCACTCTTAGTCTTGACACGAGGTGTGTAAATCTGTGTGTAGCAGTTGTTTTGTTAGTGTGTTTGCTAGCTTGCTCTGCATGCCCGGGCTTGTGTCAGTGTGTGTTAATCCCCATCTCAGTGCTAGATGCTAACTGTAAGACTCCCTGCTCATTAGTCACACCAGGGTAAGCTGATTGAAAGTGCACACACAGTCACGACACACAAACACACAGCTTGTTCAGTGGCTCACACTGAGAGCAGGACAGAAAAATCAAGTGATTATTAAACTGAGTGTGTCGTTTATTTCTGAAGCACATGTCAGTTTCGGTCAGCGGTGCTGCACAGTGTGTGTTTTTCCAAACTTGTGTGTGTGTGTGTGTGTGTGTGTGTGTGTGTGTGTGTGTGTGTGTGTGTGTGTGTGTGTGTGTGTGTGTGTGTGTGTGTGTGTGTGTGTGTGTGTGTGTGTGTGTGTGTGTGTGTGTGTGTGTGCACTTACCTCCGACAGTGCCGAGGAGAAGTGATTGCAGTTCTTGTGCATGAGGTGGTAGGCGTTTCCTTTGTACTCCTTCCCCATCTCCTCCACGATGCGCTCCACATCCTCCTCTGTGAAGTCGGTGCTGCCCAACACTATGGCTTCTCTGCAGAGGAGAGAGGAGAGAGGAGAGAGGAGAGAGGAGAGAGGAGAGAGGAGAGAGGAGAGAGGAGAGGGGAGAGAGGAGAGAGGAGAGGGGAGAGGAGAGGGGAGAGAGGAGAGCGTGCGGAGGCAGGTGTTACTAAGGCTTACTCAGACGAAACATCAACAATGAGTTCAAGACTTTTGGTTAACCTTTCTTTGTGCAATCAAGTTGCCTCATCATAGACTTGTACGAACAGATTCATTTGGCTAAGGATGGTGTCATTAGTTTTGAAAGCTATTTAGTCATAAACCAAAAGGGATGGGCAAACACTTTCAAAATGATATATATTACAAATTACTAGTTACTACTGTATGTATAGTTATGTGTAGTCTTATTTCTACTATATAACCACAGTTCAACTAGTGGTGGGTAATATTTATAGTCTACAGTTTTCAATTAAAACTACATTTTCACAACATATCACCTTATTGTGAAACGGACTAAGATTCATTTTTGAAAAAAACACTATCAGACAACAGAAACAGTCCGGCTATCAATGAACGTAATTAGGGTGCATTGTCTGTCGATCATGCATACCTAAAAACAATGCCATGGTTAAAATATATTTTAGAGTAAAATGTATAACATGGCTTGATAAAAGGTAAATTAAGCTGGAATGGGATTTTCAAGATTTTTTGACCCTTTATACCTACCGGTAGATTAATATTTGTATATGATATTTTGCATTGGGAGACATTCGCTTTGTATTTGACAGAGACACAACAGCGGGAGATATCTAGGCATTTGTCCCAGATTACCCATAGTTATTATCTACTGGTCTGCATAGAAACAGTGTGTGTGTGTGTGTGTTCAAGGCAGAGTCAGTATAAAGCCACAGGGCAGATGATCTAGAGCAGAAGTAATGCAACACACACACACACACACACACACACACACACACACACACACACACACACACACACACACACACACACACACACACACACACACACACACACACACACACACACACACACACACACACACACACACACACACCAAATGACCAAACACAGCAATGACGAGCCCTCAGCAGTTCTGCTGAATTAATGTATTAAATGAATTTGTTTGCAGCGCAGAGACTTTGATTTTCTGAAATGTCACAGACGGTTAATTGTCATTGGCCTAAAGATCAAGCAACTTGTTGTTTTCAACCTTATTTAAATGACATGTAGGATCAAAATATATAATAAATACCTAACAATATACTGCAGTCCTGTCCAAGGCCACAAACCAGTATGAGAAATCCCCCTGCAATCAATGTAAACCTAAACACAGAACATTATATGCTTTGAAAACATATGCTTTGTTGCAGGAAAGTTGCAACTAAATGCTACATTTTCTTCTCCCTCTCTGTTTTTTATTACTATTTCTCGGTCCCAAAAAAAAAAGGTGTGAAATCAAAACATTTTTCACATGCTGAGCTCTCCATGTCTTTAGTATCTGTGATCCAGCAGCAGTGACCCGTAGCCCTCATTACAGGAAGACACCGGCTCACTGACTGACTGTTAGACAATGATTATTCGACTGTCTGCTCCTGTTTGGTTCAATGAATAACTCATGAACCAAACATAGAAAGACGTCTACGGTGCTTGGCATCAAAGTGTTTCTGAGACTGCACAGTCAGAGTCTATTCAGTAGCTCATGAGTGGGTGAAAAGCACGCTGGCGCCGTTACTCTGAATAAACCAAGCTACTCAGGTAATCAGAAAACACTGTTACCTGCTGTGTTGTTACCCTGTAAACCTGTGATTCATACCGCAGGTCGGTATCAGACCTCTTCACTCTTCCAGACATTATTTTCGGAGGCACGGCTTTCTTATTTGAATTGTACTAGTAATAGAAGATGCTCACAATGACAGCACTGGTTGCTACTTCACTATATAAGAGTGTAGTGTCTCCAAAAGTCTATGTCAGAGAGACTCTCTTAGAGTTTTTAAACACAAAACAGCAGCGGGGTCAGCAGCGTATTCAAATTCTCAGTTTTGGGGATATTGTCTAACGAAGACTCTCACGTCAAACTGGCCCAATACCGAGTCACCTGACCTGTTGTCGAAAGGCTGGAGGCACATGTGGGAAACAAAAAGTACATGGATGCAATTGCGCGCAAGTTAAACCAAAATCACAAACTTACTTGAATTTAAAGGTCTCGCCGAGTTCTGTAGCGTCACCTGGTGTAATCTCAAAGATCCCTGAGAATGGGTACGGGTGTCCGCCATAGGCAAACTCTAAACACACAACATGAAAACATTAGTGCAAATCATTCCCATGCAGAAAATCGTAGGTTGTTATTTCGCACAAGAAGCCAAATAACAACCGTAAAACAATTCAGAAATGTCTGAAGTATGTTTTGAATTCTGATTGTTGGAAAGCGTCCTTTATGAAACGCCATCCACAGGGAGGGAACTGATATGTGTGGTGTTATATTTCTGCCTTATTTTTACCTCTTCCATAGATCTCAATCCCCGAGTGAAAGACTCCGATGCCCAGAGTGCTGGTAAACTCATTGATCCAGTACTGAAAATAGAAAGAAAGGTCAATGTAACATGTTATTTGTATATATGTATCACCACATGGATGGACACAGTTTTAACATGTTTAGTTCTAATATATATTTAAAGTAACCATACAATACAACGACGTATGATAAAGTGTGAACTGTATATGTGAAAATGTCTCTGAAATGTGTCAGCACCTATGGAAACTCCTTTTTATTTATATGACGTAAAGTTATTTCGATTTTTCCAAAAATGTGTACCCTATTTTTACGTTTTACCTCATTTTATCTTTAATTATTATACCATTATTGAGGAAGATTACCAACAACCATCATTACCTGACAAGCGTCTTTTAGTCGTTTGATTAAGTATAGTTAGTGATCATATTTATTAATTTGATATATTTATAAAATGGTGACATCCTTAACAACTTCCCCAAACTTATAGTGAAGATTTCAAGTTTTTCATTTGATCAAAACAGTCCAAAATGCAAACAAGTATTGATGTAAAAGAGAGAAGAGAAGCAAATCCTCACATGTGAGAATGTTTAACAATTTAGAAAATCTGTTCAATTCTTAGAGTTTATTTTAAACAAAGTCTATCGGTGGACTAAACGATTGTTTCAGCAGATCACAGCCTATCTTATTAACATATGTAACCTTTGCTTGTAAACAACTATCTGTTGCAGTTACACCACAGACAGCAGCTGGAGAGGTAGGGAGATCTGTGAGTCTCTTATGTTTACAAAAGATCCTTTCCACACAAACAATTACAGTCACAAGAAAAAGCACACACAAAAAATCAATAATTGCATTAGCAGTGATGGCTTCATCTTTTCAGCGCCGAGCCTAACATCCTGCAGCTGCAAGGCGATTGGTCAAGCTGTTGCTAGGCAGAGTTTGATACTGTTATTATCACAGAGGATCTGCATTGCAAATAGTTCTCTCTGCATATTGTAACTGTTTAAACACAAACTGTAATCATACAGGTAATGAGGACACCGCACCGCCCTCTGGCTCTTTGCATTGCAGCAGCTGTGAGGACGTTTTTCTACCTTCACTGAAAACTTCACTGTCGACTTGTGAACTCCTTTCTACTTGTTGCAGACCATTTCAGGTAATAACAAACTATGTTTTCGAGATGTTGCACTGTGACTGTTAGTAATGACTGCTGGAGAGAAGTGTCACCTTTCTGAAACTTGAGATGTGAGTAGTAAAGTGTAACATAACCAGGGTGAGCAGTGATGGGAGTACACTAGGGATGTAACGATATACCGAATACCGCGGTAATGAAACGGCTCAATACCGTCGTGAGACTGAAAAAATCTACCGCGATATTACCATTCATTCATTTATATCTCGCCCTGTAAATAAAAACTGTAATGTTTTTGTTTGAACAGCAGAGGACGCCATAATACTAGTCAAGAATACTCCCATCATCCTTTGCGTGCAAGCCCGCCCTCACACTCAGACCCAACGAGAAAATGGCGAACGGAGTAGACGAACATGCTGACCAACTAAATAGAAATTGTGAAATTGAGGATGCTCCATCGACTTTTAAAGCTGTTGTGTGGCAGCATTTTGGTTTTCCCGTTTCAAGAAATGACAAAGGTGAAAAGCAAACTGACAAACGCCAAACTATTTGCAAATCCTGCCGGGCGACGGTCGCCTACAATTCGGGAAACACATCGAACATGAGAAGTCATTTGTCACCTCACCACCCAGAAAAGCTCCGAACACAACAACCTACTGTGAGGAAAAAGCCTAAGCCGGGCCAACTGACTCTGACAGAAGTATTTGGAGCGCCACTTCCCCCTAACAGTCCAAGAGCTCAGGAAATAACAAGGTGCATCGGCGAGTACATGGCCAAAGACTTAAGGCCGTTTTCTGTGGTCGACAACAGTGGATTTCGGAGGTTAGTAAACACGCTGGAGCCCAAGTATGCCATTCCATCACGGCCATACTTTAGTCGAACAGTGCTACCCGCTCTGTACCAAGAGACAAAAGCTAAAGTGACACAGAGCCTCAAAGAAGCAGAGTGCATCTCAATAACAACAGATGGGTGGACTTCACGAGCTACATTACAGTCACGGCTCATGTTATGACCAGCGAATGGGAAATTAAAAGTTTTGTTTTACAGACGCGGCCTCTTTTCACATCACACACTGGACTCAACATTGCTGAGGTGTTAAAATCTGCTGTTTTGGAGTGGGGACTCGACAATAATCAAGGCATTGCTGTCGTAACAGACAACGCAAGGAATATGGATGTAGCGGTGAGAGAGGCCGGTCTTTCCCCACACATAAAGTGTTTTGCCCACACTTTAAACCTCGCTTCAAAAGCGGGTTTGAACGTAAACCGGGCAAGCCGTCTGCTTGGTAGAGTGAGGCTTGTAGCTGCGTTTTTTCACCGCAGTTCAACTGCCACAGCTGTGCTGGCCACCAAACAGGGAATGTTAAACCTGCCTGCGCATAAACTCATCATGGATGTGGTCACAAGATGGAACAGCTCGCTTGACATGCTCGAGCGCTACCTGGAGCAACAACAAGCTATCGCTGCAATGCTACTCAGTGCTGAAGTCAGGCGCAACGCTCTTGAACCAGCTGACATCACGGACGCCGAGGACATGGTTCGGCTTCTCTCACCGCTGAAAAAAGCAACCACCGTGCTGTGCGATGAGCCTCGACCTACAGTCTCTCTCATTGTGCCCCTCAAGCACATGATAGAGCAAAGCATGGCACAGTGCGATGAGGACTCCTCCACCATCGCCCAAATGAAGAGAGCCATACTGAAGGACTTTACAGACAGATACCAAGGGGAGAAAAACAAGTTTCTGCAAGAGAGCACTGCCTTGGACCCCCGGTCCGGAGCTTGCACCAGCTAAATGACAGTCAGAGGGAGGACGTTTTCGACAGGCTGAAGTTGAAAGCCACACAGATGCAGAACCAGGTACATATTTCAATATTCTTTTTGTGTCTGTGTAACTTTTTCAGATAACGTAAGGTGTGTTTGCCTCTGTTGTTTTTGTGAAAAGAAAGATAAGACGTTTTTTTTCTACCTCTGCTTGCTTGCATAGAACCCTAGTGAAACAGAAGGGGAAAGAGCACATGACGCTGAGGAACAATCTCCTCCTTCCAAAAAGACAGCACTCGAAGATCTCCTTGGGGAGTCTTTCAGTAAAGAAGTGCACGTCGCACAACACTGGTATCGAGGCTGAAATTGACTTGTACCGCAAAGCGACCTCTATTTTACTCTCTGACTGTCCTCTCAAGTGGTGGAGAGACAATGCAAAGTGTTACCCACTGCTGTCCCCCATGGCCAAAGCATATCTCTCTGTCCCAGCCACATCAGTGCCGAGTGAGTTTTTTCCACAGCAGGGGATATTGTAAACGCCCAAAGATCCCAGCTTCTACCTGGAAATGTTGACATGCTCATCTTCCTGATGAGTGAGTGAGAGAGAGTTTGAGTTGAGTTACTTGAAATCTATTTTATTGCAGGGTCTGATTATTGAATGTTCTTGTTTATTTGCACAAAGAAAATGCATACTTTTGTTTGGTAGTACTTGTTCTTGTTCCAGTCTGTTACTGTTTTGACACTTTAAATGTACTACTATACTAAAATGCTGTACAAATCAGATTTATTATTTAATAAAGAAAACATTGGAGTAAAAACAAATTTGTATTTTTTTTTTGAATTTTTTTTTCCTTCAATATATCGCGATAAATATCGTACCGTGGACTTGTTATCGCGGTATTACCGTACCGTGAGTTTTTGGTATCGTTACATCCCTAGAGTACACTCAGCTAACTTTGACCAATCGCAGGAATTTGTACATTGATTATAAAAAAGGGATAGGGAAAGCACTCGTACATCTAAAATAAATATGCAATATGGTCATATTCACGTGCAGTTTACTTACAATAAATAATAGTAAACTAATGGGAAATTCAAGACATCCAGCAACAATCTTCATTAACAAAGAAACCTGTGTTCTTCCTGGAAAAGTGTTTCTATGCATCCTATCTTATTAACCCTTTTATGAACTCAAAATGCATTTTTCCAACAGCTACTATATATATACTCTTAAAATCAACCCCTCAATGAACAGAAAACACATTAAGAAACTACAAATATGTCATTATTACAAGGAAAGGAAGCGTGCGAGGAAGTGACCTTTTGCTCTGTTTCAAAACCACTTTGCGTGCTAAGGTAACCCGAACAAGTACCGGTACATACAACAAAGCACGAGTCATTCACTGCTAACTTTAACATTTGAATACTCATTGTTTGCATGTTAAAGCCACGTGGTTTCTTCTTCTAGAATTGCAGTTAACCATGCTTTCTTTTTTTATAAATAATTCAGCTTTACATTGCGACAAACCTACTATAGTGCAACAGTTCAACATTTACCATTGGCAGAGCTTTTCAAGTAAAGATGATTAAGATATTGTCTAACATCAGCTGCTTGGATCTCCTCTTTAGATTTGTGAAAGAACTGAGCAGAAATAGCACTATTGATAATATCCGGCTTGTATCCTCCTTCAGTTGTTTCTGTGAGTTCAGACACTGAAGTGTATCAGCTTTCATTGCTGCTACAAGCCTCTGGGTGTTTCTCAATGTCGAGGAAAGCTGATGGTACGTCTTCGAGTCCCGCCGAAGGACTGTTCCAATGTCCAGCATACTTGGAATTCTACCGAGCCCGGCGTACTTCGTAGCGAGAAATTTCGAGGCTGCACATGTGTAGACTCCACAGTCTTAAAATCCCCACAATGCTTTGCGCACGGACCAATTTCCCCAAATCTGTGGCGAAAAATAAGGCGGGGCATCTCATATGACGCACACCTGCAGATTTGCTCGCCTGTTCCACTCTTCGTTTTCCGAATGCCAGGAAGGATTTTTTTCCTTCGCTTCTGAAGCAAGTGACTCGGAAGACATGTGCTACCAAGCAAGCATACTCGACATTGAGAAACACCCCGAGTGTGCAGGTGTGCGTGATATGAGAGGCCCCGCCTTACATTTTCCGCCACAGATTTGGGGAAATTGGTCAGTGCGCAAAGCATTGTGGGGATTTTAAGAACACGGAGTCTACACAAATTTCTCGCTACGAAGTACGCCGGCCACGGTAGAATTCCAAGTATGCTGGACATTGGAACAGTCCTTCGTCTTAAAATCCCCACAATGCTTTGCGCACAGACCAATTTCCAAATTTTTGGCGGAAATCGCGATCCATTTAAGGCGGGACCTCGCATATGACGCACACCTGTTAGCCTGTTCCACCATTCTTCATTTTCCGAGGCTAGGAAGGATTCTTGCCTCGCTTCTGAAGGACCTGACTCAGAGGTACATGTGCTACCAAGAAAGCCTCCTCGACATTGAGAAACACCCTCTGAAACACTCAGGCTTTTCCTAGGAGGCGAAAGCTTTAAGTGGTTCCAGACAACTGAATACTAAGAATCCACAAGAGCATTTAAGTTGCAAAAGAGGCCCACAGCTACCAGAGGACTGTAAAAGCTACACATGACTTAATAGAAAGGAACACCGTAAACACAGATACAAGTTTACTCTGCATTTAGCAATAACTCGTAATCCCTCTGAGCGGCATGTCAGTTAGTAGGGATCGACCGATATGGCTTTTTCAAGGCCGATACCGATTATTAGTAATCAAGGAGACCGATAATCGATATTTGGAACCGATATACATTTGCAGTAAAATCAGAAAATCTTGGTGTCAAAATGTAGAATAACACAAACACAACCTCTTTGAAATGCATTTAAGCATATATTATGTTGAATGAACTTTTAAACATCTTACAACTTTTTTTAGTTCAGCCATAGATCTGCAATGAGTTAGAGAGAGACAGTTAAAAGTGGGGCTGCAGGCTGACATGCTTAACAAACAATAATGCTTAATTTATTATATCAAAACAATGCCTGTCTATCTAGCATACAATCCCAATAAACTGCTAGCAACTGTAAAACACTAGTGCTAGCTAATGTTTTGCAAAATATTAAAAGTGAGGCTATTACAGTAGACCTAACGTTAGTCTAGTAGCCTCACTTCTAATATCTTGCTAAACATTTGCTAGATACATGTTGGCTAGCTAATGAGCTTCAATTATCAACCTGAAAAACTGCGAGGCTCCACTCGCAGCCCCCCCTCCGCACCACTCCGCTGCGAGACGCTGCACGCACCCCCAACTCTGACTGACTTCCCGCGTCCCTGTGTAACTGGGAAACTGATAGAATTGGATCATAAGATCGTGGTGTTTTTGCAACTTCAGCATAGGGGTTTGGGATGTTTATTGAACTTCGGCTTTCAACTGATTTACCCTCGAAACACATGTATGGCTCTGCCGCTCAGCGCTGCTACATGCCTCTGTCTGTGTCTGCGTTCTTCGCACCTGCCTGTAATCTGAGAAGGTCCCGCCTCTCTGGCTGGCTCCCGCCCGGAAAATCTTCAGTGTTGATTGACACTTCAGTAATAGCAAATCAGATAGCGCTGTGGGCGGGACATTGCTCGTGTACAGAGAGTGGTGACTGCAGCCAGAGAAAGGGCCGCATCAGAGCCAAAGTTTTATCGGCAATTTCATTAAAAAAAGGCCGATACCGATAATCGGTCAAATGCGGAATATCGGCTGGCCGATTATCGGGGCCGACTCCTATCAGTCGGTCGACCCCTATCAGTTAGACGCCCAAACACGAAATATCAAGAGCAGCCACAGGATGAGCTTCTGTGTATCTTGGCAATATTTTGAGAAAGTTAATCTGATAGTTGAATACGCTACTCCCCCCCTCGGTGGTGCAATAAGAGTATTATCTGAGCGCTTATTACTTCAAAGCTTGTTAAAGCTCGCCTCCACCACCGCACAGAGATCATGCCTGGTACAATATTTAGAAAGAATAAAAGAAAGAGAAGGGGAGAAATGGGTGCTGCAGATAATGCCTCTATACTTGATCATCTTATTCCATGCTTTAGGGCAGTGTTATCATTTTCTCTGTTAAGGGTTTTAATCTCTAACCATGGTGGTGAGCAAAGAGACGTGGAATGTATGTCTTTAGTGGTTACTTGTACATCAATGCTTTAAATTCTCTAAAGGGGACACATGAAAGCAAACAGAAATCACGAATTGATGAAAGTAAACAACAGCTCCCAGCCACACACAAAACAAAGGTATATTTGAGCAGTTTAGCTAATGACAAGTCTGCTATGCTTTAGTATGTCAATCACAAAGGTACATTTTGGCCTAAGTACTTGATTGATTGGTTGATATACTCCAGTCATTGATCTCAAAACTAGACTTAAAACAGTGTTACTGAGGTTGCTTAACTAATAAAAGAAGTTTCCATAAAGCAGTCATTCATTGATTAGCAAGTCTGCCCACAATGGTCTACAAACATACAAAGCTGTTTTTAGTAAACTTTTCTGAAACGCAGGAGCTCTGACCTTTCTGCTACATGATGCTACACTGGGGCTGGTGCTTTGGAGTGTCCTACATAAAAGATACACTTATTTCTCTTGACATGGTCCTAATTGATCCAAGGCATTATCCACAGCCAAAACACAACACAACATGCTCTCTGGGTACTTGACACTGTTAAACCTAATACCCTAATACCCTAACACACACACACACACTCTCAAACACACTCACAGATACAGTAGTAGAGCAGGCGGACAGGTGGTGTGCAGATAACGCCGACTCATTAGAGCAGAGCACTAAAGCACTCAATGCTAGCCTGGAAAATCCACTTAGCAGAGATGGGACCTGACGGAGGGGGACTGTAGAAGAAGAAATGGAGCGTGGTCTGCACTCCAGGCTGCACAGATATTCCTGAAAGTCACGTGACAGCATTGATCCTCAAATGCGAGTGTCTTTCTGTCTTAGCGTGAATGTTCAGAGTCACATGTTTTGCAGTGACAGATGCTCGCTCTGTGCCACCATGCAGCCCCTCCAAGCCCCCAACCACGCTGCATTTCAGTCAGCGCTCTCTGCTGCCACTGATCATTGCTTGGTGTGAACATCTGAGACGGTGTGGGGGATCCTGCCGTGTGTGTCACCACTCATGACCTCTGCTGTTGCCTCATCTCTGCAGTTTCTTAACTTCCTCTTAGATAGAAAGCTAGCAGACTAACACGTTCTAAGATTAGCTTGAGGGCAGTCTGGCATCATGGTGCAACACACTAATGTTGCAATTCAAATGCATAATCCAGGTGCAAAGAAGATACATGTTCTTACCTTATCAATTAGGGTTGCACAATTAATCTAAATGTTATGGAAATCGCAGTTTACACAATATTTGTTAAAAGCGAAATAATATTCTGAAATAATAATGTTTCAAAAAAGGTAATTCTGTCGAATATCGTGAATCAAACCGCAATGAGTGATTTTTGTTATATTAAACACTTAAAGGAACATGTGCACTGTGCAACTGTGTTATCAAGGACACTAGAAGTATCCGATAGGGATATTGATTGAATGGGGAGCAACATAAATCTTGATCGAGACACCCTTAGCTATGACAAAGGGCCTAAGCATAGTCGCTAAGCAGTCACCCAGCACTCACTGATCTATAAGCCAGAATTGACCAAAATGTGGACAGCATCAGTCAACCAGCAGACAGAAAGTCCTGTAGTCACTCAAAGAGCTTGCAGCCGGTTGTAATCCCAAACAGTCACTCGGTCACTTTCCCGAGTCATGAGAGAACAGCCTGATCAATAGACAGAGGAAGTGTTGAATGAATGGACCGCGGCCATCGCCTCATTGTCCGCAACGAACTCGAGCTGCAAACAAGCCAATGTCTTGTTCCCACAGCATCACTGTAACGGCCCGTCCACGCAGCGGCGTGCGTTGAAGCTTGCCGGCGGGTGTGTCTGAAACTCGGCCAACAATCAATCACATGAATCTCCCGCCCCTGACACACAAGCAGCGGTTTGATTGGCTAGAGCTTGTACTGGCATACGATTCGATTGGCTGACGCTTCTGCCGAGGCTTCAAAAGTTGAACATTGCTCAACTTTTGCAGCGAGCCACGCCAGCAAAGCTCCGTGTCGCTTCCCACAATTCAGTTCGGCGAAAAGTGACCCCATTCAAAGTGAATGGTGAAGCTTTCAACGCACGCCGCTGTGTGGACGGGCCGTAAGAGTCAAGGACAACGTGCACATTGGTTCTGTTACTTCAAACCCACTTCTGAAACTCAATCTGGATAACAACTGAAAGATCAACGAACAGAAAGCACAAGAAAGCCTGCAGCTGCAAATTAAAGTGACACATGTGTTTGTGTTAGATATGTATAAGAAGCTTTCGTAAGCCTTTGCTTGTGAGTGCGTGCCATGGCCCATGCACCCATTCACATGGATGGAAGTGAGACAGAGAAAAAAAGCTCTTCAGTTTTTACTGAGAAGCAATGTTGACCGCAAGTCAAGTGGAAAGCATGAGGAAGTGAAAGAAAGAGGGGGAGGGAGTGCATAAGATAGTATCAGGGATGAAATGTAGAATGATAGTAGGTAGGAATGAAAGATTTGAAGATAAGTGACTGAATTAACAGCTGAGAAAGGAAGGGAGGAATAAACAGTGTAGTTATTTGGAGATAATATGAGTAGGACTTAGAAAAGACTCTCCCTAACGGCAGGGGGTTATGCTACTAATGTACTCTACACTGCATTCTTCCACACGGAAACATCTTTGTACAGATTCTCAAAAGGGATTGTTTATTGACTTGAATTCTCAACGTCGCTCCGCATAAAACCGACTCTAACCTCCTGATCTCTCGCCTGTGAGGATATATTGACCATGAGCTAAAAAGGGAACACAACAGCTATAAATCAGATTAGAAATAGAAGAAAAGGGGCAGCAGCAGGGCAGGACAAATCATGTCTTGAAAAGAGAGGACGTTTGAGTTTAGTCAGCAACAAAAATATTTCTTGATACTTGATATCGTCTGGATGTTTACGGTGTATACTGGTGGAAAAGAAGACAACACCATAATAACAAACATGGTGAACATTTATGACAAGTTGTGGTTTTCCAGCAAGATGTCCATCCACATTGTTACCGAAGAAAACACTTCTACTGCCTGTTTAATGCCCCTTAACAAAACAAATGCCATTGTAATCGGTCTGCCACAGGAAATCCATATCAATCAATGATTCATCAACACATCAGTCAATCTGCACCCCCTCCCTCCGTGACTCACTCCTGCACGGTGACAACACAGTGACTCAAATTCAACCTCTGGCTCGTTCTGTAACAAAGAGACGTACATTTTCCTCACGTAGGAAATGCCGTATGTGTGAAATCGTCTTTTACTTTCACATCCACTTTTGATTTTCAGGCGGTTTGGTTTAATGTCCCGTGTTTTTTATACTGGGTAACGTTATGTCCTTAAGAACGACTAAGTTTTCTCTACAGACTTACATGGATGAATGGATATAAAAAGGAAACACTTAAAGAAATGGTGACCTCTGTTTGGGTCATCAGGTTTTACTGGCCGCTGTAAATCCTTCACTCAAGTTGTTTTTCTGTTCTTTCAACAGAAGCATAAGACCTCCAACATCCAAAAAAGTCCTGGTGTAGGTGCTTGAGTTTAAAATACTCCAAAAGCATTTAATGTCAAGAATGTGTTTGCATTTGATGCTGCCTCTCGCTGCCTTGTTCCATCGTGTGTTTGGTATAGAAGAAGACATTCCTAAAAGGTGAAACTGAACTAAATATAGCAACGTTTGTGTAATGAGCATACGCTGATTTGAAGAGTGTTTCATAATCATTTGAAAGTCCATTTGATATTATCAGAGGTGGAAAAAAGTACTCAGATCTTGTACTTAAGTAAAAGTTGAGGTACCAGAGAGTAGGAGTAAGTAAAAAGACAATCAAAATGTTACTCAAGTAAAAGTGGTGGCATCAAAATGTACCATGAGTAGAAGTACTCATTATGCAGATTGGCCCATTTTAGAATAATATATATTATATGTTTTGATTATAATTATGAATGTTGTCAAAGCTGGTAAAGGTGCAGCTAGTTTTAATGACTTGTATACTGCTGCTTGTGACTTTACTCCAGGTGGAACTAAAGTCTGTTTTAAGTGTTGATTATATTTCACATCCTTAATCCAAATGTGCAAAGTAACTAAAAGTATCAACACATGTAGTGGAGAAAAAGTACACCTTTTACCTCTGAATTGTAGTGGAGTAAAACTACATAATTTACCTCTGAATTGTAGTAGAGAAGAAGTACAAAGTAGCATGAAATACTCAAGTAAAGTACAAGTCTGTGAGTGACAAAATAATGTCCAAATATGGGATAAATAAAGTATATATATATATATATATATACATATATAAATCACCTTTGTATGATGGAGCTTGGGCTTTGCTGTTGACATGTACACGACAAAAACATAATACATGGATAAAGTAGCAAAGAAGTCATCAAAAATACATTTCTCTGACCCTTTTGAACCACTTACCATATCATAGACGTTGAGGATGATCGGCTCGTTGGCCATCACTGGCATCAGGCTGTTTTCAGGCTGTTTTCTCCCCTGACGTCCCTTCCTCTCTGCGGGTCTTCCTCCTCCGCACACCCCCTACTGCTTCCTCCCGAGATACAAACTCTCGCCCTTCCCAAAATAGACCTCACTCCCTCACCCTGATCCCTGGCACTTTCACGACAGATTATCAGCTCGATATTTCAATTTCACAACCCGGTGTAGAAAAGCTTGAGGAGGGTATTTTTTTGTACCGTCCAACATCTGACTGGCTTTGTCCAGATGACAGCTGCTCGTCTTGTCACTGACTTGCTAAAAAGCTACCGAGGTCGAGGTGAAAAAGCGGACTTTAAAGGGGGAATAATGTCTTCCAGGAGGCGCATTAGCACGGAAAAATCTCAAATTCATTTTTCCTAAACGAAATACTCAGCAAAATGACATGATGCTGAGGTATTAAAGTGTATTTCCTCTCGCTACTCCCTTATTAGCTAGCTAACGGTAGCGCTGGTGCTGGTCGGCAGGATGCTATGCGACTGCTGCTGGGAGAGAAAACTGAACAGTGAGAGTGGGCGAGGAGCAGAGCGGTAAAATTAATCCACACTCGATTATTAAACCTTGGTGCATTGAGCATTGTGGGTAATGTAGTTCTTGGATTAAAGAAAACCCCTGTACAAAAATTAACTATGTAGACACAAGTTTCTGGACACACTTGTGACTGTATTAAATTGTACTGACTTGGGCTTTAGTCAGTGATGGAAAGATAAGATTTACTTATGTACAAATGTACTTACCTTTTCAGTTCAAAGTACTTCTGTTTTCTTATTAAATACATTGACAACACCACAACTATACATTTAAATACAACAGAAATAATTGATTGATTTGGAAATTAATTGGTAAGAGGTCAAACATTTATGCATTCTTTCAGCTCTTTTACCTTTAGTACTCCAACATTTTTCTGATTACACTTAAAGGTAGGGTAGGTAATTTTTGAGAAACCAGCTCGATTGCGCTGGAATTTGAAAATACACAGCCGAAATAAATCTGCCACTTCCTTACAGAGCCCCTCCTCCAACAAAACACGTACGCGCACATGACCAATGAGGGCACGAGATAAGTTTGTGCACAAATGGAAGGCTGACAGGCAGGTAGGCCATCCTGTTATTTTAGCCGGGCCGGCTCAGATGATTGGTCGTGCTTTTTACAGTACCACGGCTTCCACAGATGACATTTTTTAATGGATTTTGTGTCAAAGCACTTCAGATATTCATTGCTATCGGGATGTTAAGAGCATTCCATGGAATACAACAAAGCGTGTATCTCGAGCCGGTTTCTCAAACTTACCTACCATACCTTTAATTAGTAAAAATATATGTTACGAAGACTAAGAAACAATTAGTATTATAAAGATGGTCCAAATAGTTAAAATATATCGTAAAATGAATATGATTGGGAAAATACCCTGCTAAACCTCTATTGAGAACCTTCATTTTGTAAACCTTGATTTTTTGTGAACTTGATATGCTTTGTGTTTTGTTTAAATGAAAGAGTTACAGTTACCACAGCGCATGTTGAAATACAAGACGGTATGATAGCTCCATAATCAAGTTTTATTTGAATAGCCACTTTGTGTGCTGACACTGCACGTCATTCTTGGACATCTATATGGACATTAAATGGGTATTTGTCATAAAGCATTAAGACTTGGTCCTCCCTATAATCCATCATGGTCCTTTTCCTCACTTTGTCTTGCAGGATTTGAACATCCAACTGTACAGCATAATGCTTTGCTAAAACCTGTAGCAAGAGGTTTCCATTGCATCAGAATCCATGTTTCTCAGATCCAAACTCAGGAGCCCTGCTGGTTGTTTTCTCCCAGCAGTTCCTCCAGCGTCTCCTGGTTGGAGAACTCCTGCAGCGAGGAGTTCATCTCGTCCAGCAGGTCCTCCCCCAGCAAGAAGCTCTTCATGTCGTGCACCGTCAGCCCGATACGGTGGTCCGTTATACGGTCCTGGGGGAAGTGATACGTTCGAATCTTCTCTGATCTGCCTTTCGTGCCAATCTGGAGGGTAGAAAGAAGAAATTGGAGAGAAAGAAAATTGACCATATAAGGCAGCGGTTCCCAACCTGGGGGCCGCCAAATAATGTGCAAAACATTATGATTTGTGTGGAAACAATTCATTATTAAGATTCGTTTTAATTTTAACCTCTTTTCCTTTCTCTTTCTCGATCATACTTAGCAACGGTCATTACAGTCCTTGACAGCGGTCGGTACTACTGGATTAACAACGTGTCACATGTTCTGAATTGACCAATCAGAACTTTATTTAGCCTCCCTATTGTTTATGGTTGAATGTGGGCCGCAAACATTTTTTAGATTCTTAAGTGGGTCCTGAGTTGAAAAAGGTTGGGAACCGCTGCTCTAAGGGTTGGTTTAAAATATATAAAACATTAACAGGCTCCCTTGCTGCTTTTTTAAATGTCTTTTACCTCTTTTTAGCAAACCATAATACATTAACTTAATCAGTTTTTACAAAGTAAAACATCACTCAAAACCTATATTTTATATTCTACTTAAATGATCACTTGCACATCATGTTATACTGTATTGTTCTGTATTGTCGCTGTGTCCCACCTGTACTTTCCGCTGGTTGTAGCGTTTGCTCGTCTCCGCCTCTAACTTCATGCTGTACAGTTTTGCTCTCAGAGCCTTCATGGCTTTCTCCTTGTTCTTTATCTGGGAGCGCTCCTGCTGGCACTCTGCAACGACGCCTGATGAACACACACAAGCATTAAAGCACTATTCTTAGGTTGGAATCTCAGTGAGGGGTCCTCATTTCATTCAGTGAGAGGCAGACCCACACAGACACACAGCAATACAACTCTACTTAAACTAACTTGAATTGTTAAGTTATGTGACAGAGCCTCATGTTGTGAGTCTTATTGGAATCTTGCAAATAAAGTTTGTCTGGGTTTTTTATGTAAATGTAGGAAACTTCCTGTATGCGTTTCCTTTGTCCATACTTACTAAACATTACATATCACTTGTTAGATGCTTTGATCCAAAGCGACTTACATACTCAATACTGTGGGCAATCCCCACAGGAGCAATGGGGTGAAGTGTCTCAGGGACACAACGACATGCTGACTGCAGTGGGGTTTGAACCTGTACCAACCCACTGCACCACACGCCAACTGTTGTTTAAAACAGTACATACAATACATTAACATTAAAATGTTAATGTATTGGGAATGTCATTGGAGAAAAGGGAAGTTGAATTTATTGTGTTGATGCTTAAAGACATCTAAAATCCTTATTACAAATGTCTTTGCTTTGGCTCTTTGATGTGTTAAACTACTTTATCCAGTCCAGTTGTTGGGGTTAGGTTGGAATAAATAAGTGAAATAAATGAAAATTCTCTCCAGCGTTATTGCATGTAAATGTGGATGATAGAAAAATTGTAAAATTCAAATTAAAGTCAACAAAGGCTAAAACCTTTTTTGGGCGTCATACTGTTAATGTCCCACTAATTCTAACTATTACAAAATAAGATGTTTACAGTGTTTACCTGTGGGCAGATGGACGATTCTGACTGCACTGTCTGTGGTGTTGACATGTTGACCTCCAGCTCCACTCGCTCTCTTAGTTTCAATCTTCAGGTCCTTGGAGTGTATCGTGAAGGAGATCTGACAGGAACACATCATCATTTATTAAAGTAACACCAGATGTGCAGAAGAACAAGCTTTCTCCTAAATATCCTACCTGTACTATTACCTGTACTATTACAATTTTAAATGTTTCCCAATTCACATCCTTATTGTTTTCCTCATATTTATAATACACACAGATTAAGCAATAAATGCCAACTATATTTACCATGTCTCCGCCAAACAGTCAAGTTGCAGTTTACACTCATGTCCAAACAAACTGTAATCATTGTACCTTATAAGACATTTGTGTGAAATTGTCCTATTTCATGTCTGGATTTTTTTAGACTTTTTTGTCAGGGAAAACAAATGTGGAGATCAGTGCCAGTTTTCGAAAATTCAGATGGAAAGATGGACAACCCGAAAAAAATAATCCCAGCAACAGTCTTCACCAGAGGCCATTTGATTCTAAAATATAAAACAATAAAGATTCGAGAGCTTTTGCTTTAGTTACAACAAAGTCATCTTCTCTGACTATTCCAAAATTCTGCAATTCAGAATCATTTTCCATCCACCTGTAATGATGCCTGTAGAAAAACGTTGTTATTCCATCATGTGAAGCTGTACCTCAGTGGGCTGGGGCAGTATAGCCACTGTCATGGTGCTGGTGTGCATCCTGCCGTGTTTTTCAGTCCTGGGAACCCTCTGAACCCGATGGACTCCGCCCTCAAACTTCATCCTCTTGTAGCTCTGAGAGCCGCTGATGCTAGCCAAGGCGCTGCGCACTCCACCTGAGCAACAAGTACCAAGAGTCAAATGTAAGATAAGATAAGATGGACTTTTATTAATCCCCGTGGGGAAATTCAGTAGTTCAAACAGCAACAGGGTAAGATTGAAAAACAGGACAGCACAGATTCACACAGGTTAATACAATTAAAGATAAAAAATCAAAGATACAAATTAAAACGATAAAAAACTATGAAATAAGAAATGAATTAAAATGAGCATATATACATATTGGGTCATATAAACTATGAAGTATTGGTACAACAACATGTAGAAATGTAACATGTTTGATTTATTTAATATCTGTTTCAGTATTTACCTTTCCTTAACACATTTTCTTTGTAAGTCTTTTTAAATTCTTATTTAAACGTCATATATGGGCATTACTTAGTGACTTAGTGACCACTCAAAAGTTCTCTGCACAGAAAGGGCTCCCCCTTGAGTTTAGGGTTAGGTATTGCAATATTGATATGAAAGTCGAAAACAGAAGGTTTTTTGCATTTTTGTGCTGACATCCTGTATCTTATTACCACCCAATCCGTACCTTCAGTCGCAAGTTAGAACACAAAATTGTGTATTTTTCCACTGTCAACTTTATATAGAAGAAACAGACAAAGTGTAATTCACACTGTGATGTTCCTGGCATATTCATATTCAAAATAACAGAATCCAGACGAAGGTGTATACATGACCAGGCACTGTTATTTCGAAAACTGACAAGCAATCCAGCTCTCCTAACAGTATGTTATCCTGAGTCCAATTGTATCCTAAATTATACTCTAACCTAGTTAAGGTTTTTGCATGACTGTTACATAAATAGTATTATCAAAGTTACGCCAGAGTGAGGGAACAATGGAGCGTGAGATGGGTCGGAGAATTGGAGCAGCGGGAGCGGTACTGCAGCCGCTTTACCGCACCGTTGTGACGAAAAGGGAGCTGAGCCAGAAGGCAAAGCTCTCTGTCTACCGGTCCATTTTCGTTCCCACCCTCACCTATGGTCATGAAGGATGGGTCATGACCGAAAGAACGAGATTGCGGGTACAAGCGGCCGAGATGGGTTTTCTCCGCAGGGTGGCTGGCGTCTCCCTTAGGGATAAGGTGAGAAGTTCGGTCATCCTGGAGGGACTCGGAGTTGAACCGCTCCTCCTTCGCGTTGAAAGGAGCCAGTTGAGGTGGTTCGGGCACCTAGTAAGGATGCCACCTGGGCGCCTCCCTAGGGAGGTGTTCCAGGCACGTCCAGCTGGGAAGAGACCAAGGGGTAGACCTAGGACCAGGTGGAGGGATTATATCTCTTCGCTGGCCTGGGAGCGCCTTGGGATCCCCCAGTCAGAGCTGGTTGATGTGGCCAGGGAAAGGAAAGTTGGGGCTCTCTGCTGGAACTGCTACCCCCGCGACCCGACCACGGATAAGCGGGAGAAGATGGATGGAAGTTAAGCCACACATTGAGTCAGTTCTGTTCTATTAGCAAAGGTTTTAAGATATCGACCACTATGATGTTGCCCCCCAAATACAATCTGGTGAAAAATGTTAAGTGCTGGAAAATGGTTTGTAATGATTTTTCGTTACCCGACTCTATAATGCGGCTAACATCACAACAAACTGTGCCCACTAACCTAAGTCATTGGTCATGTACTCCAAGACGTCGAAGGACCAGCCATGGTGATGAGCATATCCCTGGTACATGTCAAACACCTTCAGAGGAGAAAAGACGAGTCGCCATGTTAACATACAGGTTTGTTGCAAATGACTCATTCACATAGGTACGACATTTTGAAATGCAATATTTTTCTCTATATAAATAAATATGTAAAGATTTTCATATTCAGTTATTTTTTCAAAAGGCCCACTATCTAATAAAAAGAAATACTTCCAGACCTCATTGGTAAACAGCATTGCCTCCTGACCCCCGACACCGGCTGTGACCTCCAGCACGAGGTCGCTCAGATCTGCCTCCTCCTCAGGGATCAACAGATTCAGGATCTGATTGATGAAGCAGGTTAATATGAAAGAAAGTTAAAACAACATCAATGAAACATCTAAAGTGAAACAAGTACAGGACGATAAATCAGCAATGGAAAGCAATTGACTTTTTATTGTAACGTTACTTTATGCTGCAAACTAAATACCTCTTGTCTAATATCTTGTATTTCTTGCAAACATCCTTCACTCTCCAGCTCTGCCAGTTCTCGCAGGGCTGGGTCTTCATCTATGAGGAGAAACCAAATGAATTCAATGATACAGTGATATATAGTATTTGTGCCATGTGATGATTTATTGATATCAACAGTTAAAAAGGTCAAAAAGTAAGAACTGAATTGAGATTGATAGTTAATGATTTGTATTTTGAGAATTGCATTGTAGATATCATCAATTAGATTAGATTCCTTTATTGTCACTACACAGAGTACAGCAAAATCCCAAGCATTCCCGATGGTGCAATCACACATAACAGACAGCATAAGTATCATTTTGACAATACAAGCTAAAACGTTTAAGATATAATATATAAAGTGACTATAAATTGGAACTATGATACATTGAACAGTACACTTACAAGACAATACAACATTACCATACAAATACAAATACAAATACAAGAACAATACGGCCAAGGCAGTAGGAAATGTAAACCAGTCAATAAGTAAGTTATTGTATGTGTAGGTATCAGTGCAGTTAGAAATAAATATGTGTTCTATAAAAACGGTATGAGGTAGAATATAAGGTGATAATTGCAACTGTTCACAATGACATTATGAGTAAGTTGTAATATTGAGTGGTATTTAAAGGGCTTGCTATAACGCCTCACCTTTCAGCAGCGCTTCGGTCTCAGCCATCTCTCTCTGCTTGGCGTCCAGCTCTCTGATGCTCTGGATGAGAGGAGCCAGCAGGGACACTTTGGTCCTCTTGGACATCAGCGTGTCCTCACTGGACTGCTCCTCTGGCACACCGCTGTTGGCTGCTCTCAAACATTCATTGTACTCCGCCTCCATCTTCTTCAGGTATTCCTGCAGGGATGTCTTAGAAAAAAGCTCATCCACTGACAGTATCTTGGCCACCATCCAAGGTGTGCCGGTGTGAAGAGTTCTTGTAGTTCTGCCACAGTGATGGTTGGTGTGTCGAGGAAATCTGACAGTTTGGCTGATGGCATTTTGGGATTTGTGTAAACAAGGTATCCACAAGCTGTAGACACAATCATTTCCTCTTGGAAGAAGGTGTATGGCTCTTCTGAAAGCCATTGCGTGAAAAGATAATTTGATTTCTTGTGAAGATTCACTGAGGGGTCAAATCAAGATATGACTTGGCTTTTGCAAATGATCCCCTCTTGTCCGGGAGCAAACATTAGCCAAATTCCACTAGAAAAATGCGGTATTTTTTTCTTTTTTCATTTGTAAAAAAAAGCAATACATGTTCTTACAATTGTTATGTTAAGATATATTCTTTTGCCAATCAAGTCATTCTAGAATTCGGCATCATTTTTGTAATGATAAGCAGTGTTTTAAATTGATACAATTGTATATTCATTAATAAGTTTATGTCGCCAACAATGTCTGGCAATTTGTCATGGTTTCCAGCGAATTAAGACCAATACAGCTAAAACAGGAAATATCTTTTTGAATTTATAAAAAGCTGCTATGGCTATTAACCTACAAAACAAAATGATAGCATTGAGAAGGCAATCAACTCAATGAGGGTTTCTTTTGAGCTAATAAATCATCTTAAAATCCAATTACAAACCTTAAAATGTCTCCATTCGATATATCCTGTTATCGGAACAGCAGTGTGACAATAAATAACAAAAATGTGGTCATAAATTGTCTAAAGGCAGTCTAGCAACTGATTGTTAATAGTTGTTGTGAAAATATGTTTCCTTTTACCACCTTGCTGAAGGGCGCAGACATATTGAATGTAGTACGCATGCGCAAAGAGGGCAAGCTCTTCTTCTACGGAAAGTGACAGCAGACTTAAAATCCCTACAGACCCCCCTGCAGGGGTTCGGTTTGCAAGTTCGTTTTCACAACATGTGAGTGTGCTTTTGTCTTGAGAACAAGCGTTTTCAAGACTTAAAATAATTTACCCCCGGCCACACACATAAAATGGTTCCTACGAGAAAGTCTGTAACCTGACACTGTAAATCCTGTCTATACCTTCTTATTGTACATCCATGGTCTATACAGGTGTTGCTAGCAAATAGTAGGAATTCTTATTTTCATTACTTATTTTTGTTAGTTTTAGTAAAACAGTTCTTTTCATTTTAAATATCTTTATACCTTCTTTTCCTAGTTAGTTTTTATGATTGTATTATGTATTATTTTACTTATTTCATATCATTGTATTATATTTTATTATTTGTATTATTATTTAATTATTATAATTATAAAGTTATGTTGTACACGTCATTATAGATTTTTGAATAATTATTTTATTGTTTGTGTATTCAGTTCATTTTTTTATTGTATTTTGTATCATATTCTTTTTAATATATTTATATTATCTGATGTTGTGTCATTATTATTTTTGCATGTATTTATCAAAAATGTTCTTTCTTTTTTAATTCTAAGTTTTTGTATTATTATTGTTAATATAATTATTTATTTAAATATAATTCATATTAATTATTACTTAATTATTCATTTTTTATGTATCAATATCACTTTTTTATTTAATTGATTTATTCATTGTATTTTTACTTGTCTTTATTGCCATTTAAATTTGTTAGGAATTTATTTTAAAAATGTGTTATTATTATTATTATTTTGTTATAATTAATAAATATATACTAGTAAGTTAAAATACATGTAGAAATACATTAAAGATATATAATAATGAAAGTTCTGTTTTACTCTCAACTTATATTTTTTAATTTATTTACATATTTATACATTTTTAGTTATGTTCATTTAATCCTGTATTTATTCCTGTATTTATGCATTTATAATAATAATAATAATAATACGTTTTATTTATAAAGGAGCCTTTCTAAGCTTTCGGGTCGCCGTACAAGGTACACAAAACAAACAAAAAACACAATATAATCAATAAAAACAGAGGATGTTATACATTTGTGTATCATGTCATGCTCTGTCCTCTATACCTGTGTGCTCGTTTTGTGCATAAAGGTACAAATTCACTCCACATCACAGCAACACCTATAGTTGGGTCTTCGATGTTCCAGAAACATATCGGTTGTCCAGAGGTCTATTCATTGGTTTTCCCCTCAGGTGCTCAAGGTACAACACCCATGGGAGGGACTTCTTTTGTCTTTTGCTATGCTGATGTTAAATCTGGAGAAATTGTCCCCACCACTTTTTCTAACAAAGTGACGCCCATGTTTTGTAACCTTAGTGAATTCTCATACTGCACAACGCATGGGGTCAGTTGCCAACTTTGATTGTGCTGTCTCCTAAAATTGTAATGACTGTGAGGACTTGCAAATTGGATTGATGCTAGGATCATCATTTCATTAGCATTATGCACATCAGTATGCAAAGATTATCAGTGTCAGGTCAGAAGGGTAAGCTTACGTATATCTCTCTCTCTGTCTGTGTGGTACTGGCACTGCAGAAGGTATTTTCTTTTCAGTTGTACTTGTTTGTCCAACTTCCAACTTCACTTTGTTGTTGTCTAAATATGTTGGTTATGACTGGGAGAGGATTTAGCACCCTTGTTGTATTTGCCTATAATGCATCTGAAATAGTAAAGTAACCGACCACATCCTGCAACCCCCCTCCCCTGCCTGGTTTCAATGAAAGAGCCACATCACACATTCCAGGTGGGGGTGTGAACTGGACTGTCCTGTGAATGCAGTCTGTCTGTTCTTCCTCTCAAACAGTGGGATTCCTGACAACAATTAGAGACAGCTAAACAAATATCTGAAATATCATTGTCATCACTTCCAGCAGACCCTTTTAAAATATAGCATTAATTTCACATAATAATTGTAATCAGAATCATACGCAAGATACCTTCCCCCTATGCTCTATATATATTTGTAAAAAGTCAACTGTCCATCAGATAGTTTTTAAGGAACATCAAACTTGTTGAACATAACTTTGAAATGCTTAACTTTAGTGAAACTGTTTCAGGAATACTATTTAAAGATGTTTCAATTGTATTTTACGTGAAAACCAACAGGTCGACGTACCATGCACTCCCTTGGCTTTAGTTATGTAGATATATGAATTCGTTTTTTTTTTAAGGTTTACCGTCTACAACCTCTCCAATATTAATGCATATATTATGTAACACCTTGTAACACTCAATTCGGCTTACTACTTTTTGTATACTTCAGTACTGTATATGAAACTTTTTGTACAGTGAATTTTCAGTGTTTCACATAGGATGGGAAATACCATTGAAAACACGTCGACTGACTGCGCGCTGACATCACTTCCTCAAAATGTTAGAACCTCAAATCCCATTGGTTGATATGGTTTAAAGGGACAGGCTCCCGCTCGATGTGATTGGTTGCCGCATTTTGCGCACGGATTTCAAATAGAAGCAGGAACTGGCGGATGTTGAGTTGAGGAACATTTCATTTGGAATTGGCAAACACAGGAGTCAGACGAAAGATAGCTCAGCGGTAAAAAGGAGGGAATCAAGGGTCAGCTTTGGATAACGATATTTACAAGCCTACGGTAAGAGCCTTTGCTTAATATCCTATGGACTATGAATTGCTAATGTTATTATTAAGTATTAGGATGTTCTGTCAGCTTTGTTAATAGCATTGGCACTTTAATTTCGCTCGATTAAGATTAATAAGTGTTGGTTAAACGTTGAGAAATACATATTATCTTAACAATCTCAGCCGAAAATATACTACATTTCAGAGTATAATAAGAACCTTAGTTTGAGTTCTGAATGCAAAAGTATATACAAGTAATGAAAGCTAGCTACTTGGTTCGAAGCTACTTCCCATGCGTCCCACTGTACGCGCGTAAATGCATGATTATAGTGATAACTTCGCGATGTATGAAGCACTTATCCCGTGATGTTCAACATATCATAGTACAATATACACGTAATGTAACTACCTACTTATTTAGCTTATGCATTTAAAGACTGCTATAGGGACCTGGGTACGTTCACGTCACCGATACGTTTCCGCCAAATCTAGCTACATCGCGCCAAAATCAATTATTTGAAAAGTGATATAAACTAAACTATCCCAACCGTGTTAAACGTTAATAATACAAGTTTAACTGCAATATAGTCACTTCTTATGACTTTCTCTTATGTCAAGAAACGCATTAGTTACCTTCGATTAGCGGGGAGCTAGGTTGGCTTGCACAAGAGAAGCCATATTGCCTGACAGTCACATTGAATATTTGTTAACCCAATTAACTCCTGATTTGTCTTTTTTTATCCAGATATCTTCATGGTGCGCAGTGTGTTTTACTGTCAAAGTCATCATGAAATGCCCTCACTACGAGTATACAATGGCCAACAATATGGATAAAAGCGCTGCAGCAGACTCCAGGGTGCTTCACCTAAAAGCTTCCCCAGTGAAAGAGCCCCTCGCCCTCAAATCCCAGCGCCCCCCTGCTGGAGTGACCAAAGAGTTGTTCTCTCACAACAACAACAACACCAAAGCAGTCCACAACAAGGAAAACAGCACCATCCAGCATGACTGGACTCTGGTTGAAGCGTTTGAGGACAGTGGCTATCTGTCTCTGCAAAATAGTCATGATAATGACTATTGTGATGATAATGATGATCATGGGGAGGAAGAGGATGAACACATCCTTAAAAAAAACGCAACACCCCTGCCACCTTCAAATGCAGCAAAGCATAAAAAAAAGACAACTCCTAATAATTCTCCCACTAAGTGTAAAGGAAGGACTGACTTTAACCGGCAAGTGTCTCTGGAGGTAGCTTCTACTCCTGTGGATTGCCATAAAAGGAGAACAGTGGCACACTCGCTGTCATCTACCCCGTCCGAGCATCACAATAACCCCAACCTGCCCATACTGAAGTTCCAGAAGACAGTGTGTGAAGAGCTTGCCAAGAACTATCGTAAGAATAAGAGGTAAGATAATTACGCATCTCTGATAACAAAGACTTTACCTGCTCCGATTTGCACACAATAGGTAACACACAGACCTACCCATTCTTAATTAGTGTGCATTTAGATATGGAATAGTATAAAAGGTTCTGCTTTTGGGATATCTTCCCAATATCAAAATGATAAAAGGGAGTTAGGAATTTTGTATCCATCATTGTCGCATATCTAGTGAAACATTTGAAAGGTTAGGACCATAAACGACTACCATTCCCTACCAGAATCAAAGCTGGCAGACATGCCTGAGATACATTTTGGCGTCTCATTTTACGGGGCCACTCTGCTAAACCTAAACTCATTTCAAATTTGATTCCTTGTTTCAGTTAGACTTTAATGAAAATGTACAATCGTCTTCCTGTGTCTCAGGTATGACTTTAGCATCATCAACAAGGTTGCAGAGCGTCAACTTTTGGATCGGGTGATCGGAGCCCATATGGGCATGGAGTACATCGACGTGTTTTCGTATCTTCTGACCAGGAACATGAGAAACATCCTGACTAACATCCTGGCCCTGCTGGGAGACATGGACCTCATCAGGTAAATTACAAATTCTTTACTATGTAGATGCTGAAGTAAAGAAAGTTTACTTTTGTTTATGTTATCAGCTGAAGTCACAGTTTATAGTTTAAGACGAAAGCGTTGGAACTATTGTTGAATTGATTACTACATTTTTTTAAGTTAAGGAAAATGCACACAAGTGACAACACGTGAACGTTGAGATGTTAAAACATACTGGTCAGAAATAGTTAGAAATTGTACTTTTTACATTTCTTTTATTATTATAGGTACCATTTTTCTCTTGTGTAAAGTCCTCATACATTTACCTTTTCCCCCTCAGCTGTAAGAAAGTGAGCAGGACATGGAGGAGGTTCATCTGTGAGGATACAGCCGTTCTGAGCAGGTGTCAAAGAGCTGAGGAGGCACTCAGGGTGAGGAAATCACACAAGTGTACACCCTTTGTAGGACCAAGCACTGAGTTGTGCAAGAATCTTGCATTGTTGTGCCTCTGGCCATCAATGAGATTGTTGCTGAACAACTTACTCCATATGCTGTTCATGTTCTAATGTGTTTCCTTTTTCTCGTTTCTCAGGAGTCAAGGAACTCCACGAGGCAACAGGGCTGTGGTCTAACGAGAGATTCGGGTCTGTCCAGGGTGGTGTTCTCCTGCATGCAGACCCTGGCCTCACCAAGTACCCAATCTTCTTCCTCCTCATCGAGCTGCGGGGTCAACAGACGTCCTGCTCACTCTCAGGAAGGCATCATGCCCCATCAGGCCTACACACGCTTCAATGAATACATGCAGGTAAGAATTTGTTTATAAATCAGAATAACTAGCGCAAGAACCCAGCAAACCCAGCATTTCTGAATATAAATGTGTACTGCTAGTATAAAAGCATATTAGGAGGGACACGCAACAGCCTCTTCTTAAACAGAGATTTCAGTACACGCCAGGAAGAAAATAAAGCCTGTGCAATGGATTTTCCTTTATTACTCTGAACCAAACAATGGCAGTATAATGTAATGTTGCCCCAGAGTAGGATTTGAGATGGCAAAAGAAGGCGTAACATTCAACACAAGTGTGTAGTGTGCACAGTCTGTCCCAGCTGCTGTGGTGTGACTTTCAATCAGGTTCACGCTTTGGAAAATACATGTCATTATTTGGATTCTAGTTGTGTTCTATATTCCCATTGAATACGGCTAAACTTCGCTCATTGTTGTGACGCGTATACATAATAAATGTTTTAAGGATATTTTTAATATTGTAAATCAAAACAATAAACAAACAGAATCAAACGGTCAACAAAATATATCGGAGCTAAGCTCACCCCCATTGTCATGCTACCAAACCTGGTGCCCTAAATACCATTAACCACACCCATGTGACAATCACCGGAAACAACCAACAGGATTCCCGCGGGCTCTTAAAAAGTCTTACATTTGATAATCAGAATTGCAGGCCTTAAAAAGGTCTTAAATATGATCAAAAAATAAGAAGGGGCTTAAATATGATTTAGAAGGTCTTTAAAATTATGGGATTTGAAAGGTACTTCTGTGTTGCGATCGCGTCTAAATGTGTTTTGGGGGAAATATCCGGGCCGCAAAGTAACCAGTACGTACGTAAGACCCTTTCAGTTCCCCCCAACAATTTGTATTGAAATAAATCAACATGGAACCAGTAATCACTCACTTTATTTCCTCCGGCCCCTTATCAGGAAACACCCAGCTAGTAACTGAGCTTCAGCTAGCGGCAGTCAGAAACTAGGTATCTTCGAATCTACTTACAAATATGGGGAAGTGTAAGTTCAACCGTATTTGGTTGGAAAACATCAAATTTAGTGCTTGGTTGAAACCAGTGGAGGGGAACGTGTTTGAAGGCCGCTGCACCTTTTGCAAACAAAATTAGCGTTTGTTTTGCTAATGTAGCGTTAGCTAGTGCAGCTACTCCCGCAACAACACCGGGGGACCTCCGGGCGACGTTTGAGTCTACGTCAACCCTAAAAGCGGAGGGGCTGTGGACGCTAAATACCGTAGCTAAACACCAATCATACAACAGCATGAAGACAGCAGAGCTCTGACTATAGCTCTTGTCACTCACACACACACACACACTTTTTGTCCAACACAATTCTGTGTACCGTTATGTTCAGTCATCGTTCTTATGTTGAACATGAATACGTTTACTTAAGTAATTATGGGACGTATTTCTTCTTTCCTAGCAATTTTCATTCATGCTTTCTTACTGTGAAATAGGGCTTAAATTCTATTCAAAGTGGTCTTAAAAAGTCTTACATTTGAGTTGGTGAAACCTGCAGGAACCCTGAACCAATTACAAGCGTGGGTGGTGTGAACAAATAATGAAGATAATATGACTATAAGCACAGGCTACCACAGCATTTTGGCTCCTACTCGTTAACTAGTGTTAACATGAATTTGTCTTGTTGTTCTGTCCAGGCGGCCAGCAGTCTGAAGACGCACGAGTCTCTGCGTCCCTGCAAGCTCTGCGGCGCTCCAGCGACGCACCTGTCCGAGGTTCGGAGGGCCACGTGCACCAGCCTCAACTGCCAGTTCGATTTCTGCACCTACTGCCAGGAGAAGTTCCACGGCTCGAACCCCTGCAGAGTGGTGAAGTCCCGATCCATCTTTTCCACCACGAAGACGACCCCGATCCTTTTAGGTAGCGCTCGCAGCAAGAGGGGCATCCGGCGCCTGTGATGGAGCGCTACGGGGGTTTTATTCTCTGAATATTTTAATGTCCTCTGTCTACGCTGGCTCCCTCCAAAGCTCGGACAGCGAGGAATGTTTTGATGTCTACGCTGGCTCCCTCCAAAGCTCGGACAGCGAGGAATATTTTAACACAAACTGGACTTCTAATTGTGTCACTGTGGCATTAAAACTTTGTGACATGCAGAACTCCGGCTCTACGCAACTGAATCGACGTACTGAAGCACTTGATAGCGCACTGCTGGGACAATCAACCAGAGAGTGTCACCTGGCAAAAGCTGTGGTCGTCTGTGAGCGACATACACATCTGATGCCAAAAAGAAGAAAGAAATGCAGATTGGTATACTTTAAGTTGTGCAATTTTTATATTTTGTTTTTAAAATGAAATGTATGTTCACATTGTCTATTTTAAATTGTTTTGTATTTGTTTTTAAATAAATCAAGAAGTGTTTAAATGTTCATATTTACTACATGTAAATAAATGTTACATAAAACTGATCTTGTTTTCTTTGTTATTCCTCAATGACACTTATCCTAGAGCTGAAGTTTGTCCAGTGTAGTTGTGGAAAAAATAATCAACCACTTGAGTTAGTACATGAAGATATGCTTTAAATGTAACCTTAGATAACCAGTGGCATTTGTGACTTTTTAACGCTACAGTTATAACTACTTTACATTTTAGAAGTTTCACATTGGCAATTTCAAACCGTTGAGGGGAAAACAACTGTCGCTCTATTTCTAACATGAGTGTATTATCTTTTTTTTTTTATCAGTTTAAGAACTTTAAAAATGACAGAGTAAAATGTGTATTAAAATTGGAGGACTGGTCATTTTTTACATGGATTATTTTGTGAATGAATGTTGGGGATTTTTTCGGATTCTTAACTTGGATTACGTTTCAGATTTTATTGAAGAAAAATGTTAATAGTCATGTTTAGATGTCTACAGCAGAGGGCAGCATAGTTTACACTTCTCAGGGTAAAGGATTCTTCACCGCACTCTGACGATGGCACACAGTTTGACAAACAGATACATAGACAAATACCACGAGTTGGTATTATTAGCTGCCTTGAAAAACAATACAAAATATGACTAGTGTATAACCAGGGTGTCCGCGGGGTCTTAAAAAGTATTACAAGTTGATAAATCAATTTAGCGAAAAGGAAGGCTATTAAAAAGTATTAAACGGCATTTCCCATGGTATTACATTTTGTAGATTGTTTTCAATAAGTATATGACTTGTCCAAGGAGGTTGTATTCTAAAGTGTGACTGAATGTAATCATTGCGTAGGTGTGTAGTGTGATTCTGTGCAGTTTATTTATGACATCCCGTTGGATGGGACGTGATCTAAACAGGACATCGCACGCTCACTGCTTGATAGCGCGCGAAGGTCTGTTTACGCCGGTTGTTAAACAACATCGTTAATGTTGGAAGATAAGGAGGAAGGACAATCAATATTGTACATAGTAAATGTGAGGTAAAGTGTGTCGCCAATGTAACCGGTTAAAACTCGAAGTGGCGAACTTAACATGTATGGAAAGGGTTACATTTGAATTCAGGATTCCTGCATATACCCTGGTCTAAGACCTTGTGCTCTATTTCCAACATGAGTGTATTATCCTTTTTATCAATTTAAGATTTTTTTTTAAAATGACTAAAAGTTAAATGTGTATTAAGATTGGAGGACTGGTCATATTTTACTTGGGTTGTTTTGTTTTAGTGAATGCATGTTGTTGTTTTTTACGGATTCTTAACTTGGACTTTAGTTTCAGATTTTACTAAGGAAGAAATGTAAGTAGTCATGTTTAGACGTCTTCAGCAGAGGGCAGCATCGTGTACACTTCTCACTGCACTCTGACGATGGCACACAGTTTTAAAACAAATGCAGACAAATACATATTAACATCACAAGTGAGCATTTTTATTAACTGCCTTGAACAAAAATGAAAATATGACTAGTGCATAACATACTGCCCTGTCTGCCCATGCTGGTTGCCCATTACATTTCCATCCTAATGATTTAGTGTCAAAAAGCGTTACATGTGGAATTAAAAAAGTTAGTTTTAGTTTGTATTTAGTCCGTCTTGGTCAGTCTTTGCAAATCCTCCAACTTTACAAGCAGATTATTTGAATAAACAGAATTTTTCTGTCAAGTACATAATGGCACAAAGTGTACTGTGTATTTAGGATTATTTTGGCTGCTGATAAGGAATTCAACGGTAAAAAATGATTAACATGTTTAATAGGTCACGCAAGCCCTCAAGTATGCCAGTATACTACAGTATGCAGTCATTGTACATTGAGTTGTATTATAATGCCATATGCAGCACCAACTTGTGCTTTTGCAAAGTAAAGTGTCTCTGCATATTATTCTCAACGGAGACTTTTCACATTATAAATATGTTGTATCACTACACATCTGAGCTGAAACCTGAGGAAAATACCTATATAAAACAAACACAACATCTATTGAAAAAATATTCCCAGGATAACAAATCTGGTTTGCTTGCATCTGTCATCACCTGTTTAGGGGAGCTATGGAGCTGCAAAGAGCATCAGGGACATCAGGTACCTCTGACATTTGCAGGATGACCCATTTGACCATTCAGTAAACTTTCACTCATAGGTCAGCCGGATGTCTTGTGACGTGGGAGAAAAACAAACTGCAGGTATGTATAACTCTTATATGTACATGTCACGGTTAGTACGGTCACATGTTTCCAGTTGAGATTAATCGGTTTCTGCTGTTACTGCAGGTGAATAAGGGCAAATAAGCAATAGCTGCGACCATGTTCAAGCACTGACACACATGCACAAACACACATGCACAAACACACACAACCTTACACATATTCTCTGCTGAACTGAAGGATGCCTCCAGGACGAGCGAATGAAAAACAGATCATGAGTTTGTGATAAGTGAATTTCTATATTATGTTCTTTTTAAATAACCTCCACTCTTTTACTGATACACTTCCTTTTAGTCAACTGGTGTTAGCAGCAAAAAAAAACAAAGCCTCAGCGGTTATTAGATTTAGGTACATTTTTAAAACAAAGGCCTGAAGAGCATGTCTGATATAATTAGTAGGGATGTAACGATACCAAAAACTCACGAAACGATAATATCGAGATAAAAAGTCCACGGTACGATATTTATCGCGATATTGAAAAAAAAAGAAAAAAAAGAGATTTTTTTTTTACTTGAATTTTTTTTTCTTTATTAAATAATAAATCTGATTTGTACAGCATTTTAGTAGGATAGTAGTATTTTAAAATGTCAACAATATAATAATCAGACCCTGCAATAGAATAAATCAAGTTTCACTTTAGTTTTTCAAGTAACTCAACTCTAACTCACTAACTCACTCACTCAGCATCATCAAGGTTATCTTTTAGGAATATGAGCATGTCCACATTTCCAGGTAGAAGATGGGATGTTGGGGCGTTTACAAAATCCCCTGCTGTGGAAAAAACTCTCTTGCTTGGTACTGATGTTGCTTGGACAGAGAGATATGCTTTGGCCATGGGTAACAGCAGTGGGTCAAACTGCATTGTCTCTCCACCACTTCAAAAACAATACCGTTATTGCCAAGAAGGTGAGGCTTATTGACAGGTCGAGATATAAATATACTGCTGGTACTTGTCCATGTCTCTAGGTATGTACATGTAGACCTGTAAATACGATGTCCTTTTGTGTTATCTGTTGTTTTATGTTCATCTTGTAAGCTACTTGCTGCCATGTTGGACAGGTCTCCCTTGAAAAAGAGATCAATGATCTCATCTGGTTAAATAAAGGTTTACCGCGATATCGCGATATTCAATATATCGTTACATCCCTAATAATTAGCTAATGTGGGATATGTAAGTGTCAGTGTACAAGAGCCATAAATACCAATACATAAATACAGAGATACTGAATAAACTGAATGTTGAGATTGTCCACCAGAGCCTCGATGTCATGCTCAGTACATTTTGTTGACGTTCTTTGCAATATAAAGTAGCTTTATGAAATATGTCTATGTGGAAAGAAACATCTTAACTAACCCGTATCATTATTTGCATCAGCTGCAACAAATCCACTAATGTGTTTATCTTTCAACTCCAGGTGTGCCAAACGACTGTAAAGCCATTTGTAGAGCTTTTTGGCTTAAAATAAAAATAAACTCCTTGCTTTGTGATGTGTGATTTAAATGAGAGCAGCTGCACATCTCACATGTAAGGAAATGTCCTGACGACAGAGCTAAATGGATGTTTTTGTGAATTGTCAGAGCTGCTGCTGCTGCTGTCAGGGTGGTAAACAGCTGCTGATGAATCTGAGCCGTGGCCTTTCCCTCCCTCAGAGACTCAGGATCATTTATCTGGCAGATTTATTGATCGGCTGCTGCAGCGAGACACATCCCCAACGCAATCAGGACTGCTGCTAATTGTAAAAGTTTTGAGAGCCTTCTGTCACATACGTGTTAGTGTGTCACTGTAATACACAAGTGTTTAAGGATGAAGGAGAGCCATGCAGGCTATTCTCTCACCTACAATTAAATAATGCAAATTAGGTTTTTATATATTTTTGTATATCTTTGCATTTTCCTAACCAGCATCGTCTCTTTCTTTTTTCCATCAGGGGTCCCTTTATCTTCATCTCCATCACTTTTCTTAGCGTCTTTCCCCTCCTTTTAATTACATTTTCTTATAAAGTACCATCATTAGACTTCATGAAGATACTGTATGTGAAATGGGACACCTTAATAAGCTATCAGAAGCTTGCATCTATCTGCTCATCCTTAGAAATTCCCTCCTTTCCTGTTTTTATTTATTTATTTGCATAAACAGCTCATTTCAGCCCAATGATAGAGGGTGGGGGCGGATGTATGACAGGGCAACATCCGGAGTGTGTGTGTGTGTGTGTGTGTGTGTGTGTGTGTGTGTGTGTGTGTGTGTGTGTGTGTGTGTGTGTGTGTGTGTGTTTTCAGGTCGATGATCTTGATGCATACTGACTTCCACATGTCAATCAGCCGTATGTCACCAAAGTTGAACTGTAAAAGCCCTGAAAAGGAGCTGTCACCGGAGAGCCTGCAGGGAAAACAAAGCAGGAATTGAATCTAATCCTCAGACTGATGCTGGGGAGAGACACATGACGCCAGGCTGGTGACTAAATGTTTTTCAATATTAAAAAAAGGAAGAATAAATATGCCATGAAAACTGATGGGGTGTGAGCAGGCTTGAAGTTTATTGGCTGTTTGGGAATAAGATGGTGGAAAGTCCACATTCTCCTTTTGAGCAACATCAAGCTCATAATTTAAAATATTTGTTTTTTTCCTAACAATCCACAATCAGAAAAAACGTCATGTATTCCTTTTTCAATGTTCAGATTATTACAAACTCATACACACAGAAGGTATAGCCCATCCTTGCTTTATGCACTCCATGACTGCTAACTTTAAGAAATTATAAAAAAACCTTTTTGAATATAAATGAATGGTAATCAATCAGCAATTTCTCTAGAGCTTTTATATTCAGTATACGAGATGTGATAATTGACTCATAATCTGCAATGTTTGACAAATTAGAGAACTAAATTGAAAACACTTTCATCAATAACGCTTTGATTCATCTCAAAGACATCGTTTCATTTCTCTTTGAGCAGCTCTGCAGCCTCTCCAGGGAAAATCTGTTGTATTCTGTATGAGGCATTACTGATGAGTAAGAATATAAGAATAAGGTAGTATAACCTGCAGAGGCTTAATTAAGTTCAGTGAGAGTCATAGATGTATGGGTATAATTGAGTACTTAAGGAAGAGCTTGGCTCAAGAAAAGTACACACACACACACACACACACACACACACACACACACACACACACACACACACACACACACACACACACACACACACACACACACACACACACACACACACACACACACACACACACACACACACACACACACACACTGTGCTTGGTGTTAAAAGGCTGCAGCCCTTTTTCTCTGTCTGGTTTTACTCTGATTGGTCCATTAATATCAGCACTGCAGTGAGGAGAGTTAGCGAGTGAAGCCTCTCCACAAAGCAGGCAGTAATCAAACATGTCCAGGAGAGTGGATGGACACACAGCATACAGTATATATTTATATATATATGTATACACACACACACACACACACACACACACACACACACACACACACACACACACACACACACACACACACACACACACACACACACACACACACACACACACACACACACACACACACATACACACACACACACCAAACCTTAACCAAAGTTTTTCGGGAAAAACAAACCTGCCTCACCCTGGGAACATCTATTAAATGAGCGCAGATGGAGAGACACACAAACAAGCACACATCCATATGGGTTTTAAACAGGCAACTATATTAAACATAAACATACTCAAAAAATGTCCTAATAGTTCCCAATAACTCTTTCGAATAGAAACCCCAAACAAACTTTAGAACACATTTCAGGGAAAAGTTCAACTTTAACCCCATGTAAATACTCAATCATTATTAATTGATAATTTCACATTTTTGATTTAGACCTTCATAGGTTACACTAGAAATGACTTGACTGCAGGTGTGTGGAGAAACTAAACACTTGATTACAGAAGTATGCATTCAGATAATCCATGTTAAATGTTGGACTTTAATATTTACATTTCCATGAATCTATTATTTAAGCCAGCATACAGCAACTACATGTCTACGGATAATCAGTGACACCAAGTGTTTGTCATTTGGTATTTGTGAAATGTCTCTACAATTGGTTTTATGGCTAACTAATCACATTTGTTTGTTTTATGGCAAACTAATCACATTCCCATCAGAATGCAGCTCTCTTTTTTATGCTCATTAGCTAGCGTTAGCATGCTAATACGCATCACTGATTTGGAGAACACAATCAACAATAAACAAAATAATGTAAGCATTGTCACATGGTGTGCTTGTTGGCATGTTAATGTTAGCATTTAGCCCAAATCTCAATTGTGGTTAGGTTATTCCCGGCAGAAGTGTTAGCATTGCCGTAGACGCTGAGTTCTGTTAACTCCACGTGAAACCAAACGATCCAATTGCAAGCTGTGAATTCGATGCGAGCTAACTCTGCAAAATCCGTCATGAACACAGAATGACACTTCCTCTTTTTCTAATTATAACTAGAAGTTAGTGTCATTGCGTGATCCTTTCATCTGGTCCAGCCCTGCAGAACATTGCTTATGACATTTATGAGTCAAATATCGGCTGCTATTTGAACACTTGTAAACAAAGTGAGTCACAGGGGAGAGACTAAGCAGTTACATTACTAGATTTAAGCTATTTGGAGACTGATATCCTGCTTACATAACATCTGTTGAATATTATATAATTCCTTGAACTCTTTGTGATTGTTTTGCAAAAAATCCTTGGGATACTTAGGGGTAAAATCGCAACTAGAGATACTTTTACTGTGCGGTTACTCATTTACCATTAACTGTTTTATTTTCAGGATATACTGATTGTTTACTCGTTTTCTAACACCTTTTATTTGACTGGAACCAAGCCTGGATTTATTGCTGACAAAACCTTTTTCAGGATAAAACAGGTTTGACTATCTATGTGTCATCATTCGTTTGAGCTGAAACATATTTCTCACTGGTCTGGTCTCGAGTTGTTCCAGAAAGTCTTAAACTTGAAATCAAGCTACTCAAAGCTAAAGCTCGTATTTTAGGATATTAACCTTATAACTACCATACCAAATGATTTTTTAAATGATGAAATTTTTAGGGGGACAAAAAGGTAAAAAACTGAAAATCACAGACAATTTCCAACTGCTGACAGAGTGTCGCTGTCCGCGGTGCTGAAGCTCTGTCCATTTGGGGAGGCATGTGGCGTAGTGGGTTGTCCGTAGGTGTTCGGATCAGGGGGTCACAGGTTCAAACCCCCACTGCAGTCAGTATGTCGTTGTGTCCCTGGGCAAGACACTTCACCTCAAATTGCTCCTGTGGGGATTGCCCACAGTATTGAGTATGTAACTCGCTTTGGATAAAAGCGTCTAACAAGTAACATGTAATGTAATTTGCTCAAATAATCCCTTTGTGTTTCCTCTGCTTTGTGATTTTCTGTGAGGAAGAGTGAGTGAAAGGATAACAGAGTATTGAATAGAAACTCATTTGTGTAGTTGAAGCTGACCTGGGACAGCAATGTTTTTTTGTTGTTGCAAAGGGTACTTAAAATAAATCTGAATAATACGATTAGTTGTCTTCAGTGTTACTGAGTGGAGAGCTTTTTTACACACAAAGAATCACATTTTATGTAAAAGACTCAATTCTGTCAAATATGAGATTTTCAAATAGTAAAACTGCCAAAAGCACAACATATAAACCTTCAAGGTATACTATTAACTTTCACAAATCCAAACTCTAAAACCCCCATTGTCAAACAATCAGCCAGACAAAAAGACTCAGCTTTGAAAAATAAACCAATATCTTTTATTTGGTGAGTGGTGTGCATCACTATATGCCCTACAGGCAGGTCTATGCTCAGTTACAATGTTTTTGCTCTACATATTGAATAGTATAAAGTGATTATATGCATCTGTGTCCATTCAAAACTCCACCTCCTCTTGGTCCTGTGTCTCCTTTTAATCATGAAAACACTCTTTAAACAACCCGGTAAACACTTGTGATTTAGATTGCAGCATTGAACATTATTGGGTCAACTGTTTTCAATACAACCATTGTGTGTTCAGAAATGCTAATCCTAATGCATCCCAACAAAAATCCATTTTCAGCGTTATTGAATTTAAATGCAATTATGTTCTTTTAAAGGTGAAAGGGCCTACTGATGTTGAATAAAGCAGTGGTTCAACTGAAAGCCAATGGTGCGTCACTATTGATTGTTAATGGAAGTATTGGTTAGTGAAATGTAATCAGGTCTAATCAGACGGATAGTAATGTTTATGTATATATATATAAACTATATACAGTGTAAACATGTACGGTGTGGATGAGTAGATAGATAACCACATTGGAGAACACATCATCATTGGCTGCTTGACCTTCGAATGTCCTTTGGATTAATAGTGTGTTTCTGGAATGGCCGGTTTCATGAGGATGAGTTGAGGTATTCACTCGAGCTCTAGACCCCTCCTCAAAGCGGCTGCAACAGGAGAAAGGAAGACAATGGACAGAAAAGACAATTATTGATCTAGTACAAATGCGAAAAACAAAAAAAGACCATCTCTATATTTACTAATTGATTTGTTGTAAAAGTCAAGCATAACATACTGCATGTGTGAGGGTGTGGCATCAGAATTAGAGCTCCATGCTAGCCTTCTAAATGTCCAAATAAGAGGACATAATGTGGGTGATCTCGTTCTTCTTTGTGGGATAATTATCTGAATGTTCAAAAAGCTTAATCCTAAGGAACTGAGTTTGATCTTGTCTTAGTCAGTTTATTCAGATTCTGGTATGGTTTGGAGATGAGGTACTTGAGAAGGTTAAAGGGACAGTTCACCTCAAAAACTAAATGTTCCTCCTACCCAGCGCTAATCTAGATTGTTACAGTATGATTTGCCAAGTTTTGGAGATACCTGACATAGAGACGTCTGCCTTCTCCTGAATTTGAGGAATTTACATTGCATTGGTTTGTTGTGCTTAAAGCGCCAAAGTCATACATCGAAAAACTCAATAGCAATGTCTCTTTCAAGAAATAACTAACTAGTCGTTCAAGATAATCAAAGGACCTTGTTGTGAGCAGTTTAATTCATTATCAAAAGGTAGGGATACATTGACACATACCTTGGATCTCCTACGCTAACACATGTTACAGCTCTTGTCCATTTATGTAATTATGTATGTATGTAAGAGTGTGTGTGTGTGTGTGTGTGTGTGTGTGTGTGTGTGTGTATTCCTACCAGATGAAAGTTGTTTAGAAGGTGATCTACGTTGATATCATCGTAGCTCTCCTGGAAGGTGTTGGGTTCGTCTCTGGACTCCTCTGCCTCGCTGGTGCCAGCATCTTCTAGGCTGTGTGTAGACAGTCAGTACATATTACAATACTGTACAAACTGGTTAAAAAAAAACATCTACTGTATGGTATTCCATTAAAATTGTACTAGAAGATTTGTTTGTTAAGGGAGTGTCAAGATGGCAGCAAGTGTAAAGTTCAAACTAAAACTTGCTGGGATGTCTACCTTCTCTTTCCTGTTAAGACTGAGTTCAGGTACTTCTTGACGGCCATCTGTTTGCGAAAGCGGCTGTAGTTGTCTGTAAAGATGGCGTCTGAGTGGCGCTTCACTGGCTCCTCCATCAGCTCATCACTGCAGAGGATAAAAGAGATAATGAAATACAGAGAGATGAATGGAAGAGTTAGATCCTCTCCGCAGTTCAGAGGGCAGCAGGGTTACATTCAAAGTCGGTGATTCATGGTGTCTTTGTTCTCTTTGTGTATGATGCATGAATCCCTCCTGGTTGTACACCAAACATGTGATGAAGCAGTAATGGCATAAATTAACCTTTTAGTCAATTACAAAATGCATCATCAAGCAGGTCGGATGTCTTCATTGCAAATGTAAGTAGGTCCTCGCTCTGGTGTTAAACTGTCAGCATTACAAAAATATCACAGCTCATGAAATAATAAAATCTAGTTTTTGATCAAGAGCATAATTAATTTGACTAATGTTCAAGCAGATTTCTCAACAATGTGTAAAAATGACTGAAGGAAAAAGAGATGCACTGTCAAGTGTTTGCCTTTATTACTGTCAGAACTTCCCTGAATAACAGCATTCAAATGGACAGTTTTGTATACTCTAAGGGGACATTACCCCTAGAATTTTAAGACATCCTGAAACTTCAGACTTCCTTACCCTACACTTATTTACCGGTCAACTTTGAATCCTACAGTATTAACAAGTCCAAGTGTTTTTTTATTTCTAGAACTGGCAAAAACAAGGCATATTGGTCTGATGGTTCCATTTAATGGTACATTAGGAAGAGGCTAAAGATGGCTTCTTTATCGTTTGCAAAACTTGCTTTAACATAATACTTTAGCAAGCAAGTTTAAAATAGTTTTCAATGCGGTCTAGGTTTGACCGGTTACAAAGCATACAGACTTGATATTTGCTACACTCTTCAAACTGTCAAGTGGAAATGTCTCTTTTGCCTCATAAAAAAAACCTAATTTTAAAGTTTGAATGTGAAAAATAAGCCACTGAGTTAAAGGGAAATTCAGCCTTTTTGCCATCTATCCGGACGGGAGTGACCTACCTGACCCGCTTCCCGATCAGAGACTCCAGGTACCTCCGCGCTGAGAGCTGTCCGAGCAGTTTGCTGTATCCGCTGGTGAACAGACCGTCCGCGTGTCTCGTCGGTCTGCACATCACCACAGGGCAGTAACATTAAACTCTGCTTGGATTTGACATATTAAAACACATATAAGGACGACAGCAACTGCCAAATAGACGCGCATCAGCTCGAATTCCGAGAGTAATTATCATCCTCTCACAAAACTGCTCACATAACATCTACATGTCAATCATAAACAGCGCTGGATTAATCCTTTCTGCAGTTTCTTTTGGAAAAAACCTGATCCTCTTACCTCATGGATGTGTATGGCAGACTCAGAGTCCGGGAGTACAACACACTGCACAGGGCTATTAGGAAAAGCAGCTGGGGGCCGGTTCGTTGTAACATCGCTTTACACCTGAGGATGGAAACGATAATATTTTTGTTTCTTCCATCTCAAAACCGATCCCAATGAAGAAACCACACCATTAACGCCAATTTTTCTACCGAAATCATCATGTATGCTCTTCTCATTAACCGTAAAATCTTAAATTACGTGAATCAGTGAAGTATTGAAAAAGAGGTTAATCTCTCGATGCAAAACAAAAAAAGATCCAGAAGAATGCTTTAGCAAAAAAAGCCTTTTTGACGTCGATTTTTAATAAACCACTTGTTTCACGATTCTTTTTGCCACAAGAGAGCAAAAGATAGCAGCGAAATGCAGTGCGTAATTACGCACGGCTGGCAAGGAGAAAACCGAGGACACTGCAACTCTATTTTGTCCAAACTGACTACGAGCCACATTTTGTATGAGATGAGTTTCTTCTCATAAAAACGTCCCGTTCCTTCAATGAGTAACTGTCAAAATGCTTTAAATGTCGTCAATAACAAAGTCTGATTAGACTGTGGAATGTTAATTAATGGGCAATGTTATGCCCACATATGTTAGCGATAATATATATGCTCAAATTACAAAGAAGTGAGAGTGAACCATACAGATCACGTAATGGTGAATTTTGGCGGATGAATGTAACATAAATAAAAGACTACATCCAACGCGTAATTACGCACAGCCATGCACTAAACATCATACTAGACCACAGCTAAAACATTGCTGTGCAGCATGAACTGCAAAGACAAATCTTTTGGAAGTAAAAATCCATTTGATCTCTCAATGTCATTCGGAAAGTATTATCAAATCCTCACTGAAGCACGCACAAATATAAGACGATCACAAACACGTTGTTCTGAAAGAAACTCTATAAATATAAAATCTTACATTTGTTGCAAAAGTAGGTCTTCTGCTTTTTTCTCTGCCTGCTGAGCGCTTCAAAGTCCTGTTCTGGAACTGCTGTTGTATCTCCACTGTTGACCCGATGTTTGCTGACTCTCTTTCTCTTTGCCTTCAGCTCTGCTCCCGCTTTATACACCTGATGTTTCTTGTGGAGCACGAGCAGACATCAGATTTGTTGTGGGCCTGAGACGTCAGCAGGTCGTTGCTTTCGTCATTGGTGTTGCTCATGGTCGGAACAAAACAGGCCTATGGTGGAATTAGTGGGAAGTTTTTTCTTCTTCTGAATTAATCGTAGGAATAACCAATTTATGAATCATCTGATCATTTCCCCTAGGCATTTCTACCTTGTGTGCGGGTCAGCTGCTGTAGGAAGCCAAGAAGGGAGAGAAATCTGAGAGGAAAAGTCAAACTTAGGCTAATTGTCAATATGAAAGGACACTCAGAGGCAATGCTTTGTGCATATGTCCGTAAAACAGGCTAAACGGAACGGGTAAAGCCTCAATATGTATGTGGATTTTAACAGAAATTGGCCTACAGTCGCATGTTGATTTCAACACAGGAATCATGAACTATAGTCTACTCTGTCCCTCAAGAGTTACCAACAACAGTGTTCTATTTATACAATTTAAAAAGGGATGAATAAGATAACTGTCAAATTATATTATTACAAATTGAAAACAGTATGTAAATCATGTTAATAGTGTCTATGACTCATTTTTAAGGCAGACGATAACAAAAGGTGAGCTTTAACTTAAAGCTGGCTACACCAAGTAAACGCAATGTATTGAGCAGGCTGCGGTAATACAACACAAATCAATGCAACCAAAAAAACAAAAACCTAGAAACAAAGGGTATGGCTCAAAATTGCAGCACATCCGCGAGGAAACAGGAAGAATATTGCAGGGACAAACCATATATTTACAAGGCCTCGGCACACCAAGTAACACAGACGATAAACTTACAGATCAAAACCGGGACACACAGGTATTTATACACCCCGAAATAATCGGACACAGGTGGATTTAATCAGGGCGGGGCAAACGATTAAAAGAAATGCGGGAAAAACGAAGACAGGAAGTGATGACAGAAGGAGAGTGTTTTTATCAAATATAAAAGGAAAAGGGAAAAATTAACAGATATAATGATACATTTTGGACTCTTAATTGTTCTCTGTAAAATCTTAATAGTCAAAAAAAAAAACTTGTGCTCTGCCTGTGATGTGCTTTTGGCTTATTGCTTGTTCACAGGTGAATTCAATCTGTAATGCAATGAAATATAACGTGATAAGATAAGATGCTACTTTATCTTATCAAGAGTTCAATCTCAACGAGACGGCCTAATTAAATAATCATACAATAAAAAAAAGTATGCTATTTCTTTTCCTCCAGCTTAACTGTGAAGAAGACACGTTTTTGTTACAATGAGATGTGTTTCCAAGCCTATTTTTCATCCCTTGTATTGTCCTGTCATTACACAAATAATTAATTCCACAACAATGTAAACAAAATCCTTCTGCAGCCATTTATATCCATTTGTTTGTTTGTTTTTTCACAGAAGTGAGCGATGAGCACCACAGAAGGTGCTGAATGAAAACACAAGGATGTTGCAGATTACCACTTTAGGTAAATACAATAACGTTTTAAAGGGTGTTACTGTCACAGGCTTTCTATTTCTGGTTGTGCTGGGCTTTGACAAAAGAACAGCACACAGGACTGAAGTGTCTCTGAATCCACCCACAGTGTCCCTGATGAGTCTCATTTGCTGGAATGGCACAGTGAATTAACCGTGACGTCAACTGGCGCCTCATCCATCCATCCATCCATGCATCCATCCATCCATGCATGCATGCATGCATGCATGCATCCATCCATCCATCCATCCACCCATCCATCCATCCATCCATCCATGCATCCATCCATCCATCCATCCATGCATCCATCCATCCATCCATCCATCCATCCATCCATCCATCCATCCATGCAGCCATCCATGCATCCATCCATCCATCCATCCATGCATCCATCCATCCATCCATGCATCCATCCATCCATCCATCCATCTGTATGGGTGAGAGAGCAGAGAGATAACACTGGTGTTAAATTAACCAGATAAAGAGATAAGCAGTAATCAACTTTAAAATAATTAGATTACAGCCATGAAGCGTTTGAATATGCAGGCGATCGTTGTTATATTTCCACACAAAATGATATTCTCATTATGTTAAATATAATGGATTTCAACTCATATGACTTTACTTGATATACTTAACACTGATGGATCATAATTTGTCTTTGATTGATATCTTTATCTGCATTGTAATGCAAAAGAAGATTTAAGTATTCACAGTTTGTTTGTGTTTCATATTTCTTTAAATAATATAATTCGGTTTTAGGGTGACTTTGTAACATCTGTCCAGGGACAACAGGCGGCAAACATCAATATAATATTGGCTTACTATAGCACATTTACAGCAATGTTTATTCATGTGGACTATCTCTGAAAAATAAAAAAACTTCTATTAGTAATGTGAATGGTATTTTGAGTCAGCATGACCTACCCTCTCCTCCTCTTCCTGCTGCTCCTCCTGCCTCTCCTTAACCATGATGGCACCATCTGAACCGTAATGTGATCAGTGCAGAGAGAAGTAGATTACGCAGGAGTCCATAGGAGAAGGAGCTGGTCTAATTGACAGCAGTGATCGGACACAGATCCCTGCAGGAAGAGGAAGCTGATGGAGGAAACATCAGCGCCATTATGTTGATGGAATGTACGGAAGGAAACGTTCCTATGAACGAGTAACAGGCCGTCCCACCTCGGTATGCAGGGCGACACAGAGGACTAAGGACCACTATTTAATGTTTATTTGTTTCTCATTGGTACTTTAATAACCCCACTGATATCTTTATAGGAAGTGTTTAGTATCTTTGTGCCACTATTACTGCAACAACTACTGTTGGGACTTGTTAGTTTTAGTATCACATGTTGTACTCCTTATGCCACTTGAACTCCTGTCAATAATAGTACAGTCAGTCAAGTCCACATTGAGACATGTGAATTTGAGTGACTTGTCTGTATTGTCTGGTTTCAGTATACATATTTAAATGAACAAATGTTCAATATTGCCAATGTTGACATTATAACTGCCTGTGTAATGTTGCCATGTTAAACATGCACACACTGAGAAGGGCATGGACAGGATTTTCACACTCAAAGTGATTGGGAGGAATTTATTTGAGCTTTTTTTGCATGAATTTATTTCACTGAATATACATAATAATAATAATAATAATAATTCAAAAACAACTCCTTGTCATACTTTTGAACAAGTTAGATTAATTTGCTGAAAATATCATGATTAGACAGGTACTAATCATCTCTGTGGTATATTAGAAAAAGTGACTTGACTTGGGACTACTGTAATTACTCTTGAGGTAACTTAAAACATTTAGGTTGTAACAATAAACAACCTTATGTGGAGGATCACCGGTGGATTCTGTTCGGTCCAAACTGTGAATAGACATTCAAAATCTTTGCATCACGACTCTCTGCAGCCGGTGTGATGAGGGGAATCCCCCGGCTTGCTGAGTGCCTCCTCTGAAACACATTATCCAATTAACAAACCCACTCTGACGGGCACATTACTG
>NC_136909.1:80533177-80583177 GCF_949606895.1 Notothenia rossii
ATCAATCAGAATCAAACTTTGTTTTTTATTGATGATTTTCGAGCAGAAACTGTCAATTTCAATCAACGAATGCATTTTTGAAATACAGACACACAAAATAGGGAGGAGGATAAGTATGAGTCAGAGGGGGAGAAATAATACATTTCAAAAATGTGTGTTATGAATTTGCTTCAGACCTAGACACACTTTCCCTTTTGGTGTTTTCTGTCTTTTATTCTTAACATCCCCTTTAAGATTTAATAAATAAAGCATTCTCACCCCCTCTATTTATTTCACTTTGACACACGCACAACACCCAGGGAGTAACACTGATATTGTCTGGGAGCGTTAACTCGGTCAGATCAGACTGAGTTGTTGTGCGACATCCATCACACCCATCAGCCCAGACTCCTCATTTTCCACTCTGGTGTAATTCTTCATGACCACCTTTTGCTGAATTTGATTTGTTGGATGCAGAAGGAGTTACTCACACAGTTAAGTATGCAGTCTGTCAGTCATTCGTCAACACCAAAACCTTATTTCACGCCAGATATTCTTTTTGTAGAGTAGAAATAACCTGATTACATTTTAAAGAACATTGCTGCATAGGTTAAATATTTAATCAGAGAAATATGATATATAATAAGCTATTTTTTCTAATTAACAACTGTGCTCACAATAATACCGAAAAAGCGTTGTGTATGTTTTTCATGCAACTAACCAAGCCTGTTTTTCAGGTCTCAGGCTCGAAAATGACATTTCTAGAACAAATGACCATAACTACACTTCTAAAAGGGGACATTTAATAATCTTTTTTCTCAGAGTAATGATAAACCTGTGAGTTGGATGTAGAAAAGTCAGAATCAATATAGATGTTTTTTATTTTTAAAGAAAATTCAGATTGAACATAGTAAAAAACTGTCCGTCCAAAATAATCTTTTTTACTTATAGTGAAAACTACCCTTGGATGATGGGTTAGTAGATTAAAAGCTTTAGGAATCCAAAGTACAACATTTAATAAGTACCCTGTATCAAGATTGATGCAAAACAAGTGAAATTTGACCTTCTAGAGAGATTTAGCAAAAGAAACCCACTTCTGGGGTCATTTGGGTGGATTTTCCATATCTCTGGCCCCCCTTGGTCGATTTTGACGAATGAAATCTCTTTATAACCGCTCGAGCCAATGGAATTGAAGGGGGGTTTTCACATAGACACCAAGGTTAACACAAAAAGATGGGGGCTTTGCGCATGTAGTTTTGCATGAGAGTGAAGCTATCTCTCGCTCTGACATCTGGAAACGGAAAAGCAGGGTTTAGTGCTTATGGATTATCAGAAATCATTTCAAAGGGACACAGACACATTGGATTAACCTATGGATTAACTTCAGCAGCGTTTTTATCGTTTTAATGCCTTTGAAGACCAGTTTTGACCAGACAACGACCAAGGTAGGCCATGTTAGCGTTTTTAGCTACCTATCGCCACATGTTTTGATGTCTGTTTTTGTTTATAACGTTGGGAGTGCTTATAATATAGTGACAATGTATGTACCCATCGATCCTGTGTCATCTCACGATGTGAATCGATGGGTTGGATGTGCAGAAAAGATAAATAATAAGGGTTTTATGAGAGATTTTCTGTGCAGTAATCTGTTAGCATTTTTTGCTCGTTGCTAATTCAGAGGCAATGTTAGCATTGTGGGTTTTAAAAATAAAAATAAATAAAAGATCAGTTAGCTGAGTTTCTTCCCGTTACATATTCATATTGTATTACATCTTAAGAAGCCCTCAGACACTTTTGCTTGCAGATGTTGTGATTTCGGCCCCTTCGGCGGGTCCGTGGGGTTTAAGAGGCTAATTATACAAATAAAATGCAAACAAATTAATAAATAGGTAAAATGCAAATAAAATCCATAATCTTAGTGTGACTTTAAACTGTTGCTGGTAATTACTCACCACTTCCTCATATAAATATCAACCTATTTATTCTTAATTGAGATGGCAGTGATCCTCTATGAAACATGCATCCTTCACATTTAAGCATGTTATCAAGTCTGAAAATCCAGTAAATCCACTGTTTGAAATGTGTATTGTCTTATAAGAGTCTGGGGTCACATCATTTGACATCATTTACTCAGTGTAATATATTCAAATGTAATTTAAAATATGTGATTTATTCTGATAATTACGAATAGATTAACACGAAAAGTCATCTTATTACCTTATCTCATCGAATAGAAATTGGACTACGAGGTGTTCTGCTTAATTCTTCTGCAAAGAGGAAGATTTTTTTTTTAAGAACGTCTCCTAAATAATAAAATATATTCATTTATGAGTCCCACAACTGGCAATGATGCTTTGTTGCAGCAGCAAATGGGCAATGCAACAACAAATAACAATGTATAGGTTAATTTAACAGTCACAAAATCCCAACCATATGATATACAATATATTGCAAAGGATATGATATTGCACATGAACATTTTTTTGTGAAATGATAAAAATGTTCCTTAATGTAGCTACCTCTTATTATCTAATTAATTCCTCATCATGGATTTATAAAGGTCCTCATCCCTCAGCCCTGGAAGGAGAGGATAAGGTAGGAAAGAGATGAAACTGCCCTGAGGAAATCAGCCAATCAGCTGCGCCACTGCCCTCCTCCTCACTGCTGATTGGCTGACTCGTGGAGGAAGGGGATGTTGGGACAGCAAAGATGTCCGCGCTCATTTGAAAACCTGCGGTAGCCAAATCCAGAGTTTGGCACCTGATTCATGTTTTTTTTATGTTGACACCGTTCACGACGTTGTGCTGACGCAAGACTCAAACACAGGAAACATAAAGGACTCAACGACAAGAGCCAGACTATTCCGTACTATCAGGTAAAGCAGCTAAAACTCTATGCTAGCTGAAGCTAATATTAGCTAGCGTGCTAATAGAGAAAAACAATGGTACTCTTTGGGGGTTTAGCATTAGCAGGCTAATGCCGGACAGTACTTTGGAGCTAGCTTCTTACTCACAGCTGTCAACACGTTTTTTGACATAACGTACTGCAAGTGGGCTGTCAAGTACTGTGTTTTATTTTGTTGTTTATATTGGTTTAATAACCTACAGCTAGCTACGACAATGTAGCGCCTTTCAAAATCAATAGAACAGGATAAATCATATTGAAAGTAGTTATTAAGCATTTGTAATTCTTTTTGTACCGTGTCTACTTACAATATAATTAAATGTATTGACTCACTTTACATAAAGCTTACTGTTTCATCTTAGTTTATGTGCTGATATGGCAATGAAGAAATAAAGCCAAAGCTAACGTAATTAAACAACACAAAAAGCCAATAGTTGAATCTGCCCATTATGATAAAGTTGGCGTGATGAATATATTCATTCTTGGTTATTAATTCTTAAAATAAAATAAAATGCATTTGTTTATACTGACTGGAAACACCATAACCACCTCAATTACAATCAGAAACATTGGTACCATAACAGACAACTGCTGTCTAAATTTGCCTTTTGCCTTTTTATTTTCTGAATTCATAGCTATTTTTGTTGGGACATGTTTTGTTTTATTTTACTTTCAAGTTATCTGATTTTCTAGCTTAATGAAAATCAAGCTGTCACTCACTCATATCATTTACTAGTCTGTCTATTAAACCTTTTGAAGAATAGCATTATAATAAGTCAGTACAGTCTTGCCACTTGTAATACTTTTTATAACACTGGGTATAGGTATGACTTTGCAAAAGAAGAACTCCATATTTTCTCTCAACTCTCTTGGTGCTTATTTGTAAAATTTTTCCTTTTACCTTTCTATCCATTATTTCCAGAAATAATGCTGATATCTGGAACTCATGTCGGAAGTCGTGTATGAAGAGACAGCCACGATGATCGCAGCAGGGGAATTGCAGTCGTTTGTCCCGTTCGGCCGCGAGCACTGCAGGAACCATCCAAACGCCTTCAACCTGCAGCTCAGAGAGCTCCAGCCTGCCTCCGAGCTCTGGTCGTCAGATGGCGCCGCCGGCCTGGTCGGGTCGCTGCAGGAAGTCAGTCTGCAGGAGAGAGAGAGGGTGAGACTGCATGGAATTGTCCTTTACATATACATTTATATATTTATTAGAAAATATCACTCGCCACCGGATTGAGCTTCAATAACAGGATACATGTATTTATTAATCCTCTCAATAATGGAAGTAGTCATCACATACAGAGCATTTGGTACAACTAGTTCCTAAACAGTGTCCTTCAGATGCTTATATACTAAAGATCTATGTTTTACATATGATCTTATTATTGATGTGTTAAATGCCTCAAGTAAGGGTTTTTACAACAGTAAGAAAAAGGACCATAGTATAAAACATGGATGGAATGAACACACACATGACACACTGCTGCTAGAGATGCTTTTAAATTGTGGGCAGAATCAGGTAGGCCGAGACAGGGGTCTTTGTTTGTACATAAACAGGCCACTAATGCCAAATATAAGTATGCTGTCCGCTTCATTAAAAAAAACGAGGACACAATGAGGGCTGACTCACTTGCCAGAAAGCTGCGCAACAATAGTTGCTATGATTTCTGGAAAGAGGTCAAAGTCATAAACAGCTGTAAGACTCCCTTACCGTCTTCCATTGAAGGAGTGTGTGGGTCAGGCAGCATCGCAGAACTGTGACGACAACCAGAGTTCCCGTTAGAATATTTTTTCGCCGGTCAACTTGTCCGTTAAAGTTTAAATCTTCCGGACAAAATTATAAAAGTGCCGGTCAAAGGTCTTCTTTGTTATTTATTGAGCTTTAAAACAAATTGATATGATTTGATATTAAACAAACTAATAATAGTAGATTAACTACATTATTCAAAAGTGTACAATAACTTACAATAACACGGGAATAATAAACGGAGCGCTCTCTCCCTCTCCTGACAGTCCGCTAGTATGATGCAGCTCGCTGATCCAGTAATGAGTGACCTGACGGTAAAACTAAACATATCTATAACTAGTTTAGGTAGTTTGAGAGGTCATTAAAATAGCTACGTGTGATATTCTAACCTGAAGTGTGTGTGTGTGTGTGTGTGTGTGTGTTGCTCCACTCACCGCTGCAGGTGATCATGCAGAGCTGCGTGTCGACTCGTCAGCAGCAGCTGATCTCTCTCTCCCGTCAGATTAGACTTTATTCGCGTTTATGTCCATATCGATCAGATCTAGCTAGTTCTAGCAAATGATAGGACTACCTGCTTATTAAAAGACACCTAACAATAAGCGTCGCTATGCAACTGGGTGAGGCCACAAAGTATAGCGCAGCATTATGCATTTGTTTACATGCCCACCGGAACCCCGAGGCATTACCAACAGATCAACGCACAATCAACCCATACAGGACATCTCTTTCTCCACATTACGTGTTAGACATTAGAATTGACTCTTCTTGTCTGTCACATACTCTTTTGTCTGTCACATAAGTGGCACAAGTGGCGCAACTGATGCGGTATTGCGTTAAGGGGAAATTATTTTGACCCGAGAGGTTTAGATTTGCCGGTCTTCAGCATATTTTACCGGTCATAGTCCGGTAATTACCGGCAAACGGGAACTCTGGCGACAACACTATCATGAGTTGTTCAACTGTGTTAAGAGTGATGCATTTGTGGTTGAAAAGGTTGACTCCACTGAACACGTTACAGTTAGATCAGAGGAAGTCTTTAACACTATAATGAATCTAGAAAATAACAAAGCTTGTGGCCCGGATCTTTGTGAGACACCATGATTAAGGAAACCAGTAAGATCCCTCATCTTGATCTGTGTCTTACTGGTTTCCTTAATCATGGTGTCTTACCAGATTCCACGTTATCTGTGCTACTTGTGCCAGTCATCAAGGATAACGCTGGGAAGATTAATGGCATTGATAATTACAGACCCGTTGCTTTAGCTAGCATTCTCTAGAATTCTGTTGGATAGGCTGGAAAGGTATATTACCACAGCTGACAACCAGTTTGGTTTGAAAAGAAAACATGGCACAGAGATGTGTATATTTGCTTTAAAAGACATTATAGCAAAATATAGAAACCATAATTCCACCATGTTCCTGTGTTTTATTGATGCTTCCAGGGCATTTGATAGACTGAATCATTTCAAATTATTTGACAAAATGTGCCAGAGAGGGGTACCCAAGTACATAATAAGGATCTTAGCCTTCTGGTATGCACATCAGACTATGCAGGTGAAGTGGGGCAATACTGTGTCTGAACATTTGTATGTTGGTAATGGGGTCAAGCAAGGTGGGATTTTATCTCCTTTGTTGTTTAATCTGTACATGGATGATCTGTCTAGGAAACTAAACTTGTGTAAAACTTTCTGTGTCATCGGTGCTACTGTTGTCAACCACCTTATGTACGCAGATGATTTCATCTTTTCCCCGTGCGGTGCAGGCTTACAACAGCTTCTGAGGATTTGTTCCCAGTATGGCATTGATTTTAATATGAAGTATAACGCCAAGAAGAGTAGCAGTGTTTCCCCTACCATTGTCTTGGAGGGGCGCTGCACCCCGCCAACGGAGCCCCGTGCCCCCCCGGAAATTCAAGGTGTTTTAAAAAAAATAATTATAATTTTTTTTTTTTAATTAATTTTTTTAAATATATATATAGCACCAAATTGCAACTAATCTATATCTATTGTCACTTTTCACATTGAACATGTGCTCTTTTATTAAATAAACTAAACGCTTTCATTTTAAGTTGTGAGTTTAGGGTTTATGACCCTAAGAAACACTGATGCATTCATCAATAACAATAATCCACAGCTCCTCTCTGCTCCAGAGGATTTAAAAAATATATGATATAGCTCAGGCAGCCCCCCCCAAAGCAGTAAACCTAGGGGAAACACTGAGTAGCATCATGATTGTGCGAATTAAAGAGGACAAAAAGGCTGTATTTCCTCATTTTATTCTCAGTGGCAACATTCTTCTTGTGTGCAGTGAGATGAAGTACCTTGGTCATTTATATTTCTGATGATCTTACAGATGACAAAGACATCCATAGACAACGCTGCAAACTGTATGCCCAGGCAAACATATTAATGCGGACATTTCACAAGTGCTCTGTAGATGTCAAGGTATCACTTTTTAAAGCTTTCTGTACACCATTGTACACGACTCACCTGTGGAGTAACTACAAGGCTAGAAGCATACAAAAACTAAAAGTTGCATACAGTGATGCTTTACGGTTGCTGCTGAGGGTACCAAGATGGCACAGTGCCAGCCAGCTGTTTGTTAACTTGGGGGTACCTACTTGTCAAGCCCTTTTAAGAAAGTTAATGTACAAATTCATGTGTCGCCTAGAAGACTGACAATCATGTTATCTCGATTTTAATTAACCCTGTGAAGAGTTCTACTCGGTTCTCTTCCATGATTTGGAGACATTGGCGCAATAGCCTGTACAGACAGTGAGCATGTGTGGCTAGCTGTGATTGGACTGATTTTATGTTTTGTATCTGTTTGTTTTTATTTGTTTTGGGTTTATCTTATTTACTGTATTGATGTGTATCTTGTCATTTTGTATGTGATATGGACCTTGAGTCTGAAATAAAGATTGAATGAATATACAAGAGAGGGAGTTACACACTCACAAGATGGAGGAATACTGGTTCAAAGAAGTATACAATGTTTAGTTCAGATTAGACCCACGTCAGAAAATATTCGCTTTTCATATGTCTATCTCCACCATTTGCTATCATGTGCTACACTGATATTGGAAGAGTACATTCAGTATTCTCCCAACAATATTATATATAACTTTATTTGTTTTTGAATCCATCCTTGTCATGTAGATGTAATAAATATATGTTATTGGCAGGAATGCTGGCAGCTTAGGAAGGGCTGCAAGGGAATCAGGGAGGAAGATGTGGAGTTTGAAGAGGAGCTCTACACAGCAGGAACTGTGGTCGTCTGGAGCCAGGGCAGCCGGACACAAGCCTCCAACGTCTATAAAGCCTTCACTGTCGACAGCCCGGTGCAGCAGGTTGGTTACTGAAAGCTGGTTTTAGATAGTATTCAAAGCTATACCCTTATCTTACTTATAAGTAGATCCAAGAAACTGTTTATTTCTGTCGGGAAAGTTGTCATTTTGACCGATTACATTAACAGTTTTTGTGACTCACTGGATAATGTGGATGGCAATTAAGATGTTGGCTACATTTCATTCAGGTAAAACAAGATTTTGATCAAAATACAATGAGAAGTAAAAGTGTGTGAATGAGATGAGAGGCTTTTTGTATACATGCATATTAGGGCTGTACCCGAATATTCGTTCGTTGGAGTACTATTCGGGTTTCAATTTCGTTATTCGGATATTCTTCTTTTTCTTTTTTTTGGCAGCCGTGCTCACTGCGGCTGCCAAATAGATTTTTATTGAAATCTCCAATATCAACGTAAGAGCTTGTGTCTCTTCCGGGGTGCTAACACTTAACCATAAACTTTATCGTTTACTTTTCCCGTCTTTATATGTAGATATTACTTTTCTCCGTTAATCTCCGTCACGTTGTTTCCATAGCAACAACAACTTCCTGTCAACAGCGCTAACTCTCCTTCAAAATAAAAGCATGTCCATACAAAATAGGAAGCCAAGCCAAATTACACTTAAGACATACACAACTGCAACGAAAGTAACAAACACAATGCGATATCCTTTTCAATTTCAAAGAACACAAATTTGGTTGTATACATTAACAAATAACTATAAAATGACAATAGGCTACTGTAGAATATCAAAAGGAATGCCGTGAATAAACCGAAATACACGTGTTGAAGCGGTTTGCTGCTGATTACTACGCGGAGCCCGAAAAATGGTAATCGGGACAGCCCTAATGCATAAATATATACCGGTATATGTTAGCAAAATATTGAAACTAGTTTTTATTCTCTTGACAGGCCTTATGGTGTACATTTGCTGTTCCTCACAACAAGAAAGATGGTAATTAATCATTAAAAAGCTTTTGTTGTTCAAAAGAGAATAGTTGTTTTAATGTATCTGTTAAATTCAACCGCAGTTCATTTGAATTTAATAAATAAGATGCACCATCCTGATGTTGTTTTGCAGAAGAGGAAGTGGAGCAGACAGTCTGTATCGTCCAGAGTAGCTGTGTCAACGTGCACACCATAACTGGGAAGGATTTCATCTCACCACTACCTTTCCATGTGAGTTGGAGAGAAATGTTTGTTAAACATTCTTTAAAGACGTGTGTGTGTGTGTGTGTGTGTGTGTGTGTGTGTGTGTGTGTGTGTGTGTGTGTGTGTGTGTGTGTGTGTGTGTGTGTGTGTGTGTGTGTGTGTGTGTGTGTGTGTGTGTGTGTGTGTGTGTGTGTGTGTGTGTGTGTGTGTGTGTGTGTGTGTGTGTGTGTGTGTGTGTGTGTGTGTGTGTGTGTGTGTGTGTGTGTGTGTGTGTGTGTGTGTGTGTGTGTGTGTGTGTGTGTGTGTGTGTGTGTGTGTGTGTCATCCCTGCTTGTGTTTGTATACATGCTGAATAGAATTGAGTGTGTGTTTGTCCACTTGCAAATATGTTCTGATAATTCAACATGTTTGTGTGAGTGTGCGCATGTGTGTTTAATGGTTATGTCTCTGTGAGTATGAGTTTGTTCCGGTCTCAATAGTCTGTTGCACAGCAACAAGATATCATTTGATTCATGGATCTATTTTTACCAGTTAGTTGCAGAAATAGTGTTTGTGGCCTGCTCGGAGGAAATCATGTTTCCTTAGTTTTTTTTTTGTATTAGTTTTTTCTGTACGTAAAAATAAAGCTTAATGTTGTCTTTATTACTTACAAACATTACAATTGTTTGCACACATTTCTTCCCTGACTATCCCCACCTTTCTCCTCCAGGTGTCAAAGGTCTGGGCGACAAAGTTTGGACTTTTGTTAGAACGAAAAAACACAGCGACAGACTCACAACTCCCCGGGTACACACCATACACTCTGACACACGTAGACACACATCCAAGTGTCTCACAGACAAATCTCAAAAACCTGAACAGATTTGTTTACATTAAAGACATTCTCCTTGGTTTGAAGGGTAACAGAATAACTGAGCCCGTTTTCTCTCTACAGGGAATCTCTCCCCACAGTCTTCAGCATGCTGCATCCTCTCGACGAGATTGCACCAATAGTGTGTAAACCTACAGGTATGACAAAAACACATATTCCTCTCCCGCTCTCGCTTTCTCTTTCTCTTAATCTGTTTCGCATATTCAATGTCTGTGTCAGAGGTTTTCTCTTCAAGTTGAAATACGTTTTGTTTCAGGTCTGATTGAAAACTCCCGTGTGCAGTATGCATCGGATGCCACCATGAAGATAGTGTTCAGCTGCTGCCAGCCCTCTATAGTTGTCTCCTATGACACGGTACAGGGAATACACTCTGTCTGGGCCCTGCGCAAAGTCACACAGGATGTGAGTGATCACAGACACACCTGCAAAATCCCACAGTGAGTCTACCTGTGTCTAACCTTGAGCCTCTCACCTCCATCAGGAGCGATTTTCAGTCCTGCGGTGTACAGCAGATCCGGTTGGCACTCCTTCGGGTCTGAAGGCATCGGCCTTACTGACCTCTCACCTCCGTAATATCTCACGCCTGGACTCCCCCGGAGGCAGTGGGGCGACCGGGCTTGGCCCAGGAACAGCAACAAGGTATACGCTTTAATATGTGAGGCGTCTGGCCTTGTTATGTCCATTTATTTATATTTAACTTTCCTGTTAGGAATGTTTCACAGAGACGAGGTCTGTTTTTAAAAACAAAACACGGCAAAGTTAGCAGTAATGTCGATCAGCGGTTTAATTCAAATGCACACAGGGACGTACAAACATGAAGAATAAGCACAACAACTAAGACCATCTCTGATCCCATCCTTATTTTTCTGCTCTTAGTTGTGCCATTGCCAGCTCTCCTCTCCACTACACCGTTCTGCACGGCCACCCGAGCAGAATGATAACGTCTTCTTCACCAGGGATACACACCCGGGTTCACTCCTCCCCGATAATATCCAACATGGCTGCCCTCAGGTGAGTTGGACTTTGGGGAAGCTCGTAACAAGACTTAAGGGCCTGATTCAAAAATTGCCTTAAGAACATTGAATGTAAAAGCTAAACAAGCCTTATTAGCACAACTGTTAGGAGATCAAAATGTGTAAGTCAGTATGGACAGAGGAGTATGGTTTTTAAATGCCATTATATGCATCAGACAAATCTTAAAAAGATGAATTTTTTTCTTTAATAATGGACTCTATTGCCAACTATACAAATTTGCTTCAACGCCTTCTGTAATTGGCAGAATCTTGTGCATGTTCTGATTGTACATAACAGGATACAGGAAACAATATGCTCCTCAACACCACTAGTTGTCAAGATAATGTCCTTTTTCTCCTCCTCCATCCTTTCTTGGCAGCCGGGCCCATCCTCCAGGCATGGCGACTCCATCCTTTACTGGTGCGGCTCGTTTCAACACTTCCTTCTACACCCATTCCCCCAGGGGGCACCCCGGCCTGCTGCCCTCTGCCAACAGCACGGTCAACGAGACGCTGCTGGTGCCGGAGATGGAGCCCATCTTGCCCGACCTGTGCATCGAGCAGCTGTGGAGCGAGACCGTCACAGCTGGTTGTTACAGGTAACCGAACCCTCATGGAAACTGATGACATGTTTGTGCAGACACATGTTCAATTTAATGACAATTATGAAGAGATTTATGATAATGTTCTTTTAAGTTATGGCTTTTATTCATGCAAGTTCAGGACCAGGCTACTTAGCTTTTTCAGCTTTTCTTAGTTATTTTAGCAACACAATTAATTAAGGCAGTATTAAGGCACATAGCTTTTAGGACTTACAAGTTAACACCAGAAAATGTTTACCATCTATCATACACGGCATCCTCATCAGAAAAACAGATGTTGTTCTTCGTCAGATACATCATTTTTTTGAAGAAAAATAAGATTATAATGGATTTCTTTTTACAGTAATTTCAGTTCAGCTTTAATTGGGTACTCCTTGTTTTCTTTATTTGGTAGTACCCAGGTTAAGTGAATTATTTAAACACATTTAACCCTTTTTCCCGCTCTAAATAAGATGTCCAAAATTGTTGCTGGGATTTTTGTTGACATATAAATGATCGTGAAAAAAAGAGCATCATATTTTGTCCTTTAGCATTTTTACCATCAAAGTTGTTCAGATTAAATAAAAAATCAGTTAAATTCTTAATCACTTATCAGATGGGAGCTCCTCACAGCAGGGATATATTTATTTGATATGATTTGTTTAACTCTTGTTTTTGTTGCTGATCTTGTTTCACACATATCTTCTAATGTTTGTGTTTGCAGGGAGATGAGCAGCCAGGCATCTAAAGTATTTCTGACCTCTGACCTCTGTGAGAACCACTACCTCTGTTTCCTGGTGGAGTCTCACCAGCAGCTGAGGTAATACACACACACACACTCACTCACTCACTCACTCACTCACTCACTCACTCACTCACTCACTCACACAGAGAGAAAGTATCTCAATCTTAGGCCCTGAAGGGAACTATGACAGTAAAGGTAATAAATATCGATCTCTTATGTAGAACGTCAGGCAAATAAATCTAAATCTATTGGATATCCTGAATGCCATCCCTACACATTATTCTCTTCTTCATTCTTTCCACAGATGTGTGAAGTTTTTTGAAAGCAACAATTCGTCTCAGCTGATCTTCACATCTGTCACGACGATCCCTGCCAAAGACGCAGAGCCTCTGCAGGTACAGTACAATATCTGAGCTTCACAATATTTATTTTTTCCCAAATAAATAATACAAAACCCAGTAAAGACAGATGTAGATGTAAAGTATGTGATTGTACCCATTGTGTACACTTTATTAGGTACTCATGTATAATCAAATGCAGTCCAGTTCAACTATTCTGCTGTAATATTCAGTATTAGGCTGTCTTCATCATAGAGGCATAAATTAAATTAGTGTAAGCATTAAATTGGATTGGAGAGACATAAAACATAGCTTGTAATGTAGTCCACTGCAACACTTTTTAAAGTGGACCTATCATGCTATTTTTAGGCAATAGCACAGGTCTCAGATATATACAAATATATAAAAAACATGTCTATGAAGTGTTTTGCTCAAAATAGCAAACAGATCACCCATTCTAGCCATGCCTCATACCCCTCTATTTCACTTCCTGTTTAAAAAGTGCTGATTTGGGTATAAAGCTTTAAAAAATAAAATAAATTGTTAAATAAAAAAAAAGGGGGGGCTGAGCTCATCCGGGACCCGGCAGCTACTGTCTAAACTAAATACTGCCGTGATGAAACGCCATATCATGGATTATCAAGGATTATTTCTGAAACAGTATGGAGCTCAAAGGCTTTCTCTCTTGCCGGTTATACCACAAGGTGAGTTCCTTTTTACTTCCTGCTTCTTCACACACATGCTCTCCCGTACAGATTAGCTCTGAGTGTTAGCGATGCTAATGTAAACACTGACCATATTACGTCCAAAACAGTCGGGCATTGTTTCTGATAGCAACGTTTCTGATTTCCGATATTACGTCATATCGGACGCAAATCTGGATCAGCTCCGTTGTAGCCCCGTTTTTAGAGATTTGGGTATGGAGGAGAAGAAAGAGGTTTTCAAAAAGGGCTAACACTCAGAGCTAACCTGTACTGGAGAGCATGTGTGTGAAGAAGCAGGAAATAAAAAGCAACTCACCTTGTGGTATAACCGGCAAGAGAGAAAGCCTTTGAGCTCCATACTGTTTTAGAAAGAATCCTTGATAATCCATGATATGGCGTTTCATCACGGCAGTATTTAGTTTAGACAGTAGCTGGCGGGTCCCGCATGAGCTCCCCCCCCTCCTTTTTTTTGTCATCAATTTTTCTTTTTTTAATTAAAGCTTTATACCCCAAATCAGAACTTTTGAAACAGGAAGTGAAATAGAGGGATATGAGGCATGGCTAGAATGGGTGATCTGTTTGCTATTTTGAGCAGACATTTTTTTTATATATTTGTATATATCTGAGACTATGAGGCTATTGCCTAAAAATAGCATGATAGGTGACCTTTAAATATCTTTAGGTATTGAACATCTGGACAGACAAAACAAGCATTTAAATATCTTAACTTTGTCTTTGAGTAGCCTAAGTGACTTAAATGAAAATTTTTGACACAAAAAATCTTTTCTCCTCAGAATATCGATGCCATGCTGGTGCTGGAGGCCTGTGGCAGTCTGGTTCTCTACACAGGAATCACCAGGGTGAGAAATATCAAAACCCAGACACGACGTCATGTTTAAAAGGAAAAAAAAACTTATTTTTAATATGGCTTTTAATTTGAGTTAATATCCAATTCTCACTAGTATCATTGTCCATGTTTTAATTTTATTTTTAAAATTGTTTTATTTTAACTTATTTTAATGTCTTGTCAGCTTTAATTCAAGGGAATTTCATTAGGATCGCTTTAGATGTTTTATCTTGTTCTGTATTTATTTTAATATTGTTCTTATGTTTTCTGTAAAGCACTTTGGGCTGCTTTGTGCATATATTTTTTATTATATCATAACTTTTTTCTTTTTAAACTTTAATACTTTTGAATGCTGTATCTACGTACATTTCCCCTCTATGGGACTAATAAAGGGATTCTGATTCTGATACAGATAACATTTATTATTATTAATTAGGGATGCTCCGATCGCACATTTTGGGGCCGATCGCCGGAATCAGTATGGTCCGATACCGATCCGATCGAGTGGGCGGGGCCTATGGGGATCTTCCATTTAAAGTGATGTTTAAAACTCAGTTAATGGGGCTCATTCACTGGCGCTTCCACAAACAACAAACATAATTATTACATTCAAATGAAGTACATTATTCAAGTTTACATTAACTTTGGATAATAACACGGGAGAAATGAGCGGAAGCCTCTCTCTTTTCCTCTCTCCCTCTCTCTCTCCCTCTCTCTCCTGACAGCCTGTCAGTATCGTCTCATGCAGCTCACTGATCCAGTAATGAGTGACCCGACAACTAGTTTAGCTTGTTCCAGAGGTAGATAAAATAGCTAAGTGTGTCTAACTTGAAGTGTGTGTTTTGCGCCGCTCACCGGTCCGTCACAGCGGTTATGTGTGGCATATGCTGTATATATACAGTCTATGATTTTACGCCATGTGATCGGCTCTCCTGATCGGCCGAGAGTGAATATCGTCCGATAACGATCGGCGGCCGATTGATCCGAGCATCCCTAATTATTATTATTATTACCGGTAATAACAGTTAAATACAGCAGGTTTAACATACTTTAGATACAAAATGCAAGGACATTTCTGCTTATTGTAGTGAATGCATGTGTATTATTAAATATATAACCTTCCTGTATTGCTGTCCTTTAGGTCAGTAAGGTGTTCGTCCCCGGCCTCCTGTCGCCCACCTTCAGCCTGACCAACCACGTGTCTCACTTCAGCTCAGCGATGGACAACGTTAGCACGCCGACTAATGCTGGTAGCAGGCACCTCCAAAGACTGGATGAGGTACTATGTCTTGTAAACAAAGTGATCTTTAATATATTTACATGTTTATTCATTTTTCATTCTTTTAAACAACATAGTTACAAGACACGCCATACCTTACCGGTGTTTCCCCTACCATTGTCTTGGCGGGGCGCTGCGCCCTGCCAACGGAGCCTCGCGCCCCGCCTGAAATTCAAGGTGTTTTATTTAAAAAATAAATAAAAAAATAGCACCAAATTGCATCTGAAGTAATCTATCTACGGTCACTTTTCACATTGAACATGTGCTCTTTTATTAAATAAACTAAACGCCTATGTTATTTATCCAATCTATGTGCATGTTTCAGACCCCGTTTACACGAGAACAAAACGGGTTGGATCCACATAGTTTCTCTTGCGTAAGCCCTTTCATTTACACAAGGCCGTAACAAAACGATAGAAACGGACCCCACAAACGATAAAGGGTCCCAAGGTGGATAGATTTGCAAACGAAACGCTCTGGGGGGTCCAACGGCTCTGTGTAATCGCCTCTAAACGATCATTTCATTTCATTTCCCGTAATGGACAAATACTTTGTTACTGTACGATATCAATAACAATAATCCACAGCTCCTCTCTCTGCTCCAGAGGATAAAAAAAGACAAAGACAAGACAGGACATAATTTCAAAACAAATACAATTGTACTTTACTTGTCCTATCAACCAGATGGCTCTCATGGATTCCCATTGTTATTTCTTAGCATGTTTGACACATTAACATTCCCTAACAGTTGAGAAAACGAGCCCCAAACCCTATCAAAGGTTTCATTTTTCCTTTTCAAAATATACGTTATCTTTTCCATAAAAAAGCAATTACTCATTTCAGGTGATCTTTAAACCTTGGTAGCTTCAATTATTTGATTCTTTTTGTAATATTTCATTTTTATAGGTAACATACTTAATTGCAATTCATTCTTGTACCTTCTCATAAACAATTTCCACAGAGCAAGGCAATCTGTCACAGTCAGCATGGTGGCCTGATTTGTTTTCCTGTTATATCATTATTAAATTTTTCTGCTTGAAATATTCAAAGATAATATCAAAACAAATTATACCGTACAAACTGCATCGCTACACCAATGTCCTTTTTGTTTATGATCTATTCCTTCTGTTATTTCCTTCTGTTTCCATTTGTCTCTACTTCCTCTTCACCTTTTGTTTTCAGGGCATCATGCCGTCACCAGTGTCTGAGCTGAGGGGTCCAAACATTAAACACCTCGAAGGTTCATTTTTGGATGATTACAATTTCCAACATACCACGCCCTACATCCATGCGCTGCGGGACCCCGTCTGCAACCGGGTCACTTTGGTGAGTTTGTGTATATAATTCATTCGGACACCATTATAGTGTTCAAGATCACTTCTTCGCGAGCGTCAACGGGGGGGGGGGGGTAGTGGGGGAAGTGGTGCCTAGTAAAGCCAGCTTCAGATGAGGCTCCCTCCGCAAAATGAAGCACCCTCCGCAGTCTGCATGATCTGCCTGTAGGGAGGGGCGGCCCTACGAGTAAAGTAACGCGTAAAGTAACGCGTAAAGTAACGCGTAAAGTAACGCGTAAAGTAACGCGTAAAGTAACGCGTAAAGTAACGCGTCAACGCGTTACGTTATGTAGAGAGTAACGAAGTAAAGTAATATATGACTTTTTTTGAGTAACGACCCCATCTCTGCCCGTATGTTGTGTTCGGGTCTCCCGTGACCCGTTTCAAGTTAAAATGATATAATAACTATGCTCTAGTTTTTTTATGGAACAAGGCTTCATGATATCCTCCACAACAGCTGTATAAACAGTACAAAACAGATTTTGACCATTTTTAAATTTTTGAAGGTCTCTAAAAAAAAAAGGTGTGTAATTTGGTGTTCGGGCCTGGGAAGACCCAGCAGAATTGTTTTGGGTGACTCTGGGTCAAATTCGGCCCAATCAAGATTCCTCTTTGACTTTAGACACCCCCCCCCCCCCCCTTCATCCACTGTAACAATAATTAAAAAATGTTTTGGGGGAAATTGTATTCTAATATTGGCCTATTATAGTCCGATAACCTAATGATCGACTGTCTTCACTATAGGAAATATAATGAGTGAATTGAATCACATGTTTTACTTAAATATGTGGTGTAATGTTTGTTGGGGCCATATCATACAATTACAACAGGATTGTACGGTTATGAATGCATAATAAGTTAGTTATGATGTAGTTAAAACATCATTGGATGATAGTCATTTTTTGTGTGTGTTCTGGAGTGAGATAAATCATGAGTCAAAATTGACCCGCAAACACCATGAACGGTAACAACTTTTAAACACAACACAAGGGTTAAAGGAGGGACTACAAAAATGAATTTAAACATCATGAACCCTACCTTAAGTACACATACATGTAGACAAATGGACTCCTGCTGGGAGTGATTATTTTTGTTTGTGTCTTACAATTTCTTTATGACACAACTAGACGAATACCACTTCTCTGGAAACGTCAGATTTGCAATAGGATGTCCCCAAAAATAATATTCTGATATTGAGGCAAAATATAGGACTTGCTTTTAATGAACCATTTTTAAAGGGTTTAAATGGCTGCTTTTAAACCCTCACTGTTCCTGAAGGCTGGGAGTTTCCAACTTAGAAGGTTGAATCAATTAATAACTTTAATGTATTTTGTGTTTTATCTTAATGTGTGAATATGTGTAAATGTGTCGGTTGATTTTATATATAGAGGTTATTTAAGCAATAGCTTACGACAGGCCGTTGTATATGGTCATTATATCATAGTTAAGGGGCGTGGTTCGGCCCGATGCGAAGCGAAGTTAACCTTAAATGTTTCCATCTTAAGCTTTGTTAGTTAGTTAGTTAGTTTCGTAATGGACGTAATGTAACGGTCGTAACTTTTCTCAGACGAGGGAAACATGACTTGTGAAAAGTAACTACAATTCTACCCGTGATATACGCTCATTATATCACGGCTAAGAACCAATCAGATTGCTTGATTTGACTTGTCCGTTTTATAAACATATTTATACATATTTGTATTAGTGTATTTTGTATTTGGGATTGTTGGAAACGTTATTTCGATCTCTCTGTCTGTACAAACACACAAAATGTACATTAAAGTTGACTTTGACTAAGCTGGTGTTTTGGTAAATACTGCAGAAAATATAAAAATAGACATACTCTATAACTATGGTTCATTCTAAATGGTAACTTCTGTCCCTGTAAATTGTATATACAAGTTGGTTGTATACAAATAGATGCTTGTAAGCTCACTCAAAGAAAACAAGCATGTGACAGTTTTCCTCAAGGCTTTATTTCTAGTCAGTCTTTCGTGTGAGGTTCAGGTCAATTGATATTTGTGAATGAGCGTTGTTGATGTGTGTGTGTTCCTGCCTCCTGGCTCAGTCCTGTCAGACTTGGTATAGACAGCCTGTTTAGCCCACAGACTTTACAGAATACATCAACAACAACAACAACGCTGTCTCTCTCACACTCACTTCAAAATAAACCACCCTGTGCAGAACAGCCTTTGCATGCTGCTGTGTTTTTGACTTATTGTTTTTGTTCATTGATTTCCTCCTTTGACCTCTTGATGTGTCAATCTGAAGGCTAATGTTTGTTAATGCAGCTCGCTGGAGTTTTCTAAGCACCCGCTGCTCTCAGTATGCTGCCAGGTCGATGGTTAATTCTCTCATCGGGGTTTCTTTCTAAACTGAGATGAAATGGACAGGACAACCGTGCTGAGGAAAATGTAACGTTAAAGTAACAAGATCTTCTAATGTGTGTTTCCTCAATAGCACACCGATTACAAATAATTAAAAACTTTGATAATGTCAACATTTGGAATTTTTTAATATTATTCAGTTGGTTTTTCTAGATCATGGACAATTATGGTGATTTATTTAAAGAAGCGCGACAGGAATATGTTTAGGTATTAGGAAATGTGAATGGGTGAATGATGACTTGTATATATATGTACAGCGCTTTGAGGAGTCGTAAAGACTGGATAAAGCATATCAACCATTACAGTCCATTTGTAATGATGGTCTGAATCCTTGTGCATGCTGTCTCACTGAATTGACTGATTTGGTAATAACAGAGTCATTGTTAACGCTATGCTTTCCCTGCTATGACAAGTGTACATTTGTAAACGTGTAGAATGTAAAATGCACATATTCAATTGAACTGAACGTTTTTAAATGTCATTTTTTGACAATCTCTTTCTCTAGGAACTAAGCAGTGGCACAATGCTGAGGATCTCCATCCCAGAGATCGCTACATCAGAGCTCGGTGAGGCACGCACGCACGCACGCACGCACGCACGCACGCACGCACACACACACACACACACACACACACACACACACACACACACACACACACACAGCTGAGTCAGAGCAGTTAGGTCCTGGAAATTAGGTTTGAGAGCTGCCTTACGTTATTACACAGTGACGTATAATACTTATGTGTTGAGGATGCCATTACAAGACACACACACACACACACACACACACACACACACACACACACACACACACACACACACACACACACACACACACACACACACACAATGAATATTCAATAACGATTCAGTAATTAAATCCATGAAAAACGTTTTTCTTGCTTCTTTCTTTTTATTTATTTTTCTTCCTCGTTTGGCAAACATGTTAGTTTTTAGTGTAATATATATATAAATATTCACTTCACTACATCAACGTGGATGTGTTTTAATTGCCTTTGGAGCTTTGCCTTACTAAACAAAGTTAAAATGAACCCTTTAAGAATAGTTATCCACTGGGGGAATTAGCGTAGAAGCCTAATGTGCGTAAATAACCTAAAATACATTTTCCCATGGGACATTCATCGTGTGGGAACCTCAGTTAATTAGTGTATCGATCCTCGGGTCAATAAAATATACACCGTTCTCTTCAGTTCAATCTGACTTTAGACAACATGTATATTAAAGTATACATTTTTTAAGTTATAGTAAACAATATTAAACCGTTTTAAAGCATGATTTTGTTGACGGCTTCTGAAAATACCATCTGAAGTACTTAAAAAGGTATTTGTCGATTCCCATCAAACACAATCTAAATCTCTTCATCAACCAAGGTCCTGTTGGATCATTTAATTTCAGTAAAGTAAAGCTTTCTATTTATTTTGTGTTCCATATTTAATTTAAAACACAACTTTAGTATTTCCCAGTCAAATGTGTACGATTTTAGTTTTTTTTTTTACGTAACATTTTGAGTGAATTGCTCTGGTAGAAATGTCAATTCAGTTCAATTCTTACTGAAGGCTTGCCTCTGAATCTCTTTTTCAATCTGCTTTTATACTTTCTTTACAAAATCTCTCAAAGTACTTTGGAATGATGAATATGAAATACACTTACACGTTTTTTTTTCAATTCATGCAAAGCTCTATCAGTGTATCTTTTATTTGATTTAGTTGTCTAATGGCTCCTCGGGCAGATCTTAATGTCTGCTCCAACCATGACCTTCAAGCTTCTCTATCTCCTCCAGCTTGTATTAAAGCTTGTCTTTTTATTTAAAGCCTTCATCATCACTAAGGTGTTTACGTATAATCCTATCTGCCTCCTGCTTCTACCTCTCTGTCTTTGCGTTTTTTCTCCATCATTTAGTAATCGATCCTGCAGGCAAGGCTTTCTCCCGCTAATGAAATGGCATTTATCCACTTCTTCCCTGACCTTTCCCACTCTGGAAGTCCAATTAATAAAGCCTGGTGACGCTGATTAGGAATCTGATTGGTCCGAGTTGTAAGGAGACACTGTAACACTAATTACTGTTGTATTGGTGGTTCTTTTTTAATTTCCCTTTTTGTTTTCTGATGTTAGGAAGTAAAGGCCAATTGGATCATCAGAAGAAAAAAAGTTCAATAAAAGAAAACTTGGTTTCGAAAAGTCAGATTTGTAGAAAAGTACTTTTTCCACTTTAAGACTGGAGTCACTGGCCTGAAGAAATAGCCATGAAAGGTGTGTTTTTATTCATAGATATAGAAACACGAGCACAGGAAACTCAGGTATTACATCACATGTCACTTGTTAGACATTTTTATCCAAAGCAACTTACATACTCAATACTGTGGAAAAATCCCCACAATAGCAATTTGGGGTGAAGTGGACACAACGACATGCTGACTGCAGTGGGGTTTGAACCTGTGACCCCTGATCCAAACACCAACGCACTATCCCACTGCGCCACACGCCTCCCCATTCACCTTCAGTTCCGACTAAAACACTTTGAATTATCAGACTTTCATATGAATCATGTTGTACCCAAAAAAAGTGTCTGACCCCCACAGGGTACTACACTATCCTTCTATTTAAATAACAATATGATAACTTTGGACTTTGTTTTAAAACAAACTCGCTCTTTTATTTCTCAATGTTTTCCTTTTCTGTCCCTTTTCCCCTCTGATTTATTTCAGTGAGGAAATGCCTGCAGGCCATTCGTTTCATCCTGCCCAAGGAAGCTGCCATGAAGGTTGGTGGATTTGATTAATTATGATAAAACACAGAGAAAAGGAACCGCATTAGGTCACGAGGATAATACATTAGAGACAATGCTGGCATGGCATTACGTATTGGTCAATAAAGCCTGAAAACATTTACTCATGGAATATGTTACCGTGTGCAGAGACTCAACCTTAAGAGAACCAAAGATAGTGTAATCAGATTATCTGTCTGCCATCAAATGTCATGCAGAGCCTACATCATTATTTTGGTTGGAAATTGCATGGTTATTTAATTATTTGAGACGACATATAATAAATCTTGCTTTTCTGCAATAATATAGTTATAATGGATACAATTTCATTTAATTTTAAAGTAGGTTTAGTTGATACATTTTTATCTTTAATACTCTTTAATGCATGCTTCTTAGGCAGTGTTGGGCAAGTTACTTCCAAAATGAAATACAGTACATATTACTTATTACTGTCTTTTTTTAAGTAATAAGTTACATTACAATATTGCTGTCTCTGGAATGTAATGAGGTACATTACTTTTATATTACTTTTGAGTTACTTTACCAACATAACCGCAAAAGAATGGCTAGGTATGCTGAATGCTAAAATGTAGTGCAGCTCATTATACATCCAGTGAAGGGCAATGTGGTATAGCATAACAACTGTGTAGACCAGGGGTACTCATACGTTTTTATTAAAGGTCCACTTGTGAATTGTAAGCAAAGTCACTGGTCCGGATCAATGCCAGTAAAGTCCCGTCCCCCCCCGGAGTGGAGAAACAAAACTGAAATGAAGAAGCAGTTTCTTACGGCGCGCTATGCATACGCCCCCCTTGAGGGGGTTTCCCGACATGTCGTCGCAGTAAATTAAAGGGTGTTTCATGTTGTCGTTGCTGTGGACCTTCTTAATCTACCGTCTTTGGGGGCCCCCTTCTGGTCCAAGCACCTGCCTGTCGGCAACCGGCGCCCCTGTACACACACACACACACACACACACACACACACACACACACACACACACACACACACACACATACACACACACACACACACACACACACACACACACACACACACACACATTCAATACATACATACAGGTGGCTTGAACTAGTGGGAGAAATGGCACTGTTTGTCTGTAGTCAATGCCTTGAACCTCGGCAAAAGAGGCATTAGAAGCATTAGAAAGTCAAGGTAAACTTGCGGTTAACTTGTGGTCTGTGAGCGTGTCACGCTCGCGCACACAAATAGATATATATGCACGTTCATTCTCACAATGCGTCAGACACAAGAAAATATACATTAATTTACATCAGAATCAGAACGTTTTTATTTTGTATATTTTAATTTTTTTATAATGGGACACAGGGTTCGGTCCGGATTGATTTGCAGTTCGGTCCGGATCCGGACCTTGGTCCGGAGTTTGAGAAGCCCTGGTGTGGGCATTAAGGCTACTTACAACTTTTATTACACGACTTAGTTGAATACTCGATTCTGATTGTAAATTCTTAACATGTGACACGTTGTTAATACATTACAGACCACTGTTAAGGACTATAATGAAGGTTGCTAAGGAAGATCAAGAAAGAGAAAGGAAAAGAGGTTAAAAGACGAAGCGCTGGACGTCAGATAAATCACCAGAAGAAGGCAGAGAGGAAGTAAACAATAACAGGAACACGGAATGGGCTCTGTAGTTTGTTTAGTATCTGGCCGTGTAATAAGCGGGATAATGTTCAGCGAGGCGGTCATTATGGGGAAAATAAAACCCGACAGGCTGATCAGGGAACCCGACGCAAAGTGGAGGGATCTTGTTGAGCCTGAAGGGAAAACACCAGGCTTACTAATCTACCCGCACAATTTTTCTCTGGTGTCGGAATGTCTCACGATGTTGGTAAATTCTTAAAAAACAAAACACCATTTCATTTCGGGTTAAAATGAGTTGTAACTGAGAATTGTAAGGGGTAGTATATTACCCACATTTCATTAGTAATGCGTTACATTACTTTGTTACAGCAAAAAGTAATACATGACTGTAACGCGTTACACCCAACACTGGTCTTAGGTAACATTGAGCTGTCTGTGGCTCTTTCCTGCTGGAACACTCTACATGTCCCCTCTGTGGGACTAATCAAGGGATTCTGATTCTGATTCTAAATTCCTGTATTTTCCTTCCAGGTTTTGGTGAAGTGGTATAACATCTACAACGCGCCCGGGGGTCCGAGTGCTCACGCAGAGTGGAACCTGTTCGTCACCTGCTTCATGACGCTGATGGGCTACAACACTGAGCGCCTGGCATGGACCCGAAACGTGAGTCCGCTGTAGAAGGGTTTTCTATTCACTTCTTCTTTTATTTTTGTAGCTATGGAGACGATCTACACAGTAATCAAATGCTTGGTTTTTTATGACTCGTTTGTTGATATGTACCCTAACTATTTTTCCCAGCCCACAAGAAATGTGTCTTCCATTACTTTCAACTTGTATGTGATTTATCATTTTCTCCATGATTAGGATATCACCAATAATATTAACCCATTGTGTGTAGCTTGGTGTTTCAGCCTTTAGCCAGTTCTTAGTGATAGCCTTCTTTCCAGCAGCTAGCAGGATCTTGATCAGGTATTGATCTCCGACATGTACAGATCCTTCCATATGCCCCAGGTATAATACCAGACAGGTTCGAGGGACTCTATATCCTAATACCTTGCATAGAACAGAGTGTACACAGTCCTAGAAAGGTTGCATCTTACTGCAGCTCCAAAACACATGTGTATGGTGAGGTTCCAGATGTTTACAAAGTCTCCCGCATGGTTGTTGAGTTTTTGTTTGTTTACTACTGATTTTGGGTGTGTAAAAGAAACAAATTAGGTTTTTCCCACAGAAATTCTTATCAGTTTCTTATTTTAACTTCAAACACTTAATCACATGTTTTGACCTTGCTCTCTGCCCCCCCCCCCCCCCCCCTCTCCCCCTCTCCACAGCTGCATTTTGAAGTGCCTCTCTCTCCGGTGATTGCTGCTAAGAAGGCTCGTCCCTCTGATGGAGGCTCTGAAGAGGTGTGTGACCTGTTGTGATGTTTGGGGCACAGTTAACGTAAAGCACTATCTCTGTAATGTCTGAATATGATTACACTCTAAGCAAAGGTTCATTCTTCCTTATATGTCCTAAACTTTAAAGTAAATCAACTTTAAAACAGATTTTCAGACCAATCAAGAATTGTTATTCTAATGTGATAATTCATTATCTTAACTACTATATGTAGATGCTTGATAGAATAATAATAATAATCCAGTAGTGGTGCAATAGTGTTACAAAATGAGTTTGTCTTTAGAACATCTTGGAAATATTTTTGTTATCGTAGCTTGAAGAAATAATAATATTTGAATACATTTTGTGGTTGTAGCGGTTTCCAAATGTAGAAAGAAGACATGAAAACATTTAATAAAGTCAAGATTAAAAATATTTACAATTTGTTCGTAGACTGAAATAATGGAAAAACCCAGGCAGAGAAGTCTGTTTGCTTTGGAAATGTAATATTGGAGGGAACCCACCCAAATATTTCACTTTAACTGTGTTTGACAAAGGGAAAGCCCAGCGCTCCAGAAAAACCCTATTCACCCAGGAGTCCCTTTCAATGTGCATTTAAGAATAAATGTGACACATAATTGGAAAAAAAATAACCTGTAGTCTCTGACGCGCACACATACACACACACACACACACACACACACACACACACACACACACACACACACACACACACACACACACACACCAGATTAAAGGTGGAGGGTTGTTAAGTGCTCTGTGTTTATGTGGGTTCATCGGAGCAAAGCATGACTGTCAAATGTCAATCAGCTGGAGGCTTAGGCTGTGCTCTGTACTTTTGTATGTGTGTTTGTAAGGGTATTTGTGTGTGCCTGGTGGAGTGTATGTAGGTTTGTGTGTGCGTATTTGTTTGACCTGAGGAACTGAATGAGCCAAATTAAACTGAAGCATCCTGTTGACCCTGCCTGTGACTCTTCACGGATGTTATGACGGTTTTGCAGCCACAAGTAATACACAGAATAGACATAAAGTTCACATATAATTTATGCATAAGCAATCTGAATGTTAAAATGATAGTTCTCACAACACATGCTGTCTTTTTATCCATCAGATAGTCACAAATCCATGTGTCTTGGAGCACATTTTTACACAGACATGTAAAGTTTTGCAAACCTGCGCCCTCAAAGCTGTGCATGTTACCTGCAATGGTCTCCAAGTCAAATTCGGACAGACCCCACCCCAACATTATTATAAGTCCTCTGATATGACCTGTAAATAAACACACAGGCTAAACCAACAACCACTTTAAAGTGTTTCGATTCAACACCTATTTAATCTGGGTTTTCTCTTATTGAATCAAAAATCGATGAAACGAGGAAAAGCCTCTTTCTCTGGCTCCGCTCGATCAATATCCTGAAAGGCAAACACATCCTGCAATCAGTTCCAGGCTTAGATTTAAAAAATACTGCTCAATCATTTACAAACAGACATATTTTGTTCTGCTCCCCCACCCACCACATTAGATTCATTTCTGCCATGGTCATGACGGTACTGTGAATTCTCCCTATACACTACTGTTTTGCAGGATATTGAAGCCAGTGCAGGACTCTGATATACCCTAAACCAAGGGTTGCCAACCTTTATTGTGCCAAGGACCGGCAGATACATTAAAAAAAATTTGCGGACCGGTTGTCAATTTTAACTGATTTGAATATTTACTCACCAGCAGGTGGCAACAGAGGCTAATTGTATTTAACAGCCTGAAGAAATACCAATATGCATCCAAAACATATTAACAACGTTTAAAACCAGGATACAATTAAAACACAAAATGATGACCGCTTTACAAATATTAATATAATATATAATATAATATAGCCTAATATAGGTGGCAACAGTGGCTAATTGTATCTAACAGCCTGAACAAATAATAGAACAATATGCATCCAAAATATATTAACACAGTTTAAAACCAGGATACAATAAAAAAAAATTAGGACCACTGTACACATATTGATACAACTGAAATGTCAGTGAGACCCCTGGGCTTGTTTGCCAGCAATAATAACGTCATACCGGGGCGTTCGTTCCGGTACACTCCGACAGCATTTAGCACTACATCAAGATTAAGATTAAACTAATTTATTTTGGGAACACCCACATACCCATGGAGTTGGCCAGATGTGTGTAAATTACTGTTCATGGTAATTTGAAAACAAATGCCGTTGTTGGACACACACAAACACACCGAACATACACACACACACACACACACACACACACACACACACACACACACACACACACACACACACACACACACACACACACACACACACACACACACACACACACACACACACACACACACACAGTGGAGCTGAGCAGAGCACATACACACACACATCATGCGCCTTTGTGACCGGACATTTCCTTCATACAACGATCAATAGGGGGAATAATCGGGCCGTTCGATGTGTGTGCGTGTAGGTAGAGGTGTGTGTGGTTGAAACGTAGCAGCCTGCAGTGGGGAACACAGTGAAGGCGGTGTGTACGTGCTGGTGCTGCACTTCTCAGAGGCTGCCTCCTGATGCTGCAGCTATTTCATGAAGTGAAGGAGGCTTTACAAAAAAAAAAAATTGCTCTGTACCCCTGGCCGCAACGTCCTTAAAATGAAGTCCGAGTTCGAAATATATCTCAAATAATGTATGCACTGCCATTCCCCCACAAACATAACAGTCTACGATTAAACGGTTGTCTCCTGTGTGCTCCACTTCCTATTGGCGCACCGGTAACTTTCTCTGCGTACGAGAGGCTGAGACCTTATGCTAACCAATTCTGATTTATTTTGTATGTTTTGGATGAAATAATGACTGGTATAAAAAAAGAAAAAAAAAGAATTTGTTTTGATAAAATATTTTTATATATTTATAATTCTGCAAATATTACGATAAACTCACAGCTATTTCGCGGCCCGGCAGTAACACCTCCGCGGCCCGGTCCGTGGCCCGGTACCGGGGGTTGGGGACCCATGCCTTACACCCTAAACCCTGTCCTGTCAGAGAACCCCGCTTTAATCTGTCTTTAATCTGTTCTCTTTGTAGGACCTGGACTACCTGTTAGGGTCTCACTACCACCGGCAGATTAATTCCCAACCTATCTGCTCCAACAATGCTCTCACTACAGAATCTGTGAGTAACCCGCTCTTAAGCAATTTCAGGATCACTGTGTCTTTTTTATGAAAGGAAGTATTGTCACAATATCAGAATAAAGAGAAATAGAGAGGAGAATATTAAACACATGATAGGCAGTGTTGTGGAGTCGTTGGTTAAATTGTTAAAATGACTTTTACTCTTCTTTATTTTGTTGTCTATGCACACAGACAAATTACTTCACATTTGTCGCTTCAGCCAATGTCTTGCAGTTTAACGTCCCTTTCCTCTCCTGTTATCCATGTCCTAGATGTCCTCTCCCTCCACGCCCTCTCTGAAGTTGGACAGTTCGGCTCCTCTCTTCCCTCACATTCCCGCTCTTTTCTACGTTCTCCATCTGCTCTACCAGGAGCTGCAGCTGGACGAGCTGCAGAGAGCGAGAGCCTCATCGCTGGTCTGTCTGCTGCAACAGCTGGCGAGGTAACGTGTGTGTGTGTGTGTGTGTGTGTGTGTGTGTGTGTGTGTGTGTGTGTGTGTGTGTGTGTGTGTGTGTGTGTGTGTGTGTGTGTGTGTGTGTGTGTGTGTGTGTGTGTGTGTGTGTGTGTGTGTGTGTGTGTGTGTGTGTGTGTGTGTGTGTGTGTGTGTGTGTGTGTGTGTGTGTGTGTGTGTGTGTGTGTGTGTGTGTGTGTGTGTGTGTGTGTGTGTGTGTGTGTAAAAAAAAAAAAAATACAGTTATTTAGATTGATTAGAGTGTTTCGATTCTATATTTATGCATATGAAATTAGCATTTAAATCATGCTGTAAATGACTTTAATGAGTGTGAAAACAGTTAAACATTGTTGCTTTAAAGGTCACCTATTATGCTAAATCCACTTTTTCCTGTCTTTTATACATCAACATGTGTCCCCTCTGTGGAAAGAGACTCTGGAAGTTTCCGGAAAAAAGATTCTCTCTCTTTTTGTCCTGATCCATTTATATAAATAGTTGTCTGAAAATGAGCTGATCAGATTTTGGCTACTTTATGATGTCATAACGATGTTTTGGCTTGTGTAACCATTAGCCAATCACCAACCAAGGTAACCCCCCCCCCCTACCTTATCCCCTGAATCTCCTCCTAGAGCACCATTGAGTTCTTTCTAACCAAATCTCTCAGAGGGGCGTGGGGAGGGGCTCCTTATTTTCATCTAAAGTAACAGACAGAGAATCAGCACTTTTGAAACAGGGCTGAAACAGAGGGGATTATGGGATGCTGCAATGATCTGTTTGGTGTTTCAGCCAATCAGAGACAGGCTCTGTATATATCTGAGACCTACAATATATTGGTGAAAAAAGTATAATAGTGGACCTTTAATATAAAGGTTACAAAACAGAGACTTGTCATTTATCACAACAAACTAAACCTGGTCTACTTCTCACCCAACCACGTTTAACTCTCACCACGAGGAGAGCACATCTCATTGTTTTTAGTGAATGCGTATGTGCAATCAAAGCTTTTCGTACGGAGAAATAAACTTTAAAAGGTTGTCAAGTGACCGCTGTGGCTGGTGACAATGACAATAACAGGATAGGTGGAGTGGGAGAGTGAAGCGCTCTTCTGAGTAATTGGCCTTTGTTGGGGAGTGTGTGGGCTGTTTTGAAGTATGTTGCACTTTTTTACACTCTTGCTGTTATCAGGACAACTGGTTAAGACTACAATTATGATCCATATTGTTTTAATAGGTATTTTTGGGGAGTGATCATATTTCTTTTAAATCCTTATCAATTATCTGCAAGAATTAGGTTTTAAATTGGTTTGATTGGTTATGCTTTATTACCTTTTTTATTATTTAATGAGGAATTATTTTAAAGATAAATCATCATAAACATTCATTACGGTCACATTTATGCTGCCTCAAGTAAAGGGGATCACTTAAAGCACTTTTGTACGTCTTTTCTACATGAATATGTGTCCCCGGTGTTCCAGGGAACTCACCAAGTGTCAGAAAACACAACCCTCTCTATTTTCCTCCATACCTAAATCTCTTAAAAAGGGGCTGCAACGGATCTGATACAGATTGATCCAGATTTGAACACTTCTATGACGTCACAGAAGTGGTGCTACGGCTATTGGGCCAACTCCACCAATCAGGAGGAGACAGCCACGGACATTGCCGTTTGAAAGCGCTGGAGACGCTGTAGTACATATGCCAGGCCTGTAGATGGTGCTGTTCTCACAGAATCAGCCCATGCAAAGACAGTGTTACATTGAGCGAAATGAGGAATGGCTAAAATGCATGATCTGTTTGGTGTTTTGAAAAATAAAAAGTATAAATATGCCTTATATAGGTATGGTCCTACACTATATTATTCAAATATAGCATGATAGGTCCACTTTAAAGGTCCCATGTCATGGCCATTTCTACTGATCATAATTCCATTGTTGAGGTCTACTAGAATAGATTTACATTGTTCAATGTTCCAAACTCACATTGGTTTCTCATACAGCGTCCCTGTATAGTATGTGTATTCACTCTCTGTCCTACACGCCTTGTTGGAGCTCCCTCCCCCCCCCCTCCCTCCCTGTGAGCCCACTGTGCTCTGATGCGTGCCTATGTGTTACAATGGCGTTTGTTAGCAACCAGAAAATGACACCAGTAATGACAAACAGATGAGAATGCTGCGTGGGGTCTGGGTGCCGTGTTGGCGGGACGTTGCGGGGCTCGCTGCTCCGCCCTTTGAGGCTCGAGGAGCCGACTGCGTGGGGTCTGCGAGACACAGCGAGACACCGCGGAACTCAGCCTGATCTCAGCCTGAGCACACGCATGGGAGTGTGTGGCAAACTGTGAGTGGAGATCCACAGAGTTGCGGCTGAGAAAAGATAAGGCTGAGTGAGTGTGTGTGAGGAGCTCCACGGATTGGTCCATTTGGATCGTCGTTACGTCACTTGATTCCCGGAAGAAGAAAAAAAAATCTCCAACGGGGCGTTCTGGGGCAGCATAGACAAGTCTTTTCTGTGTTAGAGTTTTACTCGCAGGGTACACAGGGTGTACTTTGAGGGTGTGTGACTCTGCAGACCGCTTACATGCATAAAAAGCTACATAACACACAAGGGGACGGGTAATAACCGGGAAAGCATGACATGGGACCTTTAATATTACACAGCATACAATATATTTTCATTCATTTAATTTCTCTGCTTTCAATATGAGATTCAAAATATATAAATACATATTATATTTATATTTATTCTCATACAGTAGCAACGTTTTCTGTAATAATTTGCATCATTGTTTTTGTTTCTTGCACTGAAAACGGTTATACAATAATTGTATTATGAAAATGTAGTTTGATAATGGCGTTACATTAATTTCAATATAATATATTAACCCCTGTAATCCATGGCAAAAATATTAACAATCAAAGGCTGCAGGCCTAAAGTAGTACGAAGAAATTAGTCATAAATACATCAATAAATTCCTATAAATACCTAAAAAAATATATACTTACAGTTATTAGGCAATACAAATGCAAAGGGACACATAGGAATCAAGAAGACTCAAAGCAGAAGGGATAAAAGACTTATATTAATCATTACTTTTACAGGCCTGCACATGAATACTTCAACACCTTTTACAAACTATTTCCCATTGTATCACACGCACACGCACATACACAGAACTGAAATTGTTGTGTGGGAGTCAGGATTAAAAACTATTGATTATCTGAGGTTAAGCAGAATGGTAATGACTCATAGCTGTTCATTACTCATACCATGTGTTTTAATTACTGCTCAAAAACAAGTGAAATGCCACAGAGTCTCTTTGATAATGTGCTGCCATTTTTAGACTTGATTCAATGCCCTGCAGCTGTTGTTTGTCCAGCTGTACAGAGACCTGGGGATACAAGTTTAGAAACAACCTGAGGTGCTAAGTGTTTGTATATATATGGTCATTGCTGTACAGGAATATTAATATTTATACTGCTTACTTTCTTTTTGTTTGCAGAGACCTCCAGTTGGATGAGTATGTGGATCTGTACTGGAGAGACTACCCCTCCTTAATAAGTGGCTTCACTGAGAGTTGCGTCATAGACCAGGGTAAGAAGTAGCAAATAATACTTTTGCTATTCTAATTAATGATATATAATCGGGAGAAAGGCAAAGCGTGTTGTACTGAAACAGAGAGGACAGACTGGTCTGCTATGTTTGTCTGTGGTTGTAGCATTAACCTTAAAAAGTGAATAACATATTTTGCTGATATGGAGACAATGAATGATCACAATATTGTGGGGTGAATTGTGTGGTTGCTTTCACAAAAATAATGACACAATGAGATTTTTAATAAATAATTGTCAGTCATTGGATAAAAGCAAATAATGACACACACACACACACACACACACACACACACACACACACACACACACACACACACACACACACACACACACACACACACATACACACACACACACACACACACACACACACACACACACACACACGAAAAATGACATCACTTAACTCTAATGCGGCCTTTAAAACCAAGAAAAGACACTAACGCGATATTATGATATAGAAAATGTAAGAAGATATATAGTCTCATATCCCTTGATTGGTAAATTATTGATATATAGCCCAGCCTTAAATGTCATGTAAAAGTGGTTTGTTGGTGAGTGATGAAATGACATAAACAAGGACATATAATTGGACATAATTCTAAAGTAAATGCACACGTGACTGACCTCCTCTTAAAGATGTTGCTGTTTTAAAATATTATTTTTGACTAAGGTTTAAAATTGATTTGAGTCAACACCTTTGATTGTCTCCGCATGTCATAATCCGTACACAAGTTGTATTTCTTACAGGGTCTTTTGTCTTTCTGTAATAAAAACAAAAATTTTCACACAAATTAGTAACTTTTTGCCTCAATAATAATAATATTAAACTGTATTTGTATAGCACCTTTCATGCACAAAGCAGCCCAAAGTGCTTTACAGAAAACATAACAACAATATTAAAATAATATAAAAATGAATACAGAACAAGATAAAACATCTACAGTGATAATATGTTAAAATAAAACAAATGTGAAATAAAATAAAAACAATACAGTAAAACATAGACAATGATACGAGTGAGAATTGAAAGTTAACCCAAATGAAAAGCCATATTAAAAAGATAGGTTTTTTTATTTGTTTTTAAATATTTGAAGGGAGTTTGCTGCTCTAAGATCTGCTCTCTCCCTCCTCAGCTCTGATTGGTCAGATGCAGCGTCCGTCCTTCCTGACGGAGGAGCCTCCCTGCGTGCTCAGCTGGCTCAGCAGCTGTCTGAGAGGAGAGGAAGTCCCGCCTTTCCCCTGCCTGCCCGGCATCTGCCACAGGACCCGGCTGCTGGTTCTGGTAAATGGATAGATAGAATTGGAGGATGAAACCCTCTTTAATGGTCACACATGATCACACAGTGACATTTGTTCTCTGCTTTTAAACCATCCTAGTAAATCCTAACCTTTACGTGTGTGATGTGCATCATGTGACCTCAACCAAATTCATATTATTCATCAGAGGACAAGCAAAGTGGAGAGAACAGAGTGGAGAAATATCACAAGAACAACTTTTGAGACCCTAATACTTGCTTATGTCTAGAATGTGGTATTTTACTTTTGAAGTAATTTGTAGAAACAATGGGAATAACAAAGACAATAAGAAACGGTGAAAGATACAAACCAATCAATGTCTATTATAGGGAGCACAGCTCATATAGACAAAGGTGACCGGACTTAGGTATGCCATGTTTGCCTTTGTATTTTCACATGTGGAGAGATCCTTGAAGAACTATCGGGATAGAATAATTTAAGATATTCATTGTCTGCCAACTTCTTTTGTTCACACACGCCACAGGGAGTAAGGAATTCCAGCTGTATTTCAGTAAAATGTTCCCTTTTGTAGAACCTGACGGCATGATTTTCATTGTTAATATTCAAAGGTCTGTGGTGATGTCTAACAGCTGGTTTTGACTTGACTTTAATGATGTTCCCTCTTTCTTTTTTAAACTTGATTTCCACCTGCTTGCTGACGAGTGTCTGTGAGAGCGAGGGGAACGAGTTTAGCTCTGATCGGGACGCAGTCAGATCATTTATATGTGTAGCATGTCTGTTATTCTTTTTCTGAACATGAAGAGCAATTATGTCTGGAGATGCGTTGCTGATGGAGTCAACCTTTTATTATCAAGGAAGGAAGGGCACGTTAAAACAAGTCATATTTCCATCTGACTTTGTTTGAGACCGATTAGAGAAACCTATAGATGGATATACTTGGTCGTACAAATACATAGACAGTACGGATCACAATGTGAAAAGATCCTTAAAAAACATATGCGTCATTATCCCTACAAAGTTATTGAAAGCCATGAAATTAAATATTTCCCGCATTAAATTGAAAATGTGTTTTCAGTCAAGTAGACTTGCATTTTCACGGGTCTGCAGTTGTTGTCTAGCCTGATAATCAGTTTTAATCGCCATTTTGTTTCACCTTATTCATTATTTACAACAAATCAGAGATGTGGGTCAGAGATCTGGCACCACGCTTATTCTAACAAACATGGCTTTCAGTACCAGAACACCTCTATTAGTCCCACGGAGGGGAAATGTGCGTAGTTACAGCAGGAGAAAGAGCCACAGACAGCTTAATGTTACATATGTTAAATAATAAAAATAATAAAAAGTTGCATAATTAAAAAAAAATGCACATCCTGTAACAGTTCTTAGGATTTAGCAGCCAGGTATATATTACACAGTTAATAACGGCATCTATATATATTGCACATCTAGCTCATATGGCACATAGGCTTAGAGACTGCACTGACCTCACCACCTTCAAAAAACTTACAAAAACTCACCTCTTCAATCTGGCTTTTAATGTGTGATTGTTTTTGTACTATTTGACTTTAACTATATATATTTATTTGTTGTTCTTTATTTTCACTATATCTGTAAAGTGTCTCTAAGTACCTGTAAAATGTATTATAGGTGGTTGGTATTTAACAGCAGCAATTTACACAATTTACAAAATACACACCTTGTAACAGTTCTAAGGATTTAGCAGCCAGGATTTATATATTGCACACATTGCACATAGTTTGTTGGTATTTAGCAACAAGGGGTGATGTGGTGTGTGGTGGGGGGGGGGGGGTCTACTAGGGGCTGTGCTGGTTGTATAGTCTGACCGCTGCAGGAAGGAAAGACCTGCGGTATCTCTCCGTGAGACAGCGGGGGTGCAGAAATAAGTCCAGAAATGACTCTAATGAAACTCTAATATAGAAATGGTGGAGAAGACAAACTTCTTACTTTTTCATATAGTATCTATACAGTAACCTCACATATAGTGAAGCTCACACTTTAGGGTTTACTGAGACTTACAGAAGTGCTGATTTGGACGCAGTTCTCATTTTTGTTGAGGAGAGAAACTCACTCTGGAGCGAACTTTAGCCTTTGCAGACCATTGAGATGAGCAACAACCTAAACAACACACTACAGGAAAGGGAAAACCACAAAAAGCATAATAAGACCCCTTCTTAAATGAATGTCTTGCGAGGTGTTTAAACAGTATTATTTATCTTTGTCTCTCTTGTTTCTCTTTCTCCTTTTTCAGAGTTATGCCCTCTACATCATTGGAGATGAACATGCTACTTCAACGGATAAATCAAAATACCTGGCCAAGCTTTCTGCAGGTGTGTGTGTGTGTGTGTCTTTGTGACTTTAAAGATTATTTACTTGTCTTTAATGACATCCTGGGACTGTTTGTTTCTTAGTGATTGTGTTTGTGCATGAGAACATTCATTTATTGACTCCCGAGTCCCGGTCCTTATTACCTGTCAGTCCCATAGTTCCCTGCTTCAGAGTCCAGTATCACAAAACAAAAGCAGTGACGCATGCACGTGTGTGACCTAGTTTTCTCCCATTGTTTTGGCTTGGAAACGTAATACAGTGTGAAGGTCACTGCAGGTATTTGATCAGCCCTTCTTCCACTGACACAGAATCAGTCATTTCGCTTGTTTTCAGCTCTATGTTGACATTGTTCAGTGACAAATCCAATCAAACAAGGTGTCATTCCCAGAGTTCCCGTTAGAATATTCTTTTGCCCGTCAAAATGTCCGTTAAAGTTTAAATCTTCCGGGGGAAATTATAAAAGTGCCAGTCAAAGGTCTTCTTTGTTATTTATTGAGCTTTAAAACAAATTGATATGATTTGATATTAAACAAACTAATAATAGTAGATTAACTACATTATTCAAATGTGTACAGTAATTTACAATAACACAGGAATAATAAACGGAGCGCTCTCTCCCTCTCCTGACAGCACGTCAGTATCATGCAGCTCGATGATCCAGTAATGAGTGACTCGACAGTAAAACTAAACATATCTATAACTAGTGTAGGTAGTTTGAGAGGTCATTAAAATAGCTGTGTGTGTGTGTGTGTGTGTGTGTGTGTGTGTGTGTGTGTGTGTGTGTGTGTGTGTGTGTGTGTGTGTGTGTGTGTGTGTGTGTGTGTGTGTGTGTGTGTGTGTGTGTGTGTGTGTGTGTGTGTGTGTGTGTGTGTGTGTGTGTGTGTGTGTGTGTGTGTGTGTGTGTGTGTGTGTGTGTGTGTGTGTGTGTGTGTGTGTGTGTGTGTGTGTGTGTGTGTGTGTTTCTTCGCTCGCTCATCGATCAGATCCAGCTAGTTCTAGCTAATGATAGGACTACCTGCTTATTAAAAGACACCTAAACAATAAACGTTGCTATGCAACTGGGTGAGGCCACAAAGTATAGTGCAGCATTATGCATTTGTTTCCATGCCGACCGGAACCCCGAGGCATTACCAACAGATCAACGCACAATCAACCCATACAGGACATCTCTTTCTCCACATTAAGTGTTAGACATTAGAATTGACTATTCTTGTCTGTCACATACTCTTCTTCTTGTCTGTCACATACTATTCTTGTCTGTCACATACTCTTCTTCTTGTCTGTCACATACTATTCTTGTCTGTCACATACTCTTCTTCTTGTCTGTCACATACTATTCTTGTCTGTCACATCAGTGGCGCAACTGATACGGTATTGCGCTAAGGGGAAATTCTTTTGACCGGAGAGATTTAGATTTGCCGATCTTCTTCAGCATATTTTACCGGTCATAGTCCGGTAATTACAGGCTAACAGGAACTCTGGTCATTCCACATAAACGCAGTCCTCAACTCAACAGGAACGAAAGGTCGCCTTTTTTTCAACCTGTCATTTAAGTGCCTATTCTTTTTAGTGACCCATTTTGAAAATGCTTTAATACATTTGAGGGTTGCACAGTTTCCTTCAAGTGTTATGAAAATGACCTCGTTGACCTTTCCCTCCTGCTCTCTTCCTCTCATCCTCCACTTTCCCAGGCCAGAAGAACTGTGCCGGTGAACCGCAGTACAAGAGGTAATTCAGCTCAAAAAGAAATAGCTTTATGATTTTATTTCTTAAAGCAACTACTATCAAATCATTAGTAACATGCTTTAAACATCACAGTAAATCCTGGTCCTTGAGTTTATTTGCTAATGTACTGCATATGATACAGCTGCAAAATATGCTGTTATAGTCAAAATAAATGTTGAATGTATTTAATTGCTCTAAAATATTGGCATATCATTTCTTTTGGACGTATTAATGTATTGTTTCCAGCCTTGTTTGCTTTAAATGTTCTTCTTTATTGCCTTAGTTGTTGCATTAAAGGTCTATTGGTGCATTACTGCCACCTGTAGATCAGTGGGATAGTGGGAAAATCTTGAAAATAAATACTTCTTATTTTATTCACTTTCTACTATTTAGTCTTAACTCATTTTTACATGTATTTATTTTAGACAAAGCAGTGTGAAGGTTCAGTTTTCCAGTGAGAGTCTGGCTGAGCAGCTGGTGGTGTGGCTCACCTCAGAAGGTAAGACAAGTAGATCTTTTCAGCTTTTATCTAAACAAAGGGACACGTGCTAAAGCCTTATCCTCTTTTTGTGCACTGCACTTGTTAACATTAATGCATTTCACACATTCATACCTGAACAGCGACATTTTGTAGGTACAAAACCATTTGAAGGAGTATTAAAGTGGTTTGATAATTGGGTCCAAGTGTAACAATTGTGCATGTGTCAGGACTACCATCAATATCTAAATATAATGGTCTCAATTTATGGTCTGAATGCACCATTAAACAACATTTGTTAACAAATAAAGATTAATATTAACATGACAAGACGCTTGTGATGAGGCAGGAGTTGCTTTTTGTAACTGTTATGACACATGTGTTATTAATTAAGGACACGGCTTCCTCTTTCACCAGAAATGACTCACCTACCCTGGTCTTTTCTCTGTTTTAGGTTTCACCCTGAAGGACCTGGAGTCGGTCCCCTTCGGTGTGGCTCTGCCAATCAGAGAGGCCATCTACCGCTGCCGGGAGCGACCGTGCTCTGATTGGTCAGAGGAGGTCTGTCTGCTGATTGGGCGACAGGATCTGACTAAACAAGCACACAAGATGACCCTGGCCAAAAACAAAGCTGTGAGTGTGGAACAAGTTAATAACCAGGGCTTTTTTTTTTATCAACGGTTAGAATGCAATGTTTCCCCTACCAACGGAGCCCCGCGCCCCGCCTGAAATTCAAGGTGTTTTTTTGTATTAAAAAAATATATATATATATATATCGCAACAAATTGCAACTGAAGTAATCTATCTACGGTCACATTGAACAATCATGTGCTCTTTCATTAATTAAACTAAACGCCTTATTTATCCAATGTATGTGCATGTTTTAGTGTCCACTGCTTTGCACATTCACATTCCCCCTCCGCTCTGCTTCTGAAGGGTGGGGCTCCGCTCCACACACACACACACACGCACACGCACACGCACACGCACACGCACACACACACACACACACACACACAAATGCACACACTCACAATCAGAGACAAGAGCGGAGGAAAGGAGGAGAACAACAAAGTGTAAAAAAAGTCAAACAAATCTGCATTATTGCCCCCGAGCTCTGCTGTCTGCCCGTTTGTGTGTCCCCCCCCAGTTTCCAATTTGTTTATTATTATTTTTTAACTTCAAGCCGTTATCGTCACGGGAGAAGGACACACACAGCCTGCCCAGGTGGACGCGCGCGAACGCGACAACGAACGTGACAACGAACGTAGCGTGCGCATTCTAAAAATAGCTCACAGATGGTGAGCAGGTACCGCGGTTTTGAACTACAGTATTGAATTTGACAGAAAACAACAATGAAACGCCAGCAGAAGAATAGTCTAATGAATTGGGTGAAAAAAAGGGGGGCCCCCCCCCTAGTGGCTGAAATATGTTACAGCATTACTACGTCTAAAACTTTTTTGTTTTAACATCGCTAAAGGAAGTCTGATGGCCTAAAAACGACATTTGCCAGACAACAGAGAATTCAGAAATAATATCTTCTTTCCTATAAATTAATTAACAGTACATCTTTAAATCAGTAAGGTTGTTGAGATGAAAAATCAGTCCGTACATATTTTACTAGCTTCCATTGTTGCTTTATTTGTATTAGGATGTTCGTGATATCCCAGTATTGAAGGTCACTGTGATATTTAAAAAACAAAATATTGATATCATGTTAATATTGCACATTGGGTAAAATATTCATTGTGTCTTAATCCATAGGTTCAGACGTTATGGTCACAGACCCTAATTTCTATCTCCCTATACTTGTATTTCGAGTGCTATTTATTTGCGATAATATTGTTAAAGTTAATTATTTTGTCTACCATATATTTTGTAGGTAAAGTCTAATATTATGACAGCCCTTTTGTAAATATATATTAATCGTATTGTGTGTATTTGCAGTCGGTTGGCTCAGGTCTCTCCTTGGAGCCTCCTGCGACCACAGAAGTAGACGAGGAGGAAGACGGGATGTCGGACATTATTCAAGAGGTAAACACGCACACAGTTCATATTAATCTCTTGCATCGTTGGCCTGTCTTCATTCTAGCCATTATCTGAATCAGGTTTATTGTTGATCTTAAGGTGGTACAACAAACATTAGTCTGATTTGGTATGTTCTCCCCTGCAGGTCACAGGGCTGATCTGGAGTCAGGATCTGAGGGTCCAGGAGGTGAGGAGGCTGCTGCAGAGCTCCAGGCCGGTCCGAGTCAGTGTCGTCCAGCTACCAGAGGTCTCTGATCACGAGTACATAGAGGAGAAAGAGAACAAGTGAGTATTATGTCTGTGTGTGTGTCCTTAAAGGTCACCTATTATGAAAAGTCCACTTTTTCATGTCTTTTCTACATCAACATGTGTCCCCTCTGTGGAAAGAGATTCTGAAAGTTTCAGGAACAAAGATTCTCTCTCTTTTTGTCCTGATCCATTTCTATAAAAACCTGTCTGAAAATGAGCTGATCAGATTTTGGCCACTTTATGATGTCATAACGATTTTTTGTCTTGTGTAACCATTAGCCAATCACCAACCAAGGTAACAACAAACTGTAGATGTTCAAAGACAGCAACACTGTAATTTCCAAGGACATATATAAAATATTTTCCTGTTCCCTTTTTCTCTCTTTCTGTTCCTTGATATTTTGGTCACCCTGTTGTCAGTCTGTCTTTCTTAAATATATTCCTCCACTGACTTGACTTTATTCCATGTATAAGTGCTGTCCTCTCCTTCTCTCGAGGCTTTATAGAAAAAGAGAAAGGGTCAAATATGCCTCCTGTCGATTATATACTGTATATTATCTGACTCTCTTTTTGTCCACGTCTTTGTATCTTCCCCCAGACTCCTGCAGTTGTGTCAGAGGACCATGGCTCTTCCTGTTGGCCGAGGCCTCTTCACCCTCTTCTCTTATCACCCTGTACTGACCGAACCTTTACCTGTCCCAAAACTCAACCTCACGGGTAATGTGATATTCATTTACTATGCACATTAACAGGAAGACTGTGAAAATAAGCATTTCAGGTTATATCAGCTCATTGATAGCTAAATAGGAATATGTAAGAGTGTTTTTGCTTGTCATGAAAAACCTAGAAGTTTTAATCATGTCGGTTTTTAGTTTATTCTCGAGATTGTACTGTATATCTCTAATTTTCTACCCCAGGCCGAGCCCCTCCCAGGAACACCATGGTGGATCTGAACAGCGGGAACATTGATGTTCCTCCCAACATGACCAGCTGGCCCAGCTTCCACAACGGAGTAGCTGCCGGACTCAAAATAGCCCCGGCTTCGCAGGTCAGTCTGAAACCTCAGCTGCATCAAGCCATGTGACACATTTTCCATACCTGCACCTGTATACTCCCTACGGAGAAGGATATAGGATATACATATTTTATACGTATTTGCATTTTTATATTCGGGATTGTGGGAAACGGTATTTCTATCTCTCTGTCTGTACACACAAACTGAAAGATTGACAATAAAGTTGACTTTGACTGACTTTGAATTGCCCTGCTCTGTAACCCTTACATCTGCTCAAAGTCCTCATAATAATCTCAAATTGTTTTGGTGATATCTTCTAAGGTCACAATGAGGGATGCTCCGATCGGCCGCCGATCGATATCGGCCGAAATTCACTCTCTGCCGATTGATTTGTGCTCTCTATAAAGGCCGATCGGGAGAGCCGATCCCATGACGTAAAAATACATGACACTTTTCTCTGTGCGCGGCAAAACAAGCTCGCCAAAATGGCTTCACCGGTCTGGCAGTATTTTAAGGTGTCCGAAAAAGAAAGTAAAATAGCGGTATGCAACGTGAAGCAGAAACCCTGCCGCTCCGCCCGCTGTGACGGACCGGTGAGCAAAACACACACTAAGAGTTAGACCGAACACACTTAGCTATTTTATCTACCTCTGGAACAAGCTAAACTAGTTATACATATGTTTATTCTTCACTGTTGGGTCACTCATTACTGGATCAGTGAGCTGCATGAGACGATACTGACAGGCTGTCAGGAGAGGGAGAGAGAGGGAGAGGGAGAGAGAGAGGCTTCTGCTCATTTCTCCCGTGTTATTCTCCAAAGTTAATGTAAACTTGAATAATGTACTTCATTTGAATGTAATAATTATGTTGGTTGTTGTTTGTGGGAGCGCCAGTGAATGAGCCCCATTAACTGAGCCCCATTAACTGAGTTTTAAACATCACTTTAAATGGAAGCTCCCCATAGGCCCCACCCACTCGATCGGTATCGGCTGATACTGATTCCGGCGATCTGCCCCAAAATTGGCGATCAGAGCATCCCTAGTCACAATGAGACAGATTTTTCCATCTATTGTTAAGACAAGAAATATGGAAATAATATATACTTAGGGCATTTGTGCCGTGAATAAAATGTTCACATCTTACATTTTGAAATGACTGATTACAAAATGTTCACGTGTTCATTGTGAACGTTCTAGTCTTCTGCAGTAAACAAACCTTTTCTTATTGTTGTACAAATAAATGTGACTTTCTTTCTGTGTGTTAAGGTGGACTCGGCCTGGATTGCCTACAACAAGCCAAAGATCCCTGAGCTGGCCAATGAGTACGCAGGCTTCCTCATGGCCCTGGGCCTCAACGGACACCTCACCAAGCTGGCAACGCTCAACATACACGACTACCTCACCAAGGTACACACACACATGCACACAAAGGCGTACATGTGCGGGAACTAGGATGTAATTTAAGTCACTCCTTGAATTTCTCAGCTAAGAAAATTACACATTGTATTTAAAACCCTGTAAACCTAAAATGAACCCTAATGCTCAGTTTACAGTCAACATTGAACTTAATGACTGTTTTCTCACTGTGATAAAAGGACATTAAACACACCATCACACAAAGAAAGTTGCAAGAAAGGAAAAACAAATATGAACTTAAATACAGTTTATACAAAGCTAACCATCTACTCTAATTAGCATACACACACGTACGTACGCACTCACGCGTGCGCGCACACACACACACACACACACACACACACACACACACACACACACACACACACACACACACACACACACACACACACACACACACACACACACACACACCTACAGTATCATGTTTGTGTAACTGACTGTAAATGAGAGACCTAAACTTCTAAACTTGCATCAGAGCAGAAAGCAAGTCAAAGTGAAACTCTGCCCTCTAAACACTTTGAAATGAGAAAAGTCCTTCCCACGTTCATGTAAGAAGAACAACAGGAAGCTGCAAGCCAATTCTTATTTTTGCGCAATTAGTAAGTCAGAGATGTGGTTAAAGATCACAGGCAGCTAACTATTGTACCAGATCCACACACATTTTCAGTTCCCATATTGATTCAGGATGTAAATCTGCACTTCGTTAACATCAAAGAGCTTTGTTTATTAGTCATTTCTCTATCATTTGAATTAAATGCTGTTCTCATCCAGATTTTGAAATACCCAAGAAATCCACATCCTGTAAAGCCCCTGTCACACCAGATGGACACACGTTAAAGGAAATGTTCAAATTCGACAACATCGGGCCGGGTGAGGGAATCTTAAGCCATCGTATGACCGCCGGTGGAGACATTTGTATGTCTTAAATGTTAACTTCCTGTTTTATTTAGATGCTTTTATTTTGAAGGCGAGTTTACGCCGTTGACAGGAAGTTGTTGTTGCTATGGAAACAACATGACGGAGATAAGTAATATCTTCTAATCTACATAAAAAGACGGAGAAAGTAAAGAATAAAGTGTATGTTTAAGTTTGTAGCATCGTACTTCGGCTGTTGACCAAGTTCGGGGCCATCTTCGTGCGAAATTCACAATTCCATATTCGTGTGTCCATCTGGTGTCAATTTCGGGATACGGGCTTAATGAAATACATTATTAAAGCCCAACACAGATTCAGTCAGAAAGATGCCAGCTAAAAAAAGTTTGGGCTCCTGAATGCTCCATGTCCCAGACTCCATTTCCTGTTTGCCAAATAAGGTGTGTGTGTGTGTGTGTGTGTGTGTGTGTGTGTGTGTGTGTGTGTGTGTGTGTGTGTGTGTGTGTGTGTGTGTGTGTGTGTGTGTGTGTGTGTGTGTGTGTGTGTGTGTGTGTGTGTGTGTGTGTGTGTGTGTGTGTGTGTGTGTGTGTGTGTGTGTGTGTGTGTGTGTGTGTGTGTGTGTGTGTGTGTGTGTGTGTGTGTGTGTGTGTGTGTGTGTGTGTGTGTGTGTGTGTGTGTGTGTGTGTGTGTGTGTGAGAAACTTGAACATTGCTGACAGGGAAGCATTTTTGCTGGTGGTTTTCTATAAACGTAATTTGTTTTTTACAGCGAGAATAGAAACTGATGTACTTTGGATCAGTTCATTCGAATAGTGTATGGTTGCGGTTTAAGAGAGTGGGTGTGTGTGTGACTGCTCTCGTGTTTTAAGCATCTCCAATTCGTCCTTTATTTGTTTAAATCATCAAAGTATTCTGCTTAAAATGTGTCTTTTTAGAATGTACTGTAGTGAAAACAGTAAACGATAACATTTTAATTTGTGTCTTTTTAACCTTAATCTCTTAATCAGACATTAAACTAGTCAAATCTGTTTGTTTAATAGAGTAATTGACCTTTTGACAATCCTTTTACAATAACATGAATTGTAAAAACTCACCAAATTGAGGAATAGTTCACGTAACAAATGAACCTTCTGAATGAAGACCATATCACTCATTAACACCAGTGAAGTTCAGTGAGTTCACAAAGATAAAGGTAGTGGTTTTCCTTTCAATTTGAAAACAAAGCAAAATGATCCAGTAGGTGCGTCACACTGGAAACTGGTGACCTTTTTCAGACTGTTGGTGTTAAAACATGTCAGGAGAACCTGGTATGCCTTTATGTTTATTAGACACACACACAGGCTATCTGCAGGGGCATAATGGAAACTGTCAATCATTGTCACTGTCAGTATTCCTCACAGTAAGAGCTAAATACAATTTAAGTAATTAGGGACACACATTGCATTGTGTGTTGTGACGTCATTCGCTGTATACTTTTTACTGAAGGTGACCATTCTTAGAAGAAAAACCCCTCAGATCTTAGCTTTCAAGATGTTCACTCACTGTCTTCCATTGAATATTCTAATAACCAAGCTTTCTCGTTGCTGTCCCAAATCCTCTAACTATTCTCTTCTGAACCGTTGTGTCCCTGTCGCTCCCTCAGGGTCACGAGATGACCAGTATTGGGCTCCTTCTGGGTGTGTCTTCTGCCAAACTGGGCACCATGGACATGTCAATCACTCGCCTCCTTAGTATTCACATCCCTGCTCTTCTCCCACCAACCTCCACCGAGCTGGATGTACCACACAATGTTCAGGTGAGAGTGCATCAGAATTAATCTGTGTATCTGTGCATAATGAGGAACAATAGTCATTTTGAAATGGACTTTTCGGTGATTATATACGAGTGAGTGAGTACGTGATTAATTACATGGCTATCAGTATGTCTGTGTTTATTAAGATCTGCAGACAGACACGGATATCATGAAGAATGTGCAATTGTTTGTATAGACAAAATAAATTAAATGATAAGCAATCAAATGTTCTGTTCTGCAGGTTGCTGCTGTAATCGGCATCGGTCTGGTGTACCAGGGAACAGGACACAGACACAACGCTGAAGTCTTGCTCTCTGAGATAGGTGTGTGTGTGTGTGTGTGTGTGTGTGTGTGTGTGTGTGTGTGTGTGTGTGTGTGTGTGTGTGTGTGTGTGTGTGTGTGTGTGTGTGTGTGTGTGTGTGTGTGTGTGTGTGTGTGTGTGTGTGTGTGTGTACAAAAAAACAACAGATGACACAACATCACAATGAAATCAACAATTGATAGCATCATATTGTTAAAATAAGGTTACTCAAACTGTTTAATTAAAGATCCACATATTCATTTTTACATATGGTTAGACTTGCTGAATAATGCTGTCAAAATGCAACAAAACTGCAATGCTGCTGCAATAAGTTGATTATTCAATGTGTTGATTGGCAACTATTTTCAAAAGTTGTAGCTTTTTCCCCAAACTGGTTCCAGCTTCTAGACACTTATCTTTTTGTTGCTCACATTATGATAGTAAACTGAATATTAGAACAGGTGGATACATCTCAGCTTTGGAGATATCATTTACATCAAGCATTTTAAACGTTTCTTTAATAGATCAATTGATTCATTAAGAAAATAATCCTACCATGAATTGATATTCCAAATAATTGTCGATTGTAAACCTATCTTTACCTTGCAGGGCTCAACGCTAACAATAATTAGATATTAATTATTAATGCTGTAAATTACCTTTAATATGTCTAACTACATTTAAAATGTGTTACCTTTTTATAGAAGTGATTATATTTGTATGCCAATATTTTCCTATGGTAAAGTTTCGTTTTGGTAGTAATAAGATCGGGACTCTTATTTTGAAGGAACTTTTACCGGAAGTGAATGCACAACCGACAACCTGTTCCAACTGGTCACAACACTAATTAAATATCACTCTTAATACAACAAATAATTAACATTTATCTATTTTGGGGAACACATTTAGCTGTTTGCTGTCCTTATTTCTTTATGTTAAAAAGTGGTTGCCACTGATGGCAACCAAAGGCCAAGAAGTGGTTGACATTTTTTGTGAATGGTTGCCAATGGCAACCTGGCAACCGTCACTGTCGAGCCCTGCCTTGTGCTTTTGACGTGTTTGGTGTGTGGGACAGATATAATTCAGCTTTTGGGTTTCTCTGTGTATCTTCAGGTCGACCTCCAGGTCCAGAGATGGAGTACTGCACTGACAGAGAGTCCTATTCCCTCGCTGCAGGACTGGCTCTGGGCATGGTGTGTCTGGGGGTAAGTCGCACTCCCCTGGTCAAAAAAAGATTTGCACAAAACATCTTTAAAGTGGGTTTGTGATATCAGACCGTTTAAAGGAGATCATCCGCCAACCACCCTCTGCTCTATCTCCTTGCAGCATGGCAGTAACCTGATTGGGATGACGGACCTGAACGTCCCGGAGCAGCTGTATCAGTACATGGTGGGGGGGCACCGCAGGGCTCAGGCCGGGGCCAGCAGGGAGAGACACAAGTCCCCCAGCTACCAGATCAAGGTAGATAGACAAATCGTTTTCTCTAATAAAATAACCTTACTGTTATAACATAAGATGCATCAATGTAGAACTGCTTCGTTAAATATTCTTCAAGAAGCTGCCAATCTGTTTTATATTTGACCCCCTACCCATCACAGTCCCCTTGCTTCCACTCCTGCTGCTATTTATTATATTTTTACTTCATTATTTGCCCCTTTTGTTTGTTTGTTCACCATGTAAAGCGGCCTTGGGTTCCTTGAAAGGCGCTATACAAATGTACCGGTAATCTATTATTATTATTGTTATTTATTTAAGTCAAGGAAATTATTCATAACACTATCATTATAGCATTTTTCATTGTTGTTTATATCTGTTTATTAGTACCAAGAGATTAAAGCATAGAACTGCCAAAGATTGGAGGTACTGTCATTTTTGAAATGTTGTTATTTTTGCCTTTATGTTATCAATGTTTGTTTCAGGAGGGTGACACTATAAATGTAGATGTGACGTGTCCAGGGGCAACGCTGGCCCTCGCCATGATCTACCTCAAGACCAACAACAGGTAAGAAAAGATTTTTTAAAAAAGGACATAAAATGTATCTTTGGACTTTCCATGTGTTGACTAGTTGATGCTTTTCCCCTCTTTGTGCACTTAAATAAATAACTTTCTAGACATTATCCCATAGTGCCCACTAATAGTGCCGAATAGCAGATTGTTTGGTGGTTACAGAATCATCCACCATACTTTATCCCTGACGCTTAGGTTTACAAATATGTCAGAAGTGATGCTTTGTACTTTCCATGCATTTATTGCCAAAGTGAGAAGAACATCCTAACAGTGAGTCTAGTTGTACAGAATAACAATACTCAGCTGTTGGTCAAGAGGTTCCTGTCTGATGCTGTCTGTCTATTGGCTGAGAGGGTGTTGAAGGAAGGTATTAACACCTCCTCGTCTCTTCCTGCTTCTGTCCACTAGGTCCATCGCTGATTGGCTGAAACCTCCAGACACCTGGTTCCTGTTGGACTTCATCAAGCCAGAGTTTCTGCTGCTGAGGGTAAGTGTGCCACTAGGTGTGTGTGTGTGTGTGTGTGTGTGTGTGTGTGTGTGTGTGTGTGTGTGTGTGTGTGTGTGTGTGTGTGTGTGTGTGTGTGTGTGTGTGTGTGTGTGTGTGTGTGTGTGTGTGTGTGTGTGTGTGTGTGTGTGTGTGTGTGTGTGTGTGTGTGTGTGTGTGTGTGTGTGTGTGTGTGTGTGTGTGTGTGTGTGTGTGTGTGTGTGTGTGTGTGTGTGTGTGAGATCAGTCTTCCCACCTTTCTATAATGTTGTATACCTGTCCTTCTTCCCTCTCCTCTCAGACTCTTGCTCGGTGTATTATAATGTGGGATGAAATCCTCCCAAATACTGAGTGGGTCAAGAGTAACATACCCCAGGTGAGAAAATACACACGTACCAAACATACAGACATTATTGAGCTGCAGACATGGCAAAAAGTTACTGTGACTTCTACAATGTCTTGGTGCTTCTTCAGTGTGCGAAAAAGTACACGTCCCACCGTCCGGGACGTGTTATTTACAATATCGGACAAGTAGATCTTTCAAATGACTTGTCCGGCGGACAAGTGACGTTTTTCGCCCGGATTTATTGTTATATTATTGATAGATTCAGTTTACAAAAGGCAGAACTCATTCGCAAATTGGACGTGTCCGCCATTGTTCGTTTAGAAATGTTAGTTTCGGTTCTGTTTGTCGATTCCTAATGAAATGCATCTCGCCGCTTTCTGTACAGGGGCGGGGCGGGAAGTGTAGCACAGTGGCAGGGTTGGGAAGCAAAACTCGGTTCCGAGTAGGAACAAATAACAATTGTCCGTTCCCGGGATTGATACGAGTTGTGAGGACAGGAGGCGAAGCCGAGCCCCGCGGACCGCAGCTCCCTCTCTCTGCTCCGGATCAACTGATCGCTGCATGGTGCAGCTCAGCGTCTCTCTCTCTCTCTCTCTCTCTCTCTCTCTCTCTCTCTCTCTCTCTCTCTCTCTCTCTCTCTCTCTCTCTCTCTCTCTCTCTCTCTCTCTCTCTCTCTCTCTTTCTACACACAGCGGATTCACTGCCCGTTTAACAGCCTCATCTTTGTCAAACTTTCTTATGTTCTTTCTCTAACACGTAATGAAGGTTATTAGGACTTTTAGCTCCTTTGTTGTTAATATTGACCGCCATTGTCTTTATGAAGTGAAGCAGCCTCCCTGTGTCCTCGCGCTGTAATCATATCCCCGGACCCCCATACTCGGAGGAGCACAGGGATGTCAGTATTGTTTATAAGGCAGGGTATAGAAATTATTGAAATTAAAATACTATCTATTTACTTTTACAAACAGTGAACAGCTGGGCAGCTGCAGCATGTGTATTGCAGGACATGTGTAAGCGTCTTTGAGTTTTAGAAAAGCGCTAGGCCTATAGGCTATAAATATAATGTATTATTATTATTATTATTAGGCCTATGTGTTGGACATGTGTGGTTGGACTCTGTCTCACAGGCAGGTTGCAGCATGTGTGTTGCAGGACATGTGTTGGACACACAGATTGTGTGGTTGGACTCTGTCTCACAGGCAGGTTGCAGTGTAACATCAGAGGAGACTGGGCCAATTGTACATTCTTAAACTGCACCACTTAGAACTAACAAAACAATGCAGAGATTATGTTTATATAATTGTATTCAATAACCGTAATAAATTAAACAGTATGAACTGATTTGTAAATAGGAATACAGATTTGACTTAATGTTTTCATAAATATATTTTTCTCC
>NC_136909.1:80588177-80688840 GCF_949606895.1 Notothenia rossii
GTGTATTTATGATGAGTGTTAGAGCGAGTCTGCAGAGGTGAAAGTTGACGCTGCTTTGTTGTCCACGTCTGTCATTCAGTCTTTCACCCGTTTGTATCGAACATATCTGTTTACATTTGCCTCCACACGTTTCATCATTATGGCCACATCACAGTTTTGTTAATCTTTTTGGTTTTCTTATGCTAATATACGTCATGTAGTTTTATTTCTGTTTAGTTCTTTTTTTGTGGCTTTGAATGATTTCTCCCCCTTCCTCCCCTACTTCACTGCGTCTCTCGTTCTGTCTGCTCAGTAAGTTTCCCTTCCCTTTTCCCATTTATTTGGGTTTTTCTAAGATGGAAACTGAACTGAAAGTTACTTTTTTTTTTCATTCCATACATGGCATTCAGACTAATACTAGCTGCAGTGTACTGTGGGTCTATATTAGCTTATTTATTGTATTCATGAAGTGACTGGCAAAACATTTGCTTTAAAATCTTCTCACTGAACACCATTTTTCGTTTTGAACCAAATTACGAAAGGTTAATTTGATACAGATACGAGAAGATAACTCCACAGCTGGCACTTATAACTCAACATGTCCCCAGCTCCTGGATACCATATAGCCCCAATGTGCAATTATGGCAGCAGCATCTGCTATTTGTTTGACTTTTTTAATCATCAACACTGTCAGTTGAAGTTTGTTGTTTGTTTTTGTTTGTTTGTAACTGTTTTGAATTCCCAAGTCTGAAAAAAGTGCCTGTTTATTTTCACCGTAAATAACGCATGGTTCTCTTCTGGGGAATCATAGTATGCCATATTCAGTCTGATTAAAGCTCTTAAACATGCTAAAGATTCCCCAAGTAGCCATTTATTTTGAGTTGACCGTTTAAAATGAAAGTACCCTCACAATTAACCTTGCATGTACAAAATCCCTTAAATGTCTGATCCAACTTTATTATAATGACTCCATTAGTCAAAGTACACACTGTACTGCCAATTAGAATGTTTAAGAGGCTCTGGTGTGGCCTGTGGTGACGTGAACTAGATTATAACACACACTTGGTTTTACTAACCGAGCAGAGCGTTCATAAAGAAGGGGATTTATATGGACTCTTTTAAAACTTGTTGTTGAGGGTGAAAAAGACAGTCCTGCATTTATTTGTATAATGAACACTGTCATTTTGTAATATATACGTGAGTCCGGTGCGTATTTTCAGTTTTTGTGTTTAATTCTGTCTGTTAGGTACACCCTGAGCACCTCCAATTCAGCCATCGCCGCTCTGCTGTGCGCCCTGTACCCACACTTTCCTGCTCACAGCACCGACAACCGGTGAGCACACACACACACACACACACACACACACACACACACACACACACACACACACACACACACACACACACACACACACACACACACACACACACACACACACACACTGTAATAACAAGACCTCGGTCAAATTGTGTATGTAGTTGCTTTATAAAGGAACATTTTGTTTATGTTTGATGCTGGCTGAAAGACATTTAAGATATTAACAAAATACTTCAGTCAGTCGATCAAGTTTTTCCTCAAAAGGTTATTCCTAAAACCTTTTTAAAAAACTAAAAGATATGATACAATTATTTATAAACTCGGCAGGTTTTTCAGTTGTTTTTGTAATAGTGAAACTTCCATCATGCAAAGATAATGACATGCCTGTTATTCTCTGAATGTGTTTCTGTGTCTTTCTTTTTTTTTCATTGAAAGATACTAAACTACTACTGTAGTCATTAGCATAGTGTTGATGTTGTGTGTCTGGCTGCAGCTACCACCTGCAGGCCCTGCGGCACCTGGCCGTTCTGGCTGCAGAGCCGCGGCTGCTGGTGCCCGTGGACGTGGACTCTCTGAAGCCCTGCTACGCCCTCTTAGAGGTCACCTACAAGGTACGTTGCAGCCTATCCTGAGATCCTTTAACCGTGTTTATTATTGCACTTTTAGCTGCAGCCAATATTTTAATGGCTTTTATGAATTGTCTTTTTTTATGTTTTTGTTTGTGGGTTTGTGTTGTTTTGAATTACCGTAATTTTCGGACTATAAGCCGCGCCTTTTTTCCCATTTTTCGACGCTGCGGCTTATATAACGGTGCGGCTAATCTATGGATTTCTACAGCTAACGGCCACCACCTTTAACTCTATGGGCTCTATGGTCGGTCCGCGCCCCCAGCTTTAAGCGGCGGGCTCCAGCAGGAAAAGCTGGAGGCCGGAAAAGAGTGAGACAGGTAGCGCGCTAAAGTAAAAGTGGAACCGAGAGTGGTACGAGAGACAGAACGAGAGCAAGACAGACAGACATTACGAGAGCGAGACAGTTTGTCCCCGTACCACTGGTTGAAAACCACTGCTGTAGATCACTGCCGGTACGTGCGCTGGGAGCGCACCGTTTAAGTCTGAAAGTTGAAAAGTTTGTGTGTCTGAAACGCTATGTGATACAGTACAGTTTACACAGCACATGTTCTGTAGCTACTATTGCACTAAATGCTAACACTTGAATACGTTATGCAAATATGCAACTTGTTTGTTGAAATGTTAATAAATGGGAGCTTCCTCAAACAGCCATCTCTTTCCCGACAATCCCCTCTGTGCACGAACCCTTACATATGGTAATTAAACATTAAAACACCTGCGGCTTATATTCAGGTGCGCCTTATAGTCCGAAAATTACGGTATGTTGTTTGAAATGCCTATGTGAAGCACTTTGAATTGCCTCTGTGTCTTAAAATGTTCTATACAAATAAACTAACCTTGAACCTTACGTTCTTCAGGTCACATTGACAGCTACACACAAATAGGGCTGCACAGTTAATTTAAATGTTATCATAATTGCAAAATGGATTAGTGCAATTTCCAAAATATGTGAAAAGAATCTGGAAAAAGTATTGTGGTACTGCAGAGAAGTCCTGGCCTACAAATGTTAATCTACAGACTTAATAAAAAATCCTTGTTTGGTAGAAAGCCTATTCAAAAATCACACCATGATTATTTTGAACATGTTTCTTAATGAAAATGTGTATGTAATGTGAACTGGTCATTCCCTCTTGTCCTTACAGTGCTTAAGTATAGAGCAATCCTTTTTAGCGTTGCTTCACCTCGGCAGTACCTTCAACATCCAAAATCTACAAGCTAACATGCCTGACTGAAGCCTTTGTTCCCTTGTTTAATACGTGTAGTGAAACATGACCAAACACTCAAGTAACATATTTTTCTCTATATGATGGCTTGCACTTCCTTCCTCTCTCTCTATATTGCTCTCTATCTCTGTCACACATGTTGTCAATATCTGCATTTCCTCTTGACAATCTTTTTGACATGCAACCACACACACGCTTACATGCCAACACAAACTGTAATGTAGTCGAGAGAAGAAAAACTTCCCGCCTTCATGCCAGAAATACTTTTCTGTTTTTCTATTTGCTAGCATTACTGCTGTCAGCTGGACAGCTTCCTCAAACTGGAGGTGTAATTGGTATATTTAGTTCAAGCAAAGACCAGCTCTTTACCTGTAACCTTCAATTAAGTTCACTCTTTATCGGAAAAAGTAAACTACCACTGCATAACAACTACACTGTGGCATCTCATCCACATGTATGCTTTACTTGTTGGGCAAAGCAGTAGATTTCTGTGTTTGAGTAGCTAACTTTTATCATTGTTTATGTGATTCCCAGTTGCTTCTTTTGAGCAGTCTTCTTTGGGATCGTAAATAAACACACATTGTACATGGGGAAAACATCTCCACATCATTAGTTACAAATAAAGAGGAAAATAAGAAATATATAATACAACAGAAATGAAATGGTTAATACATTGTTCAAAATAAATACATGACTAAAGGTGTTAACACTAAAACGATCCTAACTTGAATATATTTCACTTGCCGCCGTTTAGATAGCAGCGCACATCAAATGCATTTGTTAACAGATTACAATCTAAAGAAGCTCTGTAACAAACTCTCTTAACAAGCAATGTGTTTTCAGAAACATGCAGAGTAGTTTGCAGTAAGATAGTGGTCAGGAAAAGTCTTTAAAACGGTTTGCTCTGAAAAACGGCATCTTTTAAAATCCCAAAGCCCTCCAGTGGAACAAACGAGGAGTCATGGTGCCTCTTTGTGCCAGTTGGAGCCAATGTGGTTCAGACTTCCGGTTTTGCGTCTCCAAAGTGGCACAGTGTGTCCATTCATTCAGATCACGTGCGCTCTGTCACCACACTTTCCATATTTGGAGACTCTTTCATAAAAACAACCACCCGTTATAATGTTTGACCAGAAAACGAGACGGTTAAATAAGAACTAGATGTTTTTCCATGTATTCGATATTTGTACCCTGCAATTATTATCCTCCAGTCTACGTGAAGTGCATCAGCTTTTAAAACATGTACTTTCAACAGCAATTGCTGCAATACTGTAGCTGTGCCTCAACAGATGCAGTAAATAGCTCCTGAATTACAGGAGCAGTCATTTCTACATTTCCCTCAGTGAGGTTTTCATGCTGCTTTTTTTAGATGAGGCTATTTGAGAAATCTGTTTTTGTTTTTAGAAGCACTGCGAGGTTCTGCTGCTTGAAGTTTTGTAGTTGTGAAGTATTTTAGATTTTAAGCCATACTGAATACCTTTTATGTTTTTCACAATACTTCTTTAATGTTTGAGTAAACAATCATCCACGTGGCTGTGCTTAAAGTAAAATGTCTGACCTTTAGAGAAAATGGGAAACACCGAAAATAGTCAAACTGTTTCTAAACCAATGGGAGAATGGGTGGAGTTTTATTGGAGGCCTGTGACTGTAAGTTTGCCAATATAAATCCCAGATCATGTGGAAACATATTTTAGAGGAAAGTGAATTAGCAGCACCTCCAGGTTTATGCCATTTTTGTGACAGATACAGAGATAACAGGAAATGAGGGGGAGATAAATATGCAAAAGACATCCCAGGATAATCTCAAGCTGAGGAAGTCAGGACCACCTCTGAGAGCATGCCTCACCTCAATTTAATTCATATCTGAAAGCTCAGAGTGACACTGTGAACATCATCAGTGCTTACGTCACTGCTTGTGTGAACGAAATGCAAATAAAGTATACATGTTAAGCTATTGAGGTGTGTGTTTGTATCTACTGTGTAACAGCAGGACCATGTCCAGAATGGACATTAAAGACAGTTCGACTCAATCTGAATGAAATTGAATGAAAACATCTTTACATCAATGAAGTTCTGTTTATCTAGAGTCTGTTTTTGGCCTCCAGCTATTCTGTTTTCCTGCTTCTTAAACAAAATCTCTTTTACTCTTTCATTGATAAAGTACAAAAGCAATACTCACAGCATGGCTATATAGGGTAAGGCAATGCCACATGAAGCCACACTGGGTATCAGTCCAGCTTTGATGCAATGATGCCATTTTCTATTGTTTTAGGAGACAAAGTGGTACGACGAGACGACTGTAGAACTGATGGCTCCCACCATGCTTCCTGAGCTGCACCTCCTCAAAAAGGTAAATCCTGAGAACAACAGAGTCTAGTAGAAACGACACCGTTCAGTGTAGCTCCCTCTCTACTGAGGACTAGCTATGTGACATGAATGAAGGATATTGATAAACGCGAAAAAAATATAAACGGCATGAATCACTTAATCACTCAAATGGTTTAAACAATTAGTTTTTAAATTATTTTATTTTCTGATGTGTGTGTTCATTTCTTTATTGCAGGTAAAGGTAAAGGGGCCGAGATACTGGGAACTGTCTGTGGACCTCAGCAAAGAAACACAGCATCTAAAGTAAGTATAGAGGGATTCAACAGTGCTTGCATCTAATCAGTCAAATAAAAACCACTAAATAGAGAGTGTGTGAAAATGTCTCGGGACCCACTTCATCTTTTTGTGCCACAGATTGATGAGCAGAATCCCGGGGGAAGCTTTGATCTCATGTTTTGACCAATGAGTCGTCAGATGTAAAAGTCAACCTCTCTCTGAATACTTACCTCTCCCTCAGGTCCATCCTGTGCAGAGATGGCGTGTTGTACGTGAAGCTGCGGGCCGGACAGCTGCCCTACAAGGACGACCCTCAGGGCTGGAAGAGCCTGCTGGCTTCAACCGTCAACCACCGCAACTCTGGAGTCAGAGCGTTCAAGGTACACACATGGATATCACATGCCCAATATCAGTAGAGTCCATTTAGTTTTTGTAGTGCTATGAGGATATAACTGGGATTCATATCGTATTTTCCTCTGTGTGTCTATTATTGTGTCTTAGTAGGGGCTTTATATTTAATACGTCCAGTTGTAGATGTTGTCACGCCGTGACTCAAGGACGGACAAAAGAAGGAAACCACACATGATTCATTTCCAATTAAAGTACATTTACTTAAAGGGGACCTATCATGCAAAATGCACTTTTTGATGTCATTTATACATAAACATGTGTCCCCGGTGTGTCAGGGAACTCACGCAGCGTCAGAAAATGAAACCCTCTCTCTTCTCCTCCGTACCCAAATCTCTAAAAACGGGGCTACAACGGAGTTTATCCAGATTTGCGTCCGATATGACGTAATATCTGAAATGTGGACCCACGGGCCTATCAGAAACGTTGCTATCAGAAACAATGCCCGACTGTTTTGGACGTAATATGGTCGGTGTTTACATTAGCATCGCTAACACTCAGAGCTAACCTGTACTGGAGAGCATGTGTGTGAAGAAGCAGGAAATAAAAAGGAACTCACCTTGTGGTATAACCGGCAAGAGAGAAAGCCTTTGAGCTCCAAACTGTTTCAGAGATAATCCTTGATAATCCATGATATGGTGTTTCATCACGGCAGTATTTGCAGTTAGAATCTCCCGTATGAGCTCAGCCCCCTCCTTTTTATTTTATTTAACAATTTATTTTATTTTTTAAAGCTTTATACCCCAAATCAGCACTTTTGAAACAGGAAGTGAAATGGAGGGATATGAGCTTTAATTTTACATGTATATGCTTTATTATACTATACTATAATAATACAGATAATTAATTAATTATATCAAAACTATACAAACCTGAATTCCTGTGACGGCCGTCACAATGTTCTGACACATTTTCAGAATAGATTACATCGAACAGTTTATCACTGACAATGTGAATAGTTTCTTCACGTGTCGTTGATGTCAAACAAACTACAGGTCTGAAATGCCCTTAGTTTTGCCTTTCATATACCTGGGTTTGAGAGACATTTAAAAACCTAAATCTGCAGTAATAACCAGCTATAAAAAGACGTGAGTTGAACTGAACTGAGCCCCTCTCCAGTGGCTGGATGTGTCCGGTGTTGGCAGGTTGTCACTACATGTAACGCAGACCGCTGTGTGTTTGACAGATTATTACTGGTTTCCTGATGTCCTCAGTGTGAGCTGTCAATACACTTGCTGGTCTGCAGGGATACCAACAAAACATTACTGTTTTATTCCTGTCTTTGTCTGTGTCCTTCTCCCCTTTCTCTTTTTGTTTTTATGCATTCATTCTTCAGTGTCTTGACCAACTTTTCTGGCACCCTTTTCTTCCCTACCTTCCTCTTTTGTAACCTTCCTTGCTTCTCTATACTTTATTCATGTGCTGTCTCATTAAAATAATTGTGAAATGTTCTTATGTGTGTTTCTGCAGCCTGAAGCCATCTCTACGTTCACCTCAGAGCCGGCCTTGGTCTCATTTGCAGAGTTCTTCTGTAAAACATCTGAAGAAATAAAACAAGTGAGTTGTACACACAAATAGCCGCTTTCACACCAAGTACTTTGCCGTACTTAGTTCTCAGCACTTAGTTCCCAGCACTTAGTACCCCCATGGAACTAAGAACAGATCGCGTTCACACCGGAATAAGTTCCCTGAGGGAAGATTACACAAATGAAGCCGCTGACGTCACTTCTTCTTCTTCTGCTTTGGGTTTACTGGCAGGCCGGAAACAACTTCACGCCGTATAGTGCCACCCGAAGTCTCCGGCCGGAAGTCCCCAGAGTTTGGGACTGGCTTCAGTAGAAGCTGCTAGGACTCCCAGCAGCTTCTACTGAAGCCAGTCCCCGGAGTTGGGGACTGGCTTCCGACTAAATCGCCAGAAAGCCGACACCTCCTCATCTCCACCGCTCCCATGTTTTTTTTTGTGTTGCCATAAATTAGTCTCTCTCCCAGCCAATCAGAAATTTGAACTTTTTACCACCTCTCTAGCAGGCCCTAAAAAGGGGGTAAAAGTTATCATGAACTAAGTTCTCTTTTTGGTGTGAACGCAAAATCCCGGGAACTATCGGAACTAAACGGGAAAAGTACTCCGGTGTGAAAGCGCCTCAGATGTAGCTGAGGCCACTGTTGCTCCTTGATTGCATGCCATCTGCTATTTGAGTTTCCATATCGTTTTGTAAAAGCTAATGAAGTAAGAGATTACAGTTGTCTCTGGGTTAGCTAACTAGTTTCACCTGTGTCTGTGGTGTTGATGGAGATCTTGAAAATATCCTGACAAAGACATTTAAACATGACTTAAATGGCCCACAAAAAAAACATGTCGATAAAAAAAAAGAAGATGAATGAGGAAAGAAATCTCTGATATGCAGCTGCCTTAAAAGGCTTGGAAACTTCAAATGAAATGAATTTAAATGTAGAACACTGAGAGCAGTCACCAAAGGTTTTTATGCTGCAGGATGTCAGATGTTTCAGCCTTTAACACAAATGACGATATATAGCACATGTGATTCACTGAGAAAAGAATTTTAAATAGATTGTATAGATTGTCTTGAACAAATGCTCACTTTGCTTATTAATCACTTGACTCTTATTTTCCGAGTTAAGAGGCGGCTTCAGGTCGATTAGTTGGATTGCACATAGTTCCCTGGTTTCAGATTGAAGATTGAAATGGAAAAGCATGACTCATTCTGTAGAGTAACATTCGGTAATTTAATGACATGGCAATTTTCAGTCCTTCAGTTTCATTCAGAAAACCTTTAATGTCATTTGAAGTCATTCATTTTGTATATAGGAAGCCTGTTTAGAAAAAAACTGAAGATGAAATGCACTTTCTGGTACGTCAGTAGTTCTTGAACTTAAATGCCAAACATTTCCTGAAATTTGAACTCTTGCTCACAAATGAGGAAAAAGTTATATTTTGGCTGCTTTTTTGCAAATCCCTTATGAGGTAAGTTATCTGATTAACAGCATGTGAGCTCAAATGGAGAGGTGCAAACTGTTTCCAACATCAACCATCATCCAACATTCAAACTGTTACACACCAAGACAAGCTACAATATCCCTAAAATAACTATAAACTATAGGTTCAAATCAAATATAAATGAGTTTGGCATATGAGATTCTAGGAACTGTTTTTTTTTATATTACTTTTATACGTTTTGAACCGTCACCTAACCTGTGTGTGTCATGTTTGCAGAGAGATGATACTCTCGTGTTGTTCTCGGCGATGCTGTACGAATGTGTCACGCAGGAATGTCCGGAGATGCTGCCCACCTATATTGCTATTGAGCAGGTAACACACACACACACACACACACACACACACACACACACACACACACACACACACATACGCACACACACACACACACACACACATACACACACACACACACACACACACACACACACACACACACACACACACACACACGCAAATATGTAAACTTTACTTTAAACAATCTTGCCATTTTTAGTACATAACTTCACCAAGCAATAATAACTTGACGAACAATTGTTAGTTAAAGGGGGAGTTCACGTTTTTTGGTTGTCGGTCTTCAAAAATTGATTCACAAACCGCAGTGGAATGAACTGAAATCATTTGAAAATCTTCTATGCTTTAAAGAATGATAGAACAAAATGTAAAAACGCTTGCAATTTAGGGATTAAAGATTTTGTGAAGTGTCAAGCATGACAAGCTGTTTGCTGGTTGCTATTGTGTTTCATTGTTGCCTATCTCTACACCAGAACTTATACAAAACTTTCACCAAGAGAAAAATGCAGCTGTAACGTTCCTAAAGCTGGAGTTATGCTTCTGAGGAAATGTTTCCAGATGTCTTTTTTTGCGAACCTACACAACTGAAACACAATTCTGATCAGGTTGAGATACATGTGATGAGTCATACAGTCCACTTTAGAGAAGCCTACATTTGTACTATTTTTAATCATAGGAAGGATCTTAACATCAACCCAAACAATTATTTTGCAGTAAAGTTTTCTTTTTACAAACCCATCCAATTCAAAAACTAGACATGAAAACATATGATTATGATTTCTACCTCGGGTATCTCCACTTTTCGGGGCCTCAGTTCCTCTAATTACGGATGTTGACAACCTTTGGGCTCGCTCATGTGAGATATCTTGTGATAAAAATCTATTCTGCGTTCGCTTCATGGCTCAGTGGGTAAGACTAGCTGTCCATGAGGTGGGGCTGAATCCGGGGCCTGCAGTCCTTTAACACATATCATCCCCTCTATCTCAACCTCATGACTCACTTTAAATGCTAAACTGTCCAAAACCATTTCCCTTCTTCCCATGTGCCGGTACGTTACCCTGTGCTCGCTGCTGTCTCCCAGGCGGTGGGGGCTCTGCGTCGGAGGGATCTGCTCCAGACCTTCCCCCTGTGGCAGATGCGTCTGGTGGTGGAGCTGTGGGACAGCCGGGTGCAGCGGGGGCCCAACAACCGCCACGACGCGCTGCTCACCTCCGAGTTCCTGCCCGTCATGAAGAACATGGTGGATGTGTCACTGGACAGCTGGCTCAAAGGTGAGGTGTGTGTGTGTGTGTGTGTGTGTGTGTGTGTGTGTGTGTGTGTGTGTGTGTGTGTGTGTGTGTGTGTGTGTGTGTGTGTGTGTGTGTGTGTGTGTGTGTGTGTGTGTGTGTGTGTGTGTGTGTGTGTGTGTGTGTGTGTGTGTGTGTGTGTGTGTGTGTGTGTGTGTGTGTGTGTGTGTGTGTGTGTGTGTGTGTGTGTGTGTGTGTGTGTGTGTGTGTGTGTGTGTGTGTGACCTGCTCAATAGCAATATAGGTGGGCAGCATCTCCGGACATTCCTGCGTTCTGGGGCAGCATAGACAGGTATTTTCTGTGTTAGAGTTTTACTCGCTACAGGGTGTACTTTGAGGGTTTGAGACTCTGTAGACCGTTTACATGCAGAGAAAGCTACATAACACACAAGGGGACGGGTAATAACCAGGAAAGCATGACATGGGACCTTTAAAGGTCAATTAGGTCAGGGAGTTAAAGTCCCTCTACAGGAAACCTGCGTGAGCTGAAAGAGTCACAACAAGTGAGAAAGCCTTCCTCAAACTGTTCACAGCTCATATAAATGTTGATCAGACGAGCGAGAGCACTCATTTCTTCATATGTGCCAACGTTAACTAAAGGAATTCACATATTGGGAGTGGAGAAAACGAATCGTTGACTATGTGTTTCAGCTGGATTTCCTGTGAAGGGTGTGGCACGATAATGACTGACAGACTGTGTATCACTCCAACAAACACACATTCCATACCTTATTTGCGTGCACACACACACATGCACACACACACACACACACACACACAAACAGACACCCACACACTTACAATAATAAATGCACACTGAGAGGCGTGGGAAACAGGTGACTGCTGTCATGGTAACAGTTCAAACATGCCTTTACTTTCATGTCTCATGAAGCCTTTGGCAGACATTTCAAAGGAAAAACAAACTAGCAACTCGCTTGACATCAACTTTCAGGAATGTTGCTTTTGACTGGAAGTCACACATGATGAAATAGGTTTTCTGATACAATCCTGTTTTGTAGGATTTTTTGTTTCTACTAGGTTCCATTTGTCTTTCTCAGAGAACTATCCTAAGGGATGCAGTTTAGAGGAGTTTTAGTTGATATGGTTTTAAAATGATGTAATGTTCCAGTTTGTGTTTAAAAAATAGTTTATTATTTACTGTCTTTATTTTGGTTTCTATTTAAAATCCAAATGAATTCAGATGAGGCATTATAAATGTCCCCCTGTGCACAGATTGTATTTACTGGCCAACAGTGATGTGAGCAAACGTGTTTGATCAAATGTTTTTACATCTCACACCCTTTTTTTTTTTTCAATCAAAAACCTGCTTTTAAATGTGTCTTTCATTTGTATCCCGTTTAAAAAAGACATTCATATATTTAAATCCCACCTTTAGGTACACCTGATAAAACATTGTGTGCCTTGTTTGTGTTTCCTAGAGAACAGCTCAGTGTTGAGGTCCTACATGAGGGGCGAGGCCCTCCCTCAGAACGGGCAGTCCATGTCGCTGGCCTGCTTCCTTGTGTACCGCTCCATCCCCTGCCTCAGGAACACACACACTCAGCTGGAGAGTAAGACACACTCGCTCCTCTCACTGAACCTCACCTGAGTGCATGTTAACACGTCCGGTTCACACGGCAGCAGGAATAAAAGCTCTCTTCAACTCCTGCTGCTGTTAGCTTACTCAGTGGTGAAAGTAACCAAAGGTATTCCATTTCATTTTAATAATAATAATACGTTTATTTATTATAGCAGCTTTAACAGAAATAGAATTCACAAAGTGCTTCACAAGTAAGAACAAAAGTAAAAATGAAGAGCACAGAAATATGAATACAATAACCGCATGAGGCAGAAATGTAAGGTCAACATAAAAACAAAACACGGACCACGTGGAGTCCTGAAAGGAACAGACATAAGAACAGAACACATCCCACACAGTTCAAGTCGACACAAAAGCCAAAAAGATGGGTCTTCAGTAGTTTTCTAAAAGCTTCTACAGAGACTGCAGGTGGAGAGAGTTCCACAGTGTTGTTAAGAGTTTCACTACAATTTGATGGTACTTGCACTTTACATAAGTATTTCTACTTTATGCTGCTTTATACTTTATACTAGGGCTGTCAGTCGATTCAAATATTTCATGGCGATTAATCGCATGATGTCCATAGTTAATCGCGATTAATCGCACCTTTCTTATCTGTTCTAAATGCACCTTAGAGGAATATATTTTTCAAGTTTTTAATACTCTTATCAACATAAGAGTGGACAAATATGCTTTATGCAAATGTTTGTTTATTATCATTGGAACAATGATAAATATTCTCCTGAATATTCTCAACACAACAACCTGGAACCTCTCTCTCTCTCTCTCTCTCTCTCTTCACTCTCTCCCAACCCTGTGTACTTCTCTGCACTGAGCCAGTTGCTCAAACAGACAAGCCTGTTTACAGTTGACGGCGAAATGCCGCTCTTCTGTCTTCATAACAGTCAAAGCATGAGACTGAAGTTCCCACTGTGGGTCAAAATAAAGCGCTGTGATGTGCAGTCGACACGTTGGATGCGATCCGAATGATCTAACGCAGCCCCTCGTCCTCCACAATGTTAAGCTGTAGCCACCCATTTAGCTATCGCTGCGAGCGGCAGGAGCGGGGCTGTCAGCATCAGCTGTGTGCTGGGCTTGCTTTTTAAAACACCTTTTTTATCCATATCTCTCGCTAGAGTCTCCCACCATCCAACTAACAACAACAACAACGTCAAGCCTTTGGGCTCTGAAACTACGGGGCGGGCCGAGGACAAATACACATGCATTAATCACACGTTCAAATAATTAGTGGCGTTAAAAAGAAATTGCGTTATTAATGCGTTTCCTCTCTCGTCTCTCGTCTCTCCTCTCTCCTCTCTCCTCTCTCCTCTCTCCTCTCCTCTCTCCTCTCTCCTCAGGCTGCAGCTCTCTGGGAGATTTGTTGTCTCGTAGCAGCCAGTTGAGGATCCCTCTCAGAGATCTACTGCGACTGGTTCCCGTCCTGCTGGGCTCTGCCTCCGGAGCATTCCCTCAGCAAGCATTTTGATCCGATGCTAGTCACCTGGCTAGCTAGCTCTCACAGGTGCTCTTCGTAACCTTACGTTCCCACTGCGAGCACAGGTAGGATCTGATTTCTGTAACACCTGCGAGTGTGTGCAGGAAGGGGAACAACGTAACGGCTGTCCTGCCTCTGAGATGAACTGTTTGGAAAACACAGACTTTGTTTCCTTCTCAGTCACTAATTAGTCGAGTTTTGTAAAATAATGTTGCTATTTAGTTAGTTTTTTACAGCATGAAGACATTAGGCTGCAGTAATGATGCAGCACATGTGCCATTTCTTTGGTACAACAAATCCAGTACCGTGACTTTTTTTAGATGGGTGCCTCTTCCTCGATGTTCCAACAGAAAACACATTTCCTCCACCGCCAAACAAGGACAGAAAGGACCGGTCAGTGCACGATGGAAGGATTCGCCTGTAGTTGTATCGATGTTGCCTTTGAGCTCAGGCCACTGTGTTCTGTCGACGAGACGACAGGGGCTATCAAATAAAAAAGTACTTGCACACTTGATGTTACTGTGAGTAATTATGTGTCTACATTTCCCAGTCAGCCAGTTCTGGTGCTGATCAGGACCACTTCCTTTTTGTTTTACTCATAGTATTACGGCTTAGTTGAATTACACTACTTTAGCTGAAACTGCTTAGGCTTCTTAAAGCGTCGTCCATCAGGTCTTTAGTATTTTACACATATGTCGTTGTGGTTACGATCAAAATTCACTTGGTTTTCTGGGTGGTTCCCTGCATTAAGGGATTCCCCTGATCTCCTGTAATAAAACACTTTTTTTTAAAGACGGAATATACTCTTTTGCACTTAGTGGTACAAAAGTTGTCTTTCATTGCGTTTGTGTTTTTGCCAAACAAACCAAATAACACCTTTACATTGCTTTGTGCTTTGCTGACAGCTCTGATCATCTAGCCTGTAATGAAGCTGCTTGCCTCTAATGTTGCATGTTATTTAGGCAAAAAGTAATACAACGAGAAACCAAGTTCAAGAAAATCACAATGAACAAATACTTATTTTAGCAAGTGTCCAAAATACGCTTATTCAAACCACTTAACCTAAAATGGTGAGGACTGCAAAAAACGCAGACAAATATTATAAGAGTTTGTAAAAAAACGGGTAAAGACTGCTTCTGTTATGTGCAGGAAAGATTACAAATGTTACCGATGGGAATAATCTGACATTTAAACGTATAGCATTTAGAAAGTCCCAAAAATCCAGTCACACAGCAGGACACATGCACACAGCTTGTAATGTGATATAGTCCACAGGGGCAGGGTGCTTTCTTGAATACATTTGCACAGTTATGGGAGACTGTTGAATTTTCTCATGCAGCTGGACCTCAATGATGTGTTCAGCCAACAAATATGAAACCCAAGAATGTGGGACTTTCCTGCTGGTGCATGAACGCAGCATAAGGGCCTATAACATGGAGACAGTTGCTATAATTCTGAATAAGGGGATCCCACAGTGTCACATTTGGAATGCCTTTCACTTTTAAAATCGTCGAAAGGTCTTGGATTTTGATGCCTAACTGTTTGGAAACCTTAATCTCATGTAGTTAGCGCGTGGGAGGATATACAGGGTGTGTTTGCACCGAGTCTTTGATGTTTTCTAAACAACAGCTCTGAGGACATTCCAGAACAAATGGTAAACACAAGAACAAACAAGCAAAACACACCCTCCGCACAGAGCTGCAACACACAGAGCTGCTCCTCACACTCACATCAACGTCATTCAATTAGCACTTTAATTTTTTTTTGACCGTAAAGTTAGATAGTGTCAGAGTTGATTAAAGTAACTCATAGCCAAGGCCATCATTATTATGAATGGTAGTCAGTGGTTAGCTGCACAAAAGCAGGATATAGTGATGTCTTTTCTATCTGTCGTTAGTCTTCTCTACCTCATATACCGGGGATCATTTCTCTGGTTTTTGGGCCGAACAAATCACAGGATTTGAAGCATCTGTTAAACTCTGGTGTTTAAATGTGGGCGGACTAGCATTTTCATTGTGCTTTTTGCTGAGCAAAGTGTTAAAAAAAGCCTTCTCAACGTTTTTTCTCAGCATTTGAAGTAGGAAAATCCCTTATAATATCCCCCAGACATGACACATACTTTTTTATAGTTTGAAATACTTTTTTTGAGACCTGACTGGTTGTTCTTTATTTTCACTTTGCCACAAAAGCACATTTTGTAGTTATTTTGTATATCTAAGTACTTCCTGGCTTTTAATTACCACATCAGTTATTATGGTGGAAATTGACCTGAGCAATAATACTTTATTGTGTCAGCCCTGTTGTGCTCTTACTTTGTGGATATTTTTACTGGTTGTGTGTGACAATGGAAGTTTATGCAATCTTTTTTCTTGAGCGCTAATAACGTTTACATTTTTAGAATCATTGCCAACAACAGATCCTGGAGTGATTGAAAAAGCGATGGGGGAAATGACCCTCTTTCTCAGTAAAGTCAAAAGTAACTTGACTGAAAATGTTCTCGAAAAACAGTCAACTCTAGAAAACTCACATTTAACAGTCTCGTTTCTGCTCCAACAGTGGTACAAGTGAGATGCATGAACTGAAAACACTATTGAAGCTTTTAAGACAGACATGGAGGTCATCCAAACCAGAACACCACGAGGCAGCAACCTCTCAATCACAAGGTAGCCACGGTCTGATGCATTCACTGCTCTATTGTGTGCTATACTCCAAATGGCCAATGGACACCATGACCAAATCAAGGGTAATCTATATAGTCCAATATCACAAAACATGTTTGTCTCAGTGGGTTTAACAGATTAACAACAAACAACATTGTAAACAATATGAGGTATGAAGAAGACTGGAAAATAGCTATCAAGACAAAAAACTCTTAATGAAAATGTTTAATAAAGTTCATAAATCAGTTCAGAAGTAGGGTCAGCTGGGCATTTGAAAGAAAATGCAGCTTCAAAGCACTTTGCGCTGGCTTCACTTGCAGGTTAATCATCATATTTACCTCAGGACACATGTCGTAGTCCATAGTCCAATATATACAACATAATGTTGACTTTAGACTGTGTGTGTTGACTGACAATGCACTACATGTTGCCCTTCCTCTGCTGGATGTCTAACTTGGAAACTGAGCTAACATGTTAAAGTTATTAAAGTCCATTTCGTGTTTCTTTAGCTTGTTCTGCTGCGCCTAAAAGATGAGATCAAGATTAGATGTAGCTTTAATGCTCCAAAACGAAAGACTGGTAAATACTATTAAACATTAAACGGCAAAAGATGAATAAGATAAAAAGTTTACTTGAACATGTTCTGCATTAAAGTAGTTATTAGATACAAATCTTATCATTCGGCCCCCTGTCACCACAACAGGCCTCGCTTCTCTCTGGTGCCAACATGCCACACACAGAGTTTACCACACTTCAATCTCCAGTGTAATTTGTAAGATAACCAAGCCTTGGGCGTCTTGCTGTGTTTAACTCGCTGTGTGTGTGGTTTCCTGGAAACACTTTGCGCTTTCAGTCAACACGTTCTAAAAAACATTCCAGGGAAAATGTCACATGAACTGTAAACGCAGAGTCCAGGTCAACAGGAACTGGATTAGCTTGCAGGCGTCTCTGTTTGTCTTTAAGACGTTTAAAGTCAAAGTCAGGTGGTTTTAAAGACCAGGGGCCGTATTCACAAAGCATTTTATCTTATCGCTAGGAGTGCTCCTAACTCGCGCTAAAACATTTTACGTAGGAGTTTCTCCTAAATTCGCCAGTTAGGAGCTACTTTTAGCCCTAAGATCCTTTGTGAATACGGCTCCTGGACTCTCCACTGAAAGCCTGTTTAAAAGACTCTTCAATATTTACTTCTGTTTCATTGAAAGAAATGATCAAAAAGTCATTCAAAAAGCTGTTTATTGGCAACATTTCACATTTAGGCCTATTTGTTCTCATGGTTATGTCTTGTGAATTTACCTTTAGAAATATAATCATTTTAAACCTTTGGTATCATAGTTTAATGTTTCCTATTCGGCACACAGACCTGGTTGAAACTTTTGATAGAGATTAAAAAGAAAATTCAAAAAGAGAGAAAGTGAAACTAAACTGACTCTTACTTTATCTGTTATTCGCTTCATTGTGGTACACCAGCAGATAACACTTGGCAATCCTCAAATAGAAAACACTTTTGACACAAATGTGACTTATTAAAATGTCGAGTGTTCAGGAACCGAGGGGGAGGAAATTAGGCCAGGTCAAATGAACCCATTAAGTCTAATATATAAAACAAACATTAGCCGGATTTCCTTCTGGTGAGCCTGGTTCCTATATATAGCTCTGTCACATTAATAACGACTAATTTCACAGTATTTTAACATGACCATGATTGCATTTGCTCATCTCAATATTGTGCATTAAATGTACGTGCCTATACATACATTAGTTTGTCGCCAACAGTAAAAAGTAAAAACCATTAAAAGATTTGGTCATTGAGTATTTTTTTTAACAAAGTCCAAGAGTGAATTTTAGCTATTCTGTTTGTTGTGTGGTTATTTTATTTCTATTCTAATTATTGCGCGTATTTCCCTTTTTTAGTTACATTGCAATAACAAAAGTCAATGACATTATTTTAGGGAATTAAAAGTTATGTAATACGAGCATTATATTGATGCTGGCTTAAAATAGTTTTTAAAATTACAATAATATTGTGGAGTTTGACGTTTTCAGGTTGAACTTTAAAATGAAATCCCAAATAAATGATAGGTACATCATTCTTGCTGTAAATCAGCCTCTATTCAGTTTCATTTCTGTATATTGTATGTTATGATGAAGATTATCTGGAAACATTGAATAACCCGTAATAGTGGGGGCTTTCCTGTTAACTAGAGCTAGCTTTCCACTAGTAGGCAGGGGCGGACTGGGACTGAAAAATCAGCCCGGGACTCTCGAGCGGCCCACTTCGGTACCACCGGCCCACCTCGGTACCGCTAGTAAATACCGCTAGTAAATTGTCAACGTGGGGGGCTGGTGCTAGTGACTTATCCGACCGGCCCACTTCAGTACCGAACGTCCCGATGGCCAGTCCGCCACTGCTAGTAGGCCATCTCGAAAGACAATGTGGAGATCCAACCTTTTACAAGGGTGTTAGATCACTAAGTGCGCTTCCACAATCAAAACCCCAGTACCAAAATATTAGTTTTCAGTCTGGCTCATGTCCCTCGCCTCCCTCGCTTCCTATTGGTATGTTGATATGTATTATGCTGTACTTACTTTAAAATAGCTCTTGGTGGTGAGAACACAAGCTCAGACAGGAATGCAGATTGAGAAAGGAACAAAAAACAAACAAAACTACATAGCAGAACAAATAACACGCCAAAATACAAATATCATCGTACTACTGTAGGCTATCTGTAGAGGTTACATAGTCATGGGTTGAGCTAACTTTAAATAGATCACCACAATGCTGAATCTATAATACAGGTGGTGTGTGATCTAAACTTTCGATCGTTGCATTTTTTGAAAGTCACACATCAGATTTAAATGACCAACAGAGCGTAGGATTGTGTAATAGTGTGGGAGTTGTGTTGTGTCCCAGACTACACCGAGGCATGTGTTGTGAAACAGACAGCCTCGAGTGTTTTAATAACCGTGTGTCTGTATGAGCCTGTGGGAAAAAAGAGGTCTGACTATAGGAAAATAATCCTGTTTGTTTCCACAATAAGCCCAGCTAAGTGTCATAATGATCACGCCCTCTCACCCACTGGCTTTTCTCACATCTGACTGTACAGAGAGAGTTTTGTTTCAACCCTTTACATAAACAACCTCACAAAGGACACTTTAAAGCAGTGGTTCTCAACTGGTCAGGCCTCGGGACCCACTTTTTACTTTGTCAATAAATCGCGACCCAACATTTTTGAACCACTCAAATCTATTCAACAGCATTCTGGTACACTCTGAGAAGAAGAAATATATATATATATATTACTACCCGACATATTAATAATATTTGATGCCATTGTTTTTTTTTTCACTTTGTTCTGACAGCTGAACTTGTCTGTGTGAATTACTTTGTGGGTAAGGGAAGATAGCCCCCATTGGTCTGTCACCTGTCAGTCATCAAACCGGGGGTCATATTTCATTGTGTTCATTTTTATCTGAATATACCATGGATGTATAAAGAGTTCTACCACAAAGTTATTCTCCGTGACTTCCGGCAACAATCTTGATTCTGATTGGCCAGAAGACTCGAAAAAACATCAGCAAAGAGGTTTTATTGAGAAGATGATCACTATATAACAGACGTTTTCAAAACCGTTTATGGTCTCAGGTACTTCCAGTTCAACGCCTACTGCATGCACAGCGTTAGAAAATCGGGCCTTCAAAATAAAAGTTTGACTTGTTTCCCAAAAAACAAAAGCAAACAAAAATGTTTTTTTTAAAAAGAAAATGTCTTCCCTCGCACATCCACGACCCACTCAAAACGGGTCTGCGACCCACTTTTGGGTTGCGACCCACCAGTTGAGAACCACTGCTTTAAAGAACTCTGATCTGACAGCAGCTTCCTTATAAAACCATATTTAATAAAGCACAACAAAGAAATAGTTAAACTTCTTTCTATCCTTTGACATTTGTTCGCTGCGTCCTGGCAGCTGGGATAAAAGATAATCTACATTTACTTTCTCGTTTTGAAATTGCACTCATCAACCCTTTAAATTACTACTTGAGTAATTGATACTAGAGCTTGATTTTGAAAAGAGAGAGAATAGATGAAAGAGCAATGACTAATGAACACGTCTCATCTTGTTCGCCTAATCCCTACAAAAACGATTTAGTTATTAATGGTTTTCATGTTGGGTTATGTGCTGTTAGCATCTCTTGGCCTAAGTGTAACAATTGTATGTCTAGCTGTTGCCCCCTGTTTTCAATCTTTATGTTAAGCTAAGCTAATCACCTGCTGGCTCTTAAAAATATTAAACGCACAAATATAAAGGTGGCTTCACTCTTTTCAGTTTACTAATGTCAAGAAAGCCCATGAACAAAACAACAAGTTGTGTCCTTACAATACCGTCGTCACGTATATTTAACTCAAGATCAACCTGAAGAAATAACAACTTATAATTCTATAGAAAAAAGGATAAATACATGCATTTGTTTAATACAATTGCATTTTTCCTGCATTCTTACCCTATAAATCCTCTTTAAACCCAATCAAAATGATCTTGGAATTCTATTCTGGGGAAACACTGATCTGGGTTATATTTACTTTTACTACACCAACTCACTTCAGTGCGAGTCCAAAAATACAAAATCCTACAATAGATTCCTTAAAATTAGAGGATGAAAGGGTTATTTAAACATCTATAGCCTACTGGGACACGTTTATTATCGCAAGAATAATGACGCGTTTCCACACACATGTTAATCGTAAGAGGACATTTCATACTTTCTCATTGACGCAAAAACTGGGCAGGGCATCTCTTCGTCCATTTCAAATACGTGTGTATCTACAAGAGGAAGTCATCATATCTGTCCCATTGCAGCTTCAGCAGAACAATGACTGACAGAGGTTGACACTTACAAACATGCAAAGCAGTGACAAGACACACAACACACCTCACATTTCCCTTTTTTCAAAACCTGGTGACGACTTTTGAGTAAGGCATTAAACGTAACATGAAACAAGCTGCAGGGAAGTCGCCCGAGCTCTTGACACAACTTCTGCTTTTACTTCCTCTCTGTGAGGTGTGTGAAAATGTGCTGAATTTCCCTGACTTTTTTTTTTTTAAATGCATGACTTCTTTTCATATATCTGCACAATCTCCTGTATTATTAGTGAATGAAGCATGAGGGGAGGAAAAGAGGAAATATCCTCTGCATGTGTCCAGCGTTGCTTGTTTTATTGAACGCAACACTAATGTAGTATTTATGGTATTATTTGAAAAGTGATTCATTGAATAAAATAGGCTTCCTGAGTTATTGATCTCTGGTTTTTCGTATTTATAGCTTACAGTATGTTCTCTAATCAGTGTTTGTGGATCGGATTGGATGGAACAACGTTATTACAATGGTTTTTGGATAAAAAAAAAATGTAACTTTGAAGCTTGTAACTTAGAGTAGTTTGGTAAGAGACGTATATCATCTTTTTAGCCGAAAAAATTGGGTACAGGACCAACTTCTTACAAAAAAAGAAGTTTTAATTTACTCTCCCTGGACTTCAATGGCTGGATGAAAGAACTTGAAGACCACCTGCTGAGAAACATCAGCCAGGTAAGTTTTCATGAGGTCATAAGGGTTAGTAATAGGTGTGTTAGCACTTTAACACAATTGTTAAATGAATGAATATGTCTCACTGTCTGTGAGGGATCCAGTTCTCCACTACTGACAACCATAGAGCTTCATTCGATGAGGCGTCACTTCTGCATAGAGAGGGAAGGACTGAAAGGAGGTGGGTGTGACCAAAATTACAAAATGCATTACACTGGAGGTCTCGCAGCCACTTCAGTATGAATGGTAGAGCTGCTCAGGACATCTGGTGCAGCAAGTAAGTAAGAAAGTTAGTGAGGGAGATAGAGAGGGAGAGGAAGCGCTCACATGCTTTGCTCTGTGTCCAGGATGACTTTTACTCCACCGGGCAAAAGTTTGAAAGTGGAAGAAAATGTCAGGTTTGGTGCAAATCTACAGTCTATGGTGCAAATGCGCGCCGTGCAAAGTAGAAAGGGAAAGGACGTGCAAAGTTTGCGCCTGAAAGCCAGTGATGAGGGGTAAGTGCGAGTTTTTTTTAATGAATAAAACTCACTTCTAAGTTTTAACTTCACAGGTCAGGTGTACTCTCTTCAAACTCCAAACCAGGAAGCTGTTGGTGGGTTTGATACAATTGCATTCACTTAGGTTGAATTTGTGCAACTACACAGTGATATTTCAACACTTTACACAGAAGTAGACATTGTACAAACTGCAGTTTCTAAGAAGTTAAGTGCATTGCTCACTCATGCGCAATGGGCCGTTTGCAAGATAAAAGGAAGTATGCGGTGTCAGACAGAGATAGTAACCAGGTCTTCCTCTTTCTTTTGGATTTCAAAAAAGTTGTTGAATGACATGACTTTACACGCTTTTCTATGGTTGCACCCTGTTTTTTCTGTGTGTATGTGTGTGTTGTATCCATGAATGAAACACAAGCGTCACAGGAGCAGCATCCGGGTTTTTATTAACATTCTTGTGACTTGTGTTAACTTCACTGATCTTTTTATAGTCTGATGATCATTATCAGCATGTGAAGTTTGGATGGTGAGCGTCACCTCCTGGAGAGAGTTACCAGAATCCGGTGGGCGTCACTTAAATGTACTGCACTTTAAGTAACTAGCATATGCTGCGTTCAGGTGCTATCGGAAACGATTAAAGCGGCCTTTTATATGCACCTGCCTCAGAATAAACAACTGATTGGTCTTTTATTTAAACATTATGACAAAACAAACTGAAAATGATGATATTTAGCTGTTAACATGGTATGTGTCCTGCAGCATCAAAACAGTAATGAGAATATTAGACTCATAATTCAGGTTTTCATATGAAAGAACCACACATTTCATGACTCAATTTGGTAGCACTTTACAATAAGACTACCCTTATAAACGATTCATAAAGGGTTTATAATTAGGTTATGAATTCGTTTGTAAACACTTTATTAATCATTAAGAACCATTTATAAACCAGTTCTAACATCGTTTTCATACATCAACACAGGCTCACTATTTGGCAAGATGACTAAGCCTTATATTGGCTACTTAGCGAGAATCAAGTCAGTGAACAACAGATACCAAGGATGCTAGCTGATGAAGGAGACGAAGTAAGCTAGGTAGCCAATATAAGGCTGAGCAGTACAGATACATGTGGGCTCACTATTTGGCAAGCAACTGGTCACAGTTGCCCTGTTTATCTCATGTCTTATAAAAGCTTATTAATGATTTATAAAGTGTTCACAACCTAATTAATTAATTACAAACTATTTGTAAACCCTTTATAAGGGTAGTCTTATTGTAAAGCGGTACCCTGAATCTTACAGTGATAGACTTATAAGTGTGGATGTTGATAAGACAAAGCCATACTCTGCCACCTTGTCAGAATCAGTTTTCTTACAATTGCTCAGGACAAGTACTAAACATTTTTGCCCCAAAGTCCATTCAGTAATTAAAGTGCTTTGGATTGCATCACACAATCTTCCAAAATATGAAAGCCATGAAAAAGACCACAAGACTAGAGGAGAGAGACACTATAAAGATTCTACCAAATGTTGTCTTATTTTCACTTCCTAAGAAATGTTTTTTCTCCCACTCGGAAATATTCAATGACTTTCAAGACTCAGTCTTTTATCTTAGCGTGACCTTCCGTCTAGGATAAATTGATAAAGTTGAAAGAAAAAAGCCTGACACGACATCGCTCAGCTTTTTATTACCTTCTGTTACACATCATCTTGCCACCATTTAATTTCTCCATCACTTGGATTTACATTTGGATCAAAAAGATAGAAGATGAAGATAACGTTGGTGTGTGTGTGTGTGTGTGTGTGTGTGTGTGTGTGTGTGTGTGTGTGTGTGTGTGTGTGTGTGTGTGTGTGTGTGTGTGTGTGTGTGTGTGTGTGTGTGTGTGTGTGTGTGTGTGTGTGTGTGTGTGTGTGTGTGTGTGTGTGTGTGTGTGTGTGTGTGTGTGTGTGTGTGTGTGTGTGTGTGTGTGTGTGAGTTTCATAATGAGTGACTTGGGGTTTCCCTGCCCCTGTTTCTTCCATTCATGTGGCTGGAGACGGAGGGTATAGAGCTGTCAACCCCGGAAACCAGCTGAATATTGAGTGAATGAGTTTGAGGGAGAGAGAGGAAGAGTGACTCTAAATGTGTGCCTGCGTGTGTGCTACAGCAGTGAGATAGATTGTGTGTGAGGGAGAGGCAATACAAGGGAGTGTTTGCATATTTTATTTATACAAAATACCTTTATTAACAGTGGTGTGTTCTTTCAGATCGTGTTTGTGTGTGTGTGTGTGTGTGTGTGTGTGTGTGCGTGTGCGTGTGCGTGTGCGTGTGTGCGTGCTTGCTTGGCCTTATTAGCAAAAGCTTCCTCTTCCTAACTTTCACCATGTTGCATCCCTAGCAACTAAATAATATGATGCTTAGCAGGAAGGAACAAACACACACACGTTAACCATGATATCATATGTTTTTGGCACCGACACAAGATAACATATAACATTAAGAATACTTAAACATTGGAAAGATGAACAGCATTATTCTCAGACAGATTTGATGAGATGTAAATATTCCAGCTGCTGCATACATTAAGTTCAAGATAATCTGTAACTCACATCAACATCCAATCATCAGTGGCAATGTTACTATGGCTGGTAATAAACAAAACTATTTATATACTTGTATTTTCTAATCATGGAATCATGATTATGAGTAAACATAATTCTTGCAATTGAAATACTGCATGTCTGCGAGTCAGTCGTGGCCTCGTCCGCCTCTGATGATCTTGTTAATGCTACTAGGGGGCAGTGCTTCTCCAAAACTGTGTGCGGTCTTAAATTCGTTTTGAAATCAAAAAATCGGAGCAGCTTGCAAAGCAATCAAAGTGAGACATTAAGGATTAGGACAGGTGATCCTTTCAACCCTTGCACTCGTTATATTTCATATGGTAACAAACAGTAAACAAATAAATCAAAAAGCCAAACAATCAAACCTTCTCTGTTTATAGTTTCTCAGACGTTAGGAATTGCTGATTTGTAGTTTGGACTGGTATGGGACAAGACATCTTAAAATGTCATATAGTGCTCTTGGGAAATGCACTGGGATTTTTAAAAGATAGACAAAAGTACTTATTTAATTCTCAATTCATTAATTATGAATATCCCATTATTTTGCAACCCAACTTAGGCTAGCTTTGCACAGAGACTGGAGTCGGGGGTGCCGCTAGCCATAAAATTAACCTTTTAAATGTTTTCCACCTGGATATATGTAGATATTTCTGTAATATTCAGCCGTAAGGATGGGAATTGATTCAGCATTATGAAGTGGCACTTTGATCAGAGTTAAGAATGACCTCTCCATCATACCTGGGATATTCAGCTCTTGTGTCGTGCGCTGAGGTGCTGCATGGAAATGCATTCAAAGCAGGAAGTGACTGATATGGCTCTATTTGCTACGCCACCGCTCACACAAATGAGGGGAAATGAACGTGAGAGATGTTGCTATGGAGATGCAAGCAGAAGTGGAGAAAGGTGTGAAGTTCATCACAGGTTCAAATTCATCCGTCACAGCCGAGTGAGATAACTGTTCAATATATCGTCAGATTGTCAGTTGAAGTATCTGGTAGAGAGAAAAATACAGGAAGAGGAACCAGACTTCATCTAACCAATCAACATATGGCTGCTGTGGGAAGTGAAAGCATGTTGAATGCTCGACTAGAATAATCTAACATAATCTCAGCTGGTGTTGCATAGTCAGGCCTCCCTTTCCTGTCATGCTCAATGAAGTCTGAGGACATTTCTTCCGGAAATCTGAGCACACTGTTGTTGGAAAGAGGCTAGACGAATAGGTAAGAACAGGGAAAATAAACTTTTGTCATAATTCAAACACTACAGAAAACAGAAGAGGAAGCAAACAAAATGAACCGTCCAATCAAATGGCTGAAAATGACTGCTTAAAGAAATTACCATGTTTATTTAGGAACAAAAAGATTAACCTTTACCTTGCAATAAATGTCCCTTTGTTACACCAGGAACAAATCGAGAAACACAACGTATTTTTACGTTTAAAGTTAAAGGTGGGGTAGGTACTTTTGGAGAAACCAGCTCGAGTGCGCTAGAATTTGAAAATACACAGCCGGAAAAAATCTGCCACTTCTTTACAGAGCCCCTCCTCCAACACACACGAACGTGCACATGACCAATGAGGGCACGAGATAAGTTTGTGCACAGATTGAAGGCTGACAGGCAGGTAGGCCATCCAGTTATTTTAGCCGGGCCGGCTCAGATGATTGGTCGTGCTTTTTAAAGCGCCACGGCTTCCACAGATGACATTTTTTAATGTATTTTTTGTCAAAGCACTTAAGATATTAATTGCTATCGGGATGTTAAGAGCATTCCATGGAATATAACAAAGAGTGTATCTCGAGCCGGTTTCTCAAACTTACCTACCATACCTTTAATGTGTCGAACTTCCCTTTAGCTCCTGTTTTGGTCCCCACCAATCTCCTGAAATAGAAATGTGGGTCTTTAATTGCTAAATGCACAACTGTGTTAACAGCAGGTAGCTAATTTCTGCCTGATGTTTGATGCTTGGTAGGTGTGGTAGTTGGAATTGTATTATGTTAAAAGAAAATCTGCTACTTTTGGTGCCTTAATTGATAAGAAAAAACCAAATCGTTGACGTTGCAGATGTAAAAACCAAAACAATGAGCTAGCAGATGCTAAAGCGCTCTGCAGAGCTGAGAGGAACTGCTGGGTCAGGTTATTGTTCTCTGTGCGTTTGTCACTGCTAGAGATCCCTTTCACATATTTGAAGCCATTCGATCCATTGTGAATACAAATATTACTCAGCACTAACAACCTCAAACCGTCAGAGCATACAAACTAAACGCCAAACGTACTCCCACCAAGGTGACTGAGCTTGCTGCTACAGTTCAGTCATTTACAGAAGAGTTTAAGTGAGTTTGCTTCACTTCCCTGAGCATGCAGTCAGCAGACGTCTTTAGAGGCTTCCTCTGCTGCAGAGACATGCAAACCACAGGTAGCTCATTCAAATGAAAGTAAACCTTGTGTCTATTTGTGCAGGGTCAAATACAAATGTGTAGGCAGCGATTCACATTACACACACACACACAAAGACTAAAAATAGCTCGAGTCATCTTAGTTCCAAGTGTAGTCCTTTTGGAAGCCATTGAAACATAGATTTGTCCTGATTCAATGAAATGAAAGCTGCCACTATGCATGGAGGGGATTTACTTTGAACTCTACTAATACAGGATTCTGTGTTTGATTAACACCTTAAAAAAAAGGTTGCAGCTGCATTTCCATTTCCATGTTCTCACTTCAGTTGAAGCAGTACCTTGTTCCTCTGCGTGTTCCTGCTGTTTCACAACCTTTAGTTCCTATGAAACCTCTTCCCAACCGCGGTGGATACAGTCACAGATAAAAAGTGGCTTCTCTTCACTTTTTTTTGTTGAACATTGTGTTTTCCCAAGCAACTGCTATGTCTCACTTCCAGCAGAAGTAGTTTCAGTGAAGTGTTGTAGACTCTCATTATGGTCTTTGTATAATTAGTTTGACATAAAAGGAAATGCTTATTTACTGAGCGTTGGATTAGAAGATACCTAGCCCTCTTATAAATGGAGCCAGGCTCGGCAGATAATTAGTACAGCTTAGCATAAAGACTCAAAGCAGTGGGAAACGGCTAGCTAACACCTACAACATGAAGCTACCATGAGGAAACGAGCAGAGAAACCAGGAAGTCACTGCACGGTTGCTGTTCGTCAGGGAATGATTACAGAAATCTGCATTGGCCAGAGATGCTGCTGAAAAGATAACCTTGTATTCTTTTGAGAAATATTTCCAGCACACAATTCACCCTAAATGATAACACTTCTGTATATGTAGATTGAAAACACGAGCTACCATGCTGTTTGTAATTAGATAGCTTTATCGTTGGTAGGCACGTTATTGAACTTTGGTGAGAACAAGGCTTGTAGCGTGCCCCTGCCTCCAGTCTCCCAGCTCAACCAATCACATCATGTTTTTAACTTCATATTTAGTACAAACATGAACATGTTTTATCTTCAAACTCTTGGCAAGAAAGCCAAATAAATGTTTCCCTAATCGCCACCTATTCCCTTAATGTTCTTGGATTACTTTTCACCCTGATATGAATATTTCCTGCATCATATGAAATGAAATTGCAAAGAAAGAAGTACCTCCACCCTTGAATCATAGCTCAACTTCATACATTGTGCAGCCTTACTTGTGAGTGCTAAAAGCTTTCACATCCTCTTTTGAACCTCAAGATGTCACAGGTAGGGACATTGAAATGGTGACACAATGTTGGATGACAGAGTGTTTGAGTCCGCATTGGAATACTATTAAAAAAAGGATACAGTTAGTGTGCATTGTGCACTTCCTCTTCTGACTTTGTCAAGCCTCGAGCGATTCTGACATAACATCCCTGCTAGGCAAAAACCCTCCTATCTCAATCATCTACACTTTTCATGAACTAATAACAGCGACCTTGTTTCTAGCTCGACAGTCAGCGTGTTGCATATTTCAAACTAGCCAATGGGCTTTGAGCTTTTTCCGAAAGCCTCTGAATTTATGAGAAACAAGATCTTTTATCTGAGGTTGAAAAACCACAACTTGTTTTAAACAATTTTCACATGACAAGAGCAATGTTTCCGTGAGGGTTTTTAGAAAAGTCTGTGAGGGAGTGAGAGGAATGCATATCTGTGCTCACCTTAGTGGGAGTGTTTAGTCTTTTATGTGGATTTTATGAGGTTGTTTGTGCATACTATAAGAGTGAGTGGGTGCATACCTGTCGCTCCTGTGGCCAGCTGTAACCTTTTATACTATTATTTTGTTGGCATGCTAATTAGGACAACCTTTCAGCAACAGTCATGTCAGGTCTTAATGTGTGCACACAAAAATGTGTCTGACTGTGTGTATATATATATTTGCACACATATTTTCATATATTTATATACATTTGTTTTTATATTCGGGACTGTGGGAAACAGCTTTTCGATCTCTCTGTCTGTACACACAAACTAGAAGATTGACAAGTTGACTTTGTCTTATCAAATGAACTGTTTATCTTCTGAAATCTTATCAGCTGGTAACTTACAGGAGATTTAGTCTGTGTGGGGGTGGGTCTGATCACGTGTTTGTTTAACTACCTCCATGAAGACAGGCGACAGGAGGGCTGTGTTTTCTTTACTTTCTCAGAATGATGTCTCAGAAAGTGTCTGATGTGGTAGCACAAAAAACAAGAAAATAGCTAATTCGTTTTGTTGCCAATGCTATCCAGATGCTTTATTTGCTCATTGGTGTCACAGAAGAGGTCTGGGCCTGAGGGCTAAATGTGTGTGAAATAGGGAGAGAAGAGGATGAGGAATAAACAGAGAACTAATGTGTAAGAACAGGACTGTTGAATAAGAAGATGTCACAGGTTTGTTATAGATAAGCAGAATGCAGTCCATACAATAGTGCCGGAGCCATATTGCCAAAATCTTCTGCCAAGATTTATCTTACTGTCCCAGCGATGTAAATAACCATATGTTTTGTCAAAAAATAAATGGTCTATAATATGAAATAGCCACAAGGCCAATTTTGGTATTTTTCTTTGTGAAAGGAAGACTCAACACATTTAAAATACATACGGTATAGTTCCAACTTATTTACAAAGAAACACATTATACATATTTCCGTTTATACTCTGATGATTACAATGAACCGAATGGTAATGTGAAGTTGGATATAATAAAGAAAAGTCGCTATCTGTTCCTCAGAACATTTCGGACACATTTGAGAAGGGCTGGGCAATAATTACATTTCATTTATGCAATGGAACTGTATTTCATAAACATGTACATCATGATATCCTTATAAACAATAATGGCATCTACCGTGATAATAACAAGCACATTATGGATATTAAACAGAGTTTGAGCTCGTTATCTCAACATATGATTTCATACCACTCCATTAAGAGACGATATCATATTTAATTATTTATGCAAACAACTGTGCAGAACCTGTAGCATTTTGACATCGCAATAGCATGAAGGAATAATACATGTAATCTTAATAAGCAACTCACGAAAGGTCTTTTATCAGCATTTAAACTTTGAATTGGACTTTGAGTTGCTCTGTCAGAATTGTAGTTGTAACAGCTCACTCACACCCATCATGTTTGTGGTTTTGTGGTAAGGGGCTGTTGGGCGGCCTTGCTGGTTTACAGTTAAATCTACTGGAGTGGTTTCCAGTAAGATGCAACTGGGTGGATGTACGATGTCTGACAGTTCATACCACTGAGGGGTTAACCATCTCCCACTGTGCAGTTTCTCTCTAACTAACGGCTCCCCGATGTGCTCAGTATACTGTAGTGGGGTTTTTAGTCAGAGCTACTGGTTTCCAGCAAAGACCCAGTGCCTTCACAGCAGAGGAAGTGGTGGTGGAGGCTGAAACTGTTCAGAAAAAGAAAAGGAAAAAAGTTCACTTGCATATTGCTTATCTTTTATGTAAAATATGTTATTTGCATCATTTACATATCTGTTTGAATTTCATTGAGCTGATGCTACAGTAACTTGCTGTGAGCGAAACAGGGACAGAGAAGGGTTCAAAGCCACAGCACACTACTATTAACATATATTATTTTTTTTACACAGAGCTGATATTTGTTTGTTTGTAACAAAAACTACCAACAAAATGCTGACCAGATTAATGTTAAGATATTTTGACAGTAAAGTTACAAAAAACACCCACATTTACTTTTTGCTCTCTGAAGTTTTTAGCACGCCACATTGACTTACTTAGATGCACGTGTAGCCAACGTCATCACATTGTGCTAAGCACAGGTTTATATCGCCATCTGGTGGAAAAGCTCAGCCATGCAGCTAGGTGTAGGGACCTTTTATATATCTGTCTGAACAATGAGTTGCTGCCACAGAGAAGAAAAGACACAGCAGGTTAATCTGATGATGTTGAAGTAGGATTATCTAGTTGGATTAAAAAGGTAATACTTTTTGAGATGCTGTTAAAAGCATTGAAAAGGAATGCATCTTAATAAACGTGTAATGGGAAATGTTCATTATATCTTTGGCATTTTATAAACTGTACCATTAGTAATCTATTAATCAAAACTACAAGCTTGATTTCACTCCTTGTTAGCAACAGATTGAATCATTATTCAGTTATCTATTTTTTCTTTTTTATAATATTTTTTTATTGAGTCAGGCACAATGAGTTACATAAATACGGTCTTTAGTTTTCCTCCTCATCATTCGGTGGTCAGGTAGTACTCCTAAAATGGCAGTTTCTGCACACGGTGTCAATACCACGTCCAAGGACTCAGCGAGGTGTTTGAAAATGCTTGACCAGTATCCTTGTAGGCGAGGACAAGACCAAAACATATGAGTCATGTTTGCTGGTGACATGTGACATCTGTTAAGTATCCGTGACATTAGGGTATATTTTGGAGAGTTTAGAGTTGGTGTAATAGATACGGTGGACAACTTTAAGTTGTATTAGGTTGAGCCTGGAACAGGGCGTTCTATTGTTCACTCTCACTAATGCGCTCTCCCAGACCTCATCATCTATTGCTTGGACTAGTTCCTCTTCCCAATCTTGTTTGATTTTACCAAGCGATGTTTCTGTGAGACGGGAGATGGAATTGTAAATTCTTGAAACCAGACCTTTTTCGGTTGTTAGAGTGTCCAGCATTGAGTCAATTATTGAATCCGGAGGGATATTGGGGAAGGAAGGGTTGTTTAGTTTAACCTAGTTACAGACCTGGAAGTAGCAAAATAGATGAGAGGCTAAATTAGTCAGAGAGTTGGCTAAAGCTACCGAAAACATTGTTGATGTAAAGGTCTCTTACTCTGATAAGACCTAATCTCTGCCACATAGAGAAGGCCCCATCAGTGTAAGGGGGGAGAAAGAGATGGTTGTTGCGAATGAGACTAAGAATAGAGGATCCATCAAGTCCATGAGCCTTTCTAAATTGGGACCATATTCTTAGGGTGGAAACAACTATCGGGTTATTCGAATATTGAGTCGGCCGGTTGGGTAATGTAGATGTAAGCAAAGCCAAAAGTGAGGTAGTAGGACAGGATTTGGCTTCAAGCTCACACCAACTCAATGTTGGTTCCTTAATCCATAGAATTACTTTGTGGATATTGGCTGCCCAATAGTAGTGTCTTATGTTTGGAAGCGCCAATCCTCCTGTAGTTCTGTGCCTTTGTAAAAGCTCTCTCTTAATTCTACTTCCCTTGCCATAAAAAAGAGGAGATTAGTGTGTCTATTTTTACAAAAAATGATTTGGGTAGGAAGACTGGCAGACATTGAAAGAGGTACAGGAAGCGAGGGAGCACGTTCATTTTGATACAGTTTACCCTCCCAGCGATGGTTAAATGTAAATGATTCCACCTTTCCAAATCAAATTTGAGTTTGTCAATTAGTGGTGGGACGTTGTTTTTGTAAAGGTCTGAGATTATTCAGTTATCTTGATCTCATTTTATTCTATTCTCTTTATTTGAGTTATTGAGTTAGACGGCCTTTAGACCTGAAGAGAAAAGAAAGTCATGCACACATTTACTATTGTTTTATAACCATAGCAACATTGCATTACTGATATCTGGAAAAGGAGGGCTTTGCAGCATTTAACAGTGTGGAAAATAAACTAAGAAACTGAATCTTTTAAACATAGAAATCTTGTTATATGACATCCCTTAACTGCACAGAAAAGTCTCTATAAGGGCAACAAAGACACAGATATATGTAGGGCGTACTTAAATCAAGAGAACAATCCAATTTTTAAACATATCAACAAATAGTTATGTCTTTGTCAGCTTTGTAGAGGTTTTTGAAGGCTCCATTTTATTCTCAGCATCTCACTGATAAATAAATGTTGACCTTGGTGTATGTCCCTGTGATCACCAGAAGAGGGCAGTGTTTTCCACATCATCCCCTCAGCTGAGTGTCTGCGGTTTATTTCAACCTCTGTCATTTCCAGAGGGGGAATATTTGAAACCCGATCCCCTGAGGAATGGCTGCTATCGATTGGTCGGGTGTCAGCTGCTGGTATTGATCGGAGACTTCGGGGGAGAGCAGTGAGAAGCAGGCAGGCTGCGGTTCACACAGTGGAGGAGCTCAGCTGTGCCAGTGCATTAGGCTAATTCCAGTGAGTGTGTGTGTGTGTGTGTGTGTGTGTGTGTGTGTGTGTGTGTGTGTGTGTGTGTGTGTGTGTGTGTGTGTGTGTGTGTGTGTGTGTGTGTGTGTGTGTGTGTGTGTATATATTGATTGAGCTGCAGTTGAAGTTCTCTTGTATTGTCTAACAGTGAAGCAGCTGTACCATCTCAGGACACTACTCAGGATGTATATGTCCATCCTCGAGGGAATACTCCACTGTTTGTCGCCTCTTCTTTTACAGAGAACAGTTGCTGTCCAAAAAACAAAGAAAAAGGATTCCAGTTTATGGTCATCATGTTCATCCTCTTATGTGTGAGCATGCTAATATTAGCTAATTAGTACCAAAGCACAGCTCAGTTGATGAGAAAGTCATTTGTTAATTATTTTAATTATTATGTATATTAATACATTTTTTTAAATAAAAAAAACATGTAATTTATTTATTTACTATATTATTTAATTATTACAGTTTATCCCGAGGGGAATATAAATGTCTAAAACTAATTCTTATGACATTTTATCCAATAATTATCAAGATATAGAACTAGAGGTCAACAAGATCACTGTATCAGATTTATTGTCTATTCTTTAAATAATTGTTGAGATATTGTCTGAAACAAATGAACCCTTATGTTGTGTTCGGGTCTTCCGTCAAGTTAAAATTATATAATAACTACGCTCTAGTTTTTTTTTTTGGAACAAGGCTTCATGATATCCTCCACAACAGCTGTATAAACACTACAAAACTGATTTTGACAATTTTTGCCAAGTCTGAAGGTCTGAAGTGTATAATTTGGTTTTCGGGCCAGGGGAGACCCAGCAGAATTGTTTTGGGTGACTCGAGGTCAAATTTGGCCCAATCAAGATTAATCTTTGACTTTAGACACCCCCCCCCCTTCATCAACTGTAACCATTTTTCTTTGCAACATGCACCTGGTCTCCCCTCCCTCTGCCCCCCTCCCCCCATGGGAACTCCACCTTTCTCAAAGAATATGTACACTAACACTTGAACCTGAACACACATATGCACGTGTGCAATATGTGGTGTAATGTGTTTTGGGCCATAACATTAAATTACAACAGGATCGTACGGTTATGAATGCATTATAAGTTAGTAGTTATGATGTAGTTAAAACAATATTGGATGATAGTCATTTTTTGTGTGTGCTTTGGAATGAGACAAATCATGCGTCAAAATTGACCCGCGAACACCATGAACGGTATCAGCTTCTGAACACAAGGGTTAACAGACAGGCCAACAATGCCATCACTGACTGGATTACGATGCCAAAAAATGCATGATTGACTGAATAAAATTAAAATAAAATAGAATATTGAAGTGCGAGTAATCTCACGTTTGAAAATTCAACCAACCACTAAATAATTCTCATTTGTACTTATGAAATGAGTTAATGGTTAAGCTTTTACCAAAATACTTTCTGATAAATGTTCTGTGACTCAATGAGTCAGGCACTCAACTCATTGTGGAGCTCTAATATATTTTACATTTGTAAAAGCAGTGACTTAGGAAAATGGTGAATTTCATGAAGTCATGCCTTGATGATTCCCAGTGTAATGAATGTGGGCAATGATAATAATAGTAAAGTATCAGATTAGGGCGAGCATGAGCTTCAATGAGACACTGAGTCATAACTGGACACCCACCTGCAGCAGAGACCCTGGTGGTCTCACTCCGGCTTTAATCAGGGGAAACACACACATTTTCCCTCTTTCTGTCACACAGTCAGCCAACAACATCAAACACATGCACATCTGGCAATACACACACATGCCTCACACACTAATACAAACTCATTGGCAGAGGACCCCATGCCGAAACAGGATAAAACACTTTTCTGAAGGGAAATTCCCTCACTCCACTCCTTTTCTATCCCAGCACCCCCCATGTCTGTCCGTGTGTCCCGGTGGGCTAATCAGAAACACAAAAGCTTCTCAGTGAACCGTCTGGATGGACATGAGTCAGCCCCTCTGACTCATGACTTGCATCCAGACCAATCTGTGGGAGGGTGAGGAGGGATGTGGGACAGAAAGCACTCCACGGTCTAACATGTGCCTAAATGAGACGATGATTACTTTAGGTTGAGACTGATTCATCTTTATTTTGGATCTTGCTCGCTGGTTGCTAAGTAAATATCCTGTTAGGATGCAATACGTCAGTGTTACCGAGTGACCACTGTTTGATGATGTTATCCTCTTCGATATGAAGTTTTTCAACAGCATGTTTTGTGTTTCTGTTATCTTAGAGACATTCGATTTTTACTTTCGATATTTAAAAAACGCAACAGCCAGTCTAGTGGCAGCTTTTTTACCTTTGCGTTGTTCTTTTTGGCATATTGTTCTTTCTAAACTGATTACAAACCTGGTAATGACTTAGGATATCATTATGATCATATATTCTTTTGGCATTTCTGTTGTGTAAACTGACTTTATAGTCACTAATGACCACTTCATATGACTCTTTACTAAGGTACCAAAGTATTTCTATCAGGAGTTGATGGAACAAACTGCTTCAAAGCAGGTCAGATAGATAGATAGATAGTTAGATAGATGCATAGATAGAGAGATAGATAGTTAGATACATAGATAGATACATACGGTAGATAGATAGTTAGATACATAGGTAGATAGATAGATAGATAGATAGATAGTTAGATACATAGGTAGGTAGGTAGATAGGTAGGTATTCAAATACATAGATAGATTGTTAGATACATAGATAGATAGATAAATAGAGAGATAGATAGTTAGATACATAGGTAGATAGATAAATAGATAGATAGATAGTTAGATACATAGGTAGGTAGGTAGATAGGTAGGTAGTCAGATACATAGATAGATTGTTAGATACATAGATAGATAGATAAATAGAGAGATAGATAGTTAGATACATAGATAGATAGATACATAGATAGATAGATACATAGATACATAGATACATAGATAAATAGTTTATTGATTTATTTATTTTAGCAGGTCTCCCTTGAAAAAGAGATCAATGATCTCAATGGGATACACCTGGATAAATAAAGGTTTGAAATGGAAATGAAAAATTGATCCCAATTTGGGAAATGATTTTCGTTACAGAAGCAAAAGTGTGTTCAGACATTGAAATACAAAAACTTAAAATTGAGGTATAGTTTTGCTGTTTTTGCTGAGCATATTAAGCACCAAGCACTGTTTTTCTAATGAAACACAACATCACTGAAAACTGGAATTTGCTGTTTCAAAGAAAATGTTCTTTAAAAGAAAGAATTTGTGGTCTGGTTTCAGGCTCTGCTAAAATGAAATGCTCTGAACATGCAGAAATAATACCGTGATGAAAGCAGAAGACCAGGTCTCCAATGTGGACAGATACTGACCAGCAAGAAGTAATGACTTAAAGGAGACATGTCATGGCCATTTCCACTGATCATAATTCCATTGTTGAGGTCTACTAGTCATTACATGCCATTTTGAGGAGGAAAATCCAGCTCAATTTGTTTTAAGACGTTTATATAGAGAACAGTTGTATTTTTGTCCTTTTTTAAAGAGGACACTCAAACCGTTGAAGTAAGACAGACATGTTTGTATGCCTTTAGCAGATGTTTTAATAGTTAGAAAGCTCTTCAGGGTCCCATTTCTGTCACTTCCTGTATGTCTACATACATTGCTTCCATCTTTGTCAAAGAGCATTTGAATTTGTGTGTGTGTGTGTGTGTGTGTGTGTGTGTGTGTGTGTGTGTGTGTGTGTGTGTGTGTGTGTGTGTGTGTGTGTGTGTGTGTGTGTGTGTGTGTGTGTGTGTGTGTGTGTGTGTGTGTGTGTGTGTGTGTGTGTGTGTGTGTGTGTGTGTGTGTGTGTTAGGAAAAGTGTGGGAGCTCCAGAGGAGGATGTAGTTTACAACATTCCCATGATTTCCTTCGAACAGGAGACTGAGCTGGTTGGGTCGGGAATTAGTTTGTATGAAATAGAAAAGGCTGACTTGTTCAATTTAGGTTCAGAAATCCAGAATGTATCACTTTTAATATAACAGATCATTTCGGGTGTGTTGCCTCTCTGAAGTACATAACTCTGTCCTGAAACAGTATCAGAATGTGTGTAAGGTAACATCTGACTGTGCAAGAGCTTTGCATTTCAAAAAAAGACAGATGATACATTGTCAGCACGATGCAGTCATTCTTGTTTTCACTTTACCAGTCTAATAAGTGATGTGTCACTGTTTAAAACCATGGGCAAGGTGACAAGTTCCTAAATGTCACGGAAAGTAATGGTCGGGGCTGAGGGTGCAGATGTTTCAGATTTACAAAAGAAAATACAGATTACATGAAGTGATAGCATTTCCAGTAAGAGTCAAAGATGGATCCATTCGTAATGATTAAAGCTCCCATGTCATGGCCATTTCTACTGATCATAATTCCATTGTTGAGGTCTACTAAAATAGATACTGTGCAATTTTCCAAACTCACATTGGTTTCTCATACATCGTCTCTGTATAGTATGTGTATTCACTCTCTGTCCTAAACGGCTTGTTGGAGCTCCTGCCCCCCCCCCCCCCCCCCCCTCCCTGTGAGCCCAGTGTGCTCTGATTGGTCGTGAAGCTGACAGGCTCGTTGCTGCTCGCAGCTGTGTGAGCTGCTGCAAGGAGCAGACACGCTTTACGTATCGGCGTCTCGGCGATACAGGAGAACAAGCGAAACTCATCCTGAGCACAAACAAACACTCACAGCCGAAGTAAAAACAATAAGTGTGGCTTGATATTGAGTAAAAAAAAAGGTTTATAACGCTGTGAGAATGGGTCTGCGGAGAGCATTTCTCCGCCATCCCAACGTAGTAGTCCGAAAAACGTTTACCCATTTAAACAGTCGTGGTAGATACCTTGTTTGTTTTAAACATCATAAATACACAAACAACAATGAATACTTGCAGGTTGTGTACCCGAATCTCCCGCTGGTCCAAACAAAGTTGGAACAGCATCGTTCTTCAGTGCCCTACGCTGTACATATCCAGCATGGATCGCTGAAAGGTTAGGGAAGCTTTGTTTCGTGAAAGGCTGGCAGAGGGTGCGGCCATAGCTCTTGGCGTGGCTACTGGGTGTCCCTACGTAGCGATACCCAGGAAGAATTTTCTGTGTTAGAGTTTTACTCGCTAGAGGGTGTACTTTAAGGGTTTTTGACTCTGCAGACCGTTTACATAAAAACCTTCATAACACACAGGGGGATGGGTAATAACCGGAAAAGCATGACATGGGACCTTTAAGGGGTCATCACAGGTCACCACACATGAACTTCTTGACCCAAGGTTGTGAAAACATTCACTTTCAACATTTCCTGTTTTGACAGAGCTTCACTTTTGCTAAACCACTTTGGTCTATTTTCTGTTTGTGCTTTACAGGATTTCAGATGAAGTGTTTTAAGAGGCAAAATATGACTGTTGGTAATCACATAACTTTTCCTCAAAGCTCAGCTGTGGACTTAACTGCACTGGGATGTGTGGTAACAATTGGAAATTAGCTTTTTTGCCTTTTAAAAAAAATATAATATGAGATATTAACCTCACATTTCTGTGATGAGGACAGAGCTGTAGACCTTCAGGTGACGACGTAGATCAACGTACAGTAAAGTGTTACAGCGTGGGGAAACAGCTAGCGAAGTTAACATGTTGTACCTTCTGGTTTACTGTACATTACAAATTATATATTTCTTTATAATAACAAAACCAGGCAGAAGTGACTCTGCACAGCCTGAAGTTGAGACATGCCTTTAAAGAAGTCAAAACTGAAACCTGGACAGAGATGCTGCAGCTGCTCTGAAGATAATCTGGTACAGTGTTTGCCAATAAATAGTTTCAGCAAACAGCACCTGCTAGAAAACACAGCTTTTAAAAAGGTATATACTTTTATCTGTAGGTATTAAACAATCAAGATGCGTTATTTAATTAGCTTTAGAGTTGTTGGAAGGTATAGATTTTAGCCACTTATAGAGATATAAAGTCAAGGAATTGACTCAGTAATGTCTGGATCTATTAAACTTTGGCTAACATTAGCCACATAAGCTACTTGTCATATCAGACCAAACAATGCTGCAGCAACAAAAGCCCTGATGGTACTAAATGGAGTGTGATTTATTGTCTTTTAAAAGTGTTGATTTCTTTCGATCATAAGGTTGATATTCATATAATGATTCCACTCAGAAATGTACCCAAACAGATTACGTATTTCCTCAAGTCAGGCGATTCAGTAACCCTTCACTGGACGGAAATCATTTAACCATGCCTCTGGGAATTCTGGGAAATGGCAAAAATATGTTTATTTTTGAATGTAGCCGCAGATAGGGCTGTTTCTCATGACACACATCGCAAGGTCAGTGTATGTGTCCCCTTCTCAGGCTTTCTTCTGAGAACACACAAACACACACACACACACACACACACACACACACACACACACACACACACACACACACACACACACACACACACACACACACACACACACACACACACACACACACACACACACACACACACACACACACACACACACACACACACACAACAAAAAAATTGTTGGAGCAGTTTGAAGCTGAGTGAGGGAGGAAGCTTGCAGTTAGTTTGAGTAGGAGATTCTTGTGTGTGTGTGTGTGTGTGTGTGTGTGTGTGTGTGTGTGTGTGTGTGTGTGTGTGTGTGTGTGTGTGTGTGTGTGTGTGTGTGTGTGTGTGTGTGTGTGTGTGTGTGTGTGTGTGTGTGTAGGAAGTGGTTTGTCACTGATGACTCAGCCGGGCCGAGCCTCTCATTTTCTTTCCCTCCCTCTCTATCATCTACTTTTCTTTATAAACTCAATTCATGTCTCTTTTCCACTCTGTCTCTTTTTTTATGTTCTGTCCTTCTCTTATCTTCTCTCTCCCCCCTCTTCTACTCTCCTCTCCTCATTTATCCTTGACCTTTGGAGGTATTTTGATGCGAGAGTGTGTGTGTTGGTCTGTTAATACACTCAGAAATGTGTGTGGGAAGCTAACTGGCTTCTTTCAGTGACATTAACACATTCCTTTTGTCTCCTTTTTCCTCTCTTCTCTTTCTTTCTTTGCTCTTCTTAGTGTGCAGTGAATACTTTCTGATGAAGAGAAGGATGGAGACAAACCGGTGAGTAAAAAAGCGCTGGACCTTTTTTTCAACATTGGCTGGTATTTATCAATCTTTGAAGCAATGGAGTTCAAGGAAAGTCTCTTTGGTTTTACATTACAATGTATTGACTGGTTGGAAAGAACTGCGCCGTTATTCTAGATCAACATTTCTGCTTTGAAATCTTTGAACCTAGGGTTTAAAAGCAGGAAGGATTGAAGAGCTGAATGGAAATGATTGCGTTATAACATTTTTCGACTTTGGTTGATTCGACTTGTGTGTGAGGCGCTGTTTGGCTGCCTTATGGTACTTTCAGTTGATTTATAATCTCTTAAATCTTTAAAAAGCAGTTAACGATTCACCTTTTTTATTAAAAATATTATATTTGTCCTTGATCAGGTTTTCAGCCCTATAGCAATATGTTACAAATGTGAACTGTGATGTAAAAATGAACTGGATTCTCCTAGTGATTAGCACTGTGCGGACTAATGTGTTGAGATATTTGGCGGTTGGTCTTGTTGTGGCAAATATCGGCTATATTTGGCACCTGGCACATATCCCGCTACTTCCGTACTTAGTCATGTAATCACGGTTTGACGCAACGGACCGCGCCTGTGAAGGAATGAAGTGAAAGTAAATCCCGCTGATATCACAGCAGCTGATGGTACAAGAGGATCAAAGAGCTCCAACTTTAATCACCTTCATCGATCTGAGCACCAGGGTCTTTTATTGACGTCATTGGGAGTTTTACAATCTGTATTGATGCACAGTGTACAAGATCTGAGAGCAGAAACACATATTGCACTCAATTTTGAATCCATTGTTGATTGGACTAGCTATGAGTGGCGACTTGTTTTCTTCAGAGATTGCTTGTGTAGTTTAGTAATCATTTGTGACACATTCTAACAATTGAAATATACATTTTCCTCAGTGGCTTCTTTGTAGGTCTGCAGTATCAGAAACGTGAGACAAACGTTGCCAACACGTATCAATTCCGCCAGCCAACCTCAGAACATCTGACTGTATCAGCTCTACTTGGCATCTACATGCTCCACCCTCTGGCAGCCATATTCACATCAATACCGTACTCGTGTAGTATATGAATACTATCTATTTTGCTGATTGGGCAGTGATCATTTCAACAGTGCATCAATATGACTTTCTGTTTGTCTGATCCTCAGCTAGCTTGTAGTGTCATGAAACCATCCCTTCTAAAAAGTATTTTGGACATCAAAGCTGAAGTTATTACAATACTGAGAGTACATTCAGAGTGTCTCTGACACACAAAGAAATGTCTCATAGTTTAACAGCCCTTAAATTTGAATGATTGTACAAATACATTCTGGCGTGTCATGTTACTTGTAAATCTGACTGTGACACCACAACAAATGCCTTCATGCACGCTAGTGGTATCTATCAGATGCTAGCAGTAGTGCGGAATAACACAAAGTATTTTATGCTAATTTAGCTTACTGAGCTAGCTAAACATTAGTATTATGGTTTGCAAAGGTACATTTCCCATTGCAATATATATGCAATAGTTACATAACATACATGTTAGTTACATAACATGTTAGTTACATAACAACCATGTTACATTTGCCATAAGATGGCTGTTGTATGTTTTTTTCTTTTTAGCAAAGCCATTTATCGCCTTGGTTCATATGATACATTAGAACCATTCTGAATGTCAGTGCTGATCATTATCAGGAAACTGCGGCCTAGAGAATGGGTCAGTACAACACACACACACACACACACACACACACACACACACACACACACACACACACACACACACACACACACACACACACACACACACACACACACACACACACACACACACACACACACACACACACACACACACACTGCCTAACCTACGCCAGCCCTGTTCCATGAAGGCACCCCCCGTTTACCGTAAGTGTTTTTGTCATCCGTGGGCTTCGATCTGGTGATGCAGTAAGTTTTGGTATCGTATCCGTGGCCGAGTATCACTGAGAGATACCGAGAGCAGTGCAGCGTGGGTAGGCGTGGGAGGGCTGCGTTAGAGATGACTCAGCGCTCTGTTGCCGGGTAGAAGAGCACCAACCATCGCCCACCCCCATACATCTGAAGAAATACAGTATCTGATGTAGCCGTCAATGTTACCCCGACCTTGAATAAACATTTAAACTGAACAAGGATAATATTTGCATGACTCTTTAAGCAGCATCATATTCCCTCTAGTGCAAAGATAGCTGTGTTTAAATAATGGATTAATAGATAACAAAACCAGAAATACCTGGAAAATATTGTGGTGGATGGACTAATATTAAAGAAGTCCACTTAACAAGGCTGTGTTACTTGCTGTTTACGCTTCTAAAGCTAATTCAGGAAGCTTATTAATTGCATCCAGTGAACATCTAACCAAAACTATTTTTGTAGCTAGTTAGCACTGACTTCATACTTTGGTTAAGCTTCAACAGTGGCCTCTTAGATGCCCCTATGCTACGCTTTGTAACCAGAAAGCTCTACAATAGTAATCATAATAATAATAATAAATTGAATTTATATAGCGCTTCTCATCTGCCAAGACAAATCCCGAAGCGCAAAACAGTAAATGCTGAAGCTAAGGAAAGGCAAAAGCAAGCTGCAATAAAAAGAAGAGAACAACAAAATGCAGAAGAAGCTAAATAGGGCAATAATAGTTTTTATGTGCGTGTCTGCATGTGTATTCTTAGTAGTGGTTTGAATCAAACTTGTTTTGGTTTGTTTGAACACGAAACCGTGACATTGGCCTTAAAATGCTTCTCACTGCAAATACTTTATGTGTCAGTAGTTGCGGCTTATGCCGTCTAAATGAAAGGAATTGGATCCAGACAGTCAAGGAAATGTATTATTAAATGTAAAGTTGTTTTGTTGTTTTGTTTTTACTATCACAAATTTAAATTGGATTAATATAGAGACATTTTTCTGAGCCCACTATACTGTATTGCAGGCAACAATTGAGAGCTGATGATTGAGTTGATACCTAAGTGATGATAAACCGTGTGTGTGTGTGTGTGTGTGTGTGTGTGTGTGTGTGTGTGTGTGTGTGTGTGTGTGTGTGTGTGTGTGTGTGTGTGTGTGTGTGTGTGTGTGTGTGTGTGTGTGTGTGTGGGTGTGTGTGTGTGTGGGTGGGTGGGTGGGTGTGTGTGTGTTCTCATCACTCATGTCAGGTTCAAGATCAATAAATGTCAAAGCTGAATATCCTAGCAAGATGAAAACAGTAGTTAGTAGATCACTAGTTTGTGGGCGGGCGTGTGTGTGTGTGTATTTTGTTGCTTATTTACTCATCAGAATTGTCCTGTGAGTTAAAGTAAATGACTAAGTGCACCACAAACATCCCTCTGCTTATTAGTGAGGAGTTGTAAGGGAAGACACATATGACTAAGGTGTTTTCAGAAGGTTCGCTGTCTCGTTTTATGCCTAAGACTTCTCTCTTATTTTCTGTACGTCTTTCAAGTCCCATAGACAAATGAGTAACTTCCTCCTGCCTGTAGAGATGGTGATTCCTGCGTTGTGAAATATGAAGGTTACGCGGTTCAACTTGTGTTTTAAAATGGCTTTGAGGTCTGTTGGCCTCTAGTGGCCTCTATGATGCATTATTTTTGTATCGTTGCTTTTAACAGTCGAGCTTGTTTAACTCACTGTTTTGAATTTGATACAAACTTTATAATTTTGTTGTGTCTACTTTTCCTTCTGATAGATTGATCCAAATCAAACAACATACAGAACTTAAAAAGTGAAAACAAATCTGAATATATTATGAGCATAAACTAGGACTACAAGATCCAGACATTTCCTGGATTAGTTGATCTGCGAAAATGAATAACTGTTTTTATAATGAATAATTTTTAGTCATTTTCATGCTTTTATTTTGTCCTATCTGATAGTAAATTGAATATGTTTGGATGTTAGACTGCTGGGAGAATAATTATAGCAATTATAATACCTCTCATTGGGATTCGTGAAGTTATGATATGCCTTTACACAAAACCAACAAAAGATGTCGCCAGTTTGGATAATTGTCAGCGAAGTACTCAGACCCCTAATTTAAGTAAAAGTATCAATATCATAGTCTCAAAATACTCACTAAGATGTTTTGGTCTGTTGCACAAAGCCTCCCTAGTTTTCTGATAAGGGCGTGATACTACAAGAAAAAAACTAAAACCTGTTGGTGCTTTTATCCAAAGTACAAAACATCCACAATGCTTACAGTGAACATCATGTAACACTCATAAAGCTGCATTAACATGTAACTGTGTCTACTTTAACATAACTTATCAGAGTGTTTGGCCCTGATAAAGACTGTATATTTGTGCTTTCCAGGAATCATTGGCAAAGTTTGACTGTTTACACTTCATTACAGCATTATTGAGAAATCTTGTGTGTATGTTAGGGATACATACTGTGTGTGCAAATACTGTAGACACATGGGTTTTATACAGTTTCCCTGGGTGGGAGCAGACATAATGTGTATGGGTGGGTGTATGAAACCAAAAGCAGGCAGATGACTGACACTACAAGTCATGACACTGGTAAATAGCAACAGTATGATGAGGGAGAAAACAAGACAGAGAAGGATGCATGTACTTGTCTTCTCCACTAGAGGGCGCCTCCTGCCCACAGAAAACACACTGAGCTCCCATCACTGTTTTTCTCTGCAACAATCCTCCATTTTATCTGCGACTAAAATACTCTTTCACTCAACTTAAAGCTTTGTTTTCGACGCTTTTATGTTGAATTTCGATGTACCACCAACATAAACCACACACCGACACCGTTAAGCGTTTATTAATCACAGTATGAGCTGCAGGAAGTAAGCTATGTTATTATCTTTTAAGTATTTAACAGTTTAAACAAACACTTAAAACAATACTCCTCCAAATAATCGCTGTACTATACCAGTAATATGACTTTAAGCTCTAATAATGAAGCTCTGGCAATAAACTCTGAGTTGACAGCCATTTCATGTTTACCTGCTTCATGCTGTGTGTTTTCTCTCTGATGCATTTCTGGTGTTCCTACGAACTGAATTTAGCTGCTATATATTTGTACATTTCACACATAAGTATTGGCTTTTACTTAACTACGTCAATTTCTTAATTAAAAGTCACTTAATAAGTTAGTTTTTGTTATTATGAAACGCTGGTTTTGCAGTCAACTATTTCGCAACAGATTTCCCTTTGTCGTGCACCGTGTAGTCCGTACATTAATTATTAAAGGTGGCCAGTTTGTCAATTTTTCAGTTTTCATGATAGACAAGACAACCACAGGTTACATGTGATTTTTAAGAAAACGAAAAAAATACACATGAGTTTTCCAACATGGGTTTATCAATTAATGTTTGAACTACATACACCCGTTTCAAAGAATATGACACAACGTAGGCTATAAATAAGTAATTAAATGCATTTGAATAGTGTCTAATAAACAGTGCAGTGTTGAAGCTGTGGATATTAAAGCATTTATCAAATATGTTTTTTTTCTAACCCGGGATAGGATAATAAAATAACTTTAAAACTGACATTAAAAGTGTCTCAGCACGTCGTTGCTTCAGTAGATTTGATAAAATTCGAAAGCAGCAAAGTCTCTTCATATTTAACAAAAAGCACTACGTTTCTATATTACCTTTTCTCCTGCTGCTGGGAATTAAATATGCAATGGCTGTAGCTTCAAAAAGAAGTGTGACTAATTACTGGTCCGAAAGTGATGAGTATTTATTAGTCTACTATGTTTCCAAATGAATGTCGGTTTATTTTTCGCATTCTTGTTTTTGTAACTCAATCAGCCACAGATCGCATTTAAACACAATGTATGTTGAGACATGATGGCCTGCCAAACTCACAACATGTCAGCCGATGCTCTGCTGCTTTCACAAACAAAACGGAGCTAAAAAGGAAGAACAATTAAATAAAATAAAGTAAAAAAACGATGACATTTGTTTTAAAATGTTAACATATTAACGTCCTGTATCCAATGTGTTTCCTTTATACGTAAGGTTGAGCTGCGGGGATTTAAAGGCGAGACTTCGCTTTATTACCACATTTAATAACCTATTAATATACTTACTCATCTGGTTATCACTCATGTGCATACTTTATTATTTCACGTATCGTTTCACAACAGCCTCGGCAAAAGTTGTATTTATCTATTAAAAACCAGAGGAACTCCATTAATTTAACGCTGCGCCTTTTAGGTAAAGCAGGTCCTAATTGAATCAGCACTGCAGGTATTTCCTTCATTGTAATACGGTTGAGTTCTTAGGAGAAAACAAACCTCGTGTGCTTTAAATAACATTTCTAAATGTCAAGTTTTGCATGACTTGAAAGTATCCGTTTGTGTCGTTGTTTACGGCACATTTTCACTCTGTAAACATCAAAACAACGCCGACTGATATTCTAAATGTCACAGCAAAATATGCTTCCTGTGAGATGACATGGCACACATTAGATCTTTCTTCTCACACTTCTTTTCACACACACAGAGAAGGAAAACCACGCAGAGATTAACGATGTGTAAAGAAATGTAGACTGCGCTTTATTAATGTTAATACCGAAATAAAGTAAAGACTGCTCTGTCTCAAAATAATAAACGCTTTACATTTGAAGTGGTTTATTTAATAATTCTTCCATCTTTAAAGAAACAGTTTTTCCAAAACGGTAAAAATGTCTAGTTTTTGTAATTTAGCAAAACTAATTAATCAATCTAGCTCTTTTTCTTTTTGATTGTGGAATTGATTTAAACATTTACAGTGACGTCCATTTTCTCTTTAAACTTGAACTTTATAGTACAATTATGTGTAAGATAAAGAGAACCTGAATAACTCATATTTAACTAAATAATTGAGTGATAACACAGAAAAAATCCCGAAATCAGTTGTAAACATGATAAAAGCAGCACTGAGTCGTGAAATCTACTTCAGCTATTCGAATTTCATTTTCTTTGAACTTGAATATATAAGGTTTCACATCTTAATTCTCCTATGAGTGTGTTTCTGAGTCACATGCGGTTGTGACGAAGATAACATTTAACCCACTGTCTTTTCTCACTTTAAGTCAACGTTAAATTGATATTATAAATTTTAAAGGTTGCGTTCTGCAGGCGTAGGATCAGACGTTTAATGTAGGAGGTGGATTGTTTTTGCATTGTGTCGCTTTTGCAACCTGGGCAAACGGCTGCTTCAAGACAACACATATATAAAGTGTGTGGGGAAGAATAAAGGAGGATGCTTTTATTGTTTAGCCTGTCGTAATTATAAATGGTGTGGATAAAAAGAATAACACATTAAATCCTTCCTGATGTGTATTTTATTGCAAACTGGAATATTAGACATCATATTTTTTATGAACATTTTTAACACTGTAAATCTGTATAGCCAAAGAACACTTAAGATTAATTAATATATTTACTAGATTTTATTTATATATTTAAGTGTTTTAGAGGTGCCATTTTCTGTTGCGGTGCTCTTAATATATATTCCTGTGATGGTAAAATAAGGCCTTGGGTATTTAATTGTCTTAGTGGATTTTTACTATTTGACGTGTAATGACTCCTCCTGGCATATTCTAAGAGTTATACAAATACTAAGAACATGTTTTTATTTGTCTGCTGTGGTTAAGATACTTGGTATTCAAGGTAAAAACAGAGATGAATAAAACATTTGAGCAAATTATTTCAAAGTAGTCTAGTGTCAAACTCTGCACAAACATAATCCTGCACACTAAAACTCAAACCTTCAAATGTGGTAAAAAAAGAAAAGGCAAAACATATTTTTATATACAACATTTTATTTTTCTTTATTTCCAAAGATTTAGGAAGCTATCAGTTGAAGTGTCAATCACAACATGTATCCCAACGGGGAATTCAGGAAAAACACTTTAATTTGTTCTAAAGCATCTCAGCTTACAGTTTGTATCCGTGTTTTGTGCTGGTCCCCTCATTCATTTGTGACATCTTTGAGATCGAAATCCAACCTTATCCTAATAGCAGATAAACCTCAAGTGAAACTACATAACTAAACAAACAAAGCGGTACTTTCTTCCAAACGGTAATCATATAATTGGAGCACACACCTGCTTCTTCTGCAGGCATCAAAGGAGAGCATGCTTTATCACTCTGTTAATGATAATCCTGTGTCTATTGTAAGTGAATGTTCAGTTCCAGACATAAGGGAGACAAAATATCTAACCGTTACACTCGGGAAGCATAAAATGCGACATCTTAATGAATACATTTAAGCATCATACTGCTTCAAGGTGACGCTGATCAGTTCTTTATTTAATTTAAGCTGTTATTAATGTATCTTATTCTATTTGACATGTAAACAGTTGACTTATTTCTGCCTGCATAGTGATGACTTGCAACATTTTCTGGCACTTTCTAATTCAATTTCTGTTTCTACATTACACGTTGGGGGAGCCTGGGACTTTTTAAGACTTTCATTGCCAAAACAAGCTATTGTGCACATGACAATAAAGCCTTTGGATCTTTAAATGACGTTCAGTGTGGAGACCGTATTCTCAGATTTGATTCAGGGGACCTGGTTTTGGCAAGAATCAAATGAAACAACATCTGAGGAGAAGATTGGCAGGGAAACGATGTGGTTCTCTCAGGTGTGCATGACAACAGATTTAGGTTCTATAAAGCCTCCATGCAAGACGAATCAATAACCGCCTCACTGTTTACATCTGTCAGGGATGTAGTTGTCCCACAATAACTGGGTCACTTAGAAATGCTGAATTGCAGAAGACATGTTTTCCAGTTAAGGTATTTTTTTAAACTGTATGTAATCACCTTTATGCACGTGTCATATTTAAGGAGGAAGTTAAAGTGTGTGACACCTGATGTTTGAGTTGCTGTTGTTGTGAAGTTTAATAAGGAAATGATAGGCAAAGACCCGCCGTGACGCAGGCCAGTAACGGGAACGTTGTGTTGAGTCCAGGTGTGGTTTTTATTACATCCAACTCCTTACTTTCTCTCTTTCACATCCAAACCTCTAACCACCAGCACACTCTCATACATGGACCATCTAGTGAGATTATATATTTTGTTTTGTTTTTGGCAGACTGGGATATTTATGGGTCACCTCGACAAAGATCTTACATTTTCTGTTTACGCAAGATGTATTTTGCTGCTTGTTGTAGAGAAACTACTTTGTCAGGTTAAGTATAAGATCATGGTTTGGCTTACAGTAAGACATACATTTAGAGGAAATGGACTTTTAGTTTTAAGGGACACAAACAGCGGTCTCCTGCCGAGGCTTTGATTAGATAAGTATTTTGGATTTTTCGCAAACACATGTAATACGGAATGAATATGTTTCCTCTTAAACTAATTAATAGGACACTTAATTATTGTGAGACTGCCAATAAGGCTTTTCAGCACCTTTTGTCACACTGACCCTTGCTGACAGATGCGGGTTCAGAAAGTATTATGGAAGCCTATTCTTATTTGACAGTCAGTTTCAGGTATAATATATTTCATGGCTTTTATTGTCATTCCTATATTCGTATATTCGTATGTATAGCTACAGTGTAGTTATGTCGATTAAAATCTCAGGTCCCAGGCTCCTCCAGCAGTGCAACACAAGTAAGTATAATAAAATAGAATAGAAGTAGTGCCATAATATATAAAACTGCTCTCAAAGACTGCACAAGTCAGCCAGCTCTTTGAATCTCATAGTCAATCAAATGCTAATATAGAAGCCCACCACCAGCTGCAGCATTCGGATCAGACGCTGTTCTGATCATGATTACTGGTTGAAGGTCAATTAAGGTTGCGATGCTCTCAATACATGTTCCTGTGATGGTCAAATAAGATTTACTTGTGTTTAGTAGTGGATTTTTACTATTTGACGTGTGTAATGACTCCTCCTGGCATATTTTAAGAGTTATACAAATACTAAGAACATGTTTTGATTTGTCTGCTGTTGTTAAGATACTTGGTATTCAAGGTAAAAACAGAGATAAATAAAAAAGTTTAGGGGTCAATCTCTCTGATGGTAAAGCGTTTAAGCACATGTTCATCGTGTGCGGTAAACCAGCATCGTAGCATCATTAAAACTCTGAGAAACTTCTGTTCCCGTCAGCGGATTTGTTTAGTTTTCAGGACTTAAGTAATGTCTTCCTGTATTTGTGTCTCTTTAGAGGACTGGACCGTCAGGGATCAGGCTTTGAACAAGTCTTTTTAACCTTCGTATTGGGAATAAAGACTCTGGCACCATTTGTATTGGACTGATTCATTTCTTAATCAGTTTTTTGCAAGAATACTGGACACAGCCAGACATATGGTACTAATTGCAGTAAAAGTTAGGATGAAAGGTCTGGGACTTATTTTAGTAAGCGTTGTTGATAGTGCTTTTCCTGGGGAAAAAAAATACATAAAATGTAAAAAATAAGAAGCATACTCTGTAAATAAGAGATGTTGAAATGTGCACTCTGTTTTTGGTGTCCATCAGAAACATTATCTCCACACCAGCAGCACACATTAAGCTGTGTTTTCTAAGCGAGGATGTACGTGCATCACACACACACACACACACACACACACACACACACACACACACACACACACACACACACACACACACACACACACACACACACACACACACACACACACACACACACACACACACACACACACACACACACACACACTACAGACCTGAATCACTACTGTAAATTGAGTAAAAATAATAACCGGCTGGCTGAGTCTTTCCGTCACTTTCTTCTCTGCAGGTTGATGCATTTCCTGACGTTCAACAGGCTGTCAGTGTGGCATTTAGAGGAGATGAGCATGACCTTAACCTTTTAACATTAAGAGAACAACTCATTTGAATATTGCACACAGCTGTAATTAGCAGGTGCATCACAACGCAAGAGTGTAAAAGTATGCAGCTTCACAAAATTAATCTAGAGATACAAAGTGAAAAGAGAAAGGGAGTTGAACTCTGGACAGAAGGTGTGTGTTTTGGTGACTTTGTCGTGACATCTCTGAGCTTTTAGCTGCGCACGTAATGGCTGAACACATACAGAAGAGAAACCATTTTGTTGTGGCCTCCATTCCTGATGGAAGTGAGTAATATCCTGTTGAAGAAAGAAAACAGGACGTCTCCTTCAAGATTTAGCCCCCTAAATCTTGAAGGGGGCGCCCTGACTAGCTTTCTTTCTAATGTCAGGGTTAAGGCGATGTCTGTGGAAACTGCAGGGGGTCCAGAGAGGAGGGGAGGGGGTGAAGTGGGTTTTGACTAACAGCTCTAAGCTCTTCATGATGATGGAAGTGAGTCAGATCATTAAGGCGGATTCATGTTTTTAAAAAAAAATGTTTTTGGGGACAGGAACGAGGGTGGAGTGTTTTTGAAGCATGTGAAATACAGACTGCAGCAGGGACCTGTTGAAGATGTCTGTGAACGCCTTTGTGACTTTAACGCCCCCCCCACACACACACAGACACACACAATCCAGCACCCGTCACTTTTTACGCTGCCATGGAAATTTTTGCACTTCCATTTGCACTATGTACATCATCTTTGTTAATGTATAACCTGCTTACTTGAAGTAAACGGTTATTTTGTGTTTGTTTTGTAAATTATTGAGTGTTCTTGCATTTTAATGTGTGAGTTTTTTTATACCCCGGGACTTTGGGAAACAGTATTTTGATCTTTCTGTGTGTACAAACATATTTTGAGATTGACAATAAAGTTGACTTTGAGGCCCAACAGCAGCATCTCAGTTACCCTTGTCAGTGAAACACTTCTTTCATCTCCCCATTGCTCTTGCAATGTTTTGACAGTGTGTGCTGATTTGGGACTTGCACCTGCAATGGACCCTGTGCTCCGTTTCCCTGCTCACTCCATTGTTTATTCAGCGATTCTCTCCCCCCCTCTTTTGCTTCTGCTGCGAACCTCAGCTCCCTGTCCTTTCCTTCTGCTTTCTGATGACGGGCGTCCCTCTCTCCACAACCCTCTCACTGCAAAAACGCCCTGTCAAATGTAAGGCCAAACGTTCTAGATATAAGCATGCTTGCACTTAAAACAAGCACATTTGGCTGCCAGTGCAGTAAGCAAATTTCACTTGATAAGATGTCTTAAAACAAGTCAGGCTGTCCGACTGTCATTATAGCCCATAACATCTTGAAATAAGATTAGAAAGACTCATTTCAAGCAATCTAGTTAAGCCTATTTAATGCAAAAGAAGGCTATTATCACTCAAAACTAGGGTACTTTTTAGCATCAAATTACTTAAAATTAGATTTATGAATTTAGGGAGGCGTGTGGCGCAGTGGATAGTGCGTTGGTGTTAGGATAAGGGGGTCACAGGTTCAAACCCCACTGCAGTCAGCATGTCGTTGTGTCCCTGAGACACTTCACCCCAAATTGCTCCTTTGGGGATTGCCCACAGTATTGAGTATGTAAGTTGCTTTGGATAAAAGCGATAACATGTAATGAAATTCTTGTTTTTAGGGAGCTAAATTAGAAAACATGCTCTTAAAGTAAGTAAACATGACAATTCTTTCAAAAAACATGTTTTTATTAAGTCAGTCCATAACAAACAGGATCATTTTTCAAATGAACAAAGCTCTTCAAAATGTATACATCCTCATAGAACTGACAAAGATTGGACAAAGAATTCAAGTTCTCTACTTTTTGGGGAATTCTCCCCATTCAGCTATTGCTTTTTTGTACGAATGAGTAAAGTCACGCTCGTGAATACTGTCCTTCAGTTCCTCAGTCTGGATGACGGATGAGAGAGTAGCAACACATTTGGGGTAGGTGAGGTGGAAGGTGTAAAAACACCCCATCAGGATGAGTGGAGTCTCGTGGATCATTTCCTTAGGTAGGGTCATCAGTGGTATTTTGCCAACAGCCAGGAGGAGGTTAGTAGAGTCTATGATGACTGGACTGGTGATGGGCCGTTTCTGGAGAAACGTATTGGGGTCCTCAGATGGCTGAGAGCAACAAAGTAGAGACAAAAAGTAGAACAAAATTAAACCTCAGGGCATATCAAGTACCCTACCCTCACCTATGGTCATGAAGGATGGGTCATGACCGAAAGAACGAGATCGCGGGTACAAGCGGCCGAGATGGGTTTTCTCCGCAGGGTGGCTGGTGTCTCCCTTAGGGATAAGGTGAGAAGTTCGTTCATCCGGGAGGGACTCGGAGTTGAACCGCTCCTCCTTCGCGTCGAAAGGAGCCAGTTGAGGTGGTTCGGGCACCTAGTTAGGATGCCACCTGGGCGCCTCCCTAGGGAGGTGTTCCAGGCACGTCCAGCTGGGAGGAGACCGAGGGGTAGACCTAGAAACAGATGGAGGGATTATATCTCTTCGCTGGCCTGGGAGCGCCTTGGGATCCCCCAGTCAGAGCTGGTTGATGTGGCCAGGGAAAAGAAAGTTTGGGGCTCTCTGCTGGAACTGCTACCTCCGCGACCCGACCACGGATAAGCGGGAGAAGATGGATGGATGGATGGCATATCAAGTTTTATTTCAGTTTTATTTCAGTTTAACTGATACTGACTCAGATTCACCTCAAAAACATGGAAAAGTGCCTCACTTGCTGACCCAAGCTTTTTGGGTGGGGCAGTTGGGGAAGGAAATGTTGAGGGAAGTGCCTTCATCAAAGCAATGGCTGGTCCAGCTGAAAAACAATATGGATACATCAACTGCATTGTGCTTGTTAGGCAATTTTACTTTGACATTAAGTGTTGCGTAACTGAAAAGTAAGCACAAAAGCAAGGCAATATCTTTGTGCAGAGCCCTAGGGAGTATTAGCTAATCATGGAAAAACTATGCTGTCGGTGAACGACAGTGTGTGTGTATCCCTGAAGCGACATGAATCTTAATGTCACCGTGGGAAATTGTACATAAACTGGTGCTACTTTTTTTTCAAAATTGGCGTGAATGTTGCGCTAGGACAGAGAGCGTGGGATCACCAAAATCATATTGAATGTGCACAGCGAAATGAAAGAGTGAAATAAAAACGATTGCAGTTATAGGATCAGCAAACTGAAAGTTTGGCTGGATAGTGGGGGGGCAGCGGTCGGGGTGAATCTATAATATCCCCGACACTTTCGCTGCAGGGGATATAAAAAGCACTTGTCAGTTGCACAAGGGAAAGCAAAACAATAAGGGTCACCTGTATGCATGAGAAAAGGTAGAAGTGTTTAACCCCTCTAGTGACCACTACTACCTTATAACTACCATTTTGCCATAATTCAGTCATCAAAAAGGAGATCCTGTCCCATCAAAATAATGAAAATAAGCTAATACAATCACATCCCATGCAGCCATTAAATGCTCACCCCCAACCTATAAAACATCAGTGTTATCTATATTTGTATTATGCTTACATTTATCCAGACCCATTGGTGGCTTGTTCCACACTCCAAAGAACAATGCATTTTCGCAAATGCTTTCCCATCTGGCTTTGATCTGGTCAGTGAAGTTCTTGTTGCCTGCCTCTAGAATTTGGCCCATCTCGTCCAAAACCTGAGTGTAAAAATCAATAGAACTTTGATACAGAGAAAACAGCAAACAGATGTTAGATGTCTGAATAATTAACAAGAGATTTACCTTTTAAGAGTGACACAGTTGTGTCATCAAATCTATCCATCTCACAATGAAGAAGCAATCTGTAATTTACAGGAAAAGACAGTCACTGTCATTTTAAAAATCAACCCCAAAAAAAAAATCACATTAAAAAGGCATCAGACACTAAATTGTAAAATTGCTGTGATTCACTATGAACTAGCTAGGTTGACGTTAGCTAGTCTACAACCACCCTTTGCGTTTTTAACTAACTGCTAGCTTTTAACAGATACAATTACTGAATACCAAAAGAAAACGTATGATATTAACGTCGGCTAATTTTGTGTTCCTTACAGACAGTTTATTTATCTGAGAGTAGTTAACGTTAGCTAGCTTAATTTTTACATACCCCATTAGTGAGGTTAAGGTTAGCTAGCAACACGTGCTTCCTAGTTAGCTAGCTATCTTAGCTAATTCAGCTAACAGTTAACCAATCTACCAATGTACTACTACTTAATACATTGAAAGCACTAATATTTTACATACGCCTATGGACTTTTACTCCTACGTTCAGTTATTAACGTTACCTTAACTGCACTTCTTGGTCGCTGTCCTGCCTCTCTGGTGAAGGTGAACTGAACAACGTTTTACATTCCGCTGGCGCTGCGGAGCTTGGCTTGTGGTGCGTTCAGGTGATCCTCGTGAAATAGGAAATTCCACGTTTGCCATCATACATTTGGACAGGAACAGCGATCCACTTGTAAACACTGAGGACTGAGGAGGATCTCTTGATGTAAATAATATAGTACTGGCATTCGTTGTTTACATCTTTTAGTGGATATTTTCATTGATCCAGCTTCTGACAAACACATGGTAAATAAAGTCACTAATTTTCCGACTTTATGAGAGATGACAAACACCACATGGATGCACATTCCAGGTTTTTCTTCTTTCAGGGCCAATGAGAAGCAGAGTAGGGGCGGGTCTTCGCATAATTAAATAATGCAGCAAGCGCCAAATTCGCACACACAGTCACACACCACTGAGAGCAATCGTTATAGTCGTCCACATCTGATGAAGTGTGTGAAAATTCAAGTCAAAGATATTGTGATATTTTTTGTTTGTTATCCATATTGCTCAGCCATACTTGGTGTGTTAAGCTGTTCATGTGTAATGTGGCATGGATTCTTTGAAAAAGTTTGGTGTGATGAAAAGCACCACAACCTCAGAAATTAAGATATATTGTTCTTTGTCCAGTAGCTATTGCTTATGCCATAAGAGACCAGCTAACAGGGGAAAAAGACGTTTCTTGAAGGAAGAGAGAGGGGGTACTGAGTAGCTGGCAGCCCCTCCCAACAGTGTCCTCACTGCTCAGGGACCCCCACCTTGTTACCAGTTCCAGGGCAGTAACAGAGTAGAGATTGCACACCTACCTCAAGAGTCAATGTCACAACAGTTATTCTGGTCCATATCCTTTAGGAAAGTGTGTTATGATGATTATCAGTTCATTTTGTGATTATCATTAAAAGAGATGTTAAGCCTCACAATTCTTGTTTAAATTGTGTCTTTTACTGTCTTTACCAGCTGGGAAAATAACTTATGTTAAACACAGAGCTGATGCTTGAAATAAAAAAAAAATGTCTTGCCATACTAGTGCTTAAAATAAGGCTTCTAGCCTTGAAGTGGATGTTTTATAGACAGGTCCCTTGTATCTAGTTAAACATAACTCAAATAAAGACAAAGTTGCTTATCAAGACAAGGCAAGTAACATTTACTTGAATTAAGTCAAAAGATCTTCCTTAGAAAGCACTAGATAAGCTATTTAAACTAAAATCAAGACAAACTAGATTTAGAATCTAAATATAAGATTATTACACTTGGTTAGATTTGCAGTTTTTGCAGATCCTTGTGTTGTGTTTTTTATACGTCAGGCGATTCTCTCCAGTCGACCCCCCCATCCTTTTACTAATATTACTACTATTAGGTACTACTTTTTTATGTTGGGTGATCCTCTCTACTCCTCGAACCATTGACCTTCAACCATGAGTCATCTGACCCTCTCAGGAACCATCATACCCACACAGTTCCCACTCACTTTGAGTTTTTTCCTTTCCTCACTTCTGTAGTATCTCATTCACGTGTTCCACAATTTTCTTAAAGGTCGCATGACATGGCCATTTCTACTGATCATTATTCCATTGTTGAGGTCTACTAGAATAGATTTACATTGTTCAATGTTCCAAACTCACATTGGTTTCTCATACAGCATCTCTGTATAGTATGTGTATTCACTCTCTGGCCCCCCCTCCCTATGAGCCCACTGTGCTCTGATGTGTGTTTATGTGTTACAATGGTGTTTGTTAGCAACCAGAAAATGACATCAGTAATGACAAACAGAGGAGAATGCCGCTTGGGATCTGGGTGCCGTGTTGGTGGGACGTTGCGGGGCTCGCTGCTCCGCCCTTTGAGGCTCGAGGAGCCGACAGTGCGAGCTGGATTACTGGTGTTGTTTCCTGGTTGCTGCGTGGGGTCTGCGAGACAGCGAGACACCGAGGAACTCAGCCTGAACACACACACGTGAGTGTGTGGCGAACTGTGAGTGTGTGAGTGGAGATCCACAGAGCCGCGGCTGAGGCTGAATAAGGCTGAGTGAGTGTGTATGTGTGAGGAGCTCCACGGATTGGTCCATTTGCACCTGGGTATCGTTATGTCACTATACTCAGGAAGAAAAAAATGGAAAAAGAGAAATCTCCAACGAGGCGTTCTGGGGCAGCATAGACAGGTCTTCTCTGTGTTAGAGTTGTACTCGCTACAGTTTGTACTTTGAGGGTTTGAGACTCTGCAGACCGTGTGCAGAAAAAGCTACATAACACACAAGGGGACGGGTAATAACCAGAAAAGCATGACATGGGACCTTTAATATATTTTTCCTGAAACGTTTGCTTGTTTGCTATTCGTTTATAATACAAAAGACTTCAAAAAGGTCACTTTTCATCCCACAGTGCAAGATTAAGATTTATTTCCAGATTTCTTCACCATTTAGGCATTTTACTTTGACGGCAAGTCGACAAGCCAGCTGTTTCTACATGCTCATGCTGTATCTATTAGATACTGTGGCGGCTGTGGCTCAGTGGATAGTGTGCTGAACTTTGAATCAGGGGATAGCAAGTTCAAGTCCCACTGCAATCAGCATGTCGTTGCATCCCTGGGCAAGACACTTCACCCCAAATTTCTCCTGTGGGGATTGTCCACAGTCGCCTTGGATAAAAGCGTCTAACAAGTGACATGTAATGTAATGTAATACTGTTTGAGCGATTAATTACTACAACACGGACACATGTTTGATGGTTAGCATGTTATCTGAACATGTCTCCAATTGACAAAAATATATAGATCAGCTCCGAGTCAAATCTGCTCAAAAATATATAAAATAATGTGTTTAACTATGTGTACAATACTCAATTTAAATCCAATGATTATTTTTGTCCAATCATTCTTTCTTGATTCCTAATTAATACATTCATTCTTTTCTATAAAATGTCAGATTGATGACAAGAAATTACACTTTTTGTTAGATAGATACGTATACCCATATGTACGTCATTTAACATCAAAGGAGACAAAGAAAACCACCTCACATTTCAAGTCTAAAGGCAAGCCTGAACCAGTATATTTAGCTTAAACATTATTCTTATCAATTAAGTTTCTATGGACTATTAGTTTGAGCTTTACAATCAGCTGTTAATGAATGCTGTTGAGAGAGGAGAAACCGCAATACGGCTGCTGCATCACTGAAAACCTACAGAACAACAGAGACATATTTCAGTTGAGAGGAGTGTGTGGGCTTTATTTAGCTCCAGAGTTGGTACACACACACACACACACACACACCCACACACACACACACACACACACACACACACACACACACACACACACACCCACACACACACACACACACACACACACACACACACACACACACACACACCAAATGTTAAATGTCAGCATGCAGATATGCCTCCTATCACACATCTCCCTGAGTACTAGGCATGGAACCCACAAACCTTTTCTCAGTATTGTTTTTCACAAGAAAAAAAATGTTGTTTCACCTTAAATCTCGTGTTTGGAGCTGAGATTTATATTCATATTCCTGGAACTCACGCCACAATATCCCGACAACTCATCACCTGTTTATCAGAAACAGTCGATGGGTTTCTCCATCATGGTCTGTTCTTGTGACACGAGGAAGCGATCCGGTAATTTGAGGTGAAGAAATCATGTGACAGGGGACTGCTTACCGCCTGCATCGTATCTGATCTGAAGCTGCGTCATGTTTAAAGCAGAAGTGACTGACTCACACACCTGAACTGCACTTTTATCATGTCTATCAATCCTGACAGGAATCCCTTCACATGCATGCTTACTGCCTCGGTACAGCTCTACAAATAAGGCCTGAAACAACATGTTTTTCAATATTAACTCAACTAAAATCACTAAAAAACGTATATTGTTTCCTTTTTTTAATGTTAAAAAGGAACATCGTTTTTTTGGAATAGAGCCAAACACTGGGTGGATATATTGCTTGATAATAGTTGATTGATCATTTCAATTTGGCAAATAATTAACAAGTTATGTTGTAGTGTAGATTAGACGTAATGTTTTCGTACAGTATAGAATGGCAAATATACTGTACATTTGGATTTCCAGTGGTCGAATATTATTAAGTGATGATTGATCATTTTCACATTAAGATGCTGTATACTTTACTCTAGTACATTTTGTAGGCAAATGTTGTACTTTTAACTCTATAATGTATTTATCTTACATATTTAGTTATTAGTAACTTTGCGGTTTAAGGTTATTAATAGAAAACATGAATCAACTAATACATGATTATATATCATTATAGGTTAATCTTCCCCGTATATTATAAAGTAATTAAAATAAACCCAACTTTTACCAATAATATTTCATTAGTTTTAATAATACAATCATTTAAAAATATATGGTGCTTTGATGTGCCGTGCTGCATAAAGATTACTTTTAATTTAGGTATATTTTGCTGATAATACTTTTGTACTTTTGATTTAAAGGTGGGGTAGGTAATTCACTTCAGAAACACTTTTTGTTATATTCCATAGAATGCTCTTAACATCCCGATATCTGTGGAAGCCGTGGCGCTGTAAAAAGCACGACCAATCATCTGAGCCGGCCCGGCTAAAATAACTGGATGGCCTACCTGCCTGTCAGCCTTCCATCTCGTGCCTCTCCATTCTCACCTACCTATACCTTTAAGTACAGTTTCTGAATGCAGGACTTGGATATGTTCACACTGTAGTATAGCTTTTTTTTAGGTGATTTCACAGCACACTTTGTCAGCTGTGAATTCGAAAAAGATTCAAGGGGTGATTCAGGATTTCTTTAGAAACGTATGTATGTATTAAAAGGATCTATACAGGTACAGTTTGGTCCACACTGTTGCAGGAAGATAAACAAGGCTTACTTCAGTTGGACCTGATATCTTGATTTATTGTGGCTCTGCTGTAAACTGCTTTCATCTCTCCGGAGTCACCGGTGAGTTTGAGCTGACGTTTTATCTTGGTGCGCTCACCTGTTCAAATATGTGCACTCGGATAATTGGCCTATCGTGGATGTCTGGAAACGTGCCACCAAGCCTTAAGTTTGTTGTTCTGTTTTTATTTCAAGTGAAGGATGGATTAAGGAAACTCTGCAGCCCGTAAGGCTTTCAGAAACCCGCTGTGTGGTCGTCAACACTGTTTCAAATCGATTATGATGGATGGATGGGGAGAGGGAGAGAGAGAGAGAGAGAGAGAGAGAGAGAGAGAGAGAGATGTTATCACATGGGAAAACACATGTTACTTCTTTTAAACTGACACAATATTATGCAATTGGAGTGACTATTATTTGAGTGACATTTAAAAAATGTTGGACCTTTTAATCACCAATTCACATCTGTGTCTTTATTTCTACTCTCTTCCTCTTTGCGTTGATTATATCTATATTTGCACAAGACAAAAACTGTCACGTGTGGGTAACTCAGGTGTTGTCTTTGAGTAGTTGCTTCAGACAAATATTCTGAAACCCTTCAGGAAACCTACATTGCACATTATTTAGTTGCGTGTTTAAATCTTTCCACCTAAATTGACACAAGTACACTACAAAAACTCTAAGTCTTGCCAAGTATATGTGTCTAATATCTAGTCAGAATATGTCTCTACACCTGATATAAGACATAATAACTTCAGAAGTAACACTGCACTGAGATATCGGGTCTTGTTTTTAGACAACGCATCATCTTGTTAAGTCAAACAATCTTATTTTTAGTTATATCTCAGATGAAACACGTATATATTTTTTACATATTTATTAGAAAATCACCATCTAACATCAGAAAACATCAAACGTTTGAGCATTTGCAACACAACATTTCGTGGTTCTGGTCAGATATAGTTCAAAATGAGTTCTCCTGCTAATTACAAGATCTAATTTATCTAAATATCCCTTCTTATTTCAAGAAATCTTACCAAGCACATTTCACTTGTTCTATTGGCAGAGTGTGGTACTTATTTCAAGTCAAAAGGGCTTGTTTTCATTATTTTTTAATTTGTTTTTGGAGCAGCATTTTTTCCAGTGTAGAGCTCTGATGCACACAAACAAATCTTTCACCTACCTGCAAATATTGATGAAGGGATTACTGACAACAGTTTCAGTTGTACTGTCTCACTTAAGGGTTTATTTACTCTGGGAAAGTCAAACAAAATATGCAACCAGTAAATTAGGAATGCCTTGCTTCAGTTTGGTGTCAGTTTTTTTTCCCTCAAATTAAGTCGAAACTGAGATTAAAGGTCAGCCTTCCATCTCGTGCACAAATTTATCTCGTGCCCTCATTGGTCATGTATGCGTTCGTGTGTGTTGGAGGAGGGGCTCTGTGAGGAAGAGGAAGATTTTTTCCGGTTGTGTATTTTCAAATTCTAGCGCACTCGAGCTGGTTTCTCCAAAATGACATACCCCACCTTTAACCATAAACGAAAAGACAATACATGTAAAATGAGTTTGGTAGCTGAAAATGCAGCGCCCTATACCTACAGTAAAGACATTATTTGTATTGCTCTATTGGTAATTACTGTTACAATTTGAAAACAGTGGGAAAACAGCAGATTACGTACACACTGTTAAGACTATAGAGGATTACAATTAGATTAATAGTAGATTTAAAAGAAATACAATACAACAGGAAAGTGTTGCCCAGGCAGATTTATTTCTTAAAGTATGCACTTTTTGTTCTTACTCGAGTCTAGTGCATGTCCATTCTAATTATTTCCATGAACAGCCAATTGTAGTTTGAAACAAATTGTGGTATTCTATACTTCATAAAAAGTTTGTTATGACACACAGACAGATAATACTTGGCAAGCTAGACAGTAAAACGAGTGTTCAGTCTTATCAACAGTAAGACTATGCCATTGTGTGTGTGTGTGTGTGTGTGTGTGTGTGTGTGTGTGTGTGTGTGTGTTTGTGTGTGTTTGTGTGTGTATGCATGTGTGTGTGCGTGAGAACTCTCCCACTTGTGGTTGTCTTCACTCCAACATCGTAGGAGGCAGTCTCTCACATCAGGACGGCTAGACGAATGCATGCCACACACACACACACACACACACACACACACACACACACACACACACACACACACACACACACACACACACACACACACACACCATATTGTCTGCTTATCTGTATTATTGTGTTGCATTGTTGGAGAAGCCTGTGACCTAAGATTTTCAACGACATAATCACTCTGTAACTATGTTAGTTTGACAATAAAGCACCTTGAACCTTGAACACACACACACACACACACACACACACACACAAACACACACACACACACACACACACACACACACACACACACACACACACACACACACACACACACACACACACACACAAACACACACACTGAGTGGAGAGAAAGTTCTCACGTTTTAGGACACTGTGAGACAGCAGCAGTCAGTTTACCTCCCACATGATCAAATCAACCTCTCACCAGCATTTGTGTGAACTGTCTCTGCTCCTTGTATGTTCTTTTATTCTGTGGTGATTTATAAGTTTACTAAGAAGTCTGTCGATGTCTGAAAGAGCCCAAGCTATCAATCACACCCATCTCAGAGATACAAACTCTGGCAGGCTTCAAAATGCATTTTTGGAGAAAAGAAATGTGTTGTTTGTTTGCAGTCCATGAAAAAATAAATAATTGAATCATTACTGGATTATGGGAATCAGGAGTTGTCATGTGATCATTAAGAGTGTGTCTTTGGAAAAAATAACCACGGGCCAACATTATGCTGGACTGCTACATACTATAAAGATACTGTATCATCACAGTTCAAAAAGGCTTAAGTTGTGCTGAGACTAAATGTTTCTGTCATATCTTGTATTCACGTGTGTGTGTGGATAACTTGGCATTAAGTCCCATTGTTATGTAGGGGGAGGCAGGCCAGCAGCAACGCCGTTCATGTTGCAGGGGATCTGTTGTTAGATAAACCCACACCAAAGGTCACAGGTTTCTATCAAAGTTTTTTGTCTTCCTAACACTCAGTGGTGCACAAATATTAACATGTCTCCTAAATCATAGAAGAGATAATAAAACAAGACTGGAAAACCGTCAACAAATTCCATGAAGAGACCAAAATATCCCACAAAAGAAAATCTTACTTCTGTTTAAAGGTAGGGTATGTAAGTTTGAGAAACCGGCTCTAGATACACTTTTTGTTATATTCCATGGAATGCTCTTAACATCCCGATAGCAATGAATATCTGAAGTGCTTTGACAAAAAATCCATAAAAAAATGTCATCTCTGGAAGCCGTAGCGCTGTAAAAAGCACGACCGATCATCTGAGCCGGCCCGGCTAAAATAACTGGATGGCCTACCTGCCTGTCAGCCTTCCATCTGTGCACAAAGTTATCTCGTGCCCTCATTGGTCATGTGCGCTTACGTGTGCGTTGGAGGAGGGTCTCTGTAAGGAAGTGGCAGATTTTCTCCGGTCTCGTGCCCTCATTGGTCATGTGCGCGTACGTGTGTGTTGGAGGAGGGTCTCTGTAAGGAATTTGCAGATTTTCTCCGGTCGTGTATTTTCAAATTCAGGCGATCTCGAGCCGGTTTCTCAAATGTACATACCCTACCTTTAAGTAATGTTTGGTGAAAACTACAGTTGCAACGTAGCTTTTTAAACACTTGTGCTCTGAGCTAAAAGCTAACATCAGCATGACACCATGTTCCCAATGCCGATGCTAAAATGCTGACGCTCATCAGGCTCTGTAGGTTTACCATATACTCACCATGTTCAAACTTTAAATGTAGTCTGTCCGCATGCTTTTTCCTTTTTTGTTGTTGCCAGGAAGTGTTCTTTAATGATGGGCATGCAAAGTGTAGTCAAAGTCAACTTTATTGTCAATCTTTGAGTTTGTGTGTGCAGACAGAGAGATTGAAATACTGTTTCCCACAATCCCGAGTACAAAAACAAAGATATAAACAAATATGTAGATACCTATATATACACACAATCAAAACACACATTTATACATATGCACACATTAAGACATAAATAAAAGCACAACAATCAATATATACAAAATAACAGTCACTTACATATCTTTGAGAATCTACATTAGTGCAAGACTGTCCAGCGTACTAAAAGTGTCTGGTGCTGGTTTTGAGTGTCAAAGGAGGACTGTTACGTTGCAGCACGGCGTTGGCAACCTAGTTATTATCTATATTTACATTATATTGGGAAGTGCAGACAAATTCTAAACAAATCAAAATTATTTTCACATCAGTATCCTCTCACCTCTCACTTCATAAAATGCGTTGTAACTCAGTGTAACTTAAGGACATGTGAGCAGACAGGCCTCTTTGTTTGATCCTCAACACTTTTGCATATAGGAAGAGATGGACGTGCTCTTTCCTATGAGCTTCATTGCACTTGGAAACAGCAGGTAGCTCTGCTTCCTCTCGGATTTATGTATTTAACTGTGTTTAATTACAATACAATCATCATGTACAAGAGTTAATGTCTAATAAAGTTGCAGTAGTGTTTGACCTTCAATACTCACACTGACGGTGTGTTTGTCACCTCTGATTCTTTCTCAGTGCAGCTGATCAAAGTGTTTACATAGCCTCACCCACTCTGTGTGATATCAGTGATTGTAGTTTCGATACGTCAATCAGTTGTATTTTTGGCTTTTATGGCAGCTTTCTTGCGTCTCAAACACAATTCCTGCCCTTTATTTGAAAGACTTGAAGACTGTAAACTGAAGGTTAGTTGATAACTAAGTAAAAGTTGTTATTGTGCTCTCAAAAAAAGGCCCGGATGGTCAAACTACATGCTGGAATAATACTCTGGATATGGTGTTATTTTAATGCAGTAAACTTTGAAATGAACAGTGAATGTGTTCTTCTGAACAACTAATAACAGTTTTCTTATCCTTTTAATATGTTTTCTTCGCTGTTATCTATCCAATAAACGAAGAGCATTGAATTCAAATATTATTATATCTGATTTTATCACCTACTACTAATACTTCATTCACACCAACGCAACACCGGTTCAAGCTCCGTGCTAGAGCTTTACAGGTTCAGAACCGGTTCTTCGGTTTAGCTCCGGCGCTTTTCACACTGCCCAGAGTCCGACTGGTGCTGCGTCATTGCGTCATCGTTTGCGTCATGACGTAACCGTTTGCGTGCCTGCTTCATAAAGCCAAACCGCGCGGAAACCCCTCACAGCTGACACCGACAACAAAAACAATGGCCGATTGTGCTCCAGCTTCCTCTGTACCTCTTCAGAAGACCAGATTCCCAGTAGGTAGCTGGTCTCTTCAGTGGACCACTGCTGCTTGTTAAGTTTCTCCATCGTTGTGTACAAACTGGATAAAACGCCGGCTTTTTGTTGTTGTTCAGGAGTTGATCCCGCCCCTGCCCCTGCCCCCGCCTCGATGTAAGGGTGACGTATGTGGTGCTTTTGCTCTAGCCGGACAATTTTTTGGTGCTTGAAACGAACCGGATTCCGGAGCTAAGAGGCGGCTCCGCTGCTGTGTGAACAGGAAAACCCAGTGCTTTTTAAGCTCCAGCTCCGAACCGGTCCTGAAACACTGTTGGTGTGAATGAGGTATAAGAATCCTTTTGAATAGGAAATTAGGGCTAAAAGGAATTGTTTTCATAGAGGTTTGATTCTCTGAATATTCTTTCCATTAGTTGTTCATCAGTTTCATTTCATTTGGTCCGGCCAGCAGTACAAAATGATTCAATTTGCTTAATGTTTTAACAGCAAATTCATGAATAATTTTGAGTTAATCCGCTGATCAATGCATGTCTTTGGAAAATGATGTGGAAGGGAAATCAATTTTCCTCAGGGAAACCTAAATCACTTAACGTTAGGAGAAAACATGTTTACATAATCAGCCTGGTCCCTGTTTCATGGCTGTGCTTGACGTAATTATAACACAGAGCATGATAGATATTTCAGATCAATATGCTGATCAGAGAGGTTTCTTAATTCTTTCCCATTTGTGGGGTTTTCTTAGGAGCTTTTTCTTCTACGCTGCGGGGGTCTAAGGGTGTTTGATGCTGTACACACTGTAATCCCCCTGAGACAAAATGTGTTATTTGTAATAATGGGCTTTTTAAATACATTTTCATTGATTGATTGGTTCATTGGATTCAAAAGATGCTCTGCAGTCAATCAGATTTTGATGCAAAATTAAGACATTTGAACGTGTTTGCTCCCTTTATAGGAAAAAGTCCCCGACCTTATCATTGATACGAATTGATCTTGTAATGTTTTGACAGTTTGTGCAAATTTGAGATCTGTACCTGCAATGAGCCCACACGTTTGGCTTGATTCTTTTGCTAACTGCAGTACATCCCATGTATTAGAAGATGGCCGACTATCCAGCCGCTCTCTCTCCTCTCTCTCCCTCTCTCTCCCTCTCTCCCTCTCTCCCTCCCCCTACACGCTTCAGGTCGACTCCACTGATATTGAAAAAGACACAGCATAGCTAGCTAGAGTGTGTACCATGCCTTTTTGTTTAATTTCCTTACAGCCTCCTTACAGTTTGTCCTCCACATGAACGTACACACACACATTCAGGTTGTGATTGTATTAAAGGGATGTGTACCAAACAAAGACATTAGATTAAGTCTATAGACAAAACATTTTTAATTTGAACATCAGGACATCTATGCTGCAACACCCTCTTTTTTTCCTAAATAATATGAATGCATATTTTGCCTGTAACACATATTGAGCCTCCTGTGATTTGAATATCTCATAAATCCATTTTGCGATTGCATTTCGTAATACTTTACCTTTCCAATGAAATGACAAGTGTTTGGGGAAACTGATAGTGAACTGTAGGTCGTCAGCCATTCCAACCACTAATGTAAACACCATGTAATGTACTGGCAGCTCAGCGCTCCTGAATATTGCCAGAATGCACTTTGACTTGCTTTTGAGCATTTTTATTTGTAGGTTTCACAAACTCTTGTTGACTTCCTCTCGTTGACTTCCCCTCGGAAGATCCCTGTTGCCACTATTAATCACGCTCCAATACTCAGCTGGGCATCTGTGAAATGACCCATCAAGATACTAGTGTGTTGGAGTTTCAAACATCTATTAAGAGCTAGAAAAACATTGTGAGATATTGAGCTACATTTGTGGATTTTCCCCATAAGACTAGGGCATGATAGCGGCTCAATTTTATACTCAATATTTAGGCACTTAAATGTCATTTCCAGCACACTCCTGATGAAAGTAGTAGATATCACCATAACAATAATTTACACACATTTCATTGTGTCATTAACCACACATGCACCATAAGCCTGAAAAGCAAGCACACGATGGCTTAAAGGCGTTCATAATAATATTTCTGTGTAGTAACTCCAACTACCCGAGCTGCACCAACGTGCAAGTGGTTGAGTAAAGTGATAATAATACATAATATTAACACAAAGAGAACAGAGGAAATTGTATTTTGTCCAACATTAGACTCTCATACAGTCCATATTGTTACCTAGAATGTAAAAATCAGGCAGCGACTTACATATGAATACTTGGATTTAATGACCTGTTGAATATATCTGCAAAAGTATAAAAACAAAAATGTGTTCCCTCAAGTTTTTTGGGGCGAGTTGGCAGATTTTTTTTTTACATCAGTAATCATGAGCATTTGACAGTATTGCAATACTACTGTACGTGTTACACATGTTTTTCCACTGCTTTAAAGCCAAAACCGCTTCGCCAAATGAAAATCAGCTCCAAGAGAAACCATGAATGAACCTTCTATAAGAAACATTGAAGCATTGTGTGTGACCCCGACCGTGACCCGAACAGCCAATATGAGTTTTTACCAGCAATTGGAGACACAAGGGTCCCACAGTTCAACGAGGTTAGACTGAGGCACTGCTTGTGTGCATGAATCCTGAAATTAAGTATGGAATGTAATCCCAGATCAGATGTCCGTGAAAGTACCATCTTCAGTGATAGTAATGTTGAGCTGCTGTGTGAAAAATCTGAATGGATCAGACTATAAACCGTTATTTTGGTGGTTTTCCACAGAGTTCAGGAGGATTACTCATTCACTTTCTCCACATACTTTCCCCCGAGTTCCACTTTCACAAAGTTTCTTTTTTACCCCAGCTGCGCTCAGGCAGGGCGTGCTATTAGTCACAATGAATAAAGTTATAACCACTTTTTATTATTTGTTCCCTAACACCACATGCTTCAGAGCTCTCTATGGGAAAATATACTGCATGAGTTGATTCAGAACCATCTGGAAAACAAGCAGCAACAAATAGTCTCATTTTCTTTGTTGCAGAATATATAATGATTATATTCCTGACACGGTTGTTATCTTTAAGTTCAGTTACTGTGGAGGAGTGCGAGGCCTAGTTATAATTGGATGTTTGTCACCACTTCAACACTTTCAACAGAGGGTGGTGTCGTTCTCACATAGCTGCAAAATGGAGACGTTTGTGTTTTTAGGCCACAGCTCTCCTACGACTTTTGTTTTGTCTCTGATGTTCTTCAGCCTCCCACATTTCTCTGCTCTGAGCTGTCATTTGAAAAGCAGGTCTGCACGCACCACAATTAAACCAAAATGACTCTTTCTCTCTGTCTCTTTTTCATGTCTCTTTCTCTGTTCTCTTGTTGTTCCTGCTTCAGAACATTCAGAAGCAAACAAAGGAAAGGAAAGTACATGTTTTCTTTTAGTGTCAGTGAAAAAAAGAGAACTGCTTTGATCGATGAAGCATTACAGGTGGCATGATTCAGACTGAACCGTGTTGTTAGTCTTAGAAACTCATTTCTAGTGAAATTATGGATATATTGCAGAATATATGACAAACCTTTTTTTATTTCCAAATTCAAAAGCCCTCTATTTCTTTTTGGTCTTGTTTGTTTTACAGTTTAAGAATTTCTTTTGACGGTCTCTTTCTATACCAAAAATATGTGTAAGACAAGTGCATAAATTAATACATTTCCTAATGCTCTCACTTGTGGAGAATTATTTGTTCCGCTGTATATCTTCCTTATTTTTTCTGCATCTTTCTAGCCCCTTATTTTTTTTTTTTTCAACTGACAAATACCAGCGGCAGTGAAAGAGGAAAAGCAGCTCCTCTACTCACCGTTCTCTCATCCTCTCTGCTTCCTTTTCACTTTTTCAAACGCACACCGCGCTTGTTTTGCATCAAAGCAGAGGCATCGACGTCTTCTCCTTTGCTCTCTGACTAATTGTGAGAATTTAAAAAAACACCACAGAGAGCAAACCTGACTTTCCTTTGTATTTTTAGTCCACACAGTCACGCTGGGTTGCGTTGTATCTTTGAGTTGCACTTTGTGAATTAAGTCGGTGGTACGATGGTCTCCAGTGACGGCTGTTTACGTCCCACAGAAACAAACCCAGGCTCGGCTGTCTGGGGAAAAATTGTCCAACTCAGATCTGATTTTACTTTGAGTCTACTGTTTTAGTCAGACTCTGGGAAATTGTAGTCGGCTGGTTGGTGTTTTGTCACAGGCCTCTGAACGTTCCTCAAGTGCGAATCAAAATTAAACTTTGTAGTGTAGGAAAGAGTGCTAAGTCATTTATTTTACCCTTTACTGGAGCACAAACCGGGGGCGTTGGTTCGGGTTTTTGTATTTTAATAAATAAAACGACGAGTAATAGTGAAACTCTGAATCAGAAAGAGAAGCACTTTGATCGATGATCCTTTAAAGGTGACATATGAGCTCTTGAGTGGGAGCGGTGTTAAATGTTGACAAACGGTTATTTTATTTCTTTCGATACAATGTACATTTCTGAAAATGTGTTATTTTAGATTAAAATGACTAACTAAGAGGGGTTAATATGCTCACAATACAAGTCAATTTATGCCACTATGTATTATCTCTCTGGTATTTAAATTATTCTGATTGTAAATTATTTAATCTTGTTCTTTAGACTATTTTAAACTGATTTAACAATTTAAATTCTCTAATCTGAGCCTTGCATAACTCTTTAATTGTCTCTATGAAATAACTGGTGGTATTAAATGTGAAGCAGATACCGACAAGCTATCACAACATTTATTTATATCATTTTATGTTTTTTGAAAATGTAAGACCTTTTCGTAATTTGTGACTGTATTTTGTGTTTATTTGTGTCAGACTTGTTTTCTTCTTATAAATAAATCCGTAAGTCATATTGAAACTGTGATGCTCTGGAGTGATAATATTACCAGAGCACCGGGGGAAATTTGCCTTGTGAAATGTTCGGTTCTCTGACAACCCACTCAGTTTCGACTGGAAAAAAAAATCTTTTAACCTTTTCACAAACAACAAATGCATGAAAAAAAAAAAAGGGTGAAATGAGGGTGGCTGGATATTATCCTGCAGCTGGGTGCAAGGAGCCATAATTGAGCAGAAAACACTAATCTGAACACACGATGTGACTCAATTTCTGTATTTCTTTTAATTTTTAAACGTGTTTTACAATTTCTAATTCACGTATCCTGTCTGATCATTTATTCCTCGTTTGTGACTGAGATGAGCACTTTCAAAATGAGAGTTTAAATATTTCACAGGGTTGAATATAATATTAATGTTTGCCGATGACTCACTTGTGACTATTGTAGTTGCACTGTAATTCATGATTCTGAATTTGTTGAGGAAGTGTTGGTCCTTAATTCACAATTTAGAGATGTATCGCTGCTGATGACTCAAATGTAATCTTCATTAAAATATCAAAAAATAGCTTCGTGACATTTGCTATTTAGTTTTGATATGATAGATGTTGTTTTAATTATGAAAGAGGTAAAAACTCGGTACTGCATTTTAAATTTCACTCACGCAGATAAGACCTCGGTTGCTGATAATGTTACGTGTAATCATTTAAATGAATACACAAATGATTCTGTCTGTGAAGATGTTGCCTGCAGTGTTTTCTCTCAGACACAATATGTTCAGACTCCCTGATCTTAAAGGAGACGATGATTAAATATAAACATGTTTATGGTTTCAGTCCGGCAGCGTTGCGTGCTCAGAGACCGTGGGTGGAATCACTTTGTTGCCACTGGCGACTGTTAACTGACAAGTCACCTCGATAACGTGTGTGTGTGTGTGTGTGTGTGTGTGTGTGTGTGTGTGTGTGTGTGTGTGTGTGTGTGTGTGTGTGTGTGTGTGTGTCTGAATGCATGAATGTTATTTAACATGTTAGCATCTCTTAAATGACTACTAAATGATAAATAACATCAGTTGTGAGCTTTTCAAATATAGTCCCATGAATATTAACAATATGAACAATACTGTAGTGACTCATTTCTAAGGGGTTTTGTGAGTGTGTGTTTATACATACATGACTGCATTAGGTATGCTTTTATGCATTAATGTGCCTTTTTGTGTAAGTTGGGAACATGTGTTTGTACTTTTACTCTTATAATTTAAACATCATATGCGGAAGATGTGTGTGCATTTGGTTCTTTTTTTGTTTACTTCTGCAGTTTTGTGTATGTGTTTGTTCCTAACATACAGTGTGTGTGTAATATGCGTTCCTTCTGCTTCAGTTGTTGTTTCTATCAATAGAATATTTATCCTTTTTCCTCATGATGAACATGAAGGTCATCAGGAAGATATTTGCGTTAAAGCAACCCAAGTGAGAGTCTTATTTTACCCAACACTAACCCTGCACCCTTTTTTTCCACCTACACAACTATGAAAGTAACATTTCATATTTAATATCTAACTTCCCCCCAACCCTCCCCCAAACCACACGGAGGAATGCCTCTAAAAAGAAAGTCTTGTTACGTGTAGCCTTGCGCCCCATTTGTTTTTCTCTTAATGAATTCATTCTGATATGCCAGATTTTAAATAGAAAGGTTAAAGTATTTCCCTTGGGTTGAAATGAGCTTAGTCAAGTCTGATCTGAACTTCCTGCATCAGACACATGTTATGCTATTACTCTTACTGCGTATTGTATGTGGACTTGTGTGTGTTATTTCTGACATGTGGCTGCATGAGTGCACCTCTGAAAGTGTGTGTGGGTGTGTGTGTGTGTGTGTGTATTTGAGATGAATATCTGGCTGAGTATATGCTTCTATGAGTCCGTTTACTTCCGTAGTACATGTTTGAACGTACAGTTTTGTTATCATTTATCTGTGTGTGTGTGTGTGTGTGTGTGTGTGTGTGTGTGTGTGTGTGTGTGTGTGTGTGTGTGTGTGTGTGTGTGTGTGTGTGTGTGTGTGTGTGTGTGTGTGTGTGTGTGTGTGTGTGTGTGTGTGTGTGTGTGTGTGTGTGTGTGTGTGTGTGTGTGTGTGTGAGTGATTATCACCTATATAATATCAGTCCCACTGTGTGTGTTTGTGTGACTGATATCTGACAGTAGTAAGTGTTTGAACATGCGGTTGTTTTGTATGTCGTCCATTATTTGTGTCCGTTTATTTATACGGCACATCTCTGTGTATACATGTCCATATATAGTGTGTGTGTGTGTGTGTGTGTGTGTGTGTGTGTGTCTGTGTGTGCATGTAAAATATAATGGTGTTGCGATGTTATATTATTAATATAGGCATACTCAATAATACTTAATTTCTGGCTGTTCACCTGCTTCTATCAGTCTGTGTTCTTGTTTATCTGCAGATACAAATGGGTGACAAATTAAAAGAAAATCTTGCAGAAATGAGTTGAGAAACACACACACTGAATCATTCGTGTTTAAAATGCACTCACACAGTAGTGAGTTGTTTGTTTTGACCCATTGTCTGCTTATATTTAAAAATATCGTGACTTTTTTTACTCAAATTAAAATACCGGTAAGTCTATTTTTGCTTGCACAACAAGCTCAAATCTTACCCAACACTGTCACAAATTATTTGAAAAAAACCAAAATAATTTACATATTAAATTGAATAATAACAAATATTATTTTAAAAATGCAGATTAAATAAATGTGCAACTAAAAGTAAATATTATGTGTATTATGTTATGTCTTTATATTCACAAGGTCTCAACCTAATATCGCCTGCTGACAAACATCATTGAAACATCTCATTTATTCTGGAATACAAGTGCTGTTCTCTTCTGTAATTTGTAAAAAACCTACATTTTATTAATGTACTTTTTCCATTAATTTGCCAGCCATGTCCCTACAGTATGTGTGCGTCAGTGTTTGTCACGGTATGTCATGTGCTAACATGTAGCTTGTGAGTGTGTATACAGAACTGTGCATGTATTTGCATAATCGTGGCCGTGTGACAGAGTTTGTTCCCTCTTCTCGCTGCTCGTGGTCGGTCCGGCTGACATTTACACATTCAAATCAGAGACTGTTCCAGACACAGGACAAGATATTCGTGCTTCACTGACACTTTAAATCACTAACGTCGCTACGACTTGTAGATAATCTGTTCATTGTAAGACAAGTGTCACACAAAGTCACACATACTCCAGGAGAAGCTTCAGGAACTAAGAGGCACAGCTTTTTTTAAAATTTCACCACAAACTTGATGTCATATTTTACTGAAGTGAACGTCAACAATACTGGCAAAAAGTGATCAAAAAGTTCAAACCATCATCTAACAGATGTGTGGTTTAAAAACAGGTTGATGTACATAAACACATGTCAACAACACAAAGTGAATACTCATGGGATGAACAAGGACTTATTTATTTACTTTAATACAATTTCTATATTTATAATCAATTATTGTTTTTAGGCGATGTATCTTCCCTATAATCATTTTCAGTTTTTATTTGGCTAGTGTGCATTGTTTACTACAAGGGTGAAACTACAATTATAAATATAACAGAAATACACATTACATATTTTAGTAAAATGGACAATTAAGCAGTTTGTTTCAGAAATGTTGTACATTTTCCTTTGTTCTTCTTGACATCAACTTTTTTTTTAGACAAAACGCTCTGTGAGAGGATGTTTTTAACTTTATACAGCATGTTGACTTTCACCTCAGTAAAATATGGTGTATTAAAATATAATACATGTAATCATAATTGTACAATCTGTACCTCATCAGCTAAACATATACATCTTTTTTTTATATATCTGGTACATTAGTAATCATCGAAAGAAAATACTTATTAGGCTTTTTGATTTTTTTTACTTTTTTACCGTGTCATTTTTTGTGTAACATTAAAAATGTGGGATTATTGTTTTAATAGCAGTTAATCTAATGCTACCAGGAAATCAAATAATCCTACTATTACCACAAAAACCTTGATATCTTTACCCTAACTTATACCCGTTATTACAACTTGTAATGTCTATTCTATCAGTATTTACTGAGCTCTTCCCAACCATGTGAAGTTACACAGGTTAGCACACAGAGGGTGTGAGTGTGTGAGTGTGTGAGTGTGGGTGAGTGAGTCTATATTGAACATCCAGTCAGTCACTTTCAGATTGTTGATACAAGGATGTTAAGTGTTTGTGATCAAAGGACTTCAAGTACAAAGTAAGAGCAACAAGGATCCTGACTTCTATTAAAGATGTCATACAGGTTATTATTAAAACAGTGATTTCAAGAAGGTAATATTCTGCAAATAATGATGTCCTTATTGGCCGTTACGGCTAAATGCATTCATTAAACATTCTGGATGTACAAACCTCTCCTGTTTATCATTTGTGGTTCTACTTCCCAGCATTTATGACATAACACTGCCGATATTTAGCTGACTGTGTTGCTTTGGATAAAAGTGTCTAACAATTGACATGTAATGTGTTTACTTTGCACAAAGACCAGGTGGCGTGACTGCCGCTCTTTAGTCTATGAACCTAAACCTAAAAACTAAATCCAAGACTATGACATCGTTGCATTCAATGTAGTCTCGTTGCACGTCTATGGATTATTTATTTTACATGAAGGGACCACAAACTTCCTTTTACAGTAAATATGCTTCTCACCATGTTTGATATGCCGTGCCTTGTTCATGTGTAAATACAAAAATGGTGCATTACATAAACAGTGTTGAAGTGGCCTCTCTACCGATGAGACACGTTTTTTTATCATCTGTCAGAGCGTCTTATGAGGACAGCAGATGTTCTTTTGTGGCTGATCACTTGTGCAAACACAATGCATGTGAAGTGCATCACACAAACCCCATTTGGAAATTAACCCTTAATGCTTTCACCTATAACACTTGTGTTATTCTGACCTCTTTTTGACCATTTTAGTTTGAATTGTTCTGTGTAACATCCCGTATTCTCCCTACAAACCTGTCTGTAAAGCATGAGTAAGATACATTTGTATGCATCAAAGAGTACAAACTAAAGTCTTACTGCTAAATGTCAACTGACACTTTAATAGACTGTCCAGGCTCTTAAGACACAGTATACCGTGGTGGATTGTGGGATACACATTGTTATGAGTAACACTTTGAAGTTGTAAAAATAAAATGCTGCATGAAGTAGGGTTTAGTGTGGGTATTGCGACAGACATATTTTTAAAAGAAGGAACTTGCATCAAGACACTTTCAGTTGCATTGTGGGAAAGTGAGGACTTACTTTGACCTATATAGGAATTTAAATGTAAGATATTTCAGCCTCTTTTACTCAACTTTGACTACTTTTGATATTTTTCTTGCACGTATTCAAGTAAGTCAGTTATCACAACTATGTTGATGTGACAGATACTGTAACCAGGTGGCACACAATGTTACCTAAGTGGGCCAAAATCCAGAGATAACAAGATTGTTTTTGTGAGCTGTTTTTACTGTGTGTGAGAGTCCGAAGAGTATTGAGAGAACTTCCCAGAAATATTACTCTGGCTCATGTTTTTTGCAAGATGCTGAATGCAGGTTCCCAGGAATATTAGTGTTATCTAAAGCTTGGTCACTTCTGCTCATACCTGCTTGCTATTGTTCTAGGAATCACTGTTATTCCAGACATTACCAAGCAGCGACCTGTATGGAAACCTCAGCTTAACGTTAAAATGCAACAGCCTGCTGAGAATTGAAACACAATGATTGTGGATTTTCCCTGTACTCCGCAGTTTCAGAGACTCACTGATATTAAACCTCTCACTTCCTTTTTGAAGCCGCGTTGTTTACCAGCTAACATGCTATTTTTACCGGTGGCTCTCTGCACGCTCACAGCCTCAGCTTACCGTCGGAGAGGATGTGTCCTCTGAAGCTCTTCTGGAACAACACACACTTACTGTACTGTCCCTTTCATACATGACAGACATTAGTTTGTAAAGCATAGGTGTGATTGCTTGTTTTTCCTTTAGTTTGAAAAGTTTAAATCCAGTGCAAACGCCCACGGATGAATCATACTTCATGTGAGGGGGTTTCTTTCAGTTTTTGTCACTTTATTTTTTCAGATAAGAAACTGTATAAGATACAAAAAGTACAAAACAACAACAGATAATGCAAAAGAAAAGAATACAACTGAATTTAAAATGTAAAAATGTTATAATTACAATATAACAAATGGGGTTTGTTATTATTTAGGGTCGTATGTGTGGCTAATGTGTTTTATATACATTCAACCAGAGCCAGTGTTTTGCAATAAGCTATGCTAATCACCTCCTAGCTCTTTAGCTTCATACAGCTGAGTCACGCTGCTTCCTGAAAATGACAAAGGGAGGAAGGAAGGAACATACTTGGTGTCTGGTTTAGAGTAATGTATATCTCTTGTTAACGTTGACACGATATATAGCTAGCAGCAGCTCATATTGACACAAAATGAGACGGTCACAGCATGTTGAAATGTAATGCATGTATATTCTTTCTTTGTGAGGCTTGTTTTGCTTTCTATGTTGGAGCATGTTGAGTTGATGTGTGGTCATTTGTGGGGCTATAGTTGTGTTTTTATGGACAAAAGCTGTTTGTTTTGTCAATGAAGTTAAAGTGAGTAACAGCAGTAATTTAGCTGCCTGGCTCCACTTGCTGTGAGTCATATCAAATCTGATTCCTTGCAGCTCTTACAAAAGTGTTAATGTGCCGAAACAGGTTTTACAGGAGGACAATAACCATCAGGTCCAAAATGTGTTACAGGTTTGTGAAAAGACTTTGATATACAGACAGTTTCCTAATACACTTTTGATGTCAGTAGTATAAAACTCAGATGAGAAATTCAGTTCACATTTATTTAGACAGAGAAAAGCACGATATGGCAGTATGATAAAGGGTGTACACAGTGTTACATCCTGGCACAGGGCTTAGACGCTGTGAGCCGCTAGCCTCTACCAAAAGTAAATACAAATATTTCTTATTAGCTGGTTTGCCATCCTTGTGGACAGGAGAGTATGGGAAGGAGAGGAAAATGCTGTGGGGAAAAGACTGGAGAGTCTGGTGGAGGAAAGGACAGGAGAATATTGTGAAAAGGGGGGGTTGCTTTGGGGAAAGGACTGCAAGAGTACTGTGGATGGGGGTTGCTGTGGAGAAAGGACAGGAGAGTATAGGAAAGGACGGCAGATTGCTGTTGTACTGTAGCTTATATTTAGCTACCTGCTGCTGTTTGAATCACAATGTGTTGTTTTGTTTTACATGAGGTAACATGTGGGTGTGAGGCTTCGGAGTTTAAAGTTCAAATGCATCTTTGATGACTAATCTAATTACTTTAACAATGTGTACTTGTTCCTTACAGTTCTGTGTTGTTTTGTCTTCCCCTCTTTGTGTTGAGACGTAGGCCTATAAAAACGCCAACTAATGGGGCGAAGCCTGCGAGCTAGTTCAGGCAGTCATCTCGAGCACCAATGATACATTAACACGTGACGCGCCTCGTCCCTCTTAGAATCAACCAAACACATTCTCCTAAACATGGAGGTTTTCCTGCCTCGCTCATGCTGCTGCTGCACTGCTGTGTTCACTTGCTAATGCTACGTTCATGTTCCTGCTGCTGTGTTTCATGTTGCTGCTGCTCGCCTGCCCCACCACCACCCCAGCTTCCACCTGTAGGCTCGGGGGATAGTTATCTAATCATCACTCAATGTTCTTTGTAAATCTGTGGAGTGATGAGGCCCGAGCCTAGACGCCAAACTCAAACTATATGAATCAGAATCAGAATACCTTTATTAGCCCCACAGAGGGGACATTTGCATCGTTACAGCAGGAAAGAGCCACAGACCGCTTAATGTTACCTATGTTAAGAAAAAGTACTAAGTTATGATATAATACAAATATAATATAAAAATTAAAAGTAAAAGAAAAATACTTTGCAAAATACAAATCCTGTAACAGTTCTTATGATTTAGCAGCCAGGTATATATTACACAGTTATTAATGGCATATGTATATAATGTATATTTAAGCAATAGCTCACGACAGGCCGTGGTATATGCTCATTATATCACAGCTAAGGGGCGTGGTTCGGCCCGACGCGAAGCGGAGGGTCGACAAACTGCAGGCAGTTAGACGCGGAGGGATACTGACTTGTTGTGAAAAGTAACTTACAATTCTACCCGTGGTATACGCTCAGTATATCACGGCTAAGAACCAATCAGATTGCTTGAATTGACTTGTCCGTTTTATAAATTGCACATATAGCACATATAGCACATAGTTTGATGGTATTTAACTTCAGAAAGTTACACAATTTACAAAATACAAAATGCAAAAAAAACACACCTTGTAACGGTTCTAAGGATTTAGCAGCCAGTTATAAATTACACAGTTATTAACGGCATATATATATATATATATAGCACATATTGATAGTTGATTGGTATTTAGCAGCAAGGGGTGATATAGTCTGTGTTGTGGTGTGTGTAGGGACTGTGTCTACTAAGGGCTGTGCTGGTTGTATAGTCTGACCGCTGCAGGAAGGAAGGACCTGCGGTATCTCTCCGTGAGACAGCTGGGGTGCAGCACAGCAGCCTGTCGCTGAAGGAGCTGCGCAGTGAGGACAGGTTGTCCTGGAGGGGGTGGGACATATTGTCCAGCAGGGAGGACAGCTTGGCTGCCATTCTCCTGTCTCCCACCACCTCCACAGTGCACAGAGGACTCCCCAGGACAGAGCTGGCCTTCCTTACCAGTCTGTTCAGTCTCTTCCTGTCAGCAGCCGAGATGCTGCTGCCCCAGCAGGCCACACCATAGAAAATGGCTCATGCCACAACAGAGTCGTAAAGTCTGAAGGAGTGCCCCCTGCACCCTGAAAGACCTCAGTCCCCTCAGCAGAAAGAGTTTGCTCTGTCCCTTATTGTACAGAGCAGCAGAATTATCAGTTGGAGATCATATGCTGCTTATAATAAACATATTAAGAAACACATGAGTTGTCTGACTGAAAGCTTGTTGTGCTTTTGAAGCACTGTTAAAGTTACAGTGTGACCAAATGTGTACTTTCCTACGTTGAGAAACAGCAGTGTTAGCAATAGTGTTTGGGGTAGTGGATCTAGTAATAATCAAAATGAGTTAAATTGTGTCAGCATTATTGGTGTCTTGTTGTGATGCAACACAGGAGTTGCAGTGGTAGCTTAGTCCATTATGCTACACGAAAAACATGACAAAACAAAAAACAGTAGCAGTGCATTTGCAACAGGAGGAATGGAAACAAAGCAAAACGATGGTGAATCCTCTGGGCCGATAATATGGCCGGCATCTTTTAACATATAAAAGAAATCCTTACCAGGGAAACAGTGTTTACTAGAGGCCTTACAAGGTGGTATGATGGTGGGAAGTCAGCTGTTCTTAATCCAATTGCTCTATTGTTAATGAGACTATCTCTGTCAGTGCTCCAGTAAACATTCAAGAGGAAATGAGACCCGAAAGATAACAATAAAAACAAAAATAACCTGCCGCTCCATCTACATGCGCTCTCACAACGACATAGTGTGCACTTGTCCAAAAAGGAGGCACAGTTGATTCGATTTTTTTTCAGTCCTGTGAAGTGATAACTGTTTGATATAAAGAGCAATTTGCAGGTAAAATGCACATATGGAAACTGCACACACGTCATTTAAATAGATCTAAATCAACTTTTAAAGGTCAACATATTTTAGACAGCCTTTACAGCTCAGGCTGAAACACCTGCTGTTTTGTTTTGGAGGCCTTTGGCAGTTTCCAAGCACGTGAACAAAACACTGACACTACATCTTGAGCCGTCCTGACTCACCCTGCGGCACGGTGAGGACACACCGAAGACATACTGAAGACACACTGAAGACACACTGAAGACGCACTGACACTGAAGACACACCGAAGACACACTGAAGACACACTGAAGACACATCAAAGACACACTGAAGACACACTGAAGACACAATGAAGACACACCGAAGACACACCGAAGACACACTGAAGACACACTGAAGACTCACTGAAGACACACCGAAGACACACCGAAGACACACCGAAGACACACCGAAGACACACGGAAGACACACTGAAGACACACCGAAGAAACACGGAAGACACACTGAAGACACACTGAAGACTCACTGAAGACACACCGAAGACACACCGAAGACACACCGAAGACACACTGACACTGAAGACACACTGACACTGAAGACACACTGAAGACACACTGAAGACACACTGAAGACACACTGAAGACACACTGAAGGCACTGAAGACACACTGACACTGAAGACACACTGAAGACACACTGAAGGCACTGAAGACACACTGAAGACACACTGAAGACGCACTGAAGACGCACTGACACTGAAGACACACTGAAGACACACTGAAGACACACTGAAGACACACTGAAGACACACTGAAGACACACTGAAGGCACTGAAGACACACTGACACTGAAGACACACTGAAGACACACTGAAGGCACTGAAGACACACTGAAGACACACTGAAGACGCACTGAAGACGCACTGACACTGAAGACACACTGAAGACACACCGAAGACACACCGAAGACACACCGAAGACACACCGAAGACACACTGAAGACACACTGAAGGCACTGAAGACACACTGAAGACACACTGAAGACGCACTGAAGACGCACTGACACTGAAGACACACTGAAGACACACCCAAGACACACCCAAGACACACTGAAGACACACTGACATTCATTCCTTTTATTTGAACCTGGATTAAGTGTTGCAATCTTTTTTTAAATGTTCTGTTGTTGTGGGGCGAATTTAGTCTGGGCCAAAGGTTGATTGAGGATAAGATTATTATTGACACGTGAGTTTCATGTACAGCGTGTCCTGATGCAGACAGTGACAGGCAGAGTTGTTGTCTCTTTACCTGACTGTATCTCCATAACAGCATGGGAGGAAGAAACAGAAAGCTAAAGAGGAAGAAAGATACCTGAAATGGAAGCCGCGTGGAAAACACTATACAGCTGGTACACAATGTACAGACTTATACTTACATAAAGGGAGAAAATGGGAACATGTAAGTGGACTTTAAAGGCACCTAATAATAAGGGGGAAATAAGGTGAGGCGAGATAATGCTTCGGTTTAAAATGTATAATAGTTATCCAGATAGATGGATGGCAAGGATGATGGCAAGCGATGTATTTATTAATTTAAGGCACTTTACTGCAGTGTGATCATTTTATGATATTTAAAGTATTTAAAGGGCATGCTGGAGACCAAACATATATTGAAGATATACATTAACTTCAATAGATATATTTAAAAATGGAAGAGAAGCTATTACAGAGATTCAAAGTAGACCACCCACACCCTCTGACACTGTCTCTCTATTATACACACACACACACACACACACACGCACACACGCACACACGCACGCACGCACGCACGCACGCACGCACACACGCACGCACGCACACACACACACACACACACACAGCCACACAGCCACACACACACACACACACACACACACACACACACACACACACACACACACACACACACACACACACACACACACACACACACACACACACACACACACACACACACACACACACAGACACACACAGCCCTAAGCTTTATTCAAATCGCTGCCCACTCACAGTCCTCTCAGCATCTGTCTGCTGTGTGTGTGTGTGGGATGGACTTTCAGACAGTGTGTCAAGTAATACACTAACACACAACAAGTGAGTGATATTCAGTGTGGGTTAATCTGAAAACATAGTTTCCATGGTCTCCAAACATAATAGGGAAGAATAATCGAAGTTAGCTTAGTGGGAATTCTGTGTGTTGTATAAAATTACTTTAAAATATTGCTTGGCTTTCAGTGTATTGTGAAACTTTTCACATAATCTAATATTTGAAAATATTGAGAAAGCTTATTTGCATGTATGTTTTACTTAATTATGGAACAAGTTGTCGGAAGGATTTGTCTTTCCCTCTGTCTCCCTCTTTCAATTCTGTCTCTAATACAAAAAGAAATGACTTATTAAAATCGAGATTTTTCTTTCTTTTGCAGGGCTAAGGCTCACTGCAGGAATGTCAGACTGCCTTCCACAAAATTCACCAAACCTGACTCCTGATGAGGAAGACACCTCAGCACAGCTCATCAGGTAAGAACAGGAAGTCTGATCTGTAGTGATATCAAACAAATGCACCATTCCTGTTGTGTGTATCAGCATTGATGGCTGTTCATTTGAGATATGAAACCAGAGCCCAGTCTGCTCTGATTGGTTAGCTGGCCGGCTCTGTTGTGATAGGTCAACCACTTAGAGATGTCCCGCCCCTTAGCCTTTCACGTACAATGTGTTGGAGCGCTAGCCAATACACAATGATGTGACTTTGTTTCAGAAGTAAACAAAGGAGTCCAATGGAGGCGTTCCAGGCAGGGGGGAGGAGACGTTGGGATTCTAGTGACCATTAACATGCACTGAAACCTATATATCCCACAACAGCAAAGGTAACCCCCCCCAAAAGCATAATAGGGCCTCTTGACTATATTCTGTGATTCACCCAAGTGACTAATGTCAAAAACGCGTCCAGACACTTTCAGTGGTTTGGTCCTGAGAACAAAACGACGTCACCGTTTTCCATTTCCATGTAGCACGTGAAAGGGATTTGAATATGATCTAAATGTGACCTAAATGTTTTTGAAAGGCCTGTTTTATGCAAAATGTAAAATGTTCTCATTTTCACTTGAGGTGAATCATGTGATGTTGTTTTTTCAGTCCAGTCAAAACAACAGGTTTCTAATTCACACCTTATTTACCCAGATTTCAGGCCACATCTCATTTAGCTGACGCTTTTATCCAAAGCGACTCACAAAGACCAATTACAGGGACATTCTCCCTGGAGTAACTAAGGGCTAAGTGCCTTACTCAAGGGCACACTAGTAGTGGTGTTCCTGGCGGGATTTGAACCTCCCGATCTTCAGCCCACCTCACTATCCATTAGACCACCACTACCCCACATCCTCCCTCCTCTTCTCTCCTTCTTCAACTTTCCTCCCTCTTCTACCGCTAACATTTCAGCTGTTTCGGTTCCCTCTCTAATGCTGACTGACAGTGAGTGCAGCGGCTCAGATTAATTAACTAAAGTGGAGGCATCCATTCATCACAAAGACCTGATGATCAATAATAATGTGTCATGGCGTCAGACAGGGCAAAAATGCGAGTGTCAACACCAGAAGCTCTTACGTTACCGAGTGTAAAGTATGTGTGTGAACGTGTGTGTAAATGTGTGTTAGGAGCTTTATGCATCACACAGTTCGACTGCCTGGCAACAGAGGCGATGCCAAGGACTATAAAGCAGCTGATAACTGCAGCTGACGAAGCATTTTGAAAATCTAGAGATGAGAATGAATTGACGCTGCAGTTCACAAGACAACGTGGGCTTTTATCAAGGTTACATTTAATTGTTTTTTTATATCAAGGTTGCCAGATGTACAGTAGGCGTGTTTGTAGAATACAAAGGGAAACAATGTGGTTACAGGACTCACATAACCCTAACTTCTCAGGATAAAACTTTGATAAGTGCCTTCAGGGTTATCAGAGTAACCTCCAGTATCTGAAGTACTCTGATTTGACAGGACACAACATGTTTACATCTACATCAGTTATTAAAGTGTGAGCCAGTTGCTCGTGCGCTTAACCACAGCAGCTCATGCGTTTCTGTCAGCTTGTTGAAACACTTGCAAGGACAACATGCCAAATGTACGAGTATAATGGGTACATTTTGACAGCAATTATGGTGTCAGTACCGCCATGTAAACACAGTTAATGAACACAATCAATCGTGGCTTTCTGATTAAAATCTCATCACTGTAAAATGCAGGCTTTAAATAATTGTTTCAATCCATCTGGGTTTTCACGATGTGCCTTATCTGTTTCGTCAGCCTAGTTACTCACTAACTGTTCTCAAAGACTTATTTTATATGGTTAAAAAAAGTGAATAATGTTCAAAGGAAAGGAGTAATCAGCCTATACTTTTTTGCGATCAGAAAACATTTGCTAGGGTTGGTCCCTATCTCAAAGTAATGAGTTTATTTATTTTACTTGTTGTTCGATTGGAAAATGACAACAAAAATGGACTAAATGACAGAAAAACTGAAACAAATGAGTAACCCTGCAAACACTCATACATTAGCCAAAGCAACACGATAAGCAGTGTGTTGGATGGGATAACAGATTTTGCCAGTTGGCCATTTCCCCATACTGTATGTATGACACAGTGAACATTGCTTAAAAGCATGACTATAAACTCTTTAACCTTAACATTGTACTCATTTCCACATTGCTCTTTCCAAATCCTTACCGAAACGTCACCATTGCCACACACTGAGAGAAATGTTCACCAATGACGGAGGCATCAAACAACATTTTGGGCCATTACATAATAGTAGTATGTCATTGAATCTGGAGGATGTAATTCAATAAACTGCAAAACATGTTTTTGTTACACTTCATGCTGGTTTTCGTATGGATACAAATGTACACATATTCAATTATTAACTGAGTTTGAGTCATGCTGGTCGGCGGACTTTGTTTGCTTTGGACAGAACCAGAAAACTGTTTCTTTGTTTTTCCAGTTTTTATGCTTTCAGATAACCGACAGCTGGCTACACCTTTTAAAATACACACATGCAATAAATAAAACTTAAACTGTCAAGATATACGGTTTGTAGGGAGAGTGTATTTGGTAGCATGTCTTAAGCAGAAATCTGCGGCTTCATGCTTTTTAACCGACATGATCCAGTGTGTTGGTGGTTTAGATTATTTGTATACGATGTGTGAGCAGCAAAATAAACTTTAAATTAAAATCTAAAAGAATTATAAATATATCTTGGGAGTTTGTAGAAGATCATTTAATGTGTTTCTACTTCAGATTAAAGCCATCTAAGGATAGGATTGTCTTCCACGTTGACCATAGGTTAGTTGGCTTAACTAAGAACTACACAGACCATTCCCTTGGATAAGTCAATGCTGCCATTATACTGTAATACCTTAAAATAAATGAAGACCTTTCTAAGCTTTGATTTGACGGTGACAATAGTTATGTATTTGCAATTTCCAGTGAGTGAGAGTTTGTGACACATCTGTGGGTGGACTGAGAGGTGCATCTGTTCAACAGATGTGTACGTAGGTGTCCCCCATTAAAATCTATGAAATGTTTAGACTGAGGTGAATGTGCGTCATCTTGTCCCCACTTCCTGCACAGCTGCATTGTTTTCTTTGGAGTAGATAACTGAGAGTCGTCGCTCCAGCTCTGAATCCCCTTGTTCTCTCTCCTGCTGCCATTTCCCTCCTCAAACCACAGTTTCACATTGATGCGTAGCCACCAAATTACAGTAAGCCATGATTCATGTCATTATTTGCAGCTGTGCGTTTTTCTACTCTATGAAATAAATAAGGAAATGGTTTGACGGGTAGGATATGTCGAACACATCTTCAAAAAACAAGTCTTCAGTCCCAAGACACCCTAAAATGAAACATACAATGAAACAGACTGAGGTTGCGATGCAAGTTTGGCCATTTGCCATATTGTCCTGCATTTAAGACAGGGGTGTCAAACTCATTTTCATCTTGGGCCACATCAGCATTATGGTTGCACTCAAAGGGCCGGTTGTAACTTTAAGACTATATCAAAATACATATATAAATGTTTAATATATATATAACATAATGTATTATATTACATATATTATATATATCTGCATTGGATTAATATCAGATAGGGTAATAACTTCACTACGTCTGAAAGCAGAAGTCTAGGGCAAATAATTGCAAGTCTCTTCAGTGAGAATGTCACAAAATGATTTTTTTAAAAGCCAAATTCTGGAAAAAAAAGTCAAAGAAATGACATTTTGAAAAAAATAAGTGCAGTTTTGAAAAAAGTTACATTTTGAAAAAAAAGTCAAATTCTGAGAAAAAATTCAAATTTGAGATGCATTGTGGGACATGTAGTTTATGGGCAACTTGCTTCTGTAAATCTGAATGTAACCGTTTAATAGACATACTATATTCTTTGCAAGCTCTTGTGGGGCCGCATGAAGTGAAGTCACGGGCCGGATTTGGCCCCCGGGCCTTGAGTTTGACACCCCTGATTTAAGAGATTCATTCCTTTTTTTTTTATTTGTGCTTTTTCAGGCACACAAGGTCCTGGTGTCTGTTTTTATATGGGCCTCTTACGGCATTATTTTAAATATTTTTTATGTTATCATATTTTCTTATAATAGTTCTCTATCTCTGTTTTTTTATTTTTTGTTTTACTTTTATGTATGCACCATGACATCAAGTCAAATTCCTTGTACGTGTCAACCTACCTGGCAATAAACCTGTTTCTGATTCTGATTAAAATTTATATAATCAATAAGATAAATGTTAACATCTAAGCAGAGGCTGACAAAAGACATAACAAGTCAATAAAAAGATACACTGGATTGTCAGGAACGTTTCAAATCTCTTGCATCTTAGCTAAATGTACCTTGTATACAGGAAGTCAAGGGCAGATAGCACACAGTTTATCCATTACATTACATTACATTACATTACATTACATTACATTACATTTTATCCACAGTTAAGATTCAGGTAATTGTTAGAAAGAGGATTGTCAGGAGGAAGACAAGTCCCTCGCCTTCACCTTTGATCTCCAGCCAATTCCTGCAGCGGGTGTTAAGTACTCTTAAACCTGATGCCACTTTATCAAAGAGACAACAAGACAAAATACCAACTCATCAATCAAACTGATTCATCTCCTGTCACCGATAATGAATGGACTGATTTATTAGGTGGTAGATATCGCATGGTCTAACCTCTGATCTCCAACCGATCTGCAATTTGTATTCACTCCTACATGGTGGAGTGAGTGTCAAGAAGGAGCTAAAGCATGACATGAATCTAATTTACAAGCAAATGAGTGGCTTGTATAAATGCTATGCTTCGATATCGTCATATTTTTCAGACTTTAATAAACTTGTAGTAAGCAGACTAATAGGGGAACTATCCTCACATGATTTGATGTGTCATATTATTATATAAAAAATCGCTACAGAATCTCTAACATTACGTAAAGAAACTTCAGAAATTACAAATATTTGGGGCTGAATGTATTTGTATAAATTCCATATTTATACTAATGCAGTTAATCTAGCAAATTTAAAAAAAGATAGCTATTTTCACATAATAATACATTGCTAAAAAATAAGTAGTCATGGCAGTGAAAAAGCAATAACACAGGTCTGAAGCTCTGTGCTGATCAGCTGTCTCCTGTGTTTACTGAAATCTTTAACACCTCCCTGGAGACATGCCACGTCCCAGCATGCTTCAAAACCTCCACCATCATCCCGGTTCCCAAGAAAACAAGGATCTCAGGATTAAATGACTACAGACCCGTCGCCCTGACCTCTGTGGTTATGAAGTCTTTTGAGCGCCTTGTCCTGTCCCACCTGAGATCCATCACAGACCCTCTCCTGGACCCCCTGCAGCTCGCCTACTGAAACAACGGGTCTGTGGACGACGCTGCCAACATGGCCCTTCACTTCCTCCTCCAGCACTTGGACACAGCAGGAACCTACGCCAGGATCCTGTTTGTGGTATTCAGCTCCGCCTTCAACATCATCATCCTCTGCTGCAAGACAAGCTCTCCCAGCTGCACGTGCCTGACTCCACCTGCAGGTGGATCACAGACTTCCTGTCTGACAGGAAGCAGCACGTGAGGCTGGGGAAACACGTCTCTGACTCCCGGACCATCAGCACCGGTTCCCCTCAAGGCTGCGTTCTTTCCCCTCTGCTCTTCTCCCTGTACACCAACAGCTGCACCTCCAGTCACCAGTCTGTCAAGCTCCTGAAGTTCAGACGACAACACCCTCATCTGACTCATCTCTGGTGGGGATGAGTCTGCCTACAGGTGGGAGATGGACCATCTGGTGACCTCGTGTAGGGACAACCACCTGGAGCTCAACGCTCAGTGGGGATGGTTGTGGACTTTAGTAAGAACGCAGCCCCACCCGCCCCCATCACTCTGTGTGACTCCCCAGTAACTGCCGCTTCCGGGGTACCATCCTCAAATGGGAGCAGAACATCTGTTCTTCCTGAGGCAGCTGAAGAAATTCAACCTGCCAAAGACAATGATGGTGAACTTCTACACTTCCATCATCGAGTCCATCCTCACCTCCTCCATCACCATCTGGTACGCCACAGCCACAGCCAAGGATAAGGGCAGGATGCAGCGAGTCATCCGCTCTGCAGAGAAGGTCATCGGCTGCAGTCTGCCATCCCTCCACGACCTGCACGCCTCCAGAACCCTGAGGCGGGCAGGGAAGATAGTGGCCGACCCCTCCCACCCCGGAGACAAACTGTTCACCCCCCTCCCCTCTGGCAGGAGGCTGCGCTCCACCAAGACCAAAACCTCTCGCCATCTGAACAGTTTCTACCCCTCCGCTACCGGCCTCTTAAACAAGGCCCGGCCCCCCCACTGACACTTTACCTCAGCCACAACGTAGTCTCTATATGCATTACATTAATGCACACAATGTTCATACTGCTTACTGCACATATTTCTTGTTTCATATTTCATATTTTATATCCTATAATTCATTCATAGCATTCTATTTCCATGTAAATTTAACTATATTTTATTTCGGTGTCCTTAAAGATTTCTTCTTTATTTTATGTCTGCACCATGACATCAAGTCAAATTCCTCGTATGTGTGAACCTAACTGGCAATAAACCTGTTTCTGATTCTGAAAAAAAAAAGTCCTGTACATGCAAGGGCATCAGCTTTAAAATATGTTTTACAATTAAATGGGGACGCTTTTGGCTGTCATCACTTCACGTAATTTAAATATCAAACGCAAAAATATGAAATGTACTAACCTTAGAAAAACCTCCCTTTATATCAGTATCTATACTCAACCTATGCTACGAGTTTGATTTAATGCTCATCAAACTTCATTGATAAATAATAAAACCTGATTTATTGTACTTGTACACGTCAGATATGAGTCATTATCCCGATCTAATTTCTGTCTCATACAAAATGAATATTTCTTTTTTTTACAAATGTGCTTTTTGACTGCAGGTGTATTCAGAGATAAATCAAGCATATTGTCACTTTTTGTTTTCCTTTATAAATGTTCTCTGCAGTTTTTAAATCTGCCCTCAGAGAGCTTAATGCATTTCCACTTTATCAGGCAGGAAGCGGAGCACAGAGTCATCCATCAGACTTCACTTCAGTACATTATCCACCACAGTTAAACGTCTTTGTCCTGAGTGGAGAGGATCTCTGGAGTGAATAAATGCCCCTGATTGTTCCCTTTTTCCTTCACTGTTCTGTGTAAAGACAGGCATAAAGAGGGCAGCCGACTCATTCAGCTCCTCAGCTCCTCACACAATGATTAACAGTCTCTGAAGCCGAGACATTTCAAACCATCTGTCATGGCTGCGCTGAGGACAGAGGCTGGGTTATAAATGGAAAACAGTCATTTATCTTTTTTCTCGTCGTCTAACAAGGTCTTTAATCACAGTGTCCACCTCTGGGTCTTCAAGACGTTTATCAGCAGAAGGAGAGCCTGTCAGTCAGGAGAGGGATCTGAATTAAAGGGGCCCTATCATGCAAAATGCACTTTTTGATGTCTTTTATACATGAATATGTGTCCCCGGTGTGTCAGGGAACTTTCCCTCCGTACCCAAATCTCTAAAAACGGGGGTACAACGAAGACGTCTTCCAAGAATCACCATGAAATGCTTGAAAATTGTCAGCTATGTGATTGGTATTAGGAACACGTTGAAATGATCTTTAATTTGTCTTTTTAATTCACTAAAAAATACTTAAATAGACAGATATTCTAAAAGTCACACTTGAACAGAATGCAAAAAGGAATGTTTATGTATTAAAGAAACAAAACATTTTATAAAAATGTTTACTAAATATTAATAACGCACAAATTACGAGGCATGGTTGTCAAAATGAAAAGTATTCAGGCTGTGGAAGACCAAGTATTGTTGCTTCCTACATTTAAGGCATTTTTCCAGATAAACAGGCCTAGCTTAAGTTGCGGTGTCCTTTTATCTCTTGTGTAAAGTCTGCCTGCTGAATCACTTCTGGCTCCAATTATCTATCAACTTTGTGTTTATTTTACTGTGAAAAATACCTTTAAAAAAGCCAGAGTCTCCCTGAGAAGATCTCTGCCTCGTACTGGTCGTATGGTTTTAATTAGGGACTTGTTCTGTGTTAAACATTGCAAGATGGCCAAGGAGTCAAATGTGGGGCCAGTACAGTAAATGCATCATTTCCCTCCAATAGAGGGCTTTTCTGTTTTCTACTTGTCATCAGTTTTTCTTGACCACATGTATAAAAAGCTTTTTTTAATGTAATTTTTAACATATGCACATTTCAGTATACATTCACCCATTACTGCCTCAGTTTAACACATACAGATTACTTGTCAACAAAAGCTACTTTTCAATAGATTTATTTTTATTTTTATTGTGCCCACATATTGTTTCGCTTAGCATTGACCCTCCATATGTGACCAATCATTAAAGGAAAAATAATTCAATGCTGGTTCAAGAAGTGCAGATATAGATAATCTCTGGATTACTTTATTGTTTGTCAAAATCATAGGCTGACATTTCCTCTGTTTATCGATGTTTGTAGAGCGTATGTGTGTCTTCAGTCTGGACAAACACTGGGCAGAAAGTTTAGAAAGAAAGCAGCTTCTTATATATTATGCACAGATGTTTATCAAATGCAAGTGTAGAAGTAACTTAAGACAAACCTTTATTGATCCCAGAGGGAAAGTCAGGTGTCGGAGCAGCAGCAGCAGCAAAGAGAGACAAGGAAACACAGCATAGGGAAGGTGAGAGTTCAAACAGAGATACACATAAGAGTAAGAGTATACTTTAAAATATCAACAATGTAATAAGGAGCTTAGTATGTGAGTCCAAAGGTATGTACATCAGGTGCAAGTCATGTACAAAGTGGACATATTACACAAAATATGTGTTTGAAATACTAACGTTTTTTAAATGCCACTAATACTCTTAATGTTTTTTCATTTTTGTAAAGCACTTTGAATTGCCTTGTGTTGAAAGGTGCTATATAAATGAACTTGCCTTGCCTTGAGGGTTTCATAGCACTGAGGTCAAGAGACAATTCTGTAGAAACCGACCTTAGAAAGAGAAGAAGCCTGTGTGAATCAGAGCAAGACAATGTGGGTCAGGGATGAAATGGAAGAAGCCTGTAGAGCTCAGCATACTTCCTGAGTTTAGCAGAAGGGTCTGTAAAAAGACTGACGATACACCCATAGACAAACTCAAACTGAGGATGCTTTTTTGGTGGTGTTTTTGAAGGAGAACAACAGAACAACAATCAACAGCTCTATTGATGTACATTTAGGACACACACGCACACTTTCGACAAGATTTACAAACTGATATTTTCTACATCCTAAACTATTTAGTTTGCTCGTATTTAGTACCCTGATCTTCAAATCAAGGGGTCAGCAGTTCAATCACACCTCTTGACAACATGCCAAAGTATTGTGGCAGTTGCTGTACATAAAGGCGCCCGCTAAATACTAATGTTTTCTTTCTTTCACATCGTCGTTTTTTTGCATATTTTGAATATCAAAATGTGTTTTTTATATATATATATATATTGGTTTTTTTCGTCACACTCTTTCATGGAGCTAATCTATACTGCTGGAAGCTTAACCTACAATGACATGTTTCTTTATTACTTGATTTATATTTTGAATGAGCTCATAATCTAAATCTGTAAAGTAGCTAAATTGTGAAATAATGGTAGTGGATTAAAATACACAAAATCACTTCAAAAATGAAGTAGAAGTATACAGTACACATAAACTACCAGTCCCTAAACATTGTAATAGAGTACTAAAAGTAGAAGCTAAATGATTAGCGTGTGTGTAGGTGAATGAAACAGACTTTAGGAACACTGGGAAAAACAGAGCGTAGGTGGGTTTTCCGTAGCACTCTGACAATTATTTTCTCTGTTTGTGTTTATTTAAGATGGGTCCAGTAATGACCTCATCATCATGAGACCCAGATGAGATGGTGCTGCCCGCCGCGGCCGGAAGCTGCTGCTTCCTGCCTGAGAAACAGAGATGGGAGTCGCCTCAGGGAATATTTTCTCAAATGTTGAAAGGCTTTGAAGTGGCTTGAGGGTGCAGTAAGTAACGTTTTTTTAATCTGTTTTGTAAAATAACTTTATGATGAAGACACAAGCTGTGAAAACCAGTTGAAAAATGTAAAATTATTCATATTTGATAACGGTCAACAGGCATCCTTTCAATGAAATGGACGAAATTAGCATTGATAGAATGTAGTTTGTCAAAGTGTATGTATTGAAGTATAGTGTGTTTGATTGTGTTCCTGTATATATGTGTTGTATCTTGATAATGCACTCTGTCTATTATGTCATTAATCAAATAAATACATGAAATCCAGTGTTTGTTTTGGTATTTGATATTAGGTCAAATTTAGTAAATAAATGCACTAAAATGATTCTTTTGCACATCTTGAATAATAGTGCTTATGGTACAGTCCTTATGAATCCATGTTTGAGGTCATGAACTAAAGAAACAAATATGCAGATTAACAGATGAACCGAACTTTAGCAAGAGAAGGACAAACTGGAAGAGGAAGGAAGGGATCATCTGAGACGCATCTGAGAAAAGACAAGAGGAAGAGGGGTTTAGCAGAAGTGTGAGTAAATGATGATACACCCATATTCAAACTAAGGATGCTGTCACACAGACACACACACACACACACACACACACACACACACACACACACACACACACACACACACACACACACACACACACACACACACACACACACACACACACACACACACACACACTTGTTTCTTGGCTGAATACTGCAAAGTGATAACAGCAGACAACAAGTGACTAAATAAATGTCATCTCCACATTTTATTTACAACTCTAGGTGTGTTGTAAAACTCCAGTTCCACAAAATACAAAGGGCAACAACACATTTTATTGACACAACAAATGTTATAACATTCCTGATGTGCTCACACTTTTAAACGGGCACTAAGCAAATGTACTATTGGAAGAAGTAAGCTGATCCATAACTTAAGTTAGATACTCCATTGCAAGTAAAAGTCCTGATTTCAAAATGTTACGTAAGTAAGAAAAGTATAAGCATCATCAGTACAATAGTTAAATATGTAAATGTACTTACTTACTTTCAGCCACTGGTAACGGTACATTTTTTAAATGGAGTCAAGGTGGTGTTAATGCTAAGATCATCATAGCTAAAAGTAAAAGTACATCTAAAAACTTTTAACATTTTTTTAATAATTGAATAATTGAAGGAATATTCAAGATTTATTTCAGTAGGATAAGTTGAGTATATCTGTCCTCCAGCTGTGAGCAACATCTCTGTTTCCTTTGACCATTGTGGGTCACTTACAAACTCAAACATCTATTTACTTTTTGAAACCATATGAATAAAATAATCAGTATTCCTTTTTGAATACACTATACCCTCACTACTAAGGAGGATAAAACACTTGGCGTATAAACTAAATCAGACTTCATTTGCATTAAAGTGAACCCTGCCTGAGACAGACATTTCACAAAGGGGCACCACAACAAACTAACTAACTACTCAACAGAATAACCTACAGTAGATGTCTGGTAATAGCAGAATAACACAATAGTATTGTCTTAAAAAACTGCTTAAAATTGGATTTGGCAAGCTCTTACTCTTTCCACGGGGAGCCTCAATTTGTCCACAAATTGTAAATCATTGTTAATACTTTCACAGGTGCAGCACACACATTCAGACATGCAGGCAGGCAGGTGGGTGACCCAGGTGAAGCTAGTGTTACACAGTACTCTGATAACGTGAGTCACAGGAGTGTTCTCGTTGCAGACGTCATACGATAAGAGGAGTGTAAACAGATATTCATCTAGATCTGCTTCACGTGTTCTCTGGCACCTGGACCTCTGCCTGTGTGTCACTTACAATGCCTCCTGTCTCTCGCCTTTTCACTCATTAAAGTTTTAAAGAGCTAGGCCTGCTAAGACTCACTTGCACTTGGTGGAGATCCATAAGGCACTTAAACTTCCATAGTAAACAGTCCGTAACCATTTGTTGCAACCAACAGTCATCACAACTTCCTAACCCTTGCAAACGACACTATGTTGCACTCGAATATTTTTTTTTAACAGGAAATACAATGCTAATCAGTTTTAGTGTAATGGGCAATTAGGCTTTTCTTTACTGGGTTTGTAATACTCGAAAGTGTCTGATTTAATTTCAGTGTTTCTGGCCCTGGTGTGTAATATAAGCAAGGTGCAACACCACTTCTGTGACTATGGGGTACACAGCTTAGGTTTTAGAAATTTACAAGGAAACAAGTAAACTCTTTCCAAGAATATTTCAACAGACAGGTCTTTTTTGTTGTTAAGATACTGTTGTATAACATCTAAAGCGTATTTCTCAACATGACAGACTACGGTAAACACTCGGTTTTGTTTTTATCTGCGGGCGAGCTGACTAATTGTGATGTAACCGTGCCAAGCTGCCGTACAAAGTCTTGTCTTGTTTTTTTAGATTACAATTGCTGAACCAGACTCATGTTACATTACAAAGACAGTATTACATAAACACAGAAAACAAATAGCAGGTCAACCTTTTCTAACACAGTGATGACAGCCAACTGGAGGATAAACACAGAGGACCGATCGTAAAAAAGAGAGTCAATAGAGACTCAGTGTTTTATTCCTCCTTGTGTAAAAGATCTGTGTTAGCAATGACTTCTTTGTTTGGTTACAAAACTGTTAGTGTTTTCTTTAGGTTTTAATTAGTGTGTGTTTATGCCACATCTGTCATTAAAAACTAGTGTACATGGGGGCTGTCCTATCTCTCCCTGTGTGTGCCAATGCACTGCTGCAGAATATGCCCAGACATGTCTAAGAGCAGAACTTGACACACAGACACACACACACACCCACACACACACACACACACACACACCCACACACACACACACACACACACACACACACACACACACACACACACACACACACACACACACACACACACACAGACACACACACACACACACACACACACACACACACACACACACACACACACACACACACGCGCGCACACACACACACACACACACACACACACACACACACACACACACACACACACACACACACACACACACACACACACACACACACACACACACACACACACACACACACACACACACACACACACTTTGGTTAAAGCCAGCTGGTTTACAGCCCAGATTAGATAGACAGAGACAGTGCAGGTTGAGTCTCACTCTCATGATGGACCCACTGTTCTGGTAACATTACTGTAACAACAACCAATGACCTTGATGACACATAGTAATCAGAACTCAGTGAAATACGTGCATGCCCCCTTTTTAAAGATAACATTGGCAGAAATCTCACAGATGGATATCTCAAAACCTTGGAAAATAAAACCAAAAGTATTTGCACAGATATAACCAGTAAGGTTTTACTTCTAACCTGTTTTATTTTGGTTATAAAAAACATTGGAATTTGCAATATTGGCTTTATTCCACGTGACATAAGGAAAGCAAAATATAAAAGACAATGTTTTTTTTCCTTCCCTAGAACGATTCAAAATAAAAGATGTAGGTGAACATACGTTTTGTAATGTAGGTGGACACATCATTTAGTATTCCACTTTTAATTCTGATACAATGCACATCTTTTATATGTTTCTTTGTTTACATTTCCTTTAAATGTTGAATGGTATAATCGTTTTTTAAGTATCTTTTAAAATATTTCCTCCCATTGCGTTTATGTATGCATGATTATACACCAAAGCAAATGCCTTGTTTTAAATCTACTTACAATAAACCTGATTCGGACTGAATATTACAGTGCCTGTTTACCACATGCTATATTCGGTATCATCTGCAGAATATAGCTCATTAATATTACAAGCAGCTCTTAGTATGGTAAACGTTCAGAGATTGTGTAAAAGGGAAGTGCTAAGAAAAGAAAAGGAGAAATGAAGTTAAAAGTGGAACATGTTTGTATTTTCATCTACTTTCCCGCAGTGGCTAATGCTCTTATGTAGACAGACTGATCATGAGAAAGCAGAGAAAGTAGAGACCTGATGCCTTGCTCAAGGACACGTCAACAGAAGTGGGAGAAATCGAAGCGTTGGATTCACAGATGATGTTATTGAATCCAATAAACACTGCTGCCTCTATGGATAAAAACAAGTGTAATTATTGGTCAAATGCTTACAGACAATACATACAGAAATTTTAAGGGTCCCCTGTTATACTGTTTCAACAATATATGAAATACTCCCCTCTTCAAAGTGTTCGGTTAAAAACAAACAATGGAGGAGATTCAGGTGACAAGGTGGGCGGGTGTTAAGTTGGTTGGTTATTGGCTAATGGTTACACAACCCCAAAAACACGTTGTGACCAAATCTGAGAGAGAATCTTCTTTCCTGAAACTTTCCGAATCTCTTAACACAGAGGGGTGAACATATTAATGTATAAAAGACATGAAAAAGAGGAAATTGACCTTTAAGTAAAAATATGTTACTTCCAAAAGAACAGTTGTTGAAGTAAAAATACATTTTCATCTTTAGAGTGAGGCACTATGATAAAATCAAGGGAACCGCATGCACCCATAGTTCCTTAAACGTCTGGGCAGCTTCCTTGAAGACGGTTCTGTTGCAACTGCACAATCATTTTCTATAATTGGTGAATTACCTTACCCAGGTGTTTACGAATTAACCGTGTCAAAGCATACAAAATACTCACAAACCATTACAGGGTCTTGACATTGTTGTGTTTCTGAAAAAGTATATACTGTTGATGGGGAATGTCATTGTTTGTTTTCAAAGCAGTAGAGTTTAGTTTATTTGTTTATAGTGTCGTGGACAGTCCCCATTGATCAACTGTTACAAAAAACAGTAAATGGAGCAGCTTTATGTCAAAACAGTGTTCCTATGCAGCTAATTAAGGGAGGACGGATGAATGAAAAAGTTTTAAATGATATTCAAGTTAAAAATACTTGGAGTAAAAGTACCATTGAAATTTGAAGTGATGTACTTGGGGAAAATAGACTTTGATATAAGGGATTTTAAGGGGGACAACCAAAAAGTCAATACTAAGGGAAGTGGATGAACCAGGAGCTTATGATGTAGGGAGAGTGGATGGACTGGATTTGTGAGATATATGTAATGGAAAAGTTGAGATATGCACTGAGATTACAAAGCTTTGAAAAGATTCGGTGAGGCCCACAAAGCCAGACTTTGTTTATCTGATAAAAGGAGGATGGCTGTATGAGAGCTCTTGCCTGCGATCAAAGAATAAATACCCCTTCTGTCATGTCTTTATTTTTTTTGCTTGTGTGGTTCCTATGTATGTTTGTTAACCTGTAAAGGAGGAAAATAAAACGATTATTACAAAAACAAAAAAAACATCCTTGCAGTTCAAAAAAACTACAAGAAAGATCTGAACGATTGAATGTAAAGTTCTGAAACATTGAACTATGGTATTGACCGTGTAACTTACATTTGTATAATTGTTGTTATCAGAACAAATATTAAAATCATATACAACAGGAACATGATTTTGTGTTTTCCAGTGTTTTTCAGCATTAAAGAAATCTCATGGAGAATAACAATGACATTGTTGAATATTAGAGATGTGGATAGAAACGATTTTGATACTTATATTCTGGAAAGTGAGTTGAATCCTGCACCAGTGAGTAAAACCACACACACACACACACACACACACCCACACACACACACACACACACACACACACACACACACACACACCCACACACACACACACACACACACACACACACAAACACACACACACACACACACACACACACACACACACACACACACACACACACACACACACACACACACACACACACAACTCATTAACACACATGCAGACAAATCATCACACGCATACATGACTCCTGCATGTGCACACACACACACACACACACACACACACACACACACACACACACACACACACACACACACACACACACACACACACACACACACACACAGACACACACACACACACACACACACACACACACACACACACACACACACATACACACACACACACACACACACACACACACACACACACACACACACACACACACACACAAATGTGACACAATGTGTGTATTTTAAAGAAGCTGGGTGGAGAAGATTTTCATCTGTGGTTAGGGTCATGGTGTGACAACTGAAAAATGTTAAATGTCAAATCTATTTTCGTTACGGTTTGTTGTTGATTTACACAAGTTTACGTGTTATATAAGCTTTTCGTTACGTAAAAGTCAAGTGAGAGAGAGTTTTCATCAAAACCTATTTAACAAACAATGTTAAGTTAAATATATATATATATAATTTAAATTAGTGCAGTGCTGATTTTCTACCCTTGTGGTTTTATCAGGAAAAGAAAGTGTTTTTTTTCGTCAGATTTTCACTGCCCAGTTCCAAAAACAAATGTAAAGACTGATCTTTTCTTAAAATGGAGAAGCACCGACAGACGGACGGACACACACCCGCACACACACACTTGATGATGAGTCTCAGCAGCACATCGTCTTCCATTTTCAGAAACGTTTGGTGGACATGTTGAATTTGCTAAACTGCAAGTCATACTCAAACCGACGTTGACGTTATCAGGAAGTGTTGCAATGTTTTATTTTTTATAGGAATACCACTCTACATTCATTTCTTCATTTACTCATTGCTTATGACTAAGGTTATGGATTTGTTCTCATTTGAACATCACACGCAAACACTGTAGATGTGTGTGTTAGAAGATAATGTGAACATATGAAACACTTGCTTTATTGTCTGTTTGTGTTTGTGAAGGTTCCATATAACCCTATTACTATTGTTGTTAAAGTTTAATGTCTTTGAGATATAATATGTTTGGCATCAGACCAAATGAGCACAAAATACATCAAATGTAATTATTCTCCAGGAAACTGTGATGAGCTTATAGACATTTTATTTGTCGGGAGAAAATTATCTCTCACTACGGACTTTTTAGTTCGGCTCTAAGGTTAATATTTAGTCGCCTTAAGGGGTACCAACACTGCTGTTAAAGTGCCCTCGTTATTTAGGATTTAGCCAGTTTGTAAGAAAATCTGGACTTAAATACTGCTCATAAAAGACGAAGAGATTCCCTGTGGGAAAATGAAATGGAAACAATTAACAGACAACAGATGTATACATGAATAAGCAGTAAAACAGCATAAAGTTGATCAAGTAGTAACATGGG
>NC_136909.1:80689040-80750792 GCF_949606895.1 Notothenia rossii
TTTGAAGGGCAGAGAATGACAGAAAACAAAGTGTGTTTTTTTCAGTATAGTGCAACACAATGCAACCAAAAACAAGAAAAGAAAACGCAAAGCTTTGCAACACTGTATATCTATAATAACGTAAATAAAAGCAATATCAAGAAACAAATAGTCAGGTTCATCTCTCAGATTTCAGCAGGAAAATCAATTTCGGGAGCGTGAGGCTGTTGATTCGCCCGAGGAGCTGCTTTGATATCTTTGTTGAAATCTTTTGATTCTGAAACCTGTGGTAGTTTCGTCAACAACACCCGGTTTTTACTTAAGAGGTCTTGCAGAGAAATGAGATATTTTGTCTGCTTTACAGAGGCGTGGTGAAACTTATGAAAGGTGGATTTGTCGTGATGGAAAACTTAAACTCGTGTGAGAGCTAAACTTGTGCTTCACATGTTGTGTGAGGCTGTTTTTACATCTCCTCTTTTCATATTTATTTATCGTATTAAGCCCCTGTTAGGAATTTCACACTTTACTTAACACCACCACTTTTTCCACATTGGAAGTACATGATGTGCATTCAGTCCCCTGTTTGATGATGTGCTGCAGCTGGAGATCAGATTACTGTAATTCAAGTGAGTAATTCCAAAAAAAAAACACCATTTCTGTGGAAACCCTTTCAAGTCTTTAACCTTATCTAAAAATGCATCTGAAAACAAACTCCTGAGCAGTTCCTTGGAAGAGTTGTTTAACCTAAACCAAATGCTTTTCCTTTTCTGGGGGAACATATGAGAAAGAATAACCCTTTCTCATATAACGCTAATAATTTCACTGAATCAGCGATGACCAAGATTTTAAGTTGACACACTGAGTCACAAAGACTGTATTTGCATGGTTGCCCTTCTGCCCCGACTCACATGACCTCTACTTGCTACACGGATATGGAGTGGAAGAGAGGGACATTAAGCATGTGTCATTGTATGAACAAGAAGGGCGTGAAAGAACCGATGAAAAAGTCAAATATAAAACAAGTCCAGCCTGCAAAATAAAGTGAATTCAACATAAATGGGACCTTTTCTGAAGCATTTGATCATTAAAGTAAATCAAAAAAGTCAACTTAAAAAGGAATACAACTTTTAAATTTGAGTTGAGACCTGAACAGAATAATTGATTTCAATCTTTAACTTAGTTATCTTTGTAATGTCTCCTCTTCTGCAGCTGAAACCCAAGTTTGCACAGACAAGTATTATACGGGAGCGTCTAGTGATATGAAACAATTGCAGCTGCTGGTTTTGATTTTGATGCTGTGTTGGGAAAGTGAAAGGAATTCCCTGCCGTGTAAATTCCCCATGTTCTGTTTACTGGTGAAGACAAAGGATCTTGTGACTCTGCAGACATGCATGTTCTCGCTCCTGTCTCGCCATGACTGTCATTTCCAAATAACTTTCTGAAACCCAGCTGTCCTCCTTGCTTTGGGCCAGTGAGTAGCATTTCCTGTCAGAGGAGCAAAGGTTTGTGGGATGTTGGAGCTGTAAACAGGAAGTAAAGTTGAGCATGTGAGCAGGAAGTTCATAAGTCAAAAACAATTTATCATTTCCAATAACTCTAGTTCAGTTTGTTGCACTTTACAGTAAGTATGCAGACATAGGGGCACCGCAACATGGAAACAGGTATTTCCAATAACTGTTAATTATCCATATAGTATGAACCGGTAACTTCAACACCTCCCCACTCGTAGTCTCTCAGTCATTTTTCTTGAAACAGACACAGCCATTAACATTGGTCTTTTATAAAAGTGATGTAGTTTACAAAATATAACTCACAGTACTAAATAGTGCATCTGTTGTTGAGTATTTTGCCACAGATAAATTCACATTTTATGAAGTAGCAGGGAGTGTGTGTGAAACTACATTGAGTGTGTTCACTGTAATGCAGAAATGTGACCCAACTGTGTGTGGCCAACTGATGTGTGTTGATTATTATTTAAGAAGGGACAATGCACTTACATTTACATGAGCACTTAAGATAACAAAAGATAAGATCAAATCAGATACGATAAATCCCCTTAGGGAAATCCAGGTGTTAAAGTAGAAACAGGAATAAGATGGAAACACAGGATAACACAGTTACGATACGTCAAAAATAGGTCAAATCATGTGCTAAACAATGTGTTTGGAAAGCTGTTGGCCTTCTTTCATCCAACCCGAAAACGTACAATTATCTTGTCTATTATAAACCCCGCCCACCACAGCAGCCTGATGTCACACATTCACAAAAAGTTGCCCATTTAAAAAACATAATTATATAAATACTAGAGTACAGTTTAATTATACTGTAACTCAAAATACATCTGGTCCGATCTAACTCAAAACAAGAACAACAATTATTGTACAAACTATTCTTTAAAGATAACCCTCACTGAAAAAGCACTAGATTGAGATCAACTGGGTTTGTTCATTTTAATGGTTGACTAATTGGTGGCTGGTTTGTGTGGATTAATTCTAACCAGCCTGGATGTTGTTTTGCAGTTAGCATGTGTTACCATGATTATTGTCCCTGGGTTGGGTTGGGTTTAATTGATTTGACTGTTTTTATTGGATCCTGTTCTCTAAGGCAGTATGTGTTTTGTGGTTTGGTTTACTCTGACATGTTTTGTCCTGGCCACATTTGTATTCGTTGTGATTAGTCTAATAGAGCATCATGATCTACTTTGAATGTCACCTTGCATTGGACTAGTTTGAGTACAATTGGTTGTGCCAGTCTTACTTTTCTACGCTTTTCTTTTCTGCGGTTTGACACAAGATGGTTTTAATTTCCTTTCGTTGGTTGACTTGTGGTGTGTCCCCTCCCTCGGTTGGATAAGGCTGACTCTGAAACGTCTGCCTTGTTATTCGAGGATGACTCTGGTGGTACACTGGTCTGAAATGCTGTAAAGCTCCATAGCTCCCTCACTGAGGCTGATGTAACCCTGAGCCAAAGGGCTGCAACACTGCCGCGCTGCTCACGTATACAGATGCTTTGATACAAAAAACAGCCTCATATACTGTAAGTGCATGGACACACACACACACACACACACACACACACACACACACACACACACACACACACACACACACACACACACACACACACACACACACACACACACACACACACACACACACACACATATTCTCTTAGAAAGCCACAGCCTCTGAAGCCGTCTTTCGTGTAGCTCTCATCAAAGGGACATCACTATCATAGGAAGTACTCGAGCATATGTGAATACATTTTTAAAAAGAAAAGAAGCAAGGTCACATGATGTAAGTGAACATGGCATAGATAAAAAATATTGCAGGAGAAATGCAAATAACAAGCTGCCCTACAAACAAGTCAAACTATATTCTTTAGCATTGGGTCAATCTGCTTTTGACAGTGAGGGGAATTTCTACTTACACTCAACTCCTGTTGATGGTGACTTAGACAGACGGCAACTTCCTTGAAACACGTTACACTTGCTATTTTGAGTGCATACACTAAGTGTGTTCAAACCGGGAAGTGTGGCGTAATGTTGTGTAAAATGAGTTCCCGGAGAGGGCTCTTATAAAGCTCAGGAACGTTGGACATGTTATCATATGCAAATAAGAGTTAAACATTATGGTTTTTTCCCTACTTGATAAACGCATGACCATACCACTGTCACATTATATTGTGTTACATGAGTGGTTTGTATTGATTTAGTACGGCACAAAATAACATTGCTATTGTGAGTTTGCTATTTGGCCACTGTCACTTCCTATGAGAGGCATTACAGCAGTTTGAGATTTAATACAACACTACCCAGTTTAAATGTATGCACTATAGTGTTCACAGTTTATGACATGGCAATGAACTATGGGAAACTCTACTCATGAAATTATTGTGATTTATTCTTCATAGATAAAGTGTATATCTTCTCAGAACTGTATTGATCAATCTCTTCCAAACATATTACAGTGAAAATAAAATAGGAATAAAAAGAGGAATGTGACTGAAAACAAAATGATTCCAACTTTATGGACAACAGTAGCTCGTAATACATTATCTCTTGTTTCTCTTTCTTTACCTTTTCTACTTTTCTTCCTACAGCATAGTAAAGTATAGTGTAGTATAGTGTAGTACAGCATAGCATAGTATAGTGTAGAATAGTACAGCATACAGTGGCGGCTGGTGGAAATTATTTTAGGTGGGACTATTGTAATGGTGAATAAACCACACGGGGAACATTTTGAGAAATGACCCCTTAAATTATGACTTCTGGTGATGTTAGAGATATGAGAAGACTGATCAATACCTCCATAATCTTCAGTGTGGTTAGCTATGAACCTTCAAAAACTTCCAAATACCTTGTCCTGGACATAGTTTCTACAGTAAACTGTGCAGAAGGCCGACACAAACTGCAGAACACCGGTTCTTTGGGAACACTCAAATGATTTAATTCCCATTTAAAATCAGGAGACTAAATACGAACATTATATGCAGACACAGACGTGGTTCAGAAACACAGAAATATTAGAAAACAGACCATTAAGACAAAAAATCTAGTTTGATGGATGCTTTCAAAACTCAACTATATACAATCTTATGTGTGCGTGTGTGTGTTTATTTATCACGGGCACATAGTATCTGACCCCGGCTGTTTGAAGAGCAAGCATGGGAAACAAAAGACAGCGTTTACCTCTTTGCATCCAGCTAGTCACCCACACAGTTACAATCACACTCCCTGTAATTGACATAATTAATAGATTGTTTAGCTTCTCATCATTTGCTGTGGCCCACTGATGTTAACGATCGTAACTGAAAGGCTGCCTGTCAAACGTAAACGTTCAGCCACCTCTCGCGAGAGTTTTACACAAGACGGATCCTTTCTAGCCATAACCAACTCTCGGGTGCTGAAATTGCCGCCCTTTGAGCATCAGATCTGACGACGCTGATTGGCTGAAATTATGTTTCTGCTGCATAGTTTACAGATAGCAACAGTCAGCAATGTGTTGGATGCTGCTGGGGCTGAGTGAGGGCTCCTTTCTTAGCGCCCAGACGAGAGAGGGTAATGATACACGCTGCGGCCAGGCAGGAAACATGTGACTTACCAGTAACTTCAGACATCGTGACACAATTTTGAACGAGATTTTATTTTAGATTATACATTTTAATATATATATTTTTTAAATATATTTTTTATTTTATTTTGAATGACAATCAAACATGTGGGAAGAGGGGGGGCGGTGCCCCTAGTGCCCCTATGGGCTGGCCGCCACTGACAGCATAGTAAAGTATAGTGTAGTACAGTACAGAATGGTATAGTAATAGAAAGCACTCTATTGTAGCTGTGTTTTATCATAGTTATGGTAAACATTATGTGTATAATATTTCTGTGGTAGATGTGGGGGTTTTCATTACTTTCTAATTTTAATTGTTGAACAATGCTTTAAAATAAATAAAAATGAAAAACTAAACTAAACTAAAATTCAAGTTAATTAAATTGTACTGAGCACATTCTACAGTACCTCACCACTGCTGCCTACAAATACGTTGGTCCTTAATTTCCTGGGATGTCAGCAGATACGACTGTCTGATCCCCACCTTTAAATTAAAACATTGTATTTAAATTTTGCCTAAAACCCAACATCTATTTTGCACGCCTATAATCCTTTCATAACATCCGCTTTTCAATATTTGGTTGTCAACACACAGAGAGTAAACAGGAGATATCTGATAGCTTTGTGGAGAGTAATATCCAGAAGAAGATACTATCTGTTGTGTCAGGCGTTATCACAGTCGGACTGTACGATAGGGAAATGAACGTGAGTGTGTGGGAGGTTTCTAATCCTGATCAGGGGCGCATCAGCTCTTACTGGACTGACTTTGGTATTTTATAAAAGCTATCATTGTGTGATGACTATGCATGTGTGAATGTTACTTAGCATATTATTATGATGTCTAGGAACACTTATGTATGTATGAGTGCTGTACATTGAGGTGTGACCATTTGCATTTGTACCTATGTGGTGCGTGTGTGTTTAAAGGGGTCAAACAGTATCATGAAAAACCCACTTTTCAGCAGAGATGGCAGAAGTACTCACATCCTTTACTCAAGTAGAAGTACTGATACTCGTGTTTAAAAACACTCTGGTAAAAGTAGAAGTACTGACTAAACTTCTTTACTCAAGTAAAAGTAAAGAAGTACGGGCTTCGACATGTACTTAAGTAAAAAGTATACCATAACTAGCAGCTGTTTTAAAGAGTACCTGACCTCCCTTTATATTAATAGAACAATAATGTCATTGTTAGCTAATGAATGTTTCCATGCTGAACAACGGCAACATGACAACGTTTTCATTGGTCCCTCTTCTTTAAAGAAGACCAGGAAATGATGGATACACGGATCGTGTTCAAATCGGCACGCAACGACTCTAAATAATAATGATCACGCCACCAAACACACATTCAAACTAAAGGAACCAGCCTGTTTGGAAAATGTAAGAAGTAGAAAGTAAAAAGTCGTCAGAAAAATAAGTAGTGGAGTAAAGTACTGATACCAGAAAGATGTACTTAAGACAGTAACAAAGTATTTGTACTCCACTACTTCCCACCTCTGCTTTTCAGTGCATCGTTTACATAGATGTGGGTTTATTGAGAGTGTGTACACACTAAGGAAAGACTGTGTGTACCCTCACTGTGTGTGGGAGAGAAACTCCCTCTGGAGGAAACTTTGAGACGTAGCCTTTTTCAGATCATTTAAATGCACCAAAACCTATGTAACACCGAAGGACCTCTTATTAGCTCCTGATTTATCCGTCTGAAAATGGACATTTAAGTGGTCTAAATACTTGCCAGCTCCCTCTCTCTCTTTCTCTTTCTTTTGGCGCCAACTCACTAAACACACACACACACACACACACACACCCGGCTGAGTGTGTGTGAAAGGGGGGGGGGGGGCGGGGGACTGACAGAGAAGTTGAGAGGAAAAAGTTAGTTGGGAAATAATGTGCACACACCTGTTTCCTGCTGTGTTCTACTGCTAGTTTGGAGGAGACAGGTGTTGGTAGCAACCAAACCATTGAAAACCACAAAGTGCAGCCATGATTTCAAGTGTTTCCTGTGTAATTATGGCCTTAGTTTTACTGTTAAACTACAGGCAGGACTTCTAACAGCTCTCACACTGAATCGGTTACTCACCTGATCTCCCGGAGATAAACATCAGTGACAAAAACTGAACAGTGACACTGAAGTAGAGAAGAAGAAGAAGAAGAAGAAGAAGTGACACTGTGCTCTCTAACCGCTTGATTAAGCTTTAATAATTTATTCATAATCATGGTGTAAATGTTTACAATCCACTTTAATGTAGTTGTAAGCACATACACAACTTCCTGTCACCCATGGTTAATAAAAAGACACTGGTGTATCAATCAATCAATCAATGTTTATTTATATAGCCCAATATCACAAATGTTACATTTGTCTCAGTGTATGAAAAGATAACCAATTAGAATAAGTGAAAAGCACTAATGATATAAATATGTCATAGGATAATAAATACAGTTGCTATATTGTGTGAATCTTGCAGTATATTAAATAATAAGCATTGATCTGGCTTATATTCAGCTTATATACATACACATACACATTAGAGAACAATTAAAACAGCCTCATAGCTGCTTACCACTACATTATAGTGTATTATAAACATTATTAACATGTTCATATACTAATTATACACGCTTAATGGAGGGTAGATTTTTACAGTTGAAGTACAACAGCGTAACTTTTACAAATCAGATCTGTTTGCTGTGCAGAAATAAGGGTGCAATTGTATTTTCATTTGGAAATAATGTTTTCTCACTCTCACAAAGGGTTGATCTGCTACCTCTGTCTCAGGAAGCTAAACCTGCAGACTACTGCTGACTCATACACATGTGATTGAGTGTGTAGGTGTGTGTGTGTGTGTGTGTGTGTGTGTGTGTGTGTGGTGTGTGTGTGTGTGTGTGAGTGTGTGGTGTGTGTTGTGTGTGTGTTGTGTGTGTGTGTGTGTGTGTGTGTGTGTGTGTGTTTGTGTGTGCACATGCAGGAGTCATGTATGCGTGTGATGATTTGTCTGCATGTGTGTTAATGAGTTGTGTGTGTGTGTGTGTGTGTGTGTGTGTGTGTGTGTGTGTGTGTGTGTGTGTGTGTGTGTGTGTGTGTGTGTGTGTGTGTGTGTGTGTGTGTGCGTGTGTGTGTGCGAACAAGACATATAATTATCTGAGCATGTTGTTCTTGCCAAGCTGTGGAAGGCACCGTACTTTCCGTGTCCTGCAGACACACACACACACACACACACACACACACACACACACACACACACACACACACACACACACACACACACACACACACACACACACACACACACAAAAAACAAGGATCCGCCTCAGACAGTGTTACTCAAATGAAAAAGAAACTGTCCTCATTTCAACTAAATTTACTTTTATGCCAACAAAGTTCAATGACCTGAACTGAGCTGTGAGGGAAGCTGGTTGGCCATGCACAGATTTAATACATAAGCTTTAAATGCATATTTTTTCTTTAAACGCATAAATACATTTTTGTTTCAACATATTTTGTAGGCCTAATTATGTTTTGGGGGTTTTCTCTACCTGTAGTGTGTTATATTGTTGTTGGTGCATGTCAGTGGTCTGCAAGGCAAACATCTTAAAGTCCCCTCAAGTTGTAATATTTATCTTGGTAGTTGACTAAACGTACTATTTTAAGTGCCTTCACGTTCAGATAACCTTTATTTTAAGGCAAGTGAACCCGCATTTTAAAGTTAAACATTTTTATTTATATTGAATTATTATTAACAATGAAAAACTAGCTGTTTGTGATGGATCTTGTAGTGAGTAACGATATAGTGGAATACAGTACAAAGTGCATACTCAATAGAGTGTAGTATATCAACATTGTATATAAGTCAATTGTATTTTAAAACTTCAGTAAAATGTCTTACTTCCAGCTACCGAATCGTCAATATTTAGGTTGAAAAAAAAGCATTTCCTTCATCACTCCGGCTTTACAAAGTCCTTTATTTACAGTTCAATACATTGGAAGCAACCTTATTACAATATTTTCAGTGGAAATAACACATGAAAAACACACGTTGCTACAGATGTACTGGGTCATTTGGAGTCATTCAGATTTTTACATTTCTGCATAAACACGTCTATCAGATGCATTTCTGTACAGCATTTTCAGCGAAGCGTTTCACACCACAGTACCCCTGGATTCCCTATTTTCCATACATTTAATTCTAATTCTAAACAAACAAATAGTGCATATAAATGTCTATAGATAAAGACTTCTGCTGGTTTATAAATCCTAAAAGCTCAAAGCGTGATTTGCAGAAGCGGCCAGTGTCGATGTCAGTCAGTAAAACCCTGAAAAGCTTCTCTGAGCTCTAACACCTTCAAACGACAGGCAGTGATTCAACACATCACCAGGTTTCCATATCAGTTTCAGAAGGCGGTAATTCATCTTTGGTTTCCTCCCTGCCATACTCTCCTCTCACACTCCGCTGTAATACAGTGATTCAAAATGAGGTCTTAGGTTTCACATGGCCCGATATCAGATTTCAAAGTGCAGTCACAGCGGAGGAAAAGCAAAGCGGCTAAATTTGATGCATAGGAAGACGAGCCTGAGACGCATTTACAGCAATAAAAGCATCCTGATAAGAAGGAAACAGAAACAAGTCTCATACAGTGTGGGGAAGAGTAAATAATCACATAACACATTTTCCTTATTTGGCTAAAATTCACGCTTTAAACGGCAACCAATGGACGGAAGCGGCTTTGATTGAATGAATGTCAAATAAACAATTGTATAAGTTCTGATATCAAATGATAGCAAAGAAGAGCTGGACATAAAACTGGTCATTTTGACTTTTTAAGTTCACATCGTTCTCTCTTCGGGATCATTTGAGTCTTTATTGTGTCTCTCTTTTGATGGTTTTCTATCTTTTTGTGGCCATTTGGGTCACTTTCTTGCATCTTTTTGTTCTTGTTCCATCCAAATAGGAATGATAACTAAAGTTTAATCAACTCAACATACAAATAGGGCGAGACTCTCATGAGTGGATGATTTTTAAGAATCCGTACAAAGCAGTGTTCTCAGTTGAGGTTATCCACTTCTTAACACTTATATTATGTGTGCAATAACAAATGCGACATGCTTCAGCTACAGAACAGAAAGCCTGACTGTTTGAAAATGAAACGCTGTGGCTGAACCGCTAATTTAACACTGTTAAAACATGAGATTAAATGGATGAGAGAGTTGTTGAAATGAGAGTTTGCAGACGATGAAAGCCAGGATCACACTTCGTGCCTTTCGTGTTGACACAACTGTGCAAACACGAGACTCAAACAGGGACTGAGGGGAATTTGGTTATCGATTGCGTTTGGCTCTGATTTGCAGGGACAGGCAACATCTAATTTGTTTAGGAAGATTTAATCCAACTCATGTAACAAAGTATCTGTAGTGCTGCTAACACTCATTTGAAGCTTTAAACACTTAAGTGGGGTTAATATTATACTCAGTTATCTTTGAAACTGCTTCTTTAACAAAACAGAAAACTACATTTCAATTTTTAGACTGGAGCCCCCGCTGCAGCAGATGTTATTTATGTAATAAAACAACGAACAGTAGGTCAGAGAATGAGGTGACAGTTCATTTGTACCAACTAAAATGACAGAGAAAACAATAGGTTTGCACAAATGTCTTTGGTCAACATTCACACTACATCCATGCACAGTGCAGCTCAATGGGAAGATCAAAACCAGAGGGGGTTATGGGTCGCCTCATACGGAAACAGTCCAAGATGTGTCAATAGAAGAGCTAAGGGAATCAGCCGTGCACTGATCTTAGACTTAAGTGGGACATATTGCTAAAACGAATCAGCTAGTCTTCATTTTGGAAGTGTTTACCCTCGTAAAAACCTTAAAATATTGTTTGCGAATCTCATATTTTGACTGGTGATGTATATTTTGTCTGATTCTGTAGCACCAATATGTTAAAACTACTGTCTCCAGAGGATGGAAAGCAGGAAATAACCACTGTAGCCACCAGAAGTGTTTTCAGACTATGTGTTTTGGTTTTAAAAAATGTAGCTTCATTGATGAGGATGTGGATGAATTGGCTACTGTACATGTAGTTTACTTCTCTCCAAAAAGAGCGGGGCCTCTGCTTCCCAATCTTCAAGCTGAATTAAAGCACTGATGCTATTTTAAGGTGCTTAAGAATGTATTTTTCTTGCACAAAAATACTTAACATTGTTCAGATTTACCGGAAAATCATGTAATGATCCTCCAATGAGAGGAAATCCAGAGCTGTGTGCAAACAAGAGCAGACATTTCATATTTTTGCATAAGCACACTTCACAAGCTACTCGGCGATGCATTTGTTAATTATTGTTCTGGTTCAGCTGAAGTGGTAACAACCATTTTAGAAAACAAAGAATAAAAAAAAAAAACAATGGCCTACTTTTCACAGGACAACAGAACCTATAAAATATAAGAATACATGTATTTAATCTAAAGCCTGTATACTATTTAATATGTTACTAAAGAAAGACAGTACTGTTTGATCACTAACTATATTATAGAAAATTACCTCGAGTATCAAAACAAATTCTAAATATGGATTGCAATTGGAAAAACGTATACAATAAGTAAACAAGACTGCGGGAAATTACACTGTTGAAAGACCTAAATGATGAAACTTAATTTCATTAACGATTTTGTTCTTTAACCAACTCTTTTACCTCATTCACACCAACGCAACTCCGGTTCAAGCTCCGTGCTAGAGCTTTTCAGGTTCAGAACCGGTTCTTTGGTTTAGCTCCGGCTCTTTTCACACAGCCCAGAGTGCGACTGGTGCTGCGTCATTGCGTCATCGTTTCATAAAGCCAACCCGCGTAGGAAACCCCTCACAGCTGACACCCACAACAACAACAATGGCCGATTGTGCTCCAGCTTCCTCTGTACCTCTTCAGAAGACCAGCTTCCCAGTAGGTAGCTGGTCTCTTCAGTGGACCACTGCTGCTTGTTAAGTTTCTCCATCGTTGTGTACAAACTGGATGAAACGCCGGCTTTTTGTTGTTGTTCAGGAGTTGATCCCGCCCCTGCCCCTGCCCCCGCCTCGACGTGAGCGTGACGTATGTGGTGCTTTTGCTCTGGCAAGACAATTGTTTGGTGCTTGAAATGAACCGGATTCCGGAGCTAAGAGGCTGCTCCGCTGCGGTGTGAACAGGAAAACCCGGTGCTTTTCAAGCTCCAGCTCCGAAACGGCCCTGAAACACCGTTGGTGTGAATGAGGTATAAGAGTCTCACTCCAACTGGGCAGCGAAGCAACAAATACTCAAATAAAGTGACTGCTTTTGTTTATTCCCGTGCAAATCCTGTGTTTTAATGCTGAAACCAACCAGAGCAAAGAAGGAAATCATTTTGGAAAGTAATGCTTTTGACACTTGTAAGAATTCATCCACACTGACTGCATTTGGTGATAAAAAGGATTCTGAAATGAGGGAGATAGGGACCGATAGAGGCTACAGAGAGAGAGGAAGGTTTATTGCCAAGGTTATTATTGTTCTAAAATTAATGTCTTTGTCTTTTTTTGGCAGGTACAGTAAATTGTAAAAGGTTTAAGTAGTCATGAAACACAAAAAAAAGAACATGCCGTTCCAAGATGGGAAATGTCTGAAATGCAAAGTAATGTGTTTCCACCTTTCTTTAAAAGAGCGTTAGGATGTTGCATCGTTTTGAAGTACCATTGAAGGGATAATATTCCTGATTACAGATTAGCTAGCCAAAAAACTCGGACCCAGGTTGTTGAAATATGACACACAAAATAAAATGGACCCTTGTTATTAATGATGACACACATGCCGTATTAAGCTGCAGTCGGACAGGATTCATTTCCGAGGAACCACGGGGAATTTGAATATATTGTTTAGTCCCAAATGTGTATTTTAATCTAGAAAATATCGCTTTGTTCTGTTTTTTTACAATCAAGAATGCTGTATTACCCAGCTAACCTCAGCCCTGTCCGAATGGGGTTTAAAACACACGTCATGAGATCTCAACACTTTTCAACACCTTCATCATTCAGTACTCAAATTATCAGGACACTATTAATTTCTGTGGCTGAAATAAGACATAAGCAGAGACGTAATTCACGTTAACAAAAAACGTAAAAATGACAGTCGTTTGTATAAAATGTTGGATAAAAACAATCATTTTGGCCCAATTGGTTTCCACAGAGGTTGTTGGTATGTTGCATGTTGGTGACGGGACGTTCCCGGACTGAAACCAGGGGGAATGATTGGGAAAAGTCTGCAGATTGGAACCGCAAACTTAAAAAACGTTTGGTCTTGAGGAATTCATAATCTCTGTCCATTAAAAAAAAACCTTAAAAGAAGCTAAAAGAGTAAACAGGAAACTTTAAAAAGGCACATTTGAATTTCCACAGGCATGTGTTGGTGATATGACGACATCTGCGCTGGAAAGGAGTGAAAACATTGTGGCTCTTTGGTGGTATCGCAAACACTCAACAAAAAACGAAAGTCCGGGCATATTAGAGTTCATTAAAGGTACTAACCAATCGTGTCCTTTTAAATAACGACAGTCAAAAGTTTCCTTCTTCCTCGCTAAAATCGGAGGAAAGAGGGTAGGAATCAGGTCTCCAAAGACAAACAGGATCCAACTCGGAAACATCATAAAGGAAAATGCTAGGTCTGCTGATTTTCCAAGGGGTTGAACCTGAGAGTAGTCCTAGCTGTTGGCACTTCCTTGAAGGTAGATGATGCGTCCAATCAGGAGGAAGAGGAGGCCCATGCAGAGCAGCGCGGCGTGCTCCTGGTGGATGTGAGGCAGCGGGTTGGGATGGATCACTACCTGTCGTCTGAGTCTTTCTGCCTCACGCTGCAACAGAGAGGAGAAGAAGAGATGTTGCACTGTTAATGAAAATGTGGTATGTTTTAGAGCCAGTATTTTTGATTTATAAGAAAGGCCACCTAATTGTGACGTCTGTAGTCAACACACTATGAAGGACTACAATTCCCAAGGCGCCTGTGCTAAAGCCACAGTGATGGGCAACCTGTTTGAGAGACGCCGTTGAGGAACAGTTTTTAACCGTACACGTACAAATCGTCCAATTACCCTATGAAGTTATATAAGCATTATTAAGAAAGAAAGAATACCTAAGTTGTTTATTATTTTATTTGAGTTTTGCTTATTTCTTTTGAATATTGTAAAGGACTCTTATCTTTGTTGCATGTGCGGAAGTTTGTTATTTTATTTTGAGCAAACACATCACAACATCATCTAAACCACATGTGTCAAACTCAAGGCGTCAAACTCAAGGCCCGGGGGCCAAATCAGGCCCTTGGTGGATTACATTTCGGCCCGCAGGATAATTTGTAATTACTATTAGATCTGGCCCGCCGGTATATTGCACGCACACCTTCACTCCATCCTGACGTTTTCCTCAGCTCAGAGCCTGACCCCAAACATTGATGACCTTGCACCCAAGATGAGATGCCAAGTATCTGCTTGAACTAGCATCACAGAGCAGCACACTGAGTTTAATGGATGTTTCCTTCTTGCGACAACAGGGCATGTTTGGATTTTTCTTTGAGGGAAATAGTTTTTTTGAAGCTGTTGTTGGCCTGTGGGAAAATGTAATCATAAGAAATGACTCTGGAAAAGCTGCAGATAGAGCCATAAGAAATTAATACAACTGATTATTTAATGTTGTTTTATAGGCAATAATTTAAGCTTTGTTAGTTCCAGGTTTAATTTGTGCAATAAGTTCATTTCAATAAGTTTTGCAATAAACATTGAACCAGTCCCGCCCTCGAATAGTACCAATGTTTTCATTTTAAATTATTTTTTATATTTTTCTAGTTCTCTACCGGTGTTTTTATTAATTCTTGTTTTCATGCATCACGACACCAAGTCAACCAGTTTCTGAACAGAATAAAAAAGGTGAAAAGTTAAGTAGTGGAGATATGACAACAGAATTATATAATTTTCTTTGAATAGATGACGTTTGATGGATTATTCGCTAGCCTCTCTTGGTTAATGTGCTAAAACTGTCAATGTTTCCATTCCCACACTCTGCATATAACAGTGATATGGTCAAACCAATGGGCCTTTGATTTCAGACCAAAGCAGCGTCTTGTTTCTCGCCTGAAAGTAGCTGAAAGGACCGCTGCCGTGATGTCATCAGCTGTAGCTAGGTGGCTAATTAAGCTAATGCTAGCTCCGTGACTTGATTGAAAACATTTCATTTATAACTGTGTTTGCCTGCTTAGCTGACACAGCTGGAGTAGGAGGTAACATTGTTGTTTTGGTTGACTCATTTTGAGATGGAATATAAAAGAGATGTTAAGATAATGGATAAACATTGTTTTGTTAAACGTAACGTAACATGAAATGTAAAGTGAATTTGGCTGAAGCTCTTGTGAGTTAAACTTTCCCAACTGTGTCTGTTATTAACGGATGAAAAAAGTCCTGTTCAGGGAGTTCTTTGTGACACACACACACACACACACACACACACACACACACACACACACACACACACACACACACACACACACACACACACACACACACACACACACACACACACACACACACACACACACACACACACACACACACACACACACACACACACACACACACACACACACACACACACACACACACACACTGTGTACATCCACAGGAAGCAGGTAAGTATAGTTCTCTACATCCTGCCACAACTCTCTGTTCTTCCACCGTCTCCAGGTGTGATGTACTTTTTTAAGAGGGTCATTGAGGGTCACCGAGTAATGCACATCCACTGCATTTTTCAATTGTCAAATGTTTGGCCAAACCTGAGATAACCCTGAGGACATCATTAGTTTTGGTTTATGACTCTAATAGTTCCTTCCCCTTGTAAGCTTTAACTGTCTTTTCACTTCTTTTTGGCACCATTCTGAAAACACTTGGAACGCTGTTGACTGAATTGGGTATTTTATATTTCCATCCTGCTCTCTACCTCTGCAACAGGAAGCTCCAGCCACACTCCAGCAGCAGATTTTCCCCAATAAGTGAATTTCGTTATTGAAAGCAAGCTAAAACACATTGAGCCTAACACCAGAGGAGGAAACAGCTGAGTGGAAGACTAGTTTACCCTTTGGAGATTCAGTCTGATTCACATTTTTGGCAATACCAAGTCTATTTCTTTACTGAACTATAGTAAGTCCAGAGTAAAACATGTCAATATTAACAATAAGGATGTATTTCTATTCATTGATGGTCCTCACTGACTTTTGCTCCAGTAGGATGTAGTAGATGGATATTTGAGATAGCAATTGAAAGGACCTAACTGTTGGATAGATTGCCCTGAAATTTGGTTGAGGAATTCTTGATCCCCTTAGGACAAATTGTGAAGACTTTGGTGATCATTTCGATTTTTATTTAGGGCCATCATCAGGTCATCCTTTTTGTGCATTCAACATGTGGTTTATGTCCAAATACCAGCAGAACTGATGGCCTTCCCATCTGACTCAGCTGTAATTTGTTTAAGCCCCGAGCCTGTTTTTCAGGTCTCAGGCTCACAAATGACATTCCCAGAACAAATGACCATATCTTCACTTCTAAAAGGGTTAAATTAATAATCTTTTTTCTCAAAGCAAGGTTACGCCTGTGAGTTGGATGTAGAAGTGTCAGAATCAATATAGATGTTTTTATTTTAAAGTAAATTCAGATTGGACACAGTGAGAAAATGTAAATTATTGTGTCCGTCCAAAAAAAAAAAAAAACTTATCGTGAAAACCACCCTTGAATGATGGGTTAGTAGACTACAAGCTTTAGGAATCCAAACTACAACATATAATAAGTACCCTGTATCAAGATTGATGCACAACAAGTGCAATTTGACCTTTTTAGACAGATTTAGCAAAAAGAAAACACTTTTTGATTTGACCTATCTCTGGCCCCCCTTGCTCGATGTTGCTGATTGACATCTCTTTATAACCGTCAGAGCCAATGGAATCGAGGGGAACTCCCACATACTCCTTATTTGGTAATGTGTGTGTGTTAGACTGCCGCATAGCCAAGACCGGAAGCTGCGATAACTCTGGTGGCTACCATTAGCAGCTAACTTTTACTCTCCGATTTTTACATAAAAATTGAATTATGGATTATAAATTTAAAAAAGTATTACCCAGAAACATTAACAACCTATGGATTAACCGATTCAGCCGCGTTTTTTCTCGTTTTAATGCCATTGAACAAGTCTTTTGATCAGATTGACAGCTACGGTGAGACGATCTCCCGTAAAAGCTCCGTAAAGGTACGTTTTGTGATGTCTGAGTTTGCTTCCCCTGTCAAGAATTCGGATCACTCAGTGATGATATATATACCTAAATAATCTGTGGAACCTCAGCTTTAATCGGATATCTTGTATGTGCAGTTACGATAAGTAATAAGGGTATCTTTTATCTTAAATTCTGTGCCAATGTCCGTTAGCATTTTTCGCTCAGGGGTCATTTAGATGCTTCTTATGAGACTTGTCTTTTGTTTTGGCAAAAATGGTTTGTATCGTCACTTAGCTGAGATTATTCCCGTTAATCTGGTATAACACATTAATAGGTTCTTAAATATTAAGATCCCGCCGGCGGGTACCTTGGGGCTTAACAGGTTAAAGTCCTTTTTCTTCACTTTAGCATGCTTAAAATGGTTAAATGTGTGACCGAATGCAACTAAGAGACAACGGTGCAGCTGTAAACTCTTATTGTTTTATCATGGGTTTGAGGTTTAGTTAAAATCCACTTCATTTTTAAGAAGAAAAAAAAATGAATAAAATCTCCACATCTGGACAAAACAACACATCTGGAAAAACACTGACATATCATAGTGTACTTTTATATGATCATCACAGTCTGACCTTTGTTACTCTAAATGAGCATGAGTCACCAGTAGGGTGACAAAACTGAAAGCTATTTTATTTGATGTTTTATTATGTTTTTGTTCCCTCCTGGCCAGTTTTGATTTGTATTTATGTTTTTATTTTATCTATAAATGTATGTTGTACCTACTTTTACAGGTAATACACTAGTTGAATTAGGAAGATGCATTTCTAAACACTTGAAGTGAATAATGCCTGCTGCCTTGGTTAGCCTTAGTTTACTTTTCTTTATCAAGATACTAAAGTGTTACTGCATTTTGACTTCACTTTCTGTCATTGTTTATTGGATGCTGTTGAATAAACAAAATGAAACAGAATAGAAATAGAGATTCTTTTTCCGGGGTGCTGTTGAGAGGGTGTCCCACATTGTCCCACACAAACATACTCCTTGTCCCACATTTGGTTTGTTGGGACCTGGTCCCCCTAGCCACTAGTGGAGCAGCAGAGATGATAAAGTCATTAAAGATTCATTTGATTTCATTAAACGTCATCTGTTTTCACAAAGGAAAATATCAAGACCATTTTTTAAGATCTAGTTACAACGCCGCTGCCTGGACTTCTGACATGACAGTAAATCACAAGCGTGGGTTTAGAAACTACAGAAAAGTGCAGTGCCCCTTTTCACCATTTTGTTTTACATCACAGATTAGATCTTACCCTTTGTTATAGGAAAGCAACTGTTGGTGGTATCTATAATTATACTACTATAGTTCTTGTTATTTTTTATTACATTTATCATATTGCAAATTAGAGACTTGTCTCTCCTCGAAGCAGTTTTGGAAGACTGGGCCAAGTTTGTGGTTTTAAGGTTGGCAGAGTTTCTGCGCTTTTTCCTAACCTCACCAACCGCTGTAAAGATTCAAAACTCTCTAGAAGATCTTCCGTTTGCCGACCGTGATATGTATCAGACATGAAGCTTGGTTTAATAGAAGATGTTACATTTATTGATCTACACGTTTATATATCATAGAAGAAACGGGATAGTCAGCAGTGCAAGTCATTCCTAAACACGTGTTAGATTATTCAGATGTTTGGACTCCAAATGCAAGATGTCTTCTGTCAGTTTTCACCTACCTTCTTTATATCCTCCACTGTTAGCACTTACTATATTTGACATGTTCTGCAGCTAATAAGAGTGGAGGAAAAACCGAGAATGACAGCACAACAGGAGGATGTGGTGCACCTGGGAGGAGCTGAGACGCGATGTGTGTGGTTGACGCATTTACATCTGACCAATATCTGTATACAATGTTTCTCAAACCACATCCGAATCAGATCAGCCAGATGCCATGAAGACATGATGGCATTTAACGTTTTTGCAAACCACAGATATGTTGAATGTCAACGTTTTTGAAAGTGATGTAGTGAAATGAGCGATGCGAAGAGCAAGCGAAGCAGAATATTGAGGATTTGCTTTCTTGTTTTGTGTTATAAGAAGATAAATATCACTGTCATGCTTGTGGATTAATTATAAAGAAATATCCAGAGGGCTGATAGCTCCAGATAAGACTCTATGCTGGGAAAACCATTTACCATGGCTCTCTTCAACGTGTATAAATGAGCATGTTGTGTCTTGCTTGTCTGATGTTGTTTTGTTGCAGGAATAAGTCCTAAAAACTAGAAATGAGTTAACATTAAAGCACTTCTGGTTCCCCTGAATGGGTTTTCAGAAAGAAGCCTGAAAAAGGTTTGTGGTAAGCAAGAGCTTAAGAGACTGAAATGTTTTTTTTCTACAACGTAAAATAAATTGGTACACAATCGCATAATTTACAAATGTCATAAAAACAGTGGTTGCTGGCCCTTTTTTCAAATGTGTTAAAAGGATAAAGTTCCCAATCATTCCTGACTAAACTTTTGCATTTTGGAGGGGTTCCAACACTGGGTGGGTTGTTGCTGCCGTACTGACGTTTATGTTTTAGCGGACTGGTTTTCTATTTGTTTATTTTTTGTTTGTCTGTTTTTGTATATCTGTTTGTCTTCTGTCTGTGTGGGATTTTGTTGGCCTTGGTGTTAAGCAGTATTTACGTTGTTACTCTACCTATTTTTCTATAAAGTGAAGATTTGTTTACCTACTTTTGATACATGCTCTGATAGAATAACTGTATGCTGTTGAAAAAACCCAATAAACAAAGTTTAAAAAAAACAGAAAACAGTGGTTGCTAACAAGCGGCTGAATGAGACTATAAGTAATTAGCTTTCTTATTATTATTGGTTCTGTTTTGCAGTTTACTGAAATCTAATAGAAAATCCCTTAGTTAAATCACTACGTAACACTCGCACTTCTATTGGTTAGCGCTCCAACAGATTGTACGTGATAGGCTAAGGGGCGGGACATCTCTAAGCGGTTGACCAATCACAACAGAGCCGGCCAGCTAAACAATCAGAGCAGACTCTGGTTTCAGACAGAGGGTGAAAAGAGGTGCTGCAGCACAGGCAGTATGAGAAAAATAAAGAGCTTTTTGAACATTAAAGCATGTAAACACGTCACAGTAGTAAATTACTAATATGAACCAGAAAATGATCTTTATATGTTCTTTTAAACACAAACAATAATGTTAAAAAAGTTACATTTAATCATATGTTCTTTTGGGAAAATTTATAATTACATGTGCATTAAAACATCATGAAGACAATTGGGCTGTTATTTGGTCATATTTCAGTTAGGGTGAGAGGCTTGATTTAAAGCAGATGTTCTCCTCAACTCACTGGTTGCAAGCTGAGAGTCTGAAACCAAGCCAAAACCAGTTTCACCAAACACTTGAGTTTCAGCCTTGAACCTCAGGACTACAGAAAAATAACCACACACGCGTGCAGGCACACTCAGACCCTATAGCTATCCTCCTAATAGTTTCCTCATTTGAACTCTTACCTCAAATAAGCCCTTCAATCATCTGAGAATAGAAAACCTGCTGCCACAAATCGTTTTCCTGCCGTCTCGTCACGTCTGCAGGCTTCTAACAAGTATGCTATTGTGATGCAATATGAGAGAAAACTGACATACAGGCATTTCAAAATAAAGAAGCAAAAAGCGAAATATCCATAACTCAAGTAAACCAACTCACTAGAGTCAGTCAAGCAGGAAGTCCACCAGTCAGATTTAAGTCACTGAACTAATAATGCACCATTGCAATCCTTAGCTAACCATTAAAACCATAAGCAAAAAAGCATGTGCCAAATATCTGCATATAATTCATGTCACAATCACTAGATCCTGTTTTGTTTGAATACTTTCCCCCTTCTTTTAAGCACCCATCTATGTTCATGTATTTCAGTTGACACTTGATATAAATTGGGCATATGAACGCTTCACAGTAAGGGTTTCTCCTTTATTGTACATCAGTTATTTTATAACGACAGTCTAATACAAGTGCAAAGCAGACACCCTTTATAAAAGTCCTCTAGTGTCCTGACTTTAATGTTGATGGGAAGCTCCAACATCCATGATTTGCGTTCACGTGCTACAGCAGTAGGCTACATCATGTTGTAAACCAAAGCCAGAAGACAGACAAGAAAAAGGCTGAGGAACAGATCAGTGTATTTAGCAGCTTTAAGCTAGGTTCAAAACACAGACTGTTAAAATGGGCTAGTTTTATAAAAAAATCAGCCCCTTTAAAGTTGTCGTGAAGCAGTAAATAATCAACAGACTAGAAAACGTTTTTTTTTGTACCATGTTTATTTCTGCTTTTGGGCATTTTAACATTGAGGTCGGTGTGTAACTACAGCTTCTGTGTCAGTCTGTGCTGTCATTGAGCCCCAAACATAACTTGATCAACTACCCAGTATGGACATTAAAAACAGCCCTCATCTAAATGGTTAGGATCTTAAAGTTGTAAAAACCGAATTCAGAGGTGATTTCATTTGGAGGCGGGGCTTAAGCAAACTGCAAGTATTCGCAATGGGCTTTATAGATACAGGTACTTTTTCCCTCAAGACTCAGGCCATTTTGGCTTCATGCGCCACTGAGCAACTTCGATAAGATTGAACGGACTCCCGCCTCGAACGCTGTATTAGTTCTCTTTATACATCCATGAGATGCTCCCATTTGTAGTCTTTGCAGCGAGTCAAGTGGCTATTATTGGAACTGCAGCTTTTGGTGTGCTCGGGCTCAGCCGAAGTTTGTCGCACGGTTCGAAGGAAAGGATATCAGTTATTATTTAATAATATATGAAGATGCCCAAACACAGAATTCAATTGATAGTTGTTGAACAGAAATCCTTTCAAATTGTGCCAAAATCCCAGACCATTGATAGGATACAAAAGGTGATTTTAATAACACAACTTTAAATATTATGTCTTTACTTTTCTGTTTAGCTTTGGAAACTTTTGATGCTGCCTTCAGACACATCTGTTGCAGAGAGTTTCACATATTTCATCTCAGCCTTGATTTTCCTTCTGGTGGCTTTGTTTTCACAGTGGAAACATTGAGTCAGCTCGTTCCAAAAAGCTCATGTGATTTTGTTTGGTCACCACAACTTACTATGCTGCAGCAAAAATAACTCTGTGGACTCAGGCTGCACTCATACTACACACACATGCACACAAGCAGACACACAGAGCAACAGCTGTCATTACTCCCTGCCGAATGTCCACTCTAAAACTCTGCCCGTTTAGTTTTCTAACTGCAATGTGAGCTTCATGTTTTAATGCACAACAAGGTGCTTAATGCATATGCTCTCATAATGTATAATGTCTGAATCTGAAACAACTTAATATGTTGCTCAAGAGAAGAACAACTCAAGGTTTTTAATCCAAAGTCTAGCTGACTAACATCGCTTTAAGTCCATGCATGTCCACATGACTTATGTCACCAATGTTTAAGAGATTCTTAAGAGTGTGACTCAGGGTTTTAAACGTATCTTTGTGTGTGTGTGTGTGTCTGGCCTTACCTGTTGCACACTGACCACATGTTGTCAATAAAGTAGAGCTTAGAAGCTGCTCATTGTTAATATTTGTGCAATATAGAGTCATCAGAAAGCCCCGGAAATATAAGAAAAATAAAACAAGAGAAGCATTCAACGGAACAATCCTTCAGCTACAGCAATGCTGTAAACAAATCAGTGTTTAGTTCTGCATTCCTGATAGAAACAGCAATGCACTCTTGGTTGAATAAGAAATAATGTGTTTCTCCCGCTCTTTGACTTGAACACACACAAACCAAAACAGCAGCAGCCTGTCCCTCTGAGTTATTTCTGTCTTCAGGACAAAGGTTTTTTTTACCTCCTACTGAAAGACGACTGTGTGACTGTGTTGGTATTTTTTCGAGTGTGTGTCTGTGTGTAGTTTGAGCGAGTTTAAGTGTGTCAGTGTTTTAATGTGTGTGTGTTTTGGCAGGATAATTAGACCTTGTGCTTTGCTCCCTGAGAGCTCTGTAACCACAGGGCTGAACCATAATGAATCCACACTGTCACGGACGCTAGGCTAACTAACACACACACACACACACACACACACACACTGAGCATGGTTACAGATGTTTGAAAACAAACAGAACACATATTCACGCACACATTGTGTCAATGTTTAACTGAGAGAGTATGGGGGGGGGGAGGCTGGATTAAATGAGGGCAAAGGAGAGAGCAGCAGAAAACAAATAATTACATATGATACGGCTGATGACACATCGCTGAACATGTTTTCCAGACAAATAATCAATCATCTCAATGTGCGTTCTATATGACACTATTTAAAGAAGTGCTTTGCTAATTTCTGAGACACCTGTGTGTTTGTGAGTGTGTTCTCAGATGATATGAGTCACATTAAAACCTTTACTACAGACTGAGGATATTCAGCCCTGCCTATCGTACGATGCCTTCAGGCGATGAAACTCTTTCGACAGGAGAGTGAACACACAGTGCTCATTATTCAACAGTTATGTGTGGTTCATTGTTCATACTGTCAGACAATGCGCTACAAAAATCCCCCTAAACCTGGTGATATATTCATGGATGTATATTCAAGTGTATCTCTTATTTTCGTTTGATTAATTTAACAATAATTATTCATATAGGTGTAGCATTCATGTTGCTGTCCAGTGCTTTATGTTTCTGATGATGGCTAAGAGTCCATGTTGCTCCATGATAGTTGACATGTTTTTTCTCCAGATGGTGGGAAAGATCGAAAGCTAAGGGATGACTTAAGTTGTAATAAATCATCCTGATGGGAGCAGGAACATCTGTACCGAATGTCATGGTAAATCATCCATGTGTGAAGTTCATGGCAGTGCTGTGAACTTGTTGGAATTTCCTTTTGTCCAATTTTATTTGTGATGTTGAGAATATAATCCCTCCAATGTGTTAGCACACTCAGTTTAATCTCAGTCTATTCCTCTTGGGACCATGACCGTCCTTTTGTGTGTGTTTTGGAACGTGTTCTTTTCTTCAGTTATATTGTCTCTTCTAGACCTCACACATGTTAATAGGACTGAATTAATCCTACTCTGATACATTTGTTTGGGGTTGTGGCGCTCTAACATTCACACCAGCTGCCTGAATCACCCTAAATGTGACGCTGTATCTGGTCGTGATTCATGCTGATTCACCGTCACGCCTGGCCTTGCCTGGTGAAAAAAGTGAAGTTCATGGAGTTCATCAAGTTCATTTGCCAAAAACCTCCTTTAAAGAAAATGTAATTCCACCAATGTGTCCTGAATGACCCAGGTCTCCAATGACGGCACAGAAGAGCTCAAAGCATGGAGGTTATTGTCTAAAGGAAACATGGTTCACTGAAAACTACACCTGCACACACTAGTCTGTGTTGAGTATGGTGTGAGTGTTACATGTTGTGTTACATGTTGTGTTACATGTTGTGATCATGGATGTTGCCCCTGGTTTCTGTTATGTGATTGTGATGTGCTATATGTGACATATACTGTATGTAGTACGTGTGTTGTTTATTGTTCCCTTTTATCCATCCCTTTCGCCTGAATCTACTTGTCTTTCATCCTTTTCATTTTATTTTATATTTTTTTATAACTAATGCTGTTGATATATTGTGATTTTAAGAGTGTCTATTACCATCTGGACAATAGCTGGAAATTAGCCATGTCGGCTAAAGCTGCTCCATTTACTGTTTTTGTGACAGTTCATCGATGGGGACTGTCCACGACACTATCAATAAATCAACTAAACTAAACTAAGGATGTGAAGTGGTGAATTTAACTGAATGTCTGGTGGTGGGAATGAACCCTGTAGTTTAGCCGTGTTTGAAAAAGACACAAGACCGTTTAATGATGCGTACGGAGAGCAGGCATTAAATCAAACCCCTATAAAAAGGAGATTTCTCAAGTTCTCAAGGATGCGAAAGATCTGAGGATAAAACAAGTATTCTCCTCTACCAAGGCATTAGGTGCATACTTGCCAACAGCAGAAAAGATGACAAGCAAACTTACTGCAATCATATGTTCAGTGTTGGTATTTTTTTCTTCTTGCCAATTCAGACCGATCCACCTTCCTGTACCGTGGCTCTTGTACACTGTTGGCTACGGGAGAAAATAAACAACCCCAATTATGCTAGCAGCCTCTTGCCAGCTGGGAAGTGAAAGGTAGATATTTACAATTTCTCCCACGATCTCACCCCTTCCCTGCGAGTATGACCATAGATGGAATAAGATAAATACAGGATACCTCACTGGCTTGATCACAGCCTTATTCAACCGCAACGAGGAATTAAAGCTGTATCTCTGACGTGTTATTAAAGTGCTTTTTCCTTATTTCTCTGGCTATTGAGGGTAACAAGCACTTTGTACGGCTGCGCTCAGGCAGGCGCTTCTGTACCATGTCTTCCCGGACAAACAGACTCAAATTCAGTTTTTTTCCCAGAGCCATATGTGCACTAACTAAACGCTGCTAATATTTAAATTATATAAGCCTTCCATGCAATACGAGAGGAATCGTGCAATTTAATTTATTATTCATTTACTGTATGTACATATTCCCTATCATGTCTATTTAAGTTCCATTTCTTGTTTTTATAGTGTCTTGTTGTTTTGTATATTGTCTTGTTGTTGCGTGTTGGCACCTTGAGTTCATTGTAATTTCGTTGTACCTGTACAATGACAAATTAAAGAACTATCTATCCATCTATTATGTGCATTTACCGTCACCGTTTTGGTTGTTCCCTAACAGCTCTGTCCTTATACTGATCATTATTTGATTGATGTTTGTGAAACCTGAAAAACGTCTTATGATGCAGTGGTTATGAAATCAAGTGTAACCATGCACAACAACAGGGAACAAACCTCCATGTTCCTCTTTTATCTGCCTCCTCATTGTTCTGCAGCGTGAACAAACATGCACGCTGACACATTCTGGATTATTCCATACCCAGGTTCACAGATGGCTTACCACTAAGACACAAACAAACACACACACTTCTCTTCCTCTCTTTACTAAATGTTAAATCATCACATTTCCTCTGCAGCTCGACTCACAGCTGTTAGAGCAAACCCGCCTCGCATGACTCTTAGCAAATACTTAGAGTTATTCCGCTGTCAGACGTTAAACTCCTGATTTTCCCAGACTTATGTGTCTTAACTTGGTGAAATGTTCAAGGTGCACGATGACTGTATATGTGATTATCCAGAAGGTAGGTAAATGCAGTGATTGATCAAAACCAAATCCTGAAAGATGGATGAGTAGCCCAGCTGTGTTAATGAGGGGGTTTGAGAGCAATGTGTTGACTGCTGGAACCACAAGTGCTCTCGAATAACATCGCTTAAGGGGTTTCATGGCTTTTTGGTTAAGGATGTGTGTGGGTTGAAGGGGGCGCAGAAGCATGATGGCAGAAAAGATCAACCGATTCCCTGTTGGATGCTCATTAACACCCAGAAGGTTAAACACAGGGGAGAACACATTTGAGTAATTAGTCTGCCTCGCTAGATTTATCACAGCTAATCTTTTGACACTGAGCGAGCAATTTAAAGAGGACCGATTCTGCTCATTTTCAGGTTCATATCTGTATTTGTTGCCTCTACTGTGAAATGCTATAATGTTCAAAAAGGTCTTTATTTTTGTCATACTGCTGCAGCCCCTCTTTTCACCCTCTGTCCCAAACCAGAGCCCAGTCTGCTCTGATTGGTCAACCGCTTAGAGATATCTCGCCACTTACTGTAGCCTCACGTACAATGTGTTTGAGTGCTAGCCAATAGAAGTGGGAGTGCTACATAGTGATGTCATGATGTTCCGAAACTAAACAAAGGAGTTCAATGGAGGCGTTTCAGATGGGGAAAGATCGTGGGAGAAAAACTCCCTGGGATTTTAGCCTTTGCAGACCATTCACATGCACACTACAGGAAAGAGGAAACCCAAAAAAGCAGAATAGAGCCTCTAAGCTCGACACTAGGATGTGACAGTCCCGTCATGCCTGTCCTTCAGTTATATTTTTAATCCATTTATCTGATGGGATTCAAGTTACCCATGTTTTTTTCACTCTTCCTCTCTGGCTTCCTAAAGCTCCATTCATCCCTTTGATAGTGGAGTAAATAAAACTGTGATGATGCAACATGCAGAAATGTTGCCAGGGAAACAGAAGCCAAGAGGAAATTAACTCTTATTGCAGCCACGCAACTTTACAACACAACCCGTCTGCCTGCCTTTCAGAGGATTTATATTCTCTGCAATAATGTAATTAACTCTTCAGAGACTACAGCTACTGTCATTTTTATAGCAAAACCACAGCTGATCAATCAAGCTTAATCATCCCTCTTTTAAAATACTCGTCATGTAATTTCCAAAATCTGCAAAATGGTAAGTTTCAATAAAGAGCCAGGTGGATAGTGGAAAGAATTCAAATGCCTCCGAGGTGAAAGTAGTATAATCCAGAGAAAGGTGATGATACAAGGATTGGTTTTGTTTGTAGTCTGTTTTCCTTCTGTGGTATTGGTATGCTGTGTGTGTGTGTGTGTGTGTGTGTGTGTGTGTGTGTGTGTGTGTGTGTGTGTGTGTGTGTGTGTGTGTGTGTGTGTGTGTGTGTGTGTGTATGTGTGTGTGTGTGTGTGTGTGTGTGTGTTAAGTTTAGGTCTTATAACAGTGTCATCTTATGATTATTAATAATGTAAAAAAAACATTGAACATAAGCAGACAATTGAAGGTTCCTACGTGTTAACAAACACAAAAGGTGTTTACATTTGGTCCATCTCTTCACTTATACAAGGTGATATGAAACCAGACTCTTACACGCTTAAAAAAAGAAAAGAAATCCAGCCACATTTACATCCATATTTTGCTGCAAGTATAGACTCGCAAAGTGATTTGTATTTCCAGTGTAAATAATTCAACACAACAATAACATTATCCCTTTTACAAGTGTGTCCAATATTCACAAGATTGATAAATGCTAAGTTAGAACCTGCATTCACAAACGCTTCCACTACGTCAGTTCCTCTGTCAGCCAGCAGAGAAATAACTGAGGCTGAACAAACAGGCTCCACTTTTATAATGTGAGCAGTCAGTGAGTCCCTCTGGGTTTCACCACATTTAAAAAACCCAAGTTGTACCACTAACTTTTGTTTTTGTTTCTTCCCCACTGCGGGAAAGTGTTTGAAGGCGGCGAATGGAGCTGCTTTTCCCCGCTCGGAGCTCAACAAGTCATCTTTTTGTCATTTGTGTTCTTTAATTTAGTGTTTTCTGTGGTAGATAGATCGTCTGCAGCTTCAAGCGGACTTCTCGGTTATTTTCTGATCAAAATCATTTTGTTCTTCTCACCCGGGGTGCAGTGGAAATAGGCTCCCTCAGATCTCCCATGGCGACATTGTAGGAATATTTTTTACCCCCAGCATTTTTTTTTTTAACCCTTCTGAGAATCTCGCATACCACATTCAAACAGAAAACCATGGATAAACAGCCTGTGATTTGATAAACAAACGGTTATCAATTGGGGCCAACAATATTATTGACTGTTGTTAGATTGGGACATAAATCCAGCACCTTTTTACGCTGCTATGGACAATCTTGCACTCATGTACATTCCAAAAGATATTGAAGTGACTGTTATTTTGTATATATTTATTGCTGTGTTTTTTTATCTTAAAGGTGGGGTAGGTAAGTTTGAGAAACCGGCTCGAGATACACTTTTTGTTATATTCCATGGAATGCTCTTAACATCCCGATAGCAATGAATATCTGAAGTGCTTTGACAAAAAATACATACAAAAATGTAAACTGTGGAAGCCGTGGCGCTGTAAAAAGCACAACCAATCATCTGAGCCGGCCCGGCTAAAGTAACTGGATGGCCTACCTGCCTGTCAGCCTTCCATCTGTGCACAAACTTATCTCGTGCCCTCATTGGTCATGTGCACGTTCGTGTGTGTTGGAGGAGGGGCTCTGTAAGGAAGAGGCAGATTTTTTCCGGCTGTGTATTTTCAAATTCTAGTGAACTCGAGCTGGTTTCTCCAAAAGTACCTACCCCACCTTTAATGTGTGCACATGTATAAATGTGTCTGTTGATTGTGTATATATAGGATATACATATTTTATACATATTTGTATCTATGGGATTGTAGGAAACGGCATTTCGATCTCTCTGTCTGTACAGACAAACTGAAAGATTGACAATAAAGTTGACTTGAATCACTAAACGGAAAGTGTACACACACACACACACACACACACACACACACACACACACACACACACACACACACACACACACACACACACACACACACACACACACACACACACACACACACACACACACACACACACACACACACACACACACACACACACACACACACACACACACTAACCCTGAGCAGTAGATGTCTGTTGAATTCGTCTCCAATGCGTCGGAGCTCTCTTCCGACTTCCTCCCTCTGCATGTCCCTTGCTGCGTTTCGTTGCTGCGTGCTAGAGGGGCTGAGAGATCGTCCTGAAACAAAGAGGGGAAAATATGCCCACCTTAGAATTAAGATCACACAGGCATGTATTATGTGTTTCATTTTTATTGCTGCTTTTTTTAGGCTTATGCAAGTTAGGGTTATCTACTTTTGATTAATAGTTTGAACATGCAGTCTGCATAAAAAGATGTATAGACATAAAGACACAAGTATATTTGGTGACCTTCAGAAGCATTTTTTAAAAAACTTTTTTTTTTCTTTCTCATCCAATTTTCTACTGCACTCCACTCATCCTGGTAATGGTATTGATGTTCCCACTGTAGTGGAGGCTGCGTCATTGTTGGCCAGAAAGCTGCATTACACACACACTATGTATGTACGGATCACTAGCATCCCATTATTTAAAGAGTGTGCGCCTCACGCATTATGACAAAGATGTGCAGCTGACTGGAACATTACACGTTTATGTACACGTGTGTTTCTGTGGCTGATCTGTGATATTTTCAGTCAATACTAAATCAGTATGAACAGTCTGAAAGCCCTGACCTCTTATCGAGCTTCACTTATGACTCACTAAGGCTGTTGTGAAACCCATGCTTATTATTTCTCACATCCTCCAATATTTATGAGAACTAAACAGCAATGTAATTATCAGTTCAGCAGAGCACTGACTGCACCCGTCAGTGAGATGTGATGGAAACTATAGGCACAGATGTGGAAATACAGGAAGTGTTTTCTGTAAAATATTAGAAAAGAGAACCAAAATGTAAACTATGTCAAGTGATGTTGTTGATAACTGTAGAAATGAAAGAATTAAAACACAGATAAGCATCTTTTTCGCTTGATGGGGAGTTCATTTTCAGCTATCTCTCAAAAAACATAAAGTTATTTAAATGGCTTACAATTTTGGGGCAAGCAATAAAAAGCAAATGATTTAGAAAACAGTCTTATCTTATTCTCCTTAAGAAATGGAGACATGCACTTATTAGCCAGCTTTGTTCTAAGTTATGTCGAAGCCTCAAGCTAAATCTATCTTTGTACAACTAGCCTCTAGGTTGTGTTATAATCAAACAGTGTTTATATAAATCGTAAAAGCCTCAAAAGGGACTGTTCCACTGGCGTTGTCTGGAGAACCTGCAGCACGAGGAGGAAGCATTGTGATGGGATGGCTGTAATGAACAACAAGATGATACACTGATCCGCTTTAGGCTTTTATCTCTCATTCACACAAAGAGGCCAGCTTTCCTGATAACCCAAACTGTTTTAAAGGACAATAATTGTGTGTGTGTGTGTGTGTGTGTGTGTGTGTGTGTGTGTGTGTGTGTGTGTGTGTGTGTGTGTGTGTGTATCTCCTATCTGTGCTATCTGATGGACGTAGCAGATTGAATGAGAGGCGAAGGGTTTCAGTCTGCATCTGACAAAAGGCCTGCAAGCCTATTTTGACTGCTACACACACAGGACTATTTTGATTACATACTTAATGAATAACACACACGCACACGCGCACGTGCACACACACACACACACACACACACACACACACACACACACACACACACACACACACACACACACACACACACACACACACACACACACACACACACACACACACACACACACACACACACACACACACACACACACACAGTTCTGTTTTGACTGGTATCTTGTCTGGCTGGCTGCATCGAGAGAATAAAGGAGACACAAGGCAATCAGTGAAGCTAATCACTGCTATTATAAAGAGAGGTTACAATAAGGAAGTTGTATTTTAGCATCCGGAGATAACTTTTGAACTTGAAAAACACCATTTATCCTACAAATGCAGATGTGGTTGAAGCTTGGGTTTTAATAGAGGAGTCGGGGGGGGGGGGGAATCACAAAGTCACGCAATTCTAACATGCAGTTTGTGAGTTTCTGCATTTTAAGTAAAGATGACGAGGAGAATCTGAAAAAACAAATGAAAAGTTCCCCATGATAATGATATTAATAAGCACTAGTTAATATATTTGTCACCCGCTGCACTAGCACTGCTAGGGGGTTCACACAGCTGTTTCTTTTGTTGTGCCAAATCTCAGCCTCATGTCACAGCTTTGTTTGTTTCGAAGTAACAGGATGGGCAACTTTAGCCGACAGCATTATAGCTCTAAGCATGCGTGTCTTCTTCTGTTTACTCGTCCGAAAAAACAGCAGGCATAAAAACAGGGTCAAGGCAGTGAGAAGTGATTAATGTCTAATAAACACTTTGGTGGCTCCATCAGTACGAGCTGAAAACCACAGAGCCTCAACACACAACTCCTGGAAATGCAAAAGCTTCAACTAATACTTTCATTGCCTCTAGTTAGACTCCTTAAAAAGGGAAGTACACCGATTTAACGCATGAAAGTGTGTCTTGGAGAGTACTACTGCGTATGTGAAAAAGATTTATGAAGCCGAACTGTGACAATTGCCTAAGGTGAAGACCATTGAGTTAGTTTGAGAAAGGAAAAAAACTCAGAGGTGTTGAGTTAGAAACAAGTGATCTTATACACTTATGTAGAACGCTGCTTGAGGCTAGCGGCTCGAGGCTACATTAGCAACTAGCATAACACATACAAATCTTCAACCAAACCGGCAGAAGGTTGTTTTGCATTGTGGGTAATGTAGGCTAATGGTTTTGACAAGGAAAACACATAACAAGTGTGGTTTTACTGCAACCAGTTGTATACCTTTTTGAGTCCAACTATGTTTTGGAGGTGCTATGAATGCTAAATATGTATACGGCTATACGCTTAAATAACTTTTACTTAACCCTTAAATCTTGTATCATCTTCAAATGCGGCAAATACTTTATAATCTTGAGAGAAATTACTATTTAATAGTTGTGTGTAATAAAATATTGGACTACATTAAGTAAATGTTGCTTTGATGTGCGCACAGACAAATGTACGTTCTTTATGAGAACTTTAACATGGCATTTTATTGCAACTAATCAAAACGCTAACAATAGATATTTCTGATAAACATTTCGTGGGGCAGTACTGAAAATGTTAAAGTTTTTCTGCCCCTCAGATTCGCTGAATGGTTGCTGCCACATTCGTATTACTTTGATAGTGCCTGCAAACACACACACACACACACACACACACACACACACACACACACACACACACACACACACACACACACACACACACACACACACACACACACACACACACACACACACACACACACACACACACACACACACACACACACACACACACACACACACACACACACACACACACACACACACACACATTCACCCCCCCCCACACACACACCCAAACACACACCCAAACACAACATTGGGCGTAGCCAGAAGTCAAGACCCTTTTCCTTCCTGTAAATCTGACTCAGCAGGATTCAATGAAAACTGTGAATCCAAGGCAGCAGTCCAACGTCAACAGGTCTAACAAACTCATTCACAAAACTCACCCGTGCAAAACAAACAAAAAGTACATTGTCCTTACACCGTATCACGAAGTGTCATTATGTGTTATTTTGAGATGAAAATAATCACTTAACTAAGGGGTTAGTTCAGGATTAGGACTTAAATGGTGACATAAGTGAATGTCCACTGTTAATAGTTAGTTAATGTCTTTATTCCGTTCTAATGTTGATATAGTGGCGATCACGTTTGTGCAAATACATTACATTGCTATTAGATTTTGATTGTATCTGCAGGCCTTTGGAAGGATTTTACACACTCATAAAAAAGGCAGCAGAAATTATCAACAGGAAGAGGATTATTACGATGGAACAAAAACACAGGAAATTTGGCAGCACTGAGGAGTCATAGTAGTTTGTTTTTGATCTGCATGTTTCTGCCTGAATATCTTTGGATTTCCCTCTGAGAGCAAATTCCATCTGAGTGATTTACACATGTGCGAGTAAAACAATATTTTGGAAAGATGCATGAGTAAGTTATAGTAGGAGGAAAAGGGGAGTGCAACAACCTCAAGTTTTTGTTCATCTTCTTACTTTCATTGTTAACATTTAACACCACCCGCCCTAACCCTCAACTGTTTGATAAAGGAAGCTTCAGTGAGTTTGTGCCGGGCTCTGGTTTCATATTTTGCAGCACACCCACACAGCAGCTATTTCACAGAGAAAACAGTGAAAAGCTAACTGGCTGATTCAGGTCAATCATTTTCACACTTTACAGGTTCAGTTTTTTCAAAAGGGCGGGACACCTACACTTACTTTAAACACTTCAATTTGAAGGAATGCATGCTTCATAAATCGGATAAACTAGATTACAAAATGAGTAGTGATTTAGCATTATGATTACAAGTCATTGTTGCTTTTTGAGGAAAGTCACTGACTTGAAGGATAGCAGCAACACGACAAAGAAACGTGCTCAAAAGTGAAAACGTGTGCCAGTAATGATGATGGGAAGTGCTCCTATAACGGTCTTTAAAATATATGCTTTTGTGACATTAAATCCCTTTCCAGATAACTCTAAATCCTGCTTGGATTCAGTGTTCAGCTGATCGTCGGTAATATATGCAAAGTGCCTTTGTATCCTCACCGTGCTGCACGCGCGTCCCGGGTCCACCCCCGTGCGCCTCAGCCACGCGCTGCAGGGCGTGTTTCAGCACCTGTCCGGTCGGGCTCGGAGTCTGCGTGGCTCGGTCAGCCGTCACTGCCTTAGGGGAGAGCGGGGAGTCCGGCAGCGAGTCTCCCTCTAAGGAGAAATATCCACTGGATGTGCGGCGATTGAAGTTGAAAATCGATCTCTTCCGAAACACGTCGAGGCTGTCCGCAGCTGGGGAGCCGGCTCTGGTTCTGCACACGGAGGGCGAGGCCGGCTCTACTCCTCCGGGGGAATCGGGGGGACAGGAGGTTTGCGCTGAGGCTCCAGCGGCTCCCACGGGTAGTGGATCTGCTCCCTGTGGTGCAGTTACTGCTGTGGAGCCATCGGGGAGATTTGGTGGTCTGTTGGATGGTCAGAGCAGCACCGTCAGTGTGGGCTTTCGTCACTCTGTCTAAACAGCCTCGCGTCTGACACAACAGCTGATGTGAAGCTGCAAACTACGGACTGTTTCCAAACTATAAACCGGATTATTTCACAGGGATCGCGATGAGTGCTGCGCCAATGAGGACGTGCCAACACAAACTATGATGACTTATTTTATATTCTAGCACATGTGCCCCTGCAGCTGATACTCACATAAATATTCAGAGTTGTGCAGTTAGTATTTGACAGGTTCACGTGCAGTGAGTGTGTTCATGATGGCTAAAGTGTCCGCCTGGTGCGTCTCCATTGTTTAAAGAAGATGCTGATGCAGCAAATACTTATTTGACTGTATGTCTATGTGTGTGCTCGGGGGGTGGGATCATAAAGGAAGTGTCTGGAGTAAATTGAACTGCGTCACATATAACAGCCTGAAAGAAATCCGTCCCCGACCCGTCAGTCTGGGAATGTTATTTTAAGCAACGTTTTGTCTGATCGCACAGTTCTGGTTTTATTCAGGATTCCTTAGATTTCAAAAGTGTATAATTATTAAGATCTTACTTTTGGTGTTAACACTGCTTTGCATTGGGAACAACATTTTACGTCGTTGTTATGTTCAGGTTTAATCGCCAAATCTTGCCATTCTGATTAGAACGCCTCATCAAAATATTTTGACGCAGCGCTTCCTGTTGTCCAGACTGAACAGCAGCTTCCTAAACACAGGGATTCCCAGCAGCAATGACCAACTTCTGTGACAAATAACCGAAAATGATAAAAGACAGTTTTATTTTTACGCACAAGTCGTTATATACCGACAAAGACTTTTATGCACCTTAGATGAAAAAAGTCGTCCTTTTGCCTTTTACGCATTATTACGCACGGAGAAACAGCCTCCACACGCGGGCTTTAAGTGGGCGCCAAGTCTGTCCTGCAGCCATATGAGAATATAAACTTTCCCTGTGGGTTTCGGTGCAGATCCGACCCAAGTTCAGATGGGAGATATCAAGCGTGGCAGGCAGCACGTAGAGAATGGCACCCATACCGGCAAAAAAACCTCGCCGAGAGGGAAACACGCTCACCGGTACAACAAAAAAAACTAACAAACATTAATTTGATCCGGTGCCGAGGTGTTAAATGTCTAACGAGATCCGTTCAGCAGCACGTCTGCACCGTCACTGTGTTTACAGGATAAGGGCACGGACAAAGCCTAGAAGTGCGTGTGCGCCTCCCACCGGGCAGTAAACCGTGTCTTTAACATGGATACTTCACCGCTTAATATACTAGAGTGGTGCATTAAACAGCGGCTGAACTCTGTGACCTCGAAGATAGCAAAGCAATAGTGAAGGAAAAAAAACACTTTAATTAAAAGGAACACCGGACGATTTCTTATAGTTTGCATAATAACTCCGGACTCCTACTGTAAATCCCTCTAGATATACAACAGGAAAAGCGAACCGAAGTAGAGACTATTGACTTCTGTTTAAAGTTACTTTTACGCATGAAAAACGCGTAAAATAGATGTTTTTATGTCAAAAGAAAGCAAAACGGTGTAAAAGAAAAGTTATTATTAATTTCCTTTCTTAAACCCTCCCAAGTGGGTATGACTTGGGAGCCGCCGGTTTGAGGCGAAGTCGTTTGTTTAAAAGAACACACGATGCCTCTTTCCAAACTCACCTTGATGGAAGGGGCATGTCAGTGTTGGGACATCATCTCTGGCTCCGAAAAAAGAAATACGATGAAATTAGCTCTGCGTAAATATGTCCAACAACTATTATTATTCCAAGTTCAAATAGGATCCACAGGTCGAATGTGAGCTACACTTCTCAAAGTCGAGATAGATCCCAGAGTTTTGGCTGAAGAACAATGCTTGAATAATCCTCCTGGTCCGTGTGATCGTTGTCTGCATCTCCTTGCTTTCTCCCTGCCTTCTTCTCTTGCACTGCCTCCGGAGCCGAGTATGGCAGATTTTAACAGAAGAAACATCCCCGTCACAGAAACGTCATAAGTCCATCCCCACAGACTTTGTTTCCGTCTCTGTCTCCCCCTAGTGCTCAGAATCGGAGGATGAAACACAGTTCTGCATTTATCATATTCATAGTACTAGGAGCAGTGGGCAGCTATTATACAGCGCCAGGGGAGCAATGGGGAGCGGGAGGGATGTCCGGTGCCTTGCTCAAGAGCATCACGGCAGGGGGTGAACTGGGACCTCTCCAAGTAGCAGTCCACACTGTCTGTTCGGGGACTTGAACCAGCGACCCTACAGCTCCCAGTCCAAGCCCTTACTGACTGACCCACATGCCTCGGTGTCCCTCACTGTGAATCAAATATAAAAAGAGTCATTTGTCTCTGTATAAATGTCAGGTTGTGGTAGATCTGTTGATTAGAAATAAAATGTCTGAAAAAAAATCATTGATAAATGTTTATGAAAACACTATAAAGACGATTCTCAGGTGTGATCTACAACATGTATTTTAAATGAATAATATAATAGCATGTAAGTGGCTAGCATTGTTTAAAGGCTTGGTGAATATGAATAGCCCTAGATGTCATTTTGTTATTGGAAATATATATTCCACCTACAGGTTGGGAATAACTGCACATAAGTCATGGAGAAAGGATGGGCTTTTGGGAGAGTAGAATAGTAAGGGGACCCTGAGGAGCATGAACACTGGAGCTCCGGTGTTCACTTTCCTCCACCAGGAGTGTCCAAACTCTCTTTGGCTTATCTGGATTTATGCCAAAGAGTAGAGTTGGCGTACATTCAGACGTGTCCTGCACAGAGGGGAAGAAAGTCGAGTTGTTAAGGGACCATCTCCAGTTATTGTTTTTCTCCTGATCCTAGGATAACTTCAAAAGAAAAAGTGTTAAGTAAAGATCTGGACTTGGGCGCCTGGAGGAATGGGAACATCCGAGCTACAAAACTCCAACAGCTGCAGGGCATGGGAGAAAAAGGAGTCACACGCACACTAATACACATAGCACACACACACAACTGAATCGATACAGACAGACAAAAGGGCGAGACAATCAATAGCATTTACATGTGATCAATACCGATCAATTCCTCAGAGTGTGGGAAGATGTGTGTGAACGGTTGTAAATATCTGCCGTGGCTAATGTCCACTTTCTATTGGTTTCTATTGCTGCACATTTTTAGTATGTTTTACTTTAAGGGTTATCAGATATGTTTAGTGGGATGATGATGCTGAAGACATTGCCAATAGTCGTGAACATTTTTAAAGGGATAGTAAAAAAAAGATGGATATTTGTATGATTGCTGTTCTTAGCGCTGGACTGTGAATGTGGTCGGGACATCTTAAGGAAACTAGATAAGTTAAAGGCTTTAACGAGTCATATAACAGCAGGATGGAGCCCACACTTCATTAATCAACTCCATCAAAGTTATTATCCCCAATCAAATATCCATAGGCATCGGCGTTTAACCGTTTGTAAGTTGAGGAAAATAGAAATCTCAGCAAGAGCCATGACATGACTATATTTATTTATGTATTCGTTTATTTGGCAGGGACATTGCACATTAATGAACACTTAAAACATGAAATGTGCCAAGTGTAAATATGCCAGATTTAGCTTTGAGCTACTTTCCATCCGCAGTCCCTCACATAACACATTAGGAAAATGAAAATTACAGCACAAATACATAAAATGCAAGAAAGAATACCCAAGTACTTAGGACATGGTAATACAATATAGCAGCATCGATGCATAAAGCACAAGAGAAGATACCCCTGGATTAAAGTGCATTTAGTGGTGATCGCACGTCTGTTTGTTTCTCAACCATTATTATTATACTTTCTTGTTCTAGTCTTTTTAGTTGACAAACCAGGGAACAATCTTACATTCGTACACCTGCAATAAAAGTACTTTTCACAAAAAGGAGAGGATCATATTTAATTAAGGAAATAGTTAATTTGAGACACATTTGATTTTGGCAAGGAGACCGTACAAACTTGATTGTTACTGTGTTTTTTTATTCAGGTCCTTTACCTATGAGCTAAGTGGAATTGGCATGCCATTAGAGAAATTGCCCCGAGGGTCCTGCAGGATCAAGTTTCCTGAGATGCATCGTGCATGCCTTGAGGACACAGTATCACTCCCATCGTCTCCCACTTCTGCTGATTACTGAGAGGACGAGATAAGACAGACGGGGTGTTCTGCCTGGTTGGTTTCATACAAGTGCATTTACTGTAAATGTTTCCGGATTTATAAAGACGTTTATGGTTGCCAGTGTGTCTCCCATGCAAATTTGCATGCAAATCATTGTTGGAGCCTTGAACCGCTGGAACATGAAAACATGTCAGAGTTTAATGGCCTCATTCAGCAGCCCTGAGGGGATTCAGGGTGATTACAGATAACTCACTGCACGAGACACTCTTAAACACTGTTTTAAAAAGAGCTGTAAAATAGGCTGAAGTGCAAACGCTACCATTTTGTGCAAGTGAGAAAATAAGCTGATGGCCATATATCAGCTGAGTCATGATGTCTTGATACATTCAGACAACACGTGACCAATACTGCGTACTATGTTCATCAACTCTATCGAGTTTCTGTAGATGCAGTCGCAGTCCAACCCCCTTACATATTTCATCATTGAGAAAACAGAAGTTAGCAGTCACGGTAACAAACACATGCAAGCTTATTTTACTGTTGTGATTATGTACAACAATTAGATAGAAATCCCCCCTCCCCTTGCGCTTCAGAAGAGTGTTCATTACAACATATTGACCCAGTTGTGGAAGTGAGTGAAGCGTTACAGGTGGACGAGTAAGGCTGATCAACACAGTGTTTTCTGAGAGACAGTGTGTGAAACAATTTGTTTACAATGGTGTAAATGCTTAATACAATCAGAGTGTAACACATGTATTGGTATAAACACTTCAAAGTAATAGCTGCAGCCATTATAAAAGTGACCTAATATAAAATAAACAGTAAGAGATCAATAAATGAAACACTTATACACATTTCATATGCTGATACCTGACTCTTACAGGGTGTGTGTACGCATGTGTTTAACAGACATTGACAACTGGTCATTGAGTGCTAATGGAATGCCAATCAGTTCCCACGCAGTGGACCATAAGCCCCCCCTCCCCCCCATTCAGACAACACTGACCACCTGGACCAGTGTGTGAGTGAGTGAGTGAGTGAGTGAGTGTGTGTGTCCATAATAATATTGACTGGTTGTAATGTGAGAAGTCAGGACACAATAGCGCTGTAACTCTGAAGACCTAACACCATGCTGAGAGAGATCACAGCTATGTGTCACAAAGAAACAGAAACACACACTGACACACACACATGCTTTAACTTCAGTATCACTTGTCCATCTATACAAACGGGTAGTCATTTAAAGGCGGTTAATAATAAATAATATGTCTAATTTATGCCTGGTTAAACCTTCAATGTATGCCCGTGAGGCAACTAGTATGTGCCCAAGTTAAACCAAGTTTTGGATGTGAGGCTCTGCAGTGGAAACACAAAGAAACTAGTTTGCAATTGGGCACCACCACATAACCGGCTCATTACCTGCCTTGGAGAAAAATAAGTGTAAATAAGTGCTCATACTGCAACTTAAACGGAGTGTTTTGTCTTTGCATATGCCTCAATTTCATTAAGTCCTGATGTTAATCATCTGCATGGACATGGAGATATGTAAACACATTAGTCCCATTTAATGGCTTTAATTCTAAATGCGTGTGCTAATGAACTCTCAGTAACCACACATGTATTGCTGTGTTTCTACCAATGTTTGCTGCATTACAGCATGTCAATATCCAAGCAGGTGTTCAGCATCGTTTGGAAATTGACAGATAAAATCCAACGCTGCTTGACCGTGCTTTGTATACTGGTTTGCACCAACCCACTGTTCAGACACAAACCGTCTCATTTGAATGCATGGCATAAAGTCCCTTCAAATGAATCTAAATCTAAACACACTACTAATCTCTGTGTGTTTGCATGTCTGTCTTTTTCTCTTTTTCATTCAACTTTTTCCCCTTCCATCCATGCGTCTCCTCTCTCGCTCTTTATCTCACAACTCTGCCTGGAACTCCATCTATTTATTTCCATACATTAAACTGTGAAACACGATATGTTGTGCTGCCCGAAAAAGATTGCTGCATGTATGAGTGTGTCTGTGTGTGTGTGTGTGTGTGTGTGTGTGTGTGTGTGTGTGTGTGTGTGTGTGTGTGTGTGTGTGTGTGTGTGTGTGTGTGTGTGTGTGTGTGTGTGTGTGTGTGCTCTGCTTGTTGATCTGTTCCATCAGTGGTGTGGTAGTACAGTTGTTCTCACTTTGCTGTGATCCACCAGCAGTGACAGACACACTCCTGTGCACACAAGCATGGACACACACACACACACACACACACACACACACACACACACACACACACACACACACACACACACACACACACACACACACACACACACACACACACACACACACACACACACACACACCTTGTGACATGACTAATTAAATACTGTGCTGTGGTGTTGTCCTGTTTGAGTTCATTTAACACACTTTGTGGTGACAAAGCCCAACATAAATGCTGCTTCACAACTTCTTTATATTAAAATCTGCACGTGAACACACCACACACACTTACAGATGACAGCCTCCTCAACCAGCTCCATATGATACAGAACTCAGAACGCCGCTGCTTGGATTATTACACGCATCAAATCCTCTGACCACATCACCCCATCCTCTTCCCACTGACTGGCTCCCTGTTCAACACCGGATCAAATTCAAAAACCTCTTACTAACCTACAAAGCTCTCCATAACATCGCCCCCTACCTATCTCACTGACAAATAATTCTGCAGAAAAACACCTTTAATAGTGGATAGTCCTATCAGAAGAGAGCAGGGCAAGGCCAACCAAGCAGAATAAAACTCTCCATTGAACGAAAAACAAGGAAACACTGACAGATTGTGACAGTTATGTGTTATAATAATGTGTGTGTGTGTGTGTGTGTGTGTGTGTGTGTGTGTGTGTGTGTGTGTGTGTGTGTGTGTGTGTGTGTGTGTGTGTGTGTGTGTGTGTGTGTGTGTGAGACATGTAGAAATATCTGCAGTAGAACTTTAAAGGTTACCAGCCCCCAAGGAAGGAAAGAGCCTCAAAAAACAGAAACCAGTGAGGTGACACCCGCAAAGTATAATGTTATGTGTTATGTGTTATCTATTAAAATACAGTTTTGGTTTTGGTAACTTCACAGTTGTATGAAATATATACATATGCAAATACTTTTACACACTATTAATTTGAACTCAAACGCAAATGTTGTCAGTACCATGATTTACATGTGAACAGAAGGTCACACGTAACTTTTTCCACTTGTAAAAGTAATTTGCACAGGTTTTGGTTTCCACTTTACAAACCAAAAGACAACTAAAAACATAAAGTATGCATGTTTAAAGATTAGAAGACATTGTAAAAAAATGTGGCTCGACCAAAAATCGTTTTTAAAATGTGCTATATAAATAAAACCTGATTTGATTTGATTATGAAATGTCAAAAAGACTACACTGGGCGTGCACTGAAGTAGGATGCCCCTAATTTCAACAAAATGACCTGATGACATCTTGTCACCTGAAACACTAAATTCTGCTTCACGTTTCATTTAAAGTGAAGCGTTTACCTCACTGTTTTGCTCTATTGCTCAAGCCTCTTGCAGTACATACCCCCTCTTACACATGTGGAAAAAAAAAAAAACACAAACCCCCTAAAAAAGAAAATGTGATATTTCAGAGGCAGGATGCAGATATTTAGTTGAAAGAAGCTAAATGTCTGCATCCTGAGAGAGAACGTGCGCTCGGTGTTTCCCCCTGCAGAAGGTTTGGTGGGGTTTAGCCCCACATTAAGAGAGGCAACTCAAATATGTCTGAAGTAATACTATAATGATTGAGATCTCTATATCATTGTTATCGTTGTTCTAAGAAGAAAGCAGTTGTTAAAGGGGCTCTTTTATTAGCTAATCTGCTCTGTTGTGATTGGTCAACTGCTCAGAGATATCCCGATACTTAGCCTATCACGCACAGTACAATGAGTTGGTGAGCTTAGAAGCAAACATGTTACATAGCGATGTCATCATTTTATCAAAAATAATCATAGGAGTCCAATGCTGGAGGCGTTTCAGGCAAGGGGGGAGTGTGTGGGAGAGAAACTCCCTCTGGAGGTAACTTTGGGATTTAAGCCTTTGCAGACCATTTACATGCAACCTATACAAAACGCTACAGGAAAGAGAAACCCCCAAAAAGCATAATGGGGTCTTTTTAAGTCAATCTTTTGGCAAAGAACGTTGAATAATTAATTTGAGCCAAACATATTGCATTCTTGGCGTGATTTATCGAGCAAAGCAAAAGTGTAATGTTTTGCACTATTTGTGTAAAGCAGTGATAATATGTTCATATACCTGCCAGGACCTTTATGACAAGCACAGTGTAATTTGAACAGAGCTCAGTGGAACAAAATGGAGTTACTCCGTGAGAAGAGACACACTCACCCCGGCTGGTTGAAAGTTACACCGATTTGTTTTGATTACAGGTAACCAAAACTAAAGCAGGTAGCTTTTCTGCACAATTTTGCTCTAAAATAGGAAGTAACTAAATATATAAACGCGACAAAAAAGGGTTTCCGTTTCAGGTTTAGACGGAAGAAAAACAAATGCCTTTGAAACTTTAATTTACACAATTGTGGGAACAGTTTTGTTTTCAGGCATTTAGTTGAAGAATGTTAGATTTTGATCATTATTTTTCCATCTGTGACAAACCTGACAGAAGAACACATGTAGACGGCATGTGCCAGGTCTGTTTGTTTGTGTGTGTGTGTGTGTGTGTGTGTGTGTGTGTGTGTGTGTGTGTGTGTGTGTGTGTGTGTGTGTGTGTGTGTTATTCATTGTGTGTGAAGTTTCCACAGAGAACAGTGGGCTGACTCAAAATGAGAACTTAGGGTTTCCTCTACGGGCCTGAGAGACAGAAGGCAAGTGGAAAACTGGTTTCACACAAACACGTACAATATTCTTCAAAAACATACCAGCCTATACACAATAACAACCCCAAAAAAACAAAAAAAAGCTTTACATACACACACACACACGGAGACGGACCCATGCACATCGTATATACACTGTGCATCAGACACACACACACACACATACCTTTGTTAACGAGGCGTGGTTGGCACTGTTCGACAGCAAAAGCAAACTGCTCCAGGGTAACTGTGCAGACACACACAGGGGGCTAAACAAACAACATGCTGCAAAGGTCAACATGTACAAGCTTTACCATGAGTACCACTGGACAGGCAGCATCACTATATTCAAACATCATTTATGAATGAAGTAGCAACTTGTGATTTTCAGGCATATAACAAAGAAAAAGGTTTTTTTTTTTTTTTAAATGAATACTGAATCTTCTTTACTTTGTTATCTTTGCAAGTAGCACAATGACTATTCCTTAATGCTAACAGACTGAAAAAGGTTATTATATATAGTAGTTATTATCTAATCACTTTTGGTGAAACATAAAATAGCTGGAGTAAAAAGGAAACAACCTGCAACACAAAGAACTACGCCACAACAAAGCAGCGCACCTTTTGCTTTTCATTTTTAAACTTTTGTTTTTCATCTGTGTTTTCTCTTACACACTGTGATGTTTAACTATTATAACACTGTTATAACACTGTTGCTGTTTAAAAGAGCAAACTCTCTCTCTCTCTCTCTCTCTCTCTCTCTCCTTTCTTCAATCTATGTAACCTCAAATCTGTAGCTACAACTATTTTCCAATTCTTCTTTATTTTTCTCTTTAAAGCCACTTTCCACAAAGGTGTGTGTGTGTGTGTGTGTGTGTGTGTGTGTGTGTGTGTGTGTGTGTGTGTGTGTGTGTGTGTGTGTGTGTGTGTGTGTGGGAGGGTGGTGAACAAACATAGGAAAGGTTATGGTCTTAAAAGTGTGAAAAGGTCTGTGGTTTTCCTCACCTTGACTAGCTTCAAGAGCTTGCAAGAAAAATAAATTGCTTACATCAGCGCATATCAGAAAATACAAAAGGACCTGATCCCTGCACACACACAAAGACACACTTCTAAGAAATTGCTTTTTAAAGGGTTCATTAGAAACATGAATCTCTAAATATTGTGTTTGATAATTGTACGCGTGTGACAGTTTTCCGAGAACATCGAGCAAATATTGTAATTTTTAAGGATTTATGTTGGTTGGATACAAGACAAGGTTGGATACAAGACAATCTTTTGGGAACAAATAATGTCCGTGTTTACAAAGGTGCAGTGAGCAGTAAGACCAGATAAGTAAAACCACTGGCTGTGAAGGACAGTTCAGTCTAATTTGAGAATATAACGTTTTACAGGAAGAGAAGAGATTTTAAATAAACCCAGAGTATGTTTTACGAAATCACATGTCAAGGGATTATGCTTGAAATGACATATTGACTATAGATTCTATGGAAATAAACAACAAAGTAGATATTGTTGTGTGTTATTCCTTCAGAAATCTGCACGCTGAAAATCTGTGTGACATTGTTTTAATTGTGTATTGTTTATACCTGTAAGATAAACTCATTACGGAATAATTCAAGCATGTTAACACTGATATATGACTGTACTGCTCTGCTATGAACTGTCAATGGTTTACGACAGTCACAATAGTAGTATGAGTAAATGTGACAGCTGAAATACACCAAATTATAAACAAGACATGTGAGAGAGAAATACAGAGATAACACACAATATCTCTCTGAGTGGAAGTGTCTACATTTGTCCTTTTCATCTGTGCAATCCTCAGGTGTGTACTGTGTTTAGTAGTGTTTGTCTACCCACAAACAAGTGTGTTTCAGTCATGTGGTAACACACATGAATGCTCACACACACACACACACACACACACACACACAAACACACACACACACACACACACACACACACACACACACACACACACACACACACACACACACACACACACACACACACACACACACACACACACACACACACACACACACACACACACACAGCGGCATTATGCACCTGGCTGCAGCACAACAGAAGTTTATCAGCGAGGGAATCTAGTATAAACCAACAACGCAGGTGTTTCTGTGTGTGTGTGTGTGTGTGTGTGTGTGTGTGTGTGTGTGTGTGTGTGTGTGTGTGTGTGATCACGCTTCCTGGCTGACATCAGTAATTCTGCTCTGTAGCTCAACAGTCTCATCTTCGCAGGAGAACAGAATTTTTTATTTGAATCCAACTTCAAACTTATAAAATATAGCTTTTAGTATAATGTGAATGTGTCAGGGAAATGTAATTAAGTGAAAGGTGAGTATTGTTCGTGGTGGGAGAAAAACGTTGTGTTACAAATGCTTCCGGTGACTTCCTAGTGGCGGGCTGATTCACCTCAAAAGTCCCCTAATACCTTCCACACATGTGCCTCAAAACGACAGACGAGTCAAAGCCAACACCCCCCAAAGTGCGACATCAGTTCTGACCCTGAACACATCTGTATAAAACACACATCTGTTTAACCACCATCAAAACAGAAAATCCCCACATGCATAATTACTCTGGCTGCAATTTATTCAAATTATTTATCTAATATATCATATTCCAATCCCTTGTATATAGACCCTTATAGCACTATTTTAACTATTGTATCTGTTTTTATTGTGTTGCACTGTTGGAGGAGCCTGTGACCTAAGATTTCCGTCAACATAACTACTGTAGCTAGTATGACAAATAAAAGCCTTGAACCTCCACCCATCCAACAGAGTTTTTATCTTTCGTCTTTGGGTCCAACTTTCCTTCTCACACATGCTGCCATTACCTGCTTTTTTGGGGGGCAACAATACTCTATGAACCCCTAACTCATCCCCTCTAGTAAAACACAGTTCCTCAACAAAGACATTTGGTATTATCATTCCATATAAATCCCATCATTTTAATCCACTTTCTCAACAAACACAACAGCGTGTGACAATGCTCTGCCTTTGTGAACAAATGTAACTACAAGAATTATATTGCAGAGACCATTTTTTAACTTTTAGTGCTGTTGATGACATGTGAGCAGCACCTTGACTTTGCCTCCCCCATGTGGATGAGCTGTCTCTAACTTCAGAGGGAACCCAGGATGTTTAATTAGTATGCTGGCAGAGATTATAAACACTATTGCATACATTTGCTATGCATGGCATCGTGACTGAAGGAGTCTGTAAAACCAAGGACAACGAGAACACAAAGAAGAATACTTACATTTGTTGTGTGTGTGTGTGTGTGTGTGTGTGTGTGTGTGTGTGTGTGTGTGTGTGTGTGTGTGTGTGTGTGTGTGTCATTACAGAAGCAGGGGGAAGTCCTTTTTCCTGTGTTTTTTTTCTGTGTTCGGGGATGCCAACCTCAGAGGAAACCCCCCCCCCCCCTCCTCCTCCGCCTGCCTCCCACGCATACACCTACACAGTGGAAACTTCAGAATGAAAAAAATGTAGAAAAAAACCACACACTGTCACAAAAACTGTTAAGGCTTTCAGGTGATGCACGCCCCTGCTGGCAACCACATTGAAAGCTTTGTGCTTAGATTAAAGAGTGGCATTAAATAGCTGATTCAGATCCGTTTTGGATTACAGATAAGTTTTGAAGGCAATATTGTTTTGCTGAAAACATACCTTTTAAAAGTAACATCACTGATCACCTCCTCATATAAACTACAGCAAACTTTTCATCCCTCTTTAACCAATGCTTTCTCAGAGAACATCATGTGCTTTGAGCATGCCACAAATGTGATTACAAAGAAATGCTTGATATAAAAACACAACAGACTGTAACATGAAATACTTTTACAGACAGCAAACTCCTACTATTGACATCTCTACTTAATATGATTTGTGTTGTTCCTGCCTTGCACAAGCCCCTAACTTGACTTAATTTCAGAGAGTGACGTCTGATATCTGACTTCGCCAAGGCATAGAAAGGTTATACAGAAAAGCAGATTTATAAAATATGACACTTAAGGTGTTAGTAAAAAATAAATTCAGATCAGGCATGCGTACAGACATACTGTACACATGTCACACTGGAGGATGCAGAGAAAACATGCAACAGTGGTTGCAGCAGCGGAACAAAGCAGGGCTCCCGTGTGGGGGAAGATACATTCAGAACGGGATGTTCACTTCTGTACACACACACACACACACACACACACACACACACACACACACACACACACACACACACACACACACACACACACACACACACACACACACACACACACACACACACACACACACACACACACACACACACACACACACACACACACACACACACACACACACACACAGCACACAGCACCCAAAACCTTGTACAAACACACTCCTGGATGCAATAGTACAGATGCATAACTGTATGCAGGCAATACAATACACACTTCAGTCTTACATGCATATTACCTGAACACACACACTCAATCTGCATAAAAAAGAGGGTTTGTACATGTAGTCAAATGGAAATATACTTTATTGGACTTAATGCCTGCTCCAAAGTTGCTTAACACTTTAGATTGTTTTATAAAAATCTTTGTTGTGGCGTAGTGCTCTCCTGCTATTTTATGTTCCACCACAAGTGATTAGATAATATCTATATAAGAAACTGTACTTAATACATGTTATAGTCTTTCAGCCTTAAGGAATAGTCACATCAAACAGATAATTATAACTTAAACAATGTTTTAACTATTTATTTATGAAAGCAACAGACTGAAAAATGACCGATTTCCTGAACCCCCTAAAGCAGCATGTGAGTCTACTGCCCTCTTGTGGCTGCCTGACAACTTTGCAGCTCTCAACAAATTATGAGACGAATACAAATATGCTGTTGTGATTTTCCTTCTTGGAGTTGATGTGGTTCATCTCCAGGATGTGGATACAGGGTGTCTTTAATGAGCACTACTGTCAGTTAGAGGTTTATCAAACGGTTATCTTCTATAAAGCAACACATAAAATGTACATGTTCAAATGTATCTCAAAATTGTACCAGTTAAGCCCCATGCCCCGGTACCGGCAACATCTTGCAAGAAACAGCGTCTGAGGGCTTCTTAACATTTAATAAACTATGAATGTGTTATACTCACTTAACGGAAAGAAACTCAGCTTTCAGACAATATTAACAATTTTTTGCTAAACAAAACAAAACGGTAATAACAAAAGCTCTGAATTAGCCCTTAGCACAGAACTCACGGTAAAATACCCCTATTACTTATCGGATCTGCACAAACAAGATATCGATTAGCAAGCTGAGATTCCACTGATTCCGGACATATAAGTATCATCACTGAGCGATCAGAACAACCAAATAATTAGCTTTACGGAGCCAAAACGGCTAAAAAAGTATTACCTTTGTCGGAGGAAAAGTTGTTATGACAACCCAAAAAAAAGACATTTTAAAAGAAAATTGTTATGAAGTCCGAATGACCGGTGGAAGTTACACTTAGAAACCTTAGAAACCTATGAGAGCACAGGTGTGTAATGTACATGTTGAGAGTGGAAGGTCAGGCGGCATCAGGGGGGTGCTAGGGGGTGCTGCAGGTCCCCCCGATAGCCCAAAGCACCCCCAAAACATGTTGTCTTTTTCATTTTTATGTGTGAAATTCTTAATTTCAAAAATGATTGATTCGAAAATAATAGTACAGTACAGTAGAAGTAAGTCTGGGTCTCTGTGTTTCATTCAAGTTCGGCTCTGTGTGTGTGGAACGAGCCATTTTGTGTGCGTGCGCGAGCGAGAGAGAGAGCTTACCGGAGATAGTTGTTGATATAGCATCTGGTGCTACTGTAGCTAGCTACGCTAACAGATATAAGGAGCTTTTTCAACAACAAGGTGGAGGGAGAACTCTCTCCTGTCAGACTGAGAGGCTCAGATAACCTCAGCTCAGTAAAGTAAAGGACTCTCTCAGTGTTTAGATTACATCTCAGTGGGTCTCAAACGGTTCGGTCACGATTAATGTAAACAATTATTTCCGAGACACACGTTTATATGATCATTATAGGTATAAAAAAAAGAGAATAAATGAAAACCAGTTATGAAATACTATGACAGTAAAACAAGAATACAGTTTAAAAGGGGAGTGATTTGTAAAATATCCATAAAGAAAAAGTAAATCTGTTTACAGTTCTGTTTCATATGGGTGTTGAGAGGTATCCATAGATCTCTTAATTTTGCTCTCAAAGTGCACCAGATTGATGCTTTTAACTTCAATATTTAAAAAAAAAAAAAATTATCCCGGGGGAACATGGCCCCGGACCACCTAGAGGAGGTTAGGTCCACCCCCCACTTGTAAAAAATAGCTCTTTACCCCTGCTTACACCTAGGCTATATGTCGTGAGCCGATTATCGAGCCTTCATTGAAACTATTTTTGTTATTATTCAGTGGACATAACATGTTTCATTCATAGAGTAAAAATAGTCTAGGTTCATTCATGCAATATATATATATATATTTGTTATGTTATTCTCGGTCAAATATATATGCTAATTCGTGACGGTCAAACGTTGTCAACGTTTTGTGACGTTACGTCGGCGAATTTTGCTCAAAACATACGAAAAAACGCACATTTGTACCTGTTCTCTTGGCGGACTGCAACGTTAACGGATTTCCTTCTTCCTTATCTCGTCTTGCAAGGCAGATAAAACATTTAGTTAGGGCGAAAGAACCCGTTTAAATATAATATTTCCACATCCGAGTTGCTAGCCGTAGTTCCTTTTCCTTATGTGACATCATCTATCTAAATACTGTCTTCTTATTGGCTGAACGGTCCTCCTATACAAAGTACAAAAAATACACACATCTCAAATGTAAGCCATTCAAGATATATTTCTTTCTTTATTTAAAAAAATGATCATATTCACATCATTGTTAAGTGTTATGATTTAAGCAGATCACCACCATCATGGGCTAATATGGTTCTCATACTCAAAAAGTGCTAACTGTAAGTAACCACCATAGACTGTATATAATATGGTAACCACACATACTTACAATTTAAGCACAAACAGTTAAATATTGTTTGGCACCAGTGCAGACATTTTACTCTGTCCAGCTTTCAAGGTTCAAGTTAAATGCAGCAATATTTTATTAAACCAAACACGATCTAAACTCTGTTAGAGCCGGCCCGGCTAAAATAGCTGGATAGCCTACCTGCCTTCTACCTTCCATCTGTGCACAAACTTATCTCGTGCCCTGGTCATGTGCACGTTCGTGTGTGTTGGAGGAGGGGCTCTGTAAGGAAGTGGCTGTGTATTTTCAAATTCTAGCGCACTCGAGCTGTTTTTTCCAAAATTACCTACCCCACCTTTCCTTTTTTTTTTTTTTAAATAATAAATTATTTATTATTATCATTGTGTCAATCCAACAATTAAAACATGAAAAATATGTAACAACAATGTAGTCATTTCTGGAGCACGGGTTGGTAAGTTTAATTATTGCACAAAAGCCCCATCCCAGCAAGTCCCTGCAATATATATATTGACAATAAAATCATAGTGAATTGGGGGTACAATGCCATAATTAAAAACTAAAGTAAGGTCAAACTGCTGAAATGTGCAGTATTTCTTGATTAATTGTAAGTCTGCATGTTTTGGTTTGGTGTGAAGGAACATTTGTGTCACATGTTTCCATGATACATGCATATTAATCAAATCCTTTCTGATATGAAACATAAACATTGAAAACTGACAGCCAGCAACATGATAATAGGGGCAACTAGGCCAGAAGTATTATAACTGTTGAAGTTAAATTAAGTGAGTCTTTTCTTTTTTTAATTTACAAAATGCTTGCAAAAATTGACTCACATGATATGTATGAGTGCCCGTTGGCTGGATTCACATTAAACAGACAGAAAACTGATTTAAAAAATAAAATGTCATTACAACATAAGGCACAAGTTCTGACATAAGCTGTCTTGATGAGTCTGAGCTTGAGTCCTTGTGCTCTTATGATGCACATCAAAATAGCACCTTAACATTCCTCTGAGCAGATGGAGGAGCAGCATCTTGTCATACGATTCCCTGCTGAGCTGCAGCAGTATTGTGATTGTGATTTAAGCATGGAGCAGAGCTAGACTTGGACTTCTGGAAATGTCTGACTAACAAAGCAATTGTTAGGACAATAGAGCTGAACATGAAAGAAGCCCCGCTGAGAAAGAAGGTCGCTGCGTAGTTTCCTGTCTTGTCTACTAACCAACCTGCAGACACAGAAACAGGAAACATGTTATACCTCAGGGGAAAAACAATCTGCAAGACTAATTATATCATTCCAGGATCTAAAATATCCCAGACTTGTTTTCCTTAAAAACTGTACAGAAATACTTTTGAAATGAGGGATGTAGTTACTTGTGAAATGGGAAAATGATCATGATTACTGTTTTATCACACACAAACAAGTGGACAGTGGTGGTTTTTGTTATCATGAACCAGTAGATTGAACAAAGAGTAAAATGTTAATGTTATAATAACTGGCAACATATTTATCTCTTTCAAACAGGGCAAGATGAGAGCTAAAGCTATCATGTCCTCTGAAATGAAATGGAAGCAAGCAAATCCTATTAACCCTAGTCTAACTTGTTTATCATTTATATGCGAAGATGTCAAAATCAATATGCCAGTGATACCCACAAGAGATTAATAAGACTCTTTCTTTAAAAGGTCCCCTATTAAACTGTTTTTCATCAATATATTAGAGGTCTCAGATATGTACAAAACATGTCTCTGAAGTGTTTGGCTCCTAACACCAAACAGATCATTGCAGCATCCCATAATCCCCTCTGTTTCCAAAGTGCTGATTCTCTGTCTGTTACTTTAGATGAAAATAAGGAGCCCCTCCCCACGCCCCTCTGAGAGAGATTTGGTTACAAAGAACACAATGGTGCTCTAGGAGGAGATTCAGGTGATAAGGTGGGGGGGTTACCTTGGTTGGTGATTGGCTAATGGTTACATAAGCCAAAAAATCGTTATGACATCACAAAGTGGCCAAAATCTGATCAGTTCATTTTCAGACAGGTTTTTATATAAATGGATCAGGACAAAAAGAGAGAATCTTTTTTCATGAAACTTCCAGAATCTCTTTACACAGAGGTGCTTATGTATAACAGACATGAAAAAGTGTATTTTGCATAATAGGTGACCTTTAAATTACAGTAGTTGAAATAAAATCAAGAACTCTTACCTCCTATTGGTGGGCTAATCAAGTAGGGGATGGCGTGCAGGAAGTAGACCACACCCAGAGCGGAGGGCAGGTCGGTGGAGCCCACGATATCAGAGGTCACCACTGGGATGAGCGCCACATATGCCCCGTCAAAGTAGCCGTAGAGTACGGAAAAAGGGACCAGGAGGGAGAAGGAGTGCAGGAGGTGGAGGAACATACAGCAGAGCCCCTCCATGCCGATCGCCAGCATGTAGCTCAGCATGCGATACTTCTTCAGACACCTAGAGGGACAGAAACACATCAGTATTTGGTTTTGATTCGACATCTGCCACTTCTTTCACACACAACAAAAAACCTAGATTTAGATCTTGGCAAGATGACGAAAATCAAATATCACAAAATGTTTGATCAAATGCCATGATATCGAAATCGCTGCGATATTTTAGGGGTAGATATTGGTGCTTTGACCATTTATTCACGCTATAAAAGTTGAGTTATGTGGATATCAAAGTCAAAGTCAACTTTATTGTCAATCTTTCAGTTTGTGTGTACAGACAGAGAGTTCGAAAAATACCGTTTCCCACAATCCCGAATATAGAAATACAAATATGTATAATATACATATAGTATATAGTTAATACGTTTGAAAAGGGAAATAAAAGGGCAGCTAGGTCAGTCTGATTCAGAAAATGATGTCACTTTACTGTAATGCAGTTGGTAAAACTAGGGAAGACACTAATGCAGTATATAACCGTAACCAAAATGTAACACAGTATTTAGTCTGATATCACAATATAGAGACGCTACTTACTTCCTATCTGTGATCCATCCAAAGGTGATGTTACCCACAATGCCACAGACTCCAAATATGGACATGAGGTAGGCAGCGTGCCGGTGCTCCAGCCCGACGCTGAGGGCGTAAGGCACCAGGTAAACTAAGGGAGCGCTGCAGCCATACGCCAGGAACAGGAGGGACACAGACAGCATCAGGAAGTCTGGCATCAGGAGGAATCTGAACTCTTCCATCGACCCGAGACTAAGAAAGGGGCGTCTGGACCAAGGTTTTGTGCTCTCTAAAGGCTCTGTGTGTAAGTGACAGACATTTGCTGTTTTGGCTTCAGTGAGTCCTGATTCTTCCTTCTTAGTATCCATGTCAGCTGTTTTGTTGATCAAGTTCATGCTTTCCACTAATTTCAAGTCCTTATTTGTGCTATCTTTTGTTGCTTTAGGATCTGAGTGTTTGCTCTCCCCTAGCATATTCTCAGTTAACTTGTTGCTAAATAAAATACATTCAGCTATCCTCAGTTGTTTTAAATTTGGATCAGGCAGGCCTGACCTTGATATGTTCCCCTGAGCTAGTTTGAGGTTTTCAAGGCGAACGTTTTTGAGCGCTCCATTGGCTATGAGGAGCCTCTGAGTATCCATTAAGCTGCTTATTTCCAGCTGCTTTGGCTCCACTTGGTTGCAGTCAGCGGGGGCTTGTTCAGCGTCTTTGGAAACCAGCGCCATATTGTTCTCCCATATCCTTCAAGTGGAGTAGATCAGAAAAGCAAAAAATTCATTGAAATGGACCAAGACGTATAATTGAACCTACTTCCATTCTCAAAGTTTAAGAGTTTGTTAGCTATCAATACCACTCTCGTGTCTGTGCATTAACTATTAAACAAGGGTTGACCTATGTTGCCCATGCAGAAGTGACAAAAACTGCAGCTGAGAACTTACCGCTTAATTGTTTTTGGTTCCAGCGGCCTCATCAGAGCTCCACAGACACACAGGTTGGAAACAAATCCTCCCAGGATGAGCAGAGCTCCTCTCCAGGAGTAATACTCTATGAGCAGCTGGACTAAAGGAGCCAGGATGAAGGTGCCAATGCTGCTCCCTGAAGATGAGGGAAAATGGATTTGATGAGATGTCACGAGGCAAAGATGGCAACTGAACGTAGAGACAGATGTGAGAAAATCAAAGAAGAAGAGAGGAGATGGAAAAGTAAGGTGTAAATGACAAGAGAACAAGACATAAGGTAAGTAAAGATTTCACTACCAGACAAGGCGATGCCATAGGCCAGGGCTTTTCTCTCATTGAAGTAACTCCCAACCATGGCTATAGCTGGGGTGTAGCAGAGAGCAAAGCCAAGACCTGTGGAGAATGGATATGATACAAAATCTGATCACAAGAATATGACTCCTTCAAACACCCTGCAATGCACGTACTACATGCATTAAACTACATTTTCTTTACAGACAAAAAGTGCACTAAACTGAACAGGAACATGAAACATCATTAGATACCCATAAAAACATTGAGCCTTAAAAAACAACTATGGTTTGTTGAGTACAAGTTTGAAAAGCAATGAGACATTACTATATGATTGCATGGGATGTTTTTGGAGAATGAAAAGACAAATAATTTCAAAGGGACGGATCCATGTAAAAAGTAGAGCCTTAATTTCCATAGGGAAGGTTTTGACGAGAAATATGCACAAGAATAGACAATATGGTGATTTTGATCAAAGATATTAGTCACTAATATAGTTCAGAGCTTTACATGTGGGAAACAGTATTTTGATATCTCTGTCTGGACACACAAACTGGGAGATTGACAATAAAGTTGACTTTGACTACATGCCTTTTACTTGGAGGTTGACCTCACTGAGGATTAGTTCAGACATGCATCTGTTCATGTTTTAAGAATACAGCACCAATATGTTGCATGTTTTCTCATTTGCCAAGTCTCTCTCTGTGTTCTTTGAAATATATTTGTATAAAACGTCATAGGGTGCCCACGTATAAAGGGGTGTGAGGTGTCTGTGTACCTGTGAGGATGCCCAGGGAGGCGTACAGATATTCCAGACTGGAAGCAAAGGAGCTGAGGATGAGACCAGCAGACGACAGCAGACCTCCTAGCATCACTGTGGCTCTGCAGGAGAGACGGTTCCCAAGGAAACCACCCAGAGGAGCTGGAAACACCAAGGGGTTATTTCACTGACTGATGGCTCAGCACTGGCATTTTATATTCACTACAATTCACATATATGAGGGTTATAAAATCTGTAAACTTTAAATCCATCTCTTTGCACTTCATTTGCACACATATTTTAAAAGTCTTAAAAGTACCCATACACCATTTTTTTTTATCCCAATGTCTTTATGATATGTCTGCCTTTTTATTGATCAGTTTCCGTACCCTGGTCATGAAACGATAATATTTAAATTCAAGAAGTTGAAACTATAAAGACAAGAGAACTTGAATTTTTACGTATTTATGATCTTCACTGTCTAGGAGAGTGTCTTTAACAAAAATGTTTTCCATCACATTCCATTTTTTTTATTTGCTTCTGGATCTGCATAGAAATACAATTAGTGAATGAAAAATAGGAAAAACAAGTGATTTTTTCAATATGTAAGGGATGGAGTACATGACAAAAATAGAAAAGAAAATACAAAAAAAATGCTCACAGATTTAAGAAAACATTGAGTCCCCTCCTTAACAAAACAGTCAAATGGGATTCCCAACAAAAAAAAAGTAATTTTTGAATTGCCAAATCTGGTTTAACTTCAGTGTTAATCTGCATTCAGATACTGCAGCGTGTTGAGGTCTCACCACAGAGCATGGTGGTGGAGTCGATCAGACTGTGGATCCAGGCCGTGGTGGAATAATCCTTCCCAAAGTGCAGCTGGAACTCCACGAAGAACATGGAAACACATCTGGATACGGAAAAAACATGGATTTAGTGCATTTTATTCCATAATTGTCGACAAAAATGGCATGTAGGTAAATGTCTCTATGGCTTTGTTTGTTTGGGACAAAGAGAGGAAGACTGGAGCCACACAGAGACGATAACTAACCAAATTCAATATCAAAAAAATATTTTGTCCACACGGTATCGGCTCAATAAACGCGTGCCCGTCCACACGAGACCGGGCGGCACGGTCCCGTGGGTTAGATGCGCCTTCATAATGCCGAGGAAAATAACTTTCAGAATAACGTTATTAGCCCATTTTACAACTTGAGGACCGAATGTTTTTAGTAAGGGCTATACAAATGTCCATTCATACTGGGTAGTTTATTTAGTTAAAAAAAATTATCCAACGATTTACAGACGTCTCTTTCCCAATGTTAGTCAATGGGAAAAAGTATTTCCGGGCCCAGCGACTGATGTGGAAGTGTCCGGCGGAAGTAGTACCGCCGTTTGGCCACAATGAATATTTTCCTCAGAGTCCGGCGCACTTCATGGGGCATTGGTTTCGGCGGCCTCTGTTTCTCTTTTTCTCCCTCCCCGAGGCAAGCGTGTGCTCCTGCTGTAAAAGGCAGGTGCACCACACCCAGTGCCACTGACTCTGAGCCTGGCTCCCGAGCAGGAAGTTCACCCCGGTAGTCCACCAGCAGATGAAAAACACCCACCTCTCCGGCTCTTCCAAGGGACGAGGGAACCGTGCGGGGGGGTCTGCTGGAGGCTTCTGCTGGGTGCACTGTCCTGCGAGATACCGGGACCTTTCTCGAAACACTCGGAACACTGTTGTTGGCGAGGTGGGGAGAGGCAGGGCCTATGGCGTCATCGTTATCAGGAATTGATCGTAAAGGGCGTAATCACAGAGTCGTTTGGTCCCCCAGAGCGTTGCGTCCGCAGATGTACCCACCTTGGGACCCGTTATCCGCGTTTCCCTGTCGGCCTCGTGTTAAGTCGACGAACCGTCTATAAGATAGAGAACTGTAGCGTATACGACCCGTTTCATCTCTGTGTGGCTCCAGCCTAAGTTAGTGTAAGGTGATAACAACTGGGGACACTTTTTTCTAAAGGGGAGAGACTGTGACAACTAACGACCTAGGTCATATCGTGTTTATCACTTTATTGCTTTTATTCCCTTTCCATAATCGAAAGGTCCTGTCCTCCCATTTATTGTTTATGACATTTTATTGTCTATATTGTAACTTCAGGTGGAACTCTCAGTTCTCATGGCATCTGACTGGATCAGATTAGACATTAGTGAAGTTGAAACGAAAGGAAAAGTTAAAAGGTCAACCACCATCTTTTTACTTTTTATTCCTTACTCAGCACATGCAAACCTACATGAGCAATTCAGCCGTCCTGTAGTACATATTAGCTTTAATCTTAACGTATTAAAATGTAAATAGTAGTGGAAATCTAAACCAGCCAACAGCTCAGGGGTGCATGAAAGGGGCCTGCTGTGCCAAATTAAGATGGAAACATCTCAGCAGGATTTGTGGAAAAAAAGAAAATATTGCTGCTGAAGCGGGTAAGTGGCTTACACAATGTGAGCCGAGTGGTAATGAAGTGTTGCCAAGTAATAACAGAGGAGGTGATGACCAAAGCTAATAACCCAAAGCCTATATGGAAGAACCAGTGTGCCACACAACACTGCACATGCAGAAGCTACAAATCCTTCTCAAAAGATCTCTTAAATCTTCCAGATCCATAAAACAAAGCATCGTCATGAACAAACCCCCTAAGTGATTATTTGTAAATTGATTAATCATCCTATGTTACATTACATTTGTCGAAGATTTAAAGCTTTAAGGCAGTTCAACATTATATTTCAAGTCTCATTGATTCAGTTAAACTCCCCAAACACATGCTTTTTGGCTCGTGCAGGAATGTTTTAATTAGTAAGGTTCCATCGAAAGTGCAAGTCATGCAATTTTTTTTTTTTTTTTTTTAAACTTGTGGTGGTGTTCCTTAAAGAAAACACAAAAACACACAATTATGCTTACTACTTCAGTGAGATTTTTGTTTCAGATATTTATAGCCCAGCTCGGATTTTATAACTTGATGAGTTTACCAATATGACAGGCTGGTCCTCAACCCTCACACACACCTGGTTACAGCTCGAATGCAGATGGTGGCGAGGAAACAGCCAGCGACGATCATCCAGCCCCAGCCGCCCTCCGGTGGGGTCGTGACCCCCGACATCCTCCTGCCTCCCTCGAGCTTCTTCTCCTTGGTGAGTGCCATCGCTTCAGCCAATGAGAAGGCCGGCTCACATCAGTGTCTGCTCCCTCTGTTACAAGGGAAGCTGGAGGTCACAAGTCCTCTTTTGTCCTTCTGGCACTAAATGTGCAGCGTGTTTCCATTGGCTGGGCTTTCTCTGTCAAACCGCAGTCACTTTCTTAAAGCTCTTCCGATGTTTCTGTTTGCTCCTCCTCTTCTTCCTCTGTCCCTGAGGAAACACAAATAGCATAACAGGCAGAAACCATGAATATCAGCTTCATAACAGAGTTTAAATCTATTTAAATTATAATTAAATTTACTTTAAATATTAGTGTTTGGTTTAAAAAAAAAAAAAAAAAAAATTCACATGTTTTTGTTGAGGTGAAGTAAAACCTGATCTGATCTAGCTTACAATGACACAACCGGCTACTAAACCCACTCTAAATTAAGACTTTTGTGGCTTAACGTGAATAGTTTCATCCTTTGCATTGGATGATGGTAGTTTAAAGCTTTGATGGTATTAAATATTGCATCTGTATATCTAAAAACACATTTGCAGAAATCTTAAATTCCAATTTTTGTATATATTTTCTAGGAATGCACCGAATATTCGGCCACCGAAAATTATCGGCCGAAAATGGTTAAAAAGGCCCTTTCGGCCGAAAGGGTTTTAGCACCGAAAAAATATCACCGAATGTCAGAGAACAGGGTTACGTTGATCATACTCCGCATATTTGTCCGGGAGTTTTGATTTCAAGTGGTGGAGTAATCCCGAAGTGGTGAAAGTCTTTGCAGTTACACCCCCTCGAGAAATGTCAGCTGAACACATTTTACAAATCGCAATCCGCGCCTCTCTCTCTGATATTTTTAAATATCTCCAAGCGGCAAACATGTTGGCTGTGAGCCAGCCGCGAGCATGGTCGCGCGCCGTGCTTGTCGCCGCGTTTTGATTACGTCATCACAACAACACGTTAGCTTACCAACGTTATAGGTGCATTTGTTGTTGTTGAAGGCCTGGCTGTTACAGTCTTTATTTACACTATTTTGTAGTAGGCCTACTGGCCTAGATGTTTATGCAGTTTTAAAGCACCTTGGCTTTGTTCTGAATGCACTTTGTTGTAGTTATCCTACAGAGAAAAGAAAATGCACTTGACTTGGAATTAATGTACTGTATGCATTCAAAAGTGCTGAATACATGTTTTATGGACCCATAATAGTGATTATTATTTAAGTTAAGTGTTGCCATAATCATGTATTTTTCCATGATCAGATAGCTGAACAACATTGGTAAAAAATGTATACATTATATATATATTATATTTCTATTAATCATTTTCGGCCTTTCGGCATTCGGTTTTCGGCCAACTGTTTCCTATTTTCGGTATCGGTTTCGGCCAAGAATTTCCCATTCGGTGCACCCCTAGTATTTTCTTTCAAATGGCTATGGCAGCTACACACACAAGTCATCATTAAGATGTATGCCAACATACTTGTTTTAAATTCCTAAATGACATTGTACACTCTCTTGGACATTGAACAGAAAGTGTTTATATCTTACAATCTTTGGATGAAGCACCTCATGTTTGAGATTTTTCTGTGAGCAGAAGATCGTATTTTGTTTCCAGCTCAAAACACTGATCTATGAGGGAACTTCAGAAGTCCAGTACTGACGAGTTCACACTGCCACATTCACGGCCACATTTGCAACGTTTATCATTGGGAGAAAAGAGATTGCCACATACACAGAGGAGGCAGGCATGTCTTTTAAATTATATGTTTTGGTGAGTATCATCATGGTGAATAATAGCAATGAATTAAAAAAAATTGCGTGCTGAAAAAGGGAACAATTTTTCCAGCTTCAATAGAGAACTTTTTTTGTAATGAACCTGAAAACACTAATTGACATATCATTGTATTTACACTTGAGTTCATCTTTCTCAGTGTGGACCATTTAGCATATTCTTCTTGATGCAAGATAAAAGTTATGCAAATGTTCTGCACGTGATGGTCTGTTGATGGAGACATAACATCTCACAAAGTAGCAGTAAAAGATCCATCTGTATTTCAAAGACAACACATCTAGAACAATTTTTGGTGCAATTCCTGGCATTTAAACGGGGGGATCACATTTCGGCCCCCACCTAGTGTGGGAGGGTGTTGCCCTAACAAAAAAAACACAATATGTGATGTTTGTGCGACATAAAGCAAATATTTTACGGATAAAAATAAGCACTTTATGGAGTTGTTTTGTGCATTTTCGTGCCACAATGTATAACCTTGAAATCTTATGGTTTACAAAATTGTAAACCATAAGAATGGGGCCAAACACCAGAACAGAAGTCAGGGTCAGCTACAGTTAATGTAAAAAGGTAGTCGTTCAGTGTGTCTGAAGTTAGATTTCAAGGCGGTTAAAGTGCTAACTATTAGATCCTGTTTTTTTGCATCTGATAATCCCACACTCTTTACATTTGAAAAGCTCTGGCCCTCCACCAGCGTTTTTGCATTCCACCTACTCGGTCTGTATTTGGTTATTTAAAGAAACTCAATGAGTCTGGAAGAATCTGCACAATCAAGCTGTGTTGGCCTACGTTTAAGGGGCTTTTCAGTTACAGGCTGGCACACATTTAAATAGGAAATAAAACAATAAAAGAAACACTGGCAATCTTATTTAAAAGATAATCTGCCCTCCTTTATGTCCGGTTGAAACTGCTTTCACCTGCCGTCCAAAGGTTTTGTGTGGAAATGATTTTGCTTTGTCATCTTGACAAATAACCTGTACCGTG